>NC_138777.1:130897283-131587283 GCF_965119305.1 Pelophylax lessonae
CTTTCTTTCTTTTTCTTTCTTTTCTTTCTTTCTTTCTTTCTTCTTCTTTCTTTCTTTTCTTTCTTTCTTTTTCTTTCTTTCTTTTTCTTTCTTTCTTTTTCTTTTTCTTTCTTTCTTTTTCTTTCTTTCTTTTTCTTTCTTTCTTTCTTTTCTTTCTTTCTTTCTTTTTCTTTCTTTCTTTTCTTTCTTTTTTTCTTTCTTTCTTTTTCTTTCTTTCTTTCTTTCTTTTTCTTTCTTCTTTTTCTTTCTTTCTTTTTCTTTCTTTCTTTTTCTTTTCTTTTTTTCTTTCTTTTTCTTTTCTTTCTTTTCTTTCTTTCTTTTTCTTTCTTTTCTTTCTTTTTCTTTCTTTCTTTTTCTTTCTTTCTTTTCTTTCTTTTCTTTCTTTCTTTTTTCTTTCTTTCTTTTTCTTTCTTTCTTTCTTTCTTTCTTTTCTTTCTTTCTTTTTCTTTCTTTCTTTTTCTTTCTTTCTTTCTTTCTTTTTCTTTCTTTCTTTCTTTTTCTTTCTTTTTTTCTTTCTTTTTTCTTTCTTTTCTTTCTTTCTTTTTCTTTCTTTCTTTCTTTCTTTCTTTCTTTTTCTTTCTTTCTTTTTCTTTCTTTCTTTCTTTCTTTCTTTCTTCCTTTTTTCTTTCTTTCTTTCTTTCTTTCTTTTTCTTTCTTTTTTTCTTTCTTTCTTTCTTTCTTTCTTTCTTTCTTTCTTTCTTTTCTTCTTTCTTTCTCTTTCTTTTTCTTTCTTTCTTTCTTCTTTCTTTCTTTCTTTCTTTCTTTCTTTCTTTCTTTTTTCTTTCTTCTTTCTTTCTTTCTTTCTTTTTCTTTCTTTTCTTTCTTTTCTTTCTTTCTTTCTTTTTCTTTCTTTTTCTTTCTTTCTTTCTTTCTTTCTTCTTTCTTTCTTTCTTTCTTTCTTTCTTTCTTTCTTCTTTCTTTCTTTCTTTCTTTCTTTCTTTCTTTCTTTCTTTCTTTCTTTCTTTCTTTCTTTCTTTCTTTCTTTCTTTCTTTCTTTCTTTCTTTCTTTCTTTCTTTCTTTCTTTCTTTCTTTCTTTCTTTCTCTTTCTTTCTTTCTTTCTTTCTTTCTTTTTTCTTTCTTTCTTTCTTTCTTTCTTTCTTTCTTTCTTTCTTTCTTTCTTTCTTTCTTTCTTTCTTTCTTTCTTTCTTTCTTTCTTTCTTTCTTTCTTTCTTTCTTTCTTTCTTTCTTTCTTTCTTTCTTTCTTTCTTTCTTTCTTTCTTTCTTTCTCTTCTTTCTTCTTTCTTTCTTTCTTTTCTTTCTTTCTTTCTTTCTTTCTTTCTTTCTTTCTCTCCAAGGTGAAAGATTAGAGGCCTGTTTGGAACCCTGGTATATCACCAAAGCCTCCCAACTGGACTCCTAAAAAAAAGTTGTATAAAGTAATAAAAAAAAATAAAATTGTAAAACAAAATAATAAAATAAATTGGTAAAAAAATTAACAAAAATAAAAGACTACTGACCCCATCCACTGCCCTACTGACACCGTCCGCTGCCCTACTGACACTGTCCACTGCCATACTGACACCGTCCACTGCCCTACTGACACCGTCCACTGCCCTACTGACACCGTCCATACACTGCTCTACTGATACTATCCACTGCTCTACTGACACCATCCACTGCCCTACTGACACTGTCCACTGCTCTAATGACCCCGTCCACTGCTCTACTGAGCCCGTCCACTGCTCTACTGACACCTTCCACTGCTCTACTGACACCGTCCACTGCTCTGCTAACACCGTCCACTGCTCTACTGACACTGTCCATACACTGCTCTACTGATACTATCCACTGCTCTACTGACACCATCCACTGCCCTACTGACACCATCCACTGCTCTACTGACCCCGTCCACTGCTCTACTGAGCCCGTCCACTGCTCTACTGAGCCCATCCACTGCTCTACTGACACCGTCCACTGCTCTACTGACACCGTCCACTGCTCTACTGACACAGTCCACTGCTCTACTGACACAGTCCACTGCTCTACTGACACCGTCCACTGCTCTACTGACACCGTCCACTGCTCTACTGACACCGTCCACTGCTCTACTGACACCGTCCACTGCTCTGCTAACACCATCCACTGCTCTACTGACACCATCCTCTGCCCTACTGACACCATCCGTACACTGCTCTACTGATACCATCCACTGCTCTACTGACTCTGTCGTCTGCTCTACTGACACCATCCTCTGCCCTTCTGACACCATCCACTGTCCTACTGACACCATCCACTGCTCTGTTGACACCATCCCCTGCCTTACTGACACCATTTACTGCTCTTCTGGCACAGTTCACTGCTCTACTGACACCATCCACTGCTCTGCTGATCCCGTCCTCTGCTCTACTGACACCATCCGTCCACAGCTCTACTGATACCATCCACTGCTCTACTAACTCTGTCGTCTGATCTACTGACACTATCCACTGCTCTACTGACACCTTCCACTGCCCTACTGACACCTTTCAATGCCCTACTGACACCTTCCACTGCCCTACTGACACCTTCCCCTGCCCTATTGACACCATCCTCTGCCCTACTGACACTCCACTGTCCTGTGGACACTGTCCACAGCCTTACTGACACAATCCATTGCCCTACTGACTGATCCTACCAGGGTTGCAAAGGTTGCATATACGACCAGGATCTGGTGTTTTGCTACTGTGGGGTGGGGGGGGGGGGGGCAAAACAGAAGGGAAGGAGATCCGCTACAGAACATGTGAAAAGGTCCTGCTGTTGGATTGTAATAAAGAAACCTGAAATGGGAGCAAATGGCCTCAGGGATCAGGCCCAGGCTGGGGGTCAGGAGGGCCACATGGGTTCTTGCACTGGGGCCCTGAAAGTTCTAGTTACACCTCTGTCAGCAAGCATATAGCAAGTCAGCTTTTTGTGCTCAGTGTAAGAAAATTAGGGAGCAGAGGCAATTTCACTTTACATATGCTTTAATGCAAGAACAGAGGATAGCAGCAGTGTAGCATTTTCTTGCAGCAGATAAGCATTGGTTAACACTCAGGGCTCTTCCACGGATGTCAGCAAGTCAGAGCGGTCATACAGAGAGCAGAGAGCTTTACTGACTTTCAATTCTACTTCCACCTTGCTGGTCCATCAAATCTGAAATACTGTCTCTGCACTCCCACATCAGATGTTGTTTTTACTCTCCCATAGCTCAAAGTGTAACACAACCTCGGAGCACAGAGCTGCTGTGTGTTCCTCTGCCCCGTGCCTGCTCCAGCTCACACCAAATAGTCCATCCGTGTTATACTCAGCTTCACTACCATGCTGACAGCTTCCCTGAATATAGTAAGATGGCGAGCGTCATCGGGCCCCCTACTGGCCCGGGCCCCCGTGCAGTGCCCTAAATGCCCATATGGTCAGTCTGCCCCTGCCAGCAGTAGGTAGTGACAGACTCCATAGGTAGGTTCCTGTGTTGTGAAGGTAGACGCCCCAAGTGGCCAGGGTTTATTTTGTGTTTTGTTTGATTTATGCTGTTTGGATGCTTGCACTTGTTTCCAGCAAATTGGAAGAATAAACCATAGACCGTTGTTTTCAACCACTCCTCGGCTGTCTTTGTAGTGAACCCACCCAGGGGGTCACCCACACCCGCTACCGAGCCAACCCCTTACACATGGTGGAGTGCCGTGGGCAGTTATAAAGCAAAACCAAAATGGAGGAGATACTGAGACAACTGGCTATAGCAAATGCAAATCAACAGCAGACAAATGCAGGTTTTCAGCGGAGCCTTGCAGCTCAACAACAGGCTCACCAAGAGAGCATTGAAGGCTTGGAACAGAGAGACCAGCAGCAAATAGAGGCCATCATGAAACAGCTTCAGAGACAGCAGACCGAGGCTGGGAGTCAGGCCAGTAACATACTGACTTTTCGGGTAAGCCACTTATTGCCAAAAATGACTGCAGATGATGACCCTGAGATGTTTCTGACCACGTTTGAAAGAACAGCGGAGAAAGAGAGTTGGCCTAAAGAACAGTGGGCTGGACTAGTGGCCCCCCTATTATCTGGAGAAGCCCAAAAGGCATACAGTAAAACCTTGGTTTACGAGCATAATTCGTTCCGGAAGCATGCTTGTAATCCAAAGCGCTCTTATATCAAAGCGTATTTTCCCATAAGAAATAATGGAAACTCAGATGATTCGTTCCACAAACATTTATTCATTATGGCAATACAAAATACAGTATAAAGTGTACTGTAGAAATAAAACAAATTAAGCTGAACTTCAAAATACAGTACTGTACTGTACTGTACAGTAAAAATGAAACAAATTAACCTGCACTTTGCCTTTGAAAAGAATTGTAGCTGGTGTGAGGGAGACTAGAGAGAGTGTAAAGGAGGAGGGTGGTTATTGTGTAGGATGTCCATCACTAACTTTAACAAGGAACCTATCCAATGACACTTGCTTTTGTCGCCTTTTGAGAATTTGGCGGAAATGTGACATTGCATTGTCGTTAAACAGATTGATCGTTCGCACCACTACAGCCTTATTCGGGTGGTGCTTTTCTACAAAATTTTGCACTGCTTCCCACATTTTACACATCTCCCTAATCTCATTTGAAGGGATGGAATCCTCTGCCTGTTTCAGATGAGATCTCCTCCATAATCTCTTGCTGTTGCTCGTGATGCAGATCCATCATTTCCTCGGTGGTCAGCTCCTGGTTATGTTCCTCCACCAGCTCTTGAATGGCATCCTCATTCACCTCCAGTCCCAAAGTCTGACCCAAGGACACAATTTCATCGACAACTGGCGGCTCCTGCTCCTGAGCAAACCCCTCACAGTCATGTCCAAGAACACAATCAGGCCACAGTTTTCTCCAAGCAGAATTGAGGGTTCTCTTGGTGACCCCATTCCAGGATTTATCGATGATCTTAAGGCAGTTCACAATGTGGAAATGATCTTTCCAAAACTCTCGGAGGCTAAGGTTTGTTCCTTCAGTGACCTCAAAGCATAGCTGAAATAGTGCTTTGGTGTAAATCATTTTAAAGTTGGAAATGACCTGCTGATCCATGGTCTGGATTAATGGAGTGGTATTGGGAGGAAGGAACTTGACCTTAATGAACTCAAATTCTTCCAGTAAGTCGTCATGAAGGCCTGGAGGATGATCAGGAGCATTATCCATTAGCAGCAAGACTTTGAGTGGCAGATTGTTTTCTAAGAGATATCTCTTCACTGTAGGACCGAAGACCTCATTGATCCACTCAACGAACAAGACACGAGTGACCCAAGCCCTGCTGTTGGACCTCCACATAACATTTAACTGGCTCTTCTGCACCTTGTATTTCTTGAAGGCTCGAGGATTCTCAGAATGATACACGAGCAGGGGTTTGATTTTGAAATCCCCGCTTGCATTAGCACAAAACAAGAGGGTAAGACGGTCTTTCATGGGCTTGTGACCAGGCATTGCATTCTCTTCTGCTGTAATGTAGGTCCTCTTTGGCATCTTTTTCCAAAAAAGCCCCGTCTCATCACAGTTAAAAACCTGCTGGGGCAGGTAACATTCGGAAACCATGAGCTCTTGGAACTCGACAATAAATGCCTCAGCTGCCTTAGTGTCAGAACTCGCAGCCTCTCCATGCCTCACAACACTATGGGTGCCACTTCTCCTCTTAAAGTTATCAAACCATCCCCTGCTTGCCTTGAAGCTTTCCTCCTGTTCTTGCGATGTACCTGGCAGTTTGCTTACAAGGTCGTTGTACAAGGCCTTTGCTTTGTCACAGATAATGTTCTCGGACACAGTATCACCTGCTAGTTGCTTCTCATTTATCCAGACAAGAAGCACTTTTCTACATCTTTCAGAACACGTGGCCGCTGCTTTGATACTCTAGTGACTCCTTTTGCTGCATCCAGCCCCATTAATTCTTCTTTTTTCTTTAATATTGTACAAATTGTCGAAGTAGACTTCTGATATAATCTTGCAATGTCGGACACTCGCATACCCTGTTCATGTTTCGCAATGATTTATTTTTTAACATCCACTGTAATCACCCCCTTCTTCTTACTGCCTTCCTTTTCCACCTTTTTTTTCTTACTTGGGGGAATTATTGGTGAGGCACGCCAACAAAGATGGGGAAACGATAACCCACAATCCTGCATTGAGAAAGAGAAAGAAGAATTTGCCCATTGTGGTTCTAGGGTGCAGTGCTGTTTTATACTACTGTATACTGTATGTATACTGTATGTACAGTACAGTATACAGTACTGTAGTTCATTAGTTCCTCTAATACATTATACAGTAGGAGTTAATGTGCTCTTGAATATGAGAACAGAGAAATGCAGTACCTGTATAGTACTGTACAGTATTGACCATCTGTACATGTTGTGGACTCATTTCCTATACAGTACAGGTCACGATGAATACGTACTGTTATAGGATACTGTAATAGGATACAACATCAGCACTGTACAGTACTGTACTGTACTTTCTTTTGTGCCACAGTAGCAAAAGTTTGTTTATAATGGGTCCCCAGGCTGTGAAAAGAACATACTGCACAGTACATTTGTTTATAATGGGTCCCCAGGCTGTGAAAAGAACATACTGCACAGTACATTTGTTTATAATAGGTCCCCAGGCTGTGAAAAGAACATACTGCACAGTACATAGCTCACCAGCCCTGTATAATCGCATTGTGTTCAGCCCTGTGTACTGTATTTAGGTTCCTTTTATAACTCACGTGTGCCTAAGCTCTCTTTAGAATGCAGGTGCAGGGGTTCCATCCGCCCATCCGCTCTGCAGAAGTCCGAGACACTCGGCTGATGACGTCACTTCCGGGTGCGGGCACCGCTCGTATATCAAAGCGGCACTCGCAAACCAAAGCAAAAAAAAAAAAAGAAAATGTTTGCTCGTCTTTCAAGATGCTCGCAAACCGCAGTACTCGTAAACCGAGGTTTCACTGTATTTTGATTTGGAGCTTGCAGATGCAAAAAAAAACTATGATCGATTAAAAGAGGAAATATTGGCACGTTTTGGGGGTAGCCTTGAATGTCCATGCTCAGCGGGTCCACAATTGGAGTTATCAGCTGAGGAAGCCACCTCGGTCGCAGATGTATGACCTCATCCATTTGGCTAGGAAATGGCTGCAGCCAGAAATTCTGTCCGGACCAAAATTTTTGTAGCGAGTAGTCATGGACAAATTTCTTAGGTCTCTTCCTAACACCCTGCAGAAATGGGTGAGCCATGGTGGTCCGGAAACCGCAGACAAACTAGTAGACTTGGTCGAAAGGTACCTAACAGAGAATTTGACCTCTTTCCCCAGAGACGCACAGACTTTTCACCCCAAGACCAGACCCTCCCCACCTATAGGTAAGACTGCATCAAGGGATGGGGATGTAGAGAGGGACCAAAGAGCAACTAGAGGTATTATCGGGACTACTGCTAATGTTTGGCGAGAGCGGCCTGGAAGACCCATCCCACAGGAGAGGACCAGAAGGTTGATTTGTTATCGTTGCCGGGAAGAGGGATATGTAGCAGCGGTTTGACCAGCGGGTGATGAACCGATGCAGTGTGACTTTCTGACAGAGAGATGACCAGTGGCGTAGCGTGGGGGGTACGGGGGGGGCCACTGGCACCGGGCGCAATATTTAGGGGGGCGCATCCCACGCCCGCCATCCGCAAGATCATAGTGTCCCGCATCCCTTTATTTGTGACAATGCCCTGTCCGGCGGCCCGGCCGCTCTTTCCTGCACTTGGCTCCTTTACTGTGCAGGACGAGCAGCGGTGGACACTGAAGTTGTCATGTGCGGCCAGGGGGCGGGGCGGGGCTGGTCATGGGTGAAGATGGCAGCCGGCGGCTCGGTGCATGTGCAGCACCGCTCTTGGAGTCTCTCCCTGCTGTCCGGACCGGCTGCCTCCACGCTGGCTGCTGCTGCTGACACGCTGTGTCTCTCCTCTGCTCCAGATCGTCTCCTCAAGTCCCCAGTGTCTGGACACAGAAAGAGGTGACTTGAGTGATGTGCTGCCTGCCCGGGAGCCCAGGGAAGTGGACATAGGAGGGGGGAGATAGGTCAGTGTAGGGGGGGATCAGTGTAGGTGTCAGTGTATGGGGGGTCAGTGTAGGGATCAGTGTATGGGGGGTCAGTGTAGGGGGTGTCAGTGTATGGGGGGTCAGTGTAGGTGTGTAATGTTCTGGTACCTCTGGTACCCCTATTCCACTTTCCAGTTCAGTGTATGCGTCCCACCATTCTCTTCTGGTAGGTGCGCATACACCTTTAAGACCGATGCTGTCATCACTGAGCACCGCAGAGCGGCTATTTCAACCGCCGGCGTTCTCACTCACATGTTTGTTCAACCGTCATGGTTGGATCGTCCCTGTCTGAAGTCGGCATGCCAGATGTTACTCGCTCCTGTATCTCGCTACCTGAACTTGTTCCATATCTGATCCTGTGTCTCGCCACCCGATCACTCCCGGCATGCTGCTTTCACCCTTCACTCTTCAACCTGCCTTGAAGCTCATATGCTCACAAGCGTACCTCGCTGTCGGAACCTCGCTACTGATCCCTGTATCCCGCTACCGGATCACTCGCTCATACCGAACCTCTCTACTACTGCTTGCTATTAGTGATAAGTACCCCGCAGGGGAATCCTCCATAAACCTTCCTACTAAGCTTACACTATTTAGCTCTGCATATTAAGGACTGTTACTATCATCTGCACTATTATTTAGATTGCTAGCTCTTGAGCCTACTAACATCTATCCTTGCACTGGGTTAGTCTCTCCTGTATGTCATCTGCTATCCTACCACCTACTACCATACATGATTGCTAACCTATCTGCATCCTACCTGTTATCATCTATACTCTCATGAACATTTCTCTCAAGTGCTGTTCACCTATTGTCACTGTTCATACCTGTCTCTATCGCTCATCACCACTATACTGCTATATACATCTATCACTCCAGGAACATCTTATTGAGTGTGTATATTTGTATGCTGAATCAGACAGACCACAGTGATGAGTCTTGGGAGTTGGAATTGGTATTTCAACTTATCTCTACATGACTACTGAGTGGAGTTTTTCTGCAGCTGCAAATCCATCTTGTTTCAGAAAACGCAGGAGCGTTACAGATTGAACGAACCTAAAATGGATTCAGCAGATTTACCCACTCAAGTGACACAATTAAAACAACAAGTGACTGCGTTAATACACGCTCTGATCGACACAGGATCTTGCGGAAATTATATCGATATACGTTTTGCTACTTTAAATAAAGTACCTATTATTTCAAAACCTAAGCCTGTCTCTGTGAGTATACCGTTATCTTCTGGCCCAATCACTAATCAGACACAAGCACTCCTAGTCACCACTAACGAGTCTCATACGGAGACCACTACCTTCGACCTATTATCTTCGCCCCACTTTCCCATTGTTTTGGGACTTCCCTGGTTACACACACATCAACCAACCATAGATTGGAAGAAACGGACCCTAACCTTCCTCTCTTACTATTGCGAGAGTACGTGTAACCTCCAGTCTTATGGAAAGATCCTGTCTGTGGTGTCAGATGAGATTGCACCACTATGCTATCAGGATCTGTCCGAAGTTTTTCTTGAGAAAAATGCTCAAGTATTGCCTCCCCATAGGGATTATGATTGCACTATTGATCTACTCCCAAATAGTAAACTGCCTTTTGGTCATGTCTATCCTCTTTCGCAGGATGAACTTTCCCATCTCAAGGAATACTTGGATGAGAATTTGACAAAAGGTTTTATTAGACCTTCCACTTCTTCCACAGCTGCAGGACTTTTTTTTGTCCGCAATAAAGACTCAAGTCTCAGGCCTATTATCGACTATAGGCAATTGAACGCCATTACAGTAAAAGATCGCTATCCTTTGCCGCTTATCCCTGAACTCATTGAACAAGTGCGTGGAGCTACCTACTTTTCAAAATTGGACCTGAAAGGGGCATACAATCTAATCCGAATCCGTGATGGAGATGAGTGGAAGACAGCATTCAGAACCAGATACGGATTGTTCGAATATCTTGTAATGCCATTTGGGCTATGTAACGCTCCCGCAGCTTTCCAACGATTCATAAACGATATCTTTAGAGACTTACTTGATGTCTGTGTTGTGGTATATCTGGACGATATACTTATTTATTCACGATCCTTGTCTGAACATATAAAACATGTAAGACTTGTGTTATCCAGATTACTCACACACAATCTATACGTGAAACTAAAAAAATGCTTATTTCATAAAGAAGAAGTATTATTCCTAGGATACATCATATCCAAAACAGGAATCAAGATGGATATGAGTAAGATATCCTGTATTCAGGATTGGCCTATACCAACCACCCGCAAAGCACTACAGCGATTCCTTGGATTTTCAAACTTCTATAGGAAGTTCATCAAGAACTTCTCTGCCATTGTGAGACCTCTCACACAACTCACAAGTATTAAGAAACCATTTAAATGGTCAGATGAAGCAAATGAAGCTTTTCGCTTGTTAAAAACAAACTTTACCTCTGCTCCCATACTACGCCATCCAGACCCATCCCTCCAATACATTCTGGAAGTAGATGCGTCAAATATGGCAGTAGGAGCAGTACTCTCCCAACGACCAATGAATACTTCACCACTCCATCCAGTCGCCTTCTTCTCTAAATCTCTAAGCAGCCCAGAGGTGAATTACCCAGTGGGTGAAAAGGAACTGCTTGCTATAAAACTGGCTCTGGAGAATTGGCGACATCTACTTGAAGGCACCCGATTACCAATACTCATATATACAGATCATAAAAATCTTCAATATCTTCAGACTAACAAAACCCTCTCCCACCGGCAGGTACGATGGTCACTATTCTTCCTAAGATTTAACTTCCTAGTGACCTACACACCTGCAGACAAGAATAAAAAAGCGGATGCGCTATCACGATTAACTGAAGATAATTGCTCCGAAATCCCTTCCGTTCCTATAATACCCTACAAGCGTATTATTGGGGTTGTCCGTTCCTTGAAGGAAGAGATTCTGCACAGTATAGGTTTGGATTCACCTCCACCACAATTAAGTGCTGATGCAGAAGGCTTCCTCTACTACAACGACAAACTCTACATACCCCCTACTATGCGCACCAAGATCTTGGAATTGTCACATGATGTGCCTATGGCAGGACATATGGGTATTACAAAGACCCTTAATTTGCTTACCAGGCAGTTTTGGTGGCCTGATATGAAGACATCTATACAAAAATGTGTCTCTTCATGCAACGTCTGTGCCAGGTCCAAAATTGACACTACAAAACCATCCGGTCTACTATGCAGTCTACCAATACCCCAGACTCCATAGGAAGTTGTGTCCTTGGACTTTATAGTAGAACTACCACCTTCCAAAGGATTTAATACCATTTTAGTGTCAGTGGACCATCTGACAAAGATGGCACATTTCGTTGCTATTCGCAGACTACCTTCGTCCAAACAAACAGCGGAACTACTGATGAAACATGTCTTTAAGTTACATGGAATTCCAAAAACTCTTTTGTCTGACCGTGGATCACAATTCATCTCCAAGTTTTGGCAAGAACTATGTCACATACTACGAATTGAGCGAAAGCTCAATTCTCCCTACCATCCTCAGACTAACGGACAGACTGAAAGAGTCAACCAGTGCATCGAGCAATATTTACGTTGCTACACATCATACCTACAGGATGATTGGGTGGATCTCCTCCCTCTGGCAGAATTTGCCTACAACAACGCAACCCACAGTACGACCAAACAGAGTCCGTTCTACTTGAACTATTGGTTTCATCCCACTATTCTTCCACCACGCATCCTTCCATCAAGTAACCCAGTAGCCTCAGACTATCTTACCCAAATAAAAGACTCTCTGGGTTTACTTAATACTACCATCTCACATGCCCATAGCCAACAAAAAAAGTACTATGACCTTCGTAGAAGACCTTCTCCTCAGTATGCTATTGGGGACCTCGTTTGGCTATCAACAAAAAACTTAAGATTAAAGATCCCTAGCAAAAAGCTTGGGCCTCTATTCTTGGGACCCTTCCCAATCAGGAAACTTATTGGAAAAGCTGCAGTACAGCTCACATTACCAACAAACCTCAAGATACATCCCATCTTCCATGTGTCGCTACTGAAGCCCCATGTTCCTGACCAAGGTATAAGGCCTACCATCCCACCTCCACCTCCTGTACAAGTTGAAGGCGGAGAAGAATATGAGATAAAGGAGATTCTGGATTCTCGTATCCACAGAAGAAGACTCCAATATCTAGTACGATGGAAGAACTATGGGCCCCAAGACGACACCTGGCTGGATACCTCTGATATACATGCCCCTAGACTGATTCGCAATTTTCATGCGAAATACCCGGAAAAAGCAGCTCTAGAGGCCTTCAAGAGCCGGCCTTAAGGGGGGGTACTGTAATGTTCTGGTACCTCTGGTACCCCTATTCCACTTTCCAGTTCAGTGTATGCGTCCCACCATTCTCTTCTGGTAGGTGCGCATACACCTTTAAGACCGATGCTGTCATCACTGAGCACCGCAGAGCGGCTATTTCAACCGCCGGCGTTCTCACTCACATGTTCGTTCAACCGTCATGGTTGGATCGTCCCTGTCTGAAGTCGGCATGCCAGATGTTACTCGCTCCTGTATCTCGCTACCTGAACTTGTTCCATATCTGATCCTGTGTCTCGCCACCCAATCACTCCCGGCATGCTGCTTTCACCCTTCACTCTTCAACCTGCCTTGAAGCTCATATGCTCACAAGCGTACCTCGCTGTCGGAACCTCGCTACTGATCCCTGTATCCCGCTACCAGATCACTCGCTCATACTGAACCTCTCTACTACTGCTTGCTATTAGTGATAAGTACCCCGCAGGGGAATCCTCCATAAACCTTCCTACTAAGCTTACACTATTTAGCTCTGCATATTAAGGACTGTTACTATCATCTGCACTATTATTTAGATTGCTAGCTCTTGAGCCTACTAACATCTATCCTTGCACTGGGTTAGTCTCTCCTGTATGTCATCTGCTATCCTACCACCTACTACCATACATGATTGCTAACCTATCTGCATCCTACCTGTTACCATCTATACTCTCATGAACATTTCTCTCAAGTGCTGTTCACCTATTGTCACTGTTCATACCTGTCTCTTTAGCTCATCACCACTATACTGCTATATACATCTATCACTCCAGGAACATCTTATTGAGTGTGTATATTTGTATGCTGAATCAGACAGACCACAGTGATGAGTCTTGGGAGTTGGAATTGGTATTTCAACTTATCTCTACATGACTACTGAGTGGAGTTTTTCTGCAGCTGCAAATCCATCTTGTTTCAGAAAACGCACGCAGGAGCGTTACAAGGTGTCAGTGTATGGGGGGGTCAGTGTATAGGGGGATCAGTGTAGGTGTCAGTGTATGGGGATGGTCAGTGTATGGGGGGGTCAGTGTAGGTGTCAGTGTATGGGGGGGGTCAGTGTATGGGGGGTCAGTGTAGGTGTCAGTGTATGGTGATGGTCAGTGTATGGGGGGGTCAGTGTAGGTGTCAGTGTATGGGGGGGTCAGTGTAGGTGTCAGTGTATGGGGGGGTCAGTGTATGGGGGGTCAGTGTAGGTGTCAGTGTATGGTGATGGTCAGTGTATGGGGGGGTCAGTGTAGGTGTCAGTGTATGGGGGGGTCAGTGTAGGTGTCAATGTATGGGGGGGTCAGTGTAGGTGTCAGTGTATGGGGGGTGTCAGTGTATGGGGGGTCAGTGTAGGTGTAAGTGTATGGGGGGGTCAGTGTAGGGGTCAGTGTAGGTGTCAGTGTATGGGGGGGGTCAGTGTACGGGGGGGTCAGTGTATGGGGAGGTCAGTGTAGGTGTCAGTGTATGGGGGGGTCAGTGTAGGTGTCAGTGTATGGGGGGTCAGTGTAGGGGTCAGTGTAGGTGTCAGTGTAGGTGTCAGTGTATGGGGGGGGTCAGTGTAGGTGTCAATGTATTGGGGGGTCAGTGTAGGTGTCAGTGTATGAGTGGGGGTCAGTGTAGGTGTCAGTGTATGGGGGGGGGGGTCAGTGTATGGGGAGGTCAGTGTAGGTGTCAGTGTATGGGGGGGTCAGTGTAGGTGTCAGTGTATGGGGGGGTCAGTGTAGGGGTCAGTGTAGGTGTCAGTGTAGGTGTCAGTGTATGGGGGGGGGTCAGTGTAGGTGTCAATGTATTGGGGGGTCAGTGTAGGTGTCAGTGTATGAGTGGGGGTCAGTGTAGTTGTCAGTTTAAGGGGGGTCAGTGTAGGGGGGGTCATTGTAGGGGAGTCAGTGTGTGGTGTCAGTGTAGGGGGTAAGTGTAGGGGGGGCAGTGCAGTTGTCAGTGTAGTTGTCAGTTTAAGGGGGGTCAGTGTAGGGGGGCCAGTGTAGGGGGGTCAGTGTAGGGGTGTCAGTGTGTGGGGTCAGTGTAGGGGGAGGGGTCAGTGCAGTTGTCAGTGTAGGTCTCAGTGTATGTGGGAATGTAGGGGTGGTCAGAGTAGGGGTGGTCAGTGAAGGGGTGCCAGTATAGGGGGTCAGTGAAGGGGGGGGTCAGTGTAGTTGTCAGTGAAGTTGTCAGTGTAAGGGGGGTCAGTGTAGGGGGGGGTCAGTGACGGTGTAAGTGTATGGGGGGGTCAGTGTAGGGGTCAGTGTAGGTGTCAGTGTATGGGGGGGGTCAGTGTACGGGGGGGTCAGTGTATGGGGAGGTCAGTGTAGGTGTCAGTGTATGGGGGGGTCAGTGTAGGTGTCAGTGTATGGGGGGTCAGTGTAGGGGTCAGTGTAGGTGTCAGTGTAGGTGTCAGTGTATGGGGGGGGTCAGTGTAGGTGTCAATGTATTGGGGGGTCAGTGTAGGTGTCAGTGTATGAGTGGGGGTCAGTGTAGGTGTCAGTGTATGGGGGGGGGGGTCAGTGTATGGGGAGGTCAGTGTAGGTGTCAGTGTATGGGGGGGTCAGTGTAGGTGTCAGTGTATGGGGGGGTCAGTGTAGGGGTCAGTGTAGGTGTCAGTGTAGGTGTCAGTGTATGGGGGGGGTCAGTGTAGGTGTCAATGTATTGGGGGGTCAGTGTAGGTGTCAGTGTATGAGTGGGGGTCAGTGTAGTTGTCAGTTTAAGGGGGGTCAGTGTAGGGGGGGTCATTGTAGGGGAGTCAGTGTGTGGGGTAAGTGTAGGGGGGGCAGTGCAGTTGTCAGTGTAGTTGTCAGTTTAAGGGGGGTCAGTGTAGGGGGGCCAGTGTAGGGGGGTCAGTGTAGGGGTGTCAGTGTGTGGGGTCAGTGTAGGGGGAGGGGTCAGTGCAGTTGTCAGTGTAGGTCTCAGTGTATGTGGGAATGTAGGGGTGGTCAGAGTAGGGGTGGTCAGTGAAGGGGTGCCAGTATAGGGGGTCAGTGTAGGGGGGGGTCAGTGTAGTTGTCAGTGAAGTTGTCAGTGTAAGGGGGGTCAGTGTAGGGGGGGGTCAGTGACGTCGTAAGTGTAAGGGGGGTCAGTGTAGGGGGGGGTCAGTGATGTCGTCAGTGTAAGGAGGGTCAGTGTAGGGGTGTCAGTGTATGGGGGAGTCAGTGTATGGGGGGACCAGTGTAGTTGTCAGTGAAGGTGTCAGTGTGGGAGGGGGGGGTCAGTGTGGGTGTCAGTGTATGGGGGGTGTCAGTGTAGGTATAAGGTAGGTCTCTGTAGTGGTCAGGTAGGTCTGTGTAGGTGTCAGTATAGTAATCAGGCAGGTCAGTGTAGGAATAAGGTAGGTCTATGTAGTGGTCTAGTAGATTTGTGTAGGGGGCGCAAATTACTTACCTTGCCCCGGGCGCTGACAACCCACGCTACGCCACTGGAGATGACAGTCCCTTTTTGCAACCACATGCACTGCAGTAAAGGGGAATGAGAAGCCTTTATATAGAATGTGCTTAGATGGCAAAGATGTTGTGGTATTGTTGGATTCAGGTAGCCTGGTCACCTTAGTAAAAAGTGATCTAGTGGTGGGAAAAACCTTACATCCTAGGAAAATGGTTGTAGTTTGTGTACATGGGGACACTCGAGAATATCCGGTGACTACGGTTTCCTTTGAAACCTCCCTCGGTAACGTGTGTCACCAAGTGGGTTTAGTTCCCAAACTGCCACATGACGCCATTATGGGAAGGGATTTCCTAAAGTTCTGGGAACTCTGGGATTGCCCAGATTCCCCAGTAGGTAGTTCTTCTGAACCTGAAACATCTACTCCAGAATCCTCTAACTGTGAGGATTATCCTGAGTTTCCGTGCTCAGTCTTAGCAGGGGAAACACCAGTCCCTAGGGAGGAGCCTGCTACCTCAGAAGAGGAACAGCGGCTGATAGGGTTTGATGACCTCGAGGTGTACCGAGAAAATTTTATCACTGAGCAATTGAGGGACCCCACATTGCTAAGAGCCCGGGAGAATGTAGATGGATAGATGGGGAGTTAGTTAACCCTGAAGAGAGGATTTCCCTCCCTTACTTCATTATTGAAAGGGATCTGTTATATCGAGTGTCACAGAGGATAGACACCCTTTAGCAACTGGTAGTGCCTAAACCGTACCGCAAGATGGTTTTGAAACTGGCCCATGGGCACATTCTTGGGGGACATTTGGGAGCAGAAAAAACCCTGGAGAGAATCACCCAGAGGTTTTATTGGCCTGGGATCACTAAGGAAGTGGAATTGTACTGCTCTTCCTGTCCAGTGTGTCAGATTACTGCACCCACGCCACATTTCCGCAGTCCATTGGTACCCCTGCCCATTGTCAAGGTCCCTTTTGAGAGGATCGCCATGGACTTGGTTGGCCCCTTACTGAAGTCCACTAGAGGGCACCAGCACATCTTGGTAATAATGGACTATGCCACCCGTTACCCAGAAGCGATTCCTCTCCGAAATACCTCTGCTAAAACCGTTGCCAAAGAGTTATTTCAGGTCTTCAGCTGTGTGGGTTTTCCTAAAGAAGTCCTAACTGACCAGGGCACCCCGTTTATGTCTAGGGTGACCAGAGAACTCTCTAAACTCCTTAAAGTGACCCAATTACATACATCAGTATATCACCCTCAAACAGGCGGGTTAGTGGAGAGGTTTAATAAAACTTTAAAACAAATGTTGAGGAAGGTGGTGGATAAAGACGGAAAGAATTGGGAATATCTGCTCCCTTATCTGATGTTTGCCATAAGAGAGGTTCTCCAATCATCCACAGGGTTCTCTCCTTTTCTGCTACTGTATGGGAGGCACCCCCGGGGCCTATTGGACACTGCCAGGGAAACATGGGAGAGTGAGAGTTCCCCTCATCGAAGTGTGATTGAACACGTGGCACAAATGCAAGATAGAATTGCCCAAGTGAAGTCGATTGTGAAGGTACATTTAGCCCAAGTCCAGTTTGCTCAACAAAGGATTTACAATTGTGTCGCCCAGGTCCGTTCTTTTGCACCTGGTGATAGGGTGTTGGTGCTGGTCCCCACAGTCGAAAGTAAATTCCTAGCCAAATGGCAGGGTCCCTGTGAAGTGTTGGAGAGAATGGGGGTGGGGAATTATAAAATTAGCCAATCAGGAAGACGAAAACCTGAGCAGCTCTATCACGTGAACTTGTTGAAATCATAGTTACATAGTTACATAGTAGGTGAGGTTGAATAAAGACAATAGTCCATCCAGTTCAACCTGTGTAGGTGTGTGTGGCTGTAATCATCTCGCATACCCCTGAATGTTCTAATCCTTGAGCTGTACGTCTAGTAGTCTTTTGAAAGCCACCATACTACCTGCAGAAACCACCTCTTGTGGTAGAGAATTCCACAATCTTGTAGCCCTAACAGTAAAGAACCTCCCACGTTGCCTGAGGTTAAAATGCTTCTCCTGTAATCGCATTGTATGCCCCCGAGTCCTCATGCAATCCCTTCGACTGAACAGCTTTTTTTCTAAGCCTAGATCCCCATTGAGATATTTAAAAATTGCTATCATGTCCCCCCTCAGGCGTCTCTTCTCCAGGGAGAATAAATCAAGCGATTGCAGACGCTCCTCATAATCAAGGTCCTCCAATCCCCTAATTAGTTTAGTTGCCCTTCTCTGGACCCTCTCCAGCTCCAACACATCCCTTCTGAGGACTGTTGACCAGAACCGGACAGAATACTCCAGATGCGGTCAGACCAGAGTTTTATAAAGTGGAAGGATTATAGTCTTATCTCTGGAATACATCCCTTTCTTTATGCATGCTAATATTCTGCTAGCCTTGGCAGCTGCCGCTTGACATTGCATGCTGTTGCCTAGTCTATCATCAACCAAGACTCCCAGATCCTTCTCCATTTTTGATTCTCCCAGGGGTTCCTCTCCTAATGTGTATTGTGCTTTTACGTTTCTAGTCCCCAAGTGCAAAACCTTACACTTCTCCACGTTAAACCTCATTTGCCAAGTCGTTGCCCACTCGGTTATTTTGTCCAGGTCATTCTGTAGGATATATGCTTCATGCTGTGCTGTTATTGCCCTGCCTAATTTTGTGTCATCTGCAAAAACTGATATTGAACTACTGATCCCGTCCTCAATTCTGTTTATGAATAAATTGAACAAGGTTGGTCCTAGGACTGAGCCTTGGGGGACCCCGCTTACTACCTCAGACCAGTCTGAGTATGCGCTGTTTATTACTACCCTTTGGACACGCCTTTTAAGCCAATTCCGTATCCAAGAGCAAACCCTGCTATCGATACCTGCAGACCTTATTTTATAAATTAAGCGCTTGTGGGGAACTGTATCAAACGCCTTAGCGAAATCCAAGTACACCACATCCACTGGTCTGCCCCTATCTAGCTCACAGCTCACCTCCTCGTAGAATGTTAAGAGATTGGTTTGACAAGAACGCCCATTTGTAAACCCGTGCTGATTACTGCTGATGATGTTGTTGTCTTTAGCAAACTCTACGATATAGTCCCTTATCATCCCCTCCAGAAGTTTACATACTATTGATGTCAAACTGACAGGCCTATAATTTTCCGGGATATGCCTCTGGCCCTTTTTGAATATCGGAATCACGTTAGCTTTCTTCCAATCCCCTGGTACATCTCCTGTCCTAATACTGTCAGCAAAGATCAGGAACAGTGGTCTCGATAAAACTTTACTGAGTTCCTTGAGTACTCTCGGATGTATGCCATCCGGACCTGGTGATTTGTTTGTGTTAAGTTTATCCAGCCTTTCCCTGATTTCACCCTCTGTTAGCCATAGTGGCAAGTCCTGTGTATTACTACTAACCATACAGTCATGGTCAGTGTACCCCTCCGTTTCCTGTGTAAACACTGATGAGAAAAAAGCATTCAGCACGGTTGCTTTTTCAGTGTCCTCTGTAACCATCCTCCCATCATTGTTAATTATGTGTGCAATATGCTCTGCCCTAGTTTTTTTGCTGTTGATATATTTAAAGAATTTCTTTGGATTTTTTTTACTATCCTCTGCTATTTGTCTCTCAAAGTTGATTTTAGCCATCTTGATTTCTTGTTTACTTTTCTTATTTGCCTCCTTGTATTGCTCGAAAGCCGATACTGTGCCCTCTGATTTATACTTCTTGAAGGCCAATTTTTTTCCCCTAATAAGTTTTTTGACGCTACGGTTTAGCCAGCCAGGTTTGGCTTTGTCTCTTCTAAATTTATTTCCCATAGCAATGCACTGCAAGATGCCTTTGCTTAATATGTTCCTAAAGCATTCCCATTTTTCCTCTGTGGTCAGGGATCCCAGGGTTTGGTCCCAGTTTACTCTTTCCATCAATGAGTACAATTTTGGAAAGTTTGCCCTTCTGAAGTTTAGGGTTCTTATATTCCCCACATGCCTTGTTATATTGTTATTTATACTAAATGTGATCATCCTGTGATCGCTAGAGCCCAGGTTGTCCTGGACTCCTACCTCCGAGATTAGGTCTGGGTCATTAGTGAGCAATAGATCCAGGACTGCGTTTTCTCTGGTAGGGGAATCCACCAACTGTGACATGTAATTATCCAGTAAGGTTTCCGTGAATAGACGGGACTTCTGTGAGTGTGTAGTCCCCTCTTCCCAGTCAATGTCGGGATAATTGAAGTCCCCCAATATGATGACTGATCCCAATTTTGCCACTTTACCCATTAGTGCTAAAAATTCCAGCTATACCTCCCCCCTTTGGTTAGGTGGCATATAGCAAACCCCCACAATTACTTTCCCCTTTTCTCCTTCCCTATGGAGTTCAACCCACACAGATTCTAAATCCATGCTCATCCCATCCGTAATGTCACTCCTTTCTATCACCTTTATATTGTTCTTGACATAGAGACATACCCCTCCCCCTCTTTTTCCTACCCTGTCCTTCCGGTACACCGAATACCCTTGGATATTGGCCAGCCAGTCATGTGAGGGGTCTAACCAAGTCTCTGTTATTCCCACAAGGTCTATGTCCTCCTCATGTACTAACATTTCCAACTCATCCATTTTATTAGCTAGGCTCCTGGCATTAGCATATACCCCTCTTAGTTTTACGGAAGTTAAGCGCAATGGGCGGTTATGTTTATTCCTGTTTGGTCTGAGATTTTCCCGCACAGACCTGCCAATTGACATTGTGGACCTACTGTCGCTGCTGACACTACAGCTGCCTTCTGTCCTCTGCTCCCTCCTGACTGACTCTACTTCTGAGCCCTCCCCCCCCCCGTCTCCTAGTTTAAAAGCCCCTCCAACTTGGTGGCCATCTTTCTCCCCAAAAGAGCTGTACCGTCCCCATTAAGGTGCAGCCCATCCTTACTAAAGAGCCGGTAGCCGACTGAGAAGTCAGCCCAGTTCTCCAGGAACCCAAACCCCTCCTTCCTACACCAGTTCCTCAGTACAATTTTGGAAAGTCTGCCCTTCTGAAGTTAAGGGTTCTTATGTTCCCCACTTGCCTTGCTATATTGTTATTTACGCTAAATGTGATCATCCTGTGTATCGCTAGAGCCCAGGTTGTCCTGGACCCCTACCTCCGAGATTAGGTCTGGGTCATTAGTGATCAATAGATCCAGGATTGCGTTTTCTCTAGTAGGAGAATCCACCAACTGTGACATGTAATTATCCTGTAAGGTTTCCGTGAATAGATGGCCCTTATGTGAGTGTGTAGTCCCCTCTCCCCAGTCAATGTCGGGATAATTGAAGTCCCCCAATATGAGGACTGATCCTAGCTTTGCCACTTTACCCAAAAGTGCTAAAAATTCCTGCTCTACCTCCTCCCCTTGTTTAGGTGGCCTATAGCAAACCCCCACAATTACTTTTCCCTTTTCTCCTTCCCTATGGAGTTCTACCCATACGGATTCTAACTCCATACTCATCCCTTCCATAATGTCACTCCTCTCAATCACCTTTACATTATTCTTGACGTAGAGACATACCCCTCCCCCTCTTTTTCCTACCCTGTCCTTCCGGTACACTGAATACCCTTGGATATTTGCCAGCCAGTCATGTGAGGGGTCGAACCAAGTCTCCGTTATTGCCACTAGGTCTATGTCCTCCTCATGTACTAACATTTCCAACTCATCCATTTTATTAGCTAGGCTCCTGGCATTAGCATATACCCCTCTTAGTTTTACGGAAGTTAAACGTGATTGGTGGTTATGTTTATTCCTATTTGGTCTGCGGTTCTCCCGCACAGACCTACCGATTGACGTTGTGGACCTACTGTCGCTGCTGACCCTACAACTGTCTTCAGTCCTTTGTTCCCTCCTAACTGACTCTACTTCTGAGCCCCCCCCCGTCTCCTAGTTTAAAAGCTCCTCCAACTTGGTGGCCATCTATCATGGAAGGATAGAGAGTCCTTGGTCGCTAAGACTACCCGATTTTCTGCTCCATTTAGCCTGGCGGTCCCTGAAGTTGGGATAGCGGAGACTCTGTCCAAAACTCAGCAACAGGAGGTTAAAGAATTTGTGCTCCGTAATAGGGAGAAGTTTTCAGACCTGCCAGGTTGGGTCTCCGGAGTTAAACATGACATTATCACCACACCAGGGGATAAGGTCAAGTTAAAGCCTTATAGAATTCCAGAAGCTCGGCGAGAGGCAATTCGCCAGGAAGTAAAAAAAATGCTTGAGCTGGGGGTGATAGAAGAGTCAAATAGTGATTGGTCCAGTCCCATTGTCTTAGTGCCCAAACCAGATGGAAGTTGGCGGTTTTGTAATGACTTTCGCCGCCTGTATAAAATCACTAAGTTTGACACCTATCCTATGCCCCGCATAGATGAACTGATTGATCGCCTAGGCACTGCCCGGTACATGACGACGTTAGACCTGACCAAGGGTTATTGGCAAATTCCTCTCTCGGGTCGGCCAGGGAAAAAACAGCATTTGTAACTCCAGACGGATCTTTCCAATATTGGAGGATGCCTTTTGGGTTACAGAATGCTCCCGCCACATTTCAACGCACCATGGATAAGACCCTTCGGCCTCATCGAGCCTATGCTGTGGCATACCTCGATGGCGTGGTCATCCACAGTGAGGATTGGGACTCACACTTACCAAAAGTTCAGGCTTTGTTGGATTCCATCTGGAAAGCCAATCCAAAAAAATGTACCCTTGGGCTAGAAGAGGCGAAGTATCTGGGGTATACCATTGGAAGAGGTCTAATCAAGCCCCAAATAAACAAAGTTGAGGCTATTCAGGATTGGCCACGTCCCACCAACAAGAAACAGGTTGGTGCATTTTTGGGGATTGCAGGTTATTATCGCCGTTTTATTCCCCATTTTGCCTCACAGGCTGCTTCCCTGACCAATTTGACCAAAGGGAAGGAGTCTGTCATGATCAAATGGACTCCCGAAGCAGAAACAGCTTTTCAGGCTTTAAAACAGGCCTTATGTAGTCAGCCCGTTTTAAATTCACCTGATTTTTCACGGGATTTTGTGGTTCAGACAGATGCGTCAAATGTGGGTTTAGGAGCTGTACTGTCCCAGATTATCAAGGGGGAAGAACACCCTGTTATGTACCTGAGCCGAAAGTTGAAGGCCCATGAGGAGAATTATGCCACCATTGAGAAAGAGTGTTTGGTGGTGAAATGGGCTTTGGATTCTCTCCAGTACTACCTCGTGGGTAGACAGTTTGAACTGGTGATGGATCATGCCCTGTTAAAGTGGATGGCACAGAACAAGGAGACCAATAGGAGAATAAATAGGTGGGTCCTGGCCCTTCAGGAATTTAGTTTTGTGGTAACGCATCGCCCCGGTGTTCAAATGGGGAATGCAGATGGTTTGTCCTGAGTACATGCATGCCTGGCAACCTGTATCCCAACCCTAGGTTTGAAACAAGAGGGGGGGGGGGGTATGTGACAGGAAGTCAGGTAAATCGGTGGGTGTTGTCACAGACGGGAGATACATTTCTGCCTATTTAGACAATTCACCAATTACTATCAGGTGTCGGCTGTGGAGGTAGCCAGAAAGGTTTAGGACATTGGAAAGCTTCAGCTATTCAGAATGAGGCAATTAAGGCCTCTATAAGTTATCCAGAGGATGACTACTGATTGCTGCATCCTGAGGCTTTTTGCGTTAAGGAGAGCAGTGAGCTGAGAAAGATTTCTGAAAGTGAGGTGGTGTTGACTTTTTCTGTGTGAAAAGAAAAACAAATAGACTATTGGTTTTCTGCTGTATGACCAGCAGTGTCTGCCCAGCAGTAGGTTGTGACAGACTCCATAGGTAGGTTCCTGTGTTTTGAAGGTAGACGCCCCAAGTGGCCAGGGTTTATTTTATGTTTTGTTTAATTTATGCTGTTTGGATGCTTGCACTTGTTTCCAGCAAATTGGAAGAATAAACCATAGACTGTTGTTTTCTACCACTCCTCGGCTGTCTCTGTGTATCGAACCCACCCAGGGGGTCACCCACACCCGCTACCGAGCCAATCCCTTACAATATATATATATATATATATATATATATATATATATACTGTATATAGGGCAATTATCTATCGGTCAATTCAGTATAGACCCTACTTTGATATCTATATACAGTATATATAGGGCAATTGGGTATCTATCGGTCAGTTCAGTGTAGACCATAAATTGATATCTATATATGTAGGCCGCTTGAGTATATATTAGGCCATTCAGTATCTATCGGTCAGTTCAGTATAGACCATATATTGATATCCAGGGCTTTCTTTCTCAGAAAATAGGTTCAGGAACTCAAGCACGATCCCCTAACCCCCTCCCACCCTTCCTTCTACACACACACGCCCTCCAATTTGCACCTAATAGTAGGTGTGGTCAAATTTCACTAACAGCGAGCGAGTCTTAAAGGGGCATTAAATGGCAGGAATGCATTACATACACAATGAAGAGTTTAGGGATGCCCCACACACAGAGTGCAGAGTTTAGGGATGCAACGCACACAGAGTGCAGAGTTTAGGGATGCACACCTCCAGCCTTTTTCCACAGCTGCCTACCTCTGCACCCCCCATCCACATCTCACTTTCACCCCTCTTCAGGTCTGACCTCTGCATGCAACCCCCTCTCCACTAGGGATGATCTAACTTTTGAAATGTTCGGTTCGACCAGAACACCCGACTTCCCGAAAGTTTGGCCCGGATTTCAGAACCCCATTGAAATCAATGGGACCCGAACTTCGGTAATCAAAAAACACCATTTTGAAACCCAATAAATGGCCCTAAAAAGTGCCTAGGGTTCTGGGTCATGCCCCAGGGACTATTAATCACACAAAACAAAAGTTCTTAAACATTTTTATTTTTGATAGAGAGCCAATTATTGAAAAAATTATTGAAAAAAAAATATGAGATTTCTTTGGATTTAGTGTCTGGTGGGTCTAAAAAGTGTACCTGTGAAGTTTCAGCTCTGTAGCATGTCCAGAACCAGAAAAAAAATATTGTTTGTATTAGAATTGCAGTAGAGCAGGATAGTGGCTGCGCTATTTTCATACCCGGCTGTTTTTGTTGCAGGCGTTTATTGGGCTTTTTTGCAGACGTCTTTGGAGGCAGGCATGACATCTGAACTTCTGTGTAGGGGTATATATACACACACACACATGTATGTATATTTACACATACACATATATAGGTGTGAAAGTAGAAGAACCCTATGCCTGCACTAATGAAATAATTTGCAGGCATAGGGCTCCGCTCCTATCACACCTATATGTGTGTATGTGTATAAATACATATAAGTGTGTGTGTATATATACCCCTATACAGAAGTTCAGATATTATGCCTGCCTCCAAAGACGCCCAAAAAATGTCCAAAGAAAATGCCTGCAACAACACACCTGGGCGTTTTTGTTGCAGGCGTTTTTTTGGGCATTTCTTGGGCGTCTTTGGAGGCAGGCATAACATCTGAACTTCTGTGTAGGGGTATATATACACACACACATATATGTATTTATACACATACACATATATAGGTGTGAAAGTAGCAGAACCCTATGCCTGCGCTAATGAAATTATTTGCAGGCATAGGGCTTCGCTCCTATCACACCTATATGTGTGTATGTGTATACATAAATATAAGTGTGTGTGTGTATATATACCCCTATACAGAAGTTCAGATGTTATGCCTGCCTCCAAAGACGCCCAAAAAATGCCCCAAAAAAAATGCCTGCAACAACACACCTGGGCGTCTTTGGAGGCAGGCATAACATCTGAAC
The DNA here is from genome assembly GCF_965119305.1 of Pelophylax lessonae. NCBI lineage: Eukaryota > Metazoa > Chordata > Amphibia > Anura > Ranidae > Pelophylax > Pelophylax lessonae. Next base: position 130,922,834 of record NC_138777.1, read on the forward strand.
TTCTGTATAGGGGTATATATACACACACACTTATATGTATTTATACACATACACACATATAGGTGTGATAGGAGCGAAGCCCTATGCCTGCAAAAAATTTCATTAGCGCAGGCATAGGGTTCTGCTACTTTTACACCTATATATGTGTACGTGTATAAATACATATAAGTGTGTGTGTATATATACCCCTACACAGAAGTTCAGATGTTATGCCTGCCTCCAAAGACGCCCAAAAAATGCCCAAAAAAATGCCTGCAACAAAAACGCCCAGGTGTGTTGTTGCAGGCGTTTTTTTTGGGGCATTTTTTGGGCATCTTTGGAGGCAGGCATAACATCTGAACTTCTGTATAGGGGTATATATACACACACTTATATGTATTTATACACATACACACATATAGGTGTGATAGGAGCGAAGCCCTATGCCTGCAAATAATAGAGGGCTATCTTATATACTGGGGGGTGTATTCACTACTGATTGGCCTCTGGACCCCCTAGTCACTCCAATCACATTCCTAGCATCCTCCTGCCCCCTCAATTGGCTTTTACTGATGGTTCTGGTCCAATCACGGGCTTTTAAAGCCCAGTTCCTGTCCCATTGCATTTTGGTCGGTTCTGGTTGCCGAATTCCAAACTTTTTCAGCAAAAAGTTCAAAATTCGGTCGAATTTCGAACAGTCAATGTTCGGGTCGAACCGATGGTCGACCCGAAATGTTCGATCATCCCTACTCTCCACTGCCTCCATCTTCTCCCCCCCCCCCTTTAAAAGCTTCATAATTTTCCACTTCTTACTTTTTTTTGCTGTATTAAGCTGAAGCACCCAGTCAGCTCTAGTACCTCCCTGCACACTGTAGGTGGCTCTGCCTCTCTCTCACTTGCAGGGAGGCCATCAAATGGGGGTGTTGGCATCCACATTCCACCCTAGACTCCTGCATCTCCCTTGCCCCATCCTGAACTTAGTGGCAGCCACTCAGGAGATCAGACCTGTGGGAGCTGTTGGGAGACAAGCCATCACTTGTAAATACTGTACAGACTGGACTTCTGTGTTTACAAGTGATACTGGTGAGCATGGAGAAGAGGACCTGAGCCAGAGGTGGTGGAACTGAGTTCCACCAAGATCCAGCTGAAAAGAAGCCCTGTTGAGATATATATATGTGTGTATATATATATATATATATATATATATATATATATATATATATATATATATATATATATATATATATATATATATATATATATATATATATATATATATATATATATATATACACAGGGCTCAAAATTTCAAATCCTGGGCTACTAGACAGGCCTTAAGAGTTACTTGCCACAAGTTGCCCTTACCATGGCCTCACCCTAATTCCGCCCCTAAACACACCCTCGTAAATTATTATATTTTATTTAGATTATACATAGTACAGGAGACAGCCAGAGAGACTGCAGACATGGTACAGTGGAGACAGCCAGAGAGACTGCAGACATAGTACAGGAGACAGCCAGAGAGACTGCAGACATGGTACAGTGGAGACAGTCAGAGAGACTGCAGACATAGTACATGAGACAGTCAGAGAGACTGCAGACATAGTACAGGAGACAGCCAGAGAGACTGCAGACATGGTACAGTGGAGACAGTCAGAGAGACTGCAGACATGGTACAGTGGAGACAGTCAGAGAGACGGCAGACATAGTACAGGAGACAGCCAGAGAGACTGCAGACATGGTACAGTGGAGACAGTCAGAGAGACTGCAGACATGGTACAGTGGAGACAGTCAGAGAGACTGCAGACATAGTACAGGAGACAGCCAGAGAGACTGCAGACATGGTACAGTGGAGACAGTCAGAGAGACTGCAGACATAGTACAGGAGACAGCCAGAGAGACGGCAGACATGGTACAGTGGAGACAGTCAGAGAGACTGCAGACATAGTACAGGAGACAGTCAGAGAGACTGCAGACATAGTACAAGAGACAGCCAGAGAGACTGCAGACATAGTACAGTGGAGACAGTCAGAGAGACTGCAGACATAGTACAGGAGACAGCCAGAGAGACTGCAGACATGGTACAGTGGAGACAGTCAGAGAGACTGCAGACATAGTACAGGAGACAGCCAGAGAGACTGCAGACATGGTACAGTGGAGACAGTCAGAGAGACTGCAGACATAGTACAGGAGACAGCCAGAGAGACTGCAGACATGGTACAGTGGAGACAGTCAGAGAGACTGCAGACATAGTACAGGAGACAGCCAGAGAGACTGCAGACATGGTACAGTGGAGACAGTCAGAGAGACTGCAGACATAGTACAGGAGACAGCCAGAGAGACTGCAGACATGGTACAGTGGAGACAGTCAGAGAGACTGCAGACATAGTACAGGAGACAGCCAGAGAGACTGCAGACATAGTACAGGAGACAGCCAGAGAGACTGCAGACATGGTACAGTGGAGACAGTCAGAGAGACTCAAGACATGGTATATTGGAGACAGTCAGAGAGACTGCAGACATAGTACAGTGGAGACAGTCAGAGAGACTGCAGACATGGTACAGTGGAGACAGTCAGAGAGACTGCAGACATAGTACAGGAGACAGCCAGAGAGACGGCAGACATGGTACAGTGGAGACAGTCAGAGAGACTGCAGACATAGTACAGGAGACAGCCAGAGAGACTGCAGACATGGTACAGTGGAGACAGTCAGAGAGACTGCAGACATAGTACAGGAGACAGCCAGAGAGACTGCAGACATAGTACAGTGGAGACAGTCAGAGAGACTGCAGACATGGTACAGTGGAGACAGTCAGAGAGACTGCAGACATAGTACAGGAGACAGCCAGAGAGACTGCAGACATGGTACAGTGGAGGCAGTCAGAGAGACTGCAGACATAGTACAGGAGACAGCCAGAGAGACGGCAGACATGGTACAGTGGAGACAGTCAGAGAGACTGCAGACATAGTACAGGAGACAGCCAGAGAGACTGCAGACATGGTACAGTGGAGACAGTCAGAGAGACTGCAGACATAGTACAGGAGACAGCCAGAGAGACTGCAGACATAGTACAGGAGACAGCCAGAGAGACTGCAGACATGGTACAGTGGAGACAGTCAGAGAGACTGCAGACATGGTACAGTGGAGACAGTCAGAGAGACTGCAGACATAGTACAAGAGACAGCCAGAGAGACTGCAGACATAGTACAGTGGAGACAGTCAGAGAGACTGCAGACATAGTACAGGAGACAGCCAGAGAGACTGCAGACATGGTACAGTGGAGACAGTCAGAGAGACTGCAGACATAGTACAGGAGACAGCCAGAGAGACTGCAGACATGGTACAGTGGAGACAGTCAGAGAGACTGCAGACATAGTACAGGAGACAGCCAGAGAGACTGCAGACATGGTACAGTGGAGACAGTCAGAGAGACTGCAGACATAGTACAGGAGACAGCCAGAGAGACTGCAGACATAGTACAGGAGACAGCCAGAGAGACTGCAGACATGGTACAGTGGAGACAGTCAGAGAGACTGCAGACATGGTACAGTGGAGACAGTCAGAGAGACTGCAGACATAGTACAGTGGAGACAGTCAGAGAGACTGCAGACATAGTACAGTGGAGACAGTCAGAGAGACTGCAGACATGGTACAGTGGAGACAGTCAGAGAGACTGCAGACATGGTACAGTGGAGACAGTCAGAGAGACTGCAGACATGGTACAGTGGAGACAGTCAGAGAGACTGCAGACATAGTACAGGAGACAGCCAGAGAGACGGCAGACATGGTACAGTGGAGACAGTCAGAGAGACTGCAGACATAGTACAGGAGACAGCCAGAGAGACTGCAGACATGGTACAGTGGAGACAGTCAGAGAGACTGCAGACATAGTACAGGAGACAGCCAGAGAGACTGCAGACATAGTACAGTGGAGACAGTCAGAGAGACTGCAGACATGGTACAGTGGAGACAGTCAGAGAGACTGCAGACATAGTACAGGAGACAGCCAGAGAGACGGCAGACATGGTACAGTGGAGACAGTCAGAGAGACTGCAGACATAGTACAAGAGACAGGCAGAGAGACTGCAGACATAGTACAGTGGATACAGTCAGAGAGACTGCAGACATAGTACAGGAGACAGCCAGAGAGACTACAGACATGGTACAGTGGAGACAGTCAGAGAGACTGCAGACATAGTACAGGAGACAGCCAGAGAGACTGCAGACATGGTACAGTGGAGACAGTCAGAGAGACTGCAGACATAGTACAGGAGACAGCCAGAGAGAATGCAGACATAGTACAGTGGAGACAGTCAGAGAGACTGCAGACATGGTACAGTGGAGACAGTCAGAGAGACTGCAGACATAGTACAGGAGACAGCCAGAGAGACTGCAGACATGGTACAGTGGAGGCAGTCAGAGAGACTGCAGACATAGTACAGAAGACAGTCAGAGAGACTGCAGACATGGTACAGTGGAGACAGTCAGAGAGACTGCAGACATGGTACAAGAGACAGCCAGAGAGACTGCAGACATAGTACAGTGGAGACAGTCAGAGAGACTGCAGACATAGTACAGGAGACAGCCAGAGAGACTGCAGACATGGTACAGTGGAGACAGTCAGAGAGACTGCAGACATAGTACAGGAGACAGCCAGAGAGACTGCAGACATGGTACAGTGGAGACAGTCAGAGAGACTGCAGACATAGTACAGGAGACAGCCAGAGAGACTGCAGACATGGTACAGTGGAGACAGTCAGAGAGACTGCAGACATAGTACAGGAGACAGCCAGAGAGACTGCAGACATAGTACAGGAGACAGCCAGAGAGACTGCAGACATGGTACAGTGGAGACAGTCAGAGAGACTGCAGACATGGTACAGTGGAGACAGTCAGAGAGACTGCAGACATAGTACAGGAGACAGCCAGAGAGACGGCAGACATGGTACAGTGGAGACAGTCAGAGAGACTGCAGACATAGTACAGGAGACAGCCAGAGAGACTGCAGACATGGTACAGTGGAGACAGTCAGAGAGACTGCAGACATAGTACAGGAGACAGCCAGAGAGACTGCAGACATAGTACAGTGGAGACAGTCAGAGAGACTGCAGACATGGTACAGTGGAGACAGTCAGAGAGACTGCAGACATAGTACAGGAGACAGCCAGAGAGACGGCAGACATGGTACAGTGGAGACAGTCAGAGAGACTGCAGACATAGTACAAGAGACAGGCAGAGAGACTGCAGACATAGTACAGTGGATACAGTCAGAGAGACTGCAGACATAGTACAGGAGACAGCCAGAGAGACTACAGACATGGTACAGTGGAGACAGTCAGAGAGACTGCAGACATAGTACAGGAGACAGCCAGAGAGACTGCAGACATGGTACAGTGGAGACAGTCAGAGAGACTGCAGACATAGTACAGGAGACAGCCAGAGAGACTGCAGACATGGTACAGTGGAGTCAGTCAGAGAGACTGCAGACATAGTACAGGAGACAGCCAGAGAGACTGCAGACATGGTACAGTGGAGACAGTCAGAGAGACTGCAGACATAGTACAGGAGACAGCTAGAGAGACTGCAGACATGGTACAGTGGAGACAGTCAGAGAGACTGCAGACATGGTACAGTGGAGACAGTCAGAGAGACTGCAGACATGGTACAGTGGAGGCAGTCAGAGAGACTGCAGACATGGTACAGTGGAGACAGTCAGAGAGACTGCAGACATGGATGGTACAGTGGAGACAGTCAGAGAGACTGCAGACATGGATGGTACAGTGGAGACAGTCAGAGAGACTGCAGACATGGATGTACAGTGGAGACAGTCAGAGAGACTGCAGACATGGATGGTACAGTGGAGACAGTCAGAGAGACTGCAGACATGGATGGTACAGTGGAGACAGTCAGAGAGACTGCAGACATGGATGGTACAGTGGAGATGGATGCTTCCCCCCTTCCCCCCCCTCCTCTGTGTGCAGGCATGGCAAGACTCCTCTGTTTACTTCCCCCCATCCCTGACCCTTACTCCCTTGTCCCTGCACAAACTTCTACCCAGTAGGCTGTTACCTTGAAGTCTCTCTTTCTGCTGACTCTTCCTCCTCCTCGCTGCCCTGGGACACGCATATTTTCTGCCCGCTCAAGTCCGGAATGTCAGTGAGAAGAGAATCCATGGGGCTGTGCTGGAAACTACATTTCCCAGCGTGCAGCGCGGCTCACAGCCCTCCATAGAGATGACTAGGGAGGCGTCTCCTGCGGCTTGTCTAAAGCCGAGCAGACCCGCCCCCCACCCTAGCCGAGCCAAGCGGATCTGCAACCACCTGAGCCAAGCTGGAACACTCGCTTTAAAATAAATTCCACTCGCCAAATGCGACCAGGCGAGTGGAAATTTTGAGGGCTGTATATATATATATATATATATATATATATATATATATATATATATATATATATATATATATATATATATACACACACATACATACACACAGTATATAGGCCACTTGAGCACATATCAGGCCATTCAGCATCTATGGGTCAGTTCAGTACATATCAGCAGTGTATTATACATATATTATATATTGATCAACCAGTAATAAACCCCCCTCCCCCCCAAAAAATCCACATAATTTCCGAAAGGCCGACAAGTAGAGGCAGACACTCACAGGCCATGAAAGGAGGGCAAGCAGCCTCTGTGTCCACAGTGAAAAGTGGTGGTCACAGACATAGTGCATGCCTCTGCAGGCGGGGCACACCTGTCCCTTTTTTCTGATGCAGGCCAGGTTATTCAGCCACAACATGCAGAATAGTTGGTGGAGTGGATAAAAAAGCCGTCCTCATCCTCCTTGTCCTCTGTTACCCAGGCTAATACTAGTTTGCCTTCCACTGCAGCTGCCAAAGCCACCCATTCCACAGGTTCCTCCACAGCTACTCCTTCTGTCGCCCCACCATCATGCACAGAGGAGTCACCTGAACTCATAGTGTCAGTGACATGCTGCTGGAGGATGCGCAGCAATTTGAATGCTGTGATGTTGGTTCCCAGGTGGATGAAGGGAATAACGTGAGCCTAGAGAGAGGGGGTGACAATGACGGACAAGAAACTAGCAGTCATGTTCCCACAGATGCAGCATACTGCCAAGTTTGCTCCAATGATGAGGAGGGAGGGGATGATGAGGTCACTGACTGTACTTGGGTGCCTGACAGGATAGAGGAGGAAATTGAGGGGGAGGAGGCACAACTCCAACGAGGCAGGATGTGCTCCAGGTGCCACCATAGGAGTAGCTAACCTATTGCATCACACCACAGAGCTCCACAGGTGCTGCTAGCTTCCCACGGACTTTCAAAAGTTCATTAGTGTGGGCTTTTTTCAACACATGTGCAGTGGAACGCAGCGTTGCTGTTTGCAACATCTGTCTGAAGCAGATCAAGCATGGCCAGAACACCAGCCACTTGGGCACCACATGCTTGACAAGACATCTGACGACCTGCCATGCAGTCTGTTGGCAACAGCACCTGAAAGAGCCACAAGATAAAAACAAGCATACTTCACCTTGCTCCTCATCTGGGATCTCTAACCCTACTATACCTCATGTCTTCTCAAAAACCTGAATTGAAAGGGATGATGGTATAGCAATGAGTGCCACAGATACTTGCACCCAATCTGCTAGCAGTACACCACTGCTTGATTTGAGCGGCCGGAAAATTTCACTACCCCAGTTGCGTAACTGTAGAAAGAAATGCTGTCCCAGCCATCCATATGCTCAGCTTGGCCAAATTGCTAGCACTAAAATTGCTGCCTTTTCATCTGGTAGACTCGGCTCCCTTTCGCAAATTTGGGGAATGTGCTGTACCACAGTGGCAGGTTCAAAAAGACATTTCTTTTCCGCTTGTCGTGACGTCAACCATCTCTGAGTCTGGTTGTATGCGACAATGGCACCATCCTTCTCTCTGCCCTCCGACAGGGACACTTGACACATGTTCCATGCTTGGCACATATCCTGAATCTGGTGGTGCAGAATTTCTTGACCAGATAGCGGGGCTTCCAAGATCTCCTGAGGCAGGCCAGAAAAGTCTGTGCCCATTTCTGGCATGCATACAATGCCAGTGCTCGGCTATCTAACATTTAATGGGAATTCCAACTGCCCACCAACCGCCTCATTTGGGACATGCCCACCAGGTGGAACTCAACATTGGAAATGCTGCAGCAGCTGCACATGCAGCAGAGGGCCATCAATGAGTACCTGTGTGAGTATGGCACAAGGACAGGCTCAGGGGAGCTTGGCTTTTTTTCGCCACGTCAGTGGTTTTTGATAAAGGATGCATGCACTGTCCTGTCACCATTTGAGGAGGCCACAAGGATGGTGAGCCTGGGATGATGCATGCATCAGTGACACTATCCCTCTAGTCTACCCGCTGGAGCACATGCTTTGTGGAATCATGGACAGGCACTTGAGGCAGAACAGCGAGAGGAAGAGGAGGACTTCTTTTCCTCACAAGGTCCCCTTTATGCAAATATCATGCCTGCAGGGACACAAAACACACAGGAGGAAGAGGAGGAGGAGGATTGTGGCAGCATGGATGTAGAGGATAGCATATAGCAGTCTGCAAGGGATCGTTTTCATTACCCCGAAACCCCAGGAGTTGTACGTGGTTGGGGAGAGGTTGCTCATGACAATGTCATCCTTCGTGAACCAGAGGACTCAGAAGCTCATGCCTCCTCAAACATCTTGAGGAGGCCTTGAAAAAAAAATTTGTGTAACACCTTTCCAGACACTGGGAGGTTTACATTCTCTGGACGTGTTTCTGAGGCATCGTTCAGCCAAAGAAGGAGTGGTGGAGAAGGCGGCTGCCTGACAGATGCCTTTAAACAGTTCTTTAGTAGTGTTGAGCGAACATGGACTGTATTATGTTCGTACCGAATAATTGGATTTTTGTTACCCGAACACGGACCCGAAAACTTTACTGTATGTTCGGGTTAAAAATCCGTGTTCGGTCATTTTATTTCCGTGTTTGTATGTATTGGCGCGCTTTTAATGGCGGGCTTTCAACAGCCAATCAACAAGCGTTTAACTGGTGTGCCTTAAGCCATCCCAGCCATGCCTACAAATGTATTAGTAGCTGTGATTGGCCATCTGAAGCATGAGACCAAGTCTTTATAAGTTCGAGACCGAGCGCCGCTGCGTCATTCTGTTGTAGTACAGGGACAGAGCACACATCATACGTGCTGGCTGCTGATTAGGGACAGACAGTCATAAATTATATTGTGTCCGAAAAGAATTCAGGGACAGGTCGGAGTGCAGGCAGGGCGAGTTGTTAGGGCATTTTAGGGCGAGTCTGGAGATAGGCAGGGTCAGTGTTCTACATTGATTTTGCTGTGTGGGGGGTTTGCAGTGCCGGCAGTGACCGATCTTATTGATCATTTTAGGGCGAGGCTGGAGAATAGGCAGGGTCAGTGTCCTACATCGATTTTGCTGTGTGTGGGGTGGTCTGAACACAATCTTTTTGCCCGCTGAGGAGGAGGGAGAAAAAAATCTTTTTTATCAGTCAGTTGTGTGCTGCGTTTTTCCTTCAGTGCTGCTGACTGTGATAATACACTGCTGTGTTCACATGTGCTATTATTGAGTGATTTCAAAATTTATACACTTTTTTCTATTCCACTATTCAATATACACCCTTTTGGGTTAAAAAAATTAAATTGTGGCATAGTCTGTACTAATCTATTTAAAAATTACAAACTTAAAAAGGGGAATTTTCTTTTTTTTTTCCCTTCATAGCCTGCAGCAGAGCTGACTGATATAAGACACTGCTGTTCACATGTGCTATTGAAAAATCACCAATTTTATATCATATTTTCTATTCCGCTATTCAATCTACACCCTTGGGGTAAAAACAATTAAATTGCGGGAAAGTCTGTATCGGTACGTGTGAGATACACCTTTCCAATTTTTGGGGCGCATCTCATACCGCCGAGGATTGCAGGGTGCTGCAGTGTGCCTCCTGCCTGTTCCAAACTCCTCCTACTCCTCATCCTGCCTTTGGGGGTACAAAAAATAGTAATTTGGGCCTAGTCTGGGTCTGTACGTGTGAGATACATACACCTTTTGATATCATATTTTCTATTCCGCTATTCAATCTACACCTTTGGGGTAAAAACAATTAAATTGCGGGATAGTCTGTATCGGTACGTGTGAGATACACCTTTCCAATTTTTGGGGCGCATCTCATACCGCCGAGGATTGCAGGGTGCTTCAGTGTGCCTCCTGCCTGTTCCGAACTCCTCCTACTCCTCATCCTGCCTTTGGGGGTACAAAAAATAGTAATTTGGGCCTAGTCTGGGTCTGTACGTGTGAGATACATACACCTTTTGATATCATATTTTCTATTCCGCTATTCAATCTACACCCTTTGGGTAAAAACAATTAAATTGCGGGATAGTCTGTATCGGTACGTGTGAGATACACCTTTCCAATTTTTGGGGCGCATCTCATACCGCCGAGGATTGCAGGGTGCTTCAGTGTGCCTCCTGCCTGTTACGAACTCCTCCTACTCCTCATCCTGCCTTTGGGGGTAAAAAAATAGTAATTTGGGCCTAGTCTGGGTCTGTACGTGTGAGATACATACACCTTTTGATATCATATTTTCTATTCCGCTATTCAATCTACACCCTTGGGGTAAAAACAATTAAATTGCGGGATAGTCTGTATCGGTACGTGTGAGATACAACTTTCCAATTTTTGGGGCGCATCTCATACCGCCAAGGATTGCAGGGTGCTGCAGTGTGCCTCCTGCCTGTTCCGAACTCCTCCTACTCCTCATCCTGCCTTTGGGGGTACAAAAAATAGTAATTTGGGCCTAGTTTGGGTCTGTACGTGTGAGATACATACACCTTTTGATATCATATTTTCTATTCCGCTATTCAATCTACACCCTTGGGGTAAAAACAATTAAATTGCGGGATAGTCTGTATCGGTACGTGTGAGATACACCTTTCCAATTTTTGGGGCGCATCTCATACCGCCGAGGATTGCAGGGTGCTTCAGTGTGCCTCCTGCCTGTTCTGAACTCCTCCTACTCCTCATCCTGCCTTTGGGGGTACAAAAAATAGCAATTTGGGCCTAGTCTGGGTCTGTACGTGTGAGGTACATACACCTTTTGATATCATATTTTCTATTCCGCTATTCAATCTACACCCTTGGGGTAAAAACAATTAAATTGCGGGATAGTCTGTATCGGTACGTGTGAGATACACCTTTCCAATTTTTGGGGCGCATCTCATACCGCCGAGGATTTCAGGGTGCTGCAGTGTGCCTCCTGCCTTTTCCGAACTCCTACTCCTCATCCTGCCTTTGGGGGTACAAAAAATATTAATTTGGGCCTAGTCTTGGTCTGTACGTGTGAGATACATACACCTTTTGATATCATATTTTCTATTCCGCTATTCAATCTACACCTTTGGGGTAAAAACAATTAAATTGCGGGATAGTCTGTATCGGTATGTGTGAGATAAACCTTCCAAATTTTGGGGGCGCATCTTCCACCGCTGAGGATTGCAGGGTGCTTCAGTTTGCCTCCTGTTCGGACCTCCTCCTACTCCTCATCCTCATCCTGCCTTTAGGGTACAAAAAATTGTAATCGGGCCTAGTCTGTGTTTGTACGTGTGAGATACACCGTTTTGTAAAATTTTTTCTATTCCGCTATTCAATATACACCCTGTTTGAGTGTAAAAAATTAAATTACGGCATAGTCTGTATCGGTACATGTGAGATACACCTTTTTAAATTTGTTTGGCGCATCTCCTTCCACTGCCGAGGATTGCTGGGCGCTTCAGTTTGCCTCCTGTTCCGAACTCCTCCTACTCCTCTTCCTCATCCTGCCTTTAGGGTACAAAAAATTGTAATCGGGGCCTAGTCTGTGTTTGTACGTGTGAGATACACCGTTTTGTAAAAATTTTTCTATTCCGCTATTCAATATACACCCTGTTTGAGTGTAAAAAATTAAATTACGGCATAGTCTGTATCGGTACGTGTGAGATACACCTTTTAAATTTGTTTGGCGCATCTCCTTCCACCGCCAAGGATTGCAGGGCGCTTCAGTTTGCCTCCTGTTCCGAACCCCCTACTACTCCTCTTCCTCATCCTCCCTTAAGGGTACAAAAAATTGTAATCGGGGCCTAGTCTGTGTTTGTACGTGTGAGATACACCGTTTTTTATCCTTTTTTCTATTCCGCTATTCAATATACACCCTTTTGGGGGAAAAAAAATTAAATTGCGGCATAGTTTGCATAGTTGACTGTGACATACACCCGTGCGATACTGTTGTTGTCTTGTTCCGCTATTCAATAAACACCTTTCTAGGGCAAGATCATAAATTACAGAAATATGAGGAGACCGTCAAATAGGGGCCGTGGTGCTGCTGGTAGAGCTCCTGCTGCAAGGAGAGGACGTGGTCGATCTGTGCCAGCTACACGCACAAGTGAAACACCTTCCTCAAGTGTGAGTAGGCGACAGAACCTGCAGCAGTATTTGGTAGGGCATCATGCACCTCTAGAAGTGATGAGGACAGAACAAGTAGAGGCGATAGTAGATTGGTTTGCTGACAGTGCCTCCAGTTCCTTCACATTGTCTCCCACCCAGTCTACTGCAGAAAGGTCAGAGTTGGCACCTGCAGAAAAATGTCCAACCGTCTTTCACCTCACCCCCTTGCAAATCAGGCAAGCAGTCTGAGCCCCAAGTCATGCAGCAGTCTCTTCTTCTTTTTGATGACTCTGTCAGTAGGGATTCCCAGGGCCATCCACCTAGCCCTGCCCCAGAAGTGGAAGAGATTGAGTGCAGCGATGCCCAACCACTTATTTCTCAAGATGAGTACATGGAAGGACCAATCGCAGCACGTCTCCGATGATGACGAAACGCAGGTGCCAACTGCTGCGGCATTCAGAATTGTGGAGACCGACAAGGAGGGCAGGGGTGAAGACTGGGTGGAAGATGATGTGGAGGACGATGAGGTCCTCGACCCCACATGGAATGAAGGTCATGCAGGTGACCTGAGTAGTTTGGAGGAAGAGGCGGTGGTCACACAGAGCCACCAGCACAGCAGAAGAGGGAGCAGGGTGCAGAAGCGGAGCGGCCGTGCCCTAGACACTACGCCTGCTACTGCCCAACGCAGCAAGGGAAAGAGCGCACCAAAGGCAGCTCAAAGGAGTTCTCTAGCGTGGAAGTTCTTCAGAAAATGTGCTGATGACAGGAAATGAGTGGTTTGCACCCTGTGCAATCAGAGCCTTCAAAACCAAGAAAAGTTTCTGGCTCCTCCTGCTTCCTCTTCTGCTGCAGTCTCGGCCTCTCCATCCACATCTGTAGTGATACCGGCACCTGCCACCCCGCAAACAGACGATCTGTCAGCAACACCACCACCTGGGTCACCAACCATCTCCACAATGTCCCGTGGAAGCGTTCAGCTTTCCATCTCCCAAACACTTGAGAGGAAGAGGAAGTACCCCCCTACCCACCCGCGATCCCTGGCCCTGAATGCCAGCATTTCAAAATTCTTGGCCTTTGAAATGCTGTCATTCCGTCTGGTGGAGACGCACAGTTTTAATAGCCTTATGTCGGTGGCTGTCCCACAGTACGTCGTGCCCAGCCGCCACTACTTTTCCAGGCAAGCCATCCCTTCCCTGCACAACCAAGTGGGGGAAAAATCAGGTGTGCACTGCGCAACACCATCTGTGCCAAGGTCCACCTAACTACCGATACGTGGACCAGTAAGCACGGTCAGGGGCGTCATATCTCCCTAACGGCACACTGGGTAAATGCAGTGGCAGATGGGCCTGAGGCGGATAGCAATTTGGCGCACGTCCTTCCACCACCGAGGATTGCAGGGCGCTTCAGTTTGCCTCCTGTTCCTAACTCCTCCTACTCCGCTTCCTCATCCTCTACCGCCTCCTCATCCGGTCAGCGTAACACCTTCACCACCAACTTCAGCACAGCCAGGGGTAAACGACAGCAGGCAGTTTTAAAACTTGCCTGTTTGGGGGAAAAACCACACACCGCGCAGGAGTTGTGGAGGAGCATGGAACAGCAGACAAATGAGTGGTTGCTGCCAGCGAGCCTCAAGCCCGTCCTGGTGGTGTGCGATAACGGGCGAAATCTCATAGCAGCTCTGGGCCTAGCCGGTTTGACGCACATCCCTTGCCTGGCGCATGTGCTGAATTTGGTGGTGCAGAGGTTCCTTAAAAATTACCCCGATATGTCAGAGCTGCTGCAGAAAGTGCGGACTGTCTGTGCGCACTTTCGGCGTTCTCATCAGAGCTGCAGCGTAACTTCGGCCTTCCCGCTCACCGCCTCATATGTGACGTGCCCACAAGGTGGAACTCCACCTTGCACATGCTGGAAAGACTGTGCAAGCAGCAGCAGGCCATAGTGGAGCTTCAGCTGTAGCACGCACGCGTGAGTCGCTCTGCGGAACAGCACCACTTCACCACCAATAACTGAGCCTCCATGCGAGACCTGTGTGCCTTGTTGCACTGTTTTGAGTACTCCACCAACATGGCCAGTGCCGATGACGCCGTTGTCAGCTTAACTATCCCACTTCTATGCCTCCTTCAAAAAACGATTTGGGCGATGATGGAAGAGGATGTGACACAGGTGAGGAGGAGGAGGAGGAGGATGAAGAGGTAACATTTCCAAGGCTTTCAGGGCAGTCATTCGCAAGGGGCTCCGAGGGTGGGTTACTGCACACACAAACGCCAGGGACACAATTGTCCAGCAGGGGCACAGTTCTGGAGGATGAGGAGGAGGAGATGGAGGAGGAGATGGACCATGTTCACAGCAGGGTGGCACCCAGGCCAGCTCATGGCCATCACTGGTGCGTGGCTGGGGGGATACAGAGGACACAGACGATACACCTCCCACAGAGGACAGACTTTCGTTGCCTCTGGGCAGCCTGGCACACATGAGCGATTACATGCTGCAGTGTCTCCACAATGACCGCCAAGTTGCCCACATTCTAACTTGTGCTGATTACACGCTGCTGGATCCCCGTTACAAGGAAAACGTACCATCCTTAATTCCCTCACTGGAGCGCGATCGCAAGATGCGCGAGTACAAGCGCACGCTGGTAGACGCGATGCTGCTGGCATTCCCACCTGACAGCGGGGCCACTGTGGAAGCACAAGGCCAAGGCAGAGGAGGAGGAGGAAGAGGTCGCCAATGCAACCAGGGCACCACCAGCACCTCAGAAGGCAGGGTTAGCATGGCTGAAATGTGGAAAAGCTTTGTCAGCACGCCACAACAAACAGCAGCACCAGCAGCTCATATGGAACGTCTTAGCAGGAGGCAGCATTTCAACAACATGGTGGAGCAGTATGTGTGCACACGCCTACATGTAGTGAATGACGGGTCTGCCCCCTTCAACTTCTGGGTCTCCAAATTGGGCACATGGCCTGAGCTTGCCCTTTACGCCTTGGAGGTGCTGGCGTGCCCTGCAGCCAGTGTATTATCCGAACGTGTATTTAGCACGGCTGTGGGCGTTATCACAGACAAGCGCAGCCGCCTGTCCAGAGACAATGTGGATAAGTTCACGTTCATTAAAATGAACCAGGCATGGATCCCACAGGACTTTTCCGTACCTTGTGCAGAATAGAGATGGATACCGACCTTACCCAGCCATTGTTCTATTTTTGCTCTTTCTCACTCTTTTGGGGTGTACCCTCATTTAAAATGACTGAAAAAAAGCAGTGTTGGCTACCTCGTCCTCCTCCACCGCCGCTTCCACCTACACCGCCCATAGGTGTGCGCAGCCTATTGCATTAGGGTGTGCACCCCAAAGTTTAAATACACATGCAGGTGTTTGCCTACATGTATATGGCCCCGGTACATTACTCTCCCTGCTGGATAAGTGAAATAGAAGTGTGTGGCACTTCTCTTATGGCAGAGCAGGTCCGAGGGAGATCTTTCCCATCTCCTCACTGGCAAACAGAGCGATAATGCTAATGTGCCCTAGGTGATTAGGGTGTGCCCAGGCACACCCGGCACACCCTGTGCGCACGCCTATGACACCGCCACATCCACCACCACCTCAACCTCCCTCCTACTCCATATGGGCCTCGTCCTTTACAGATGAAGAACATTGTTTTATTTTTATTTATTTTTTGTTGTTTTTTAAGTTATTTCCCTATCCACATTTGTTTGCAGAGCACTTGCCATGCTCTTAGCTACGTTTTGCTGCCATTTGCAGCACTCTAGCCCTTTCCATTGGTGTTTTAGAGCCATTTTAGTGCCTGAAAGTTCGGGTCCCCATTGACTTCAATGGGGTTCGGTGTCCGGGTAAAGTTCGGAAAAAGTCCAGGACACGGACCCGGACTTTTATTTCAAGTTCGGCCGAACCCGCCGAACACGGACATCCAGGTGTCCGCTCAACTCTATTTTTTAGTCCTCAGCAGCACCCAGGGCTGTTAGGTTTAAGCAACCATCGGCAGCGTCTCCATAATATGGTGCATGATTATCTAGAGGCAAGAGCAGACTGGGAGACCTTTCCAACTGAGCATCCACTGGGTTACTGGGTCTTGAGGATGGACCACTAGCCAGAACTTGCTCAATATGCAATGGAGTTTCTGGCCTGTCCTGCTTCCAGCGTGCTTTCCAAATGGACATTCAGTGCTGCTGGAGGTTTTGTGATGGACAAAAGAGTGTGTCTATCCACAGACTCTGTTGACCAGCTGACTTTTATCAAAATGAATCAGTCCTGGTTCAACAGCAGCATCAAGCCCCTGATGCCGATGTAACTGATTGAATTTGCTAGGGGTCTGCCATCCCTTGAAGGCTGCATATGCTGCCTATCCTATTCCTCAACCTTGATTCTGCTAGCTTCCAACAATGTTTTTGGTTTAGGTCACCACCAACACCCAAGGCCTAATTTTTCTGCACTTGTCTGACAGGTGCATACAATTTAAATTTCATATGTAATTTTTAAAAGCAGGCTCTGTCCCTAGCCACAGTAACTGTGAGGGGTTTTGGTGTTCAGGCACCACCAACACCAAAGGCCCAATTTTTGGCACCTGTATGACAAGTGTCACACCTTGGCTGGGAGTTGATCTTGTGGTCTGCTGTGTTTCCCTGCTGTCTGAGTGGCTTGGTATGAGTCTCTTGCTCCATCCAGTGGCCAGCTGTAGTCAGTTACCTCGTACTTGACCTTATATGTCCCTCCAGAACTTTGTAAGGAAGTCTTGCAATGGGCCCATGGACAAAGGATTTCTGGGCACATGGGTAGTAAACAAACCCTTTTACGCCTGAAACCCTAGTTTGGTGGCCCTCCCTGAACAAGGACACTCTTGACTTTGTCAAAGCTTGCACTGTTTGTGAAACTATCAAGACCCCTCGACGTGCTCCCCAAGGTCTACTACCATTGCCTGTTCCTCGTGCTCCCTGGACCCATATCAGAATGGACTTTATTGTAGATTTGCCTGTCTCCAAAGGAAATACTGTCATCTGGGTAGTAGTAGACAGATTTTCTAAACTGGCACATTTCATCCCCTTTACAGCCTTACCTTCGTCCCCTAGCTTGGCCTTATCGTTTATAGACGTCATTCATTTACACGGAGTTCCTGTCAAAATCGTTAGTGACCGTGGCCCCCAATTTATTTAGTCTTTTTGGAAAGCTGCAAGCATCTGGGTATCAAAAATTCCCTCTGTTCTGGATACCACCCCCAATCAAATGGTCAAACTGAGAGGGTTAATCAAGATTTAGAAACCTATTTGAGGGCCTGTGTTAACATAGAACAGGATAACTGAAGTGAAATGCTGTCCCTAGCAGAATTAGCGCACAACTCTCTATGGCACTCCTCCATTAAATGTTCCCCTTTCCAAGCCGCCTTTGGTTATCAGCCCAAGGTCCTACCATTTCAATCGACTCTGATTGTAGTACCCGAGGCTGCCCACATGGTAGGCTAGCTAACTAGGCACTGGAAAGACATTAGGAAAGTATTACTTCTTTCCGTTCGCAGATACCAGGGATACGCGGATCGTCGTCATAGGCAACCCGCACCCCGTTTTCGTCTTAACCAACTGGTGTGGTTATCTACTAAGTACATCAAGCTGCGACAACCCTCTTCTAAATTAATAGAGAAAAAGGGAATGACCCCCTAGAAGGGTGGGACTTTAAAGGTAACTAATAAGGATCTTTCGAAAAAGATAGAATTAATTAAAATATTTTAACAATTTATTGAAAAAAGTGTGAATGTAAAGGATCAATCAAACAATAATAATACATTCAATGTACAATACAATACAGTTGCAGATGCATGACAGAGTCCAACGCGTTTCGAACTTTGTATAGTACCAAAATCTTCCTCAGGGAGTCTGTATGTTTTCCTGGAAAGCATAATCATATGCCAAAAGTAAATCCAAGAGAACAAAAGCAAAATACAAAAACATACATTAGTGTGTCACATCAATCATATCAAAGTTTTTGCATATGCGACAACATGTTGTTCCATCTCAAGAGGTAATATACCAAGGGGGAAGAAAGGGGGACTCCTCTGCAGTCCGGTTGGCCGAGAAAACGGACTAACCATTATTAATTTATCATCTCACAATCTCACCAAAGGGGAGGAGGAAATACTTAGACTGGGATTATCCTTTTGCCCTAGCCAATCCATTGACAGGTTTAGTGTCATCAAAGACATAAATCTATTTGCAAGGGAAATTTTCTTCAAAAGTAAATATTTTAAACAGTCTGATAAAGTGCAAAAACCTGATACACAATTAAAAGCAGCGGAATATCGAGCCCTTCGGGACTTGAATTTACTCTTACAGGAAAGTGGTTATGACAATGAAGAAATCTGGGAAAACCTAAGTAGCTCCTCAGATGAAGAATCCACACCTATACAGAGTAAAGAAAAAGTTACCCATAAACGCTTTAAGAGAAAATCTCCAAAGTTTCCACAACTTAATCAAAATCCAACAATAGCCCTTTTTGTTAGGCAAGTCTCGAAAGATATTGATAAACTTAATATTCAATCTACCAAAGATAACCTCCTCCCCGATCAACGTGAAGCTTTAAAAACCCTCCAAAAAAACAATAATATCACTATTAAACCCAGTGATAAAGGAGGGAACATTGTCCTTCAGGACAATGCAGACTATGAAAAAATGTGTTTCCAACTTTTGAACAACACAACATGTTATCGAAAAATATCAGCCCAAACAATTTCAATATTCAATAATGAATACTATACCATCATTGATGGAGCCAGGGAAACAGGCACAATTACAACTGAATTGTGGGAATACATGAGGACACCATATCCTCGTATTCCCACTTTCTATTGTTTACCTAAGATCCACAAAGATCTCAGGAACCCACCGGGCCGTCCCATAGTTTCGGGGAATGGCAGTATCACCGAAACAGCAAGCCGGGTAGTGGATGCCCACTTAAGACCTCATGTTACTGGCCTAACCTCCTATACCAAGGATACTATTCACATGCTTCAAATTTTAGAAGGTGTGACCATTCCACCCAATGCTCTACTTGCAACTATAGACGCGGAGTGTCTATACAACTCCATACCACATGAGAAAGGTCTTCTTGCTATAACCAAGATTCTGAAACAGCGAGGCCCTCAGGAACTAAGGTACAACATGTTTATTTTGGAAATTCTGAGATTTATCTTGGAACATAACGTGTTTTCTTTCCAGGGTTCCCATTACCTCCAGGTACAGGGAGTAGCGATGGGGACTTGCTGTGCCCCATCCTATGCTAACCTGTACCTGGGGGAATGGGAACATAACATTATCACCAGTGAAGACTTGTCGATGTACTTCTGCCACGTAGTCATGTGGCAGAGGTACATCGACGACATTTTCCTGGTATGGGACGGTCCGGTGGAACTCCTTGAGGAATGGCTCATAAAATTAAATCAAAATGATATGAATTTATTTTTTACCATGCACCATGACCCAAAATCTGTGGACTTCCTGGATATCACTATTCATAAAAGTGACGAAGGCCATATATCAACAACTCTATTTAGGAAGTCCACAGCAGGGAACACCTTGCTGCATGCAGCTAGTTTTCATCCTGAGCCACTCAAGAGATCAATCCCATTTTCGCAATATTTACGAATCAAGAGAAATTGCTCCCTAGAAAGGGACTTTAGGGAAAAGGCAGGGGAACTAACACAGAGACTCCTCGAAAGAGGATATTCTAAGACGTGTCTTAGAAAAAACTTCAATAGGGTACAAACTATGAAGAGACAGGATCTACTTTTCAAAACCTCCAAAAGGGAAAGGGCACCTATAAAGAACCAACCTAGAATTATTCTTGACTACTCCAATGAACATACTGAAATTTATGGAATTCTCAAAAAGCATTGGGCAATATTGAGGGAAGACCCTATCCTTGAACAGATAGTAACTCCTTCCCCTGCTATCACATATAGAAGAGCCACCTCCATGATGGACGATCTAGTCCAAAGTGAATATAAGGGGGCAGAGAGAGGAGACCCTTGTCGCGACAAAGGGACATTTCCCTGCGGCAATTGTGACCAATGCAAGGTGATAGTCCGCTGCAAAAGCACCAAGCTCCCCAATGGTGAATTACATCATTCAAAACACTTCGTTAATTGTAAAACTAGGGGGGTCGTGTATCTGATGCGGTGTGAATGCAAGGCCTTTTATGTTGGTAAAACCAAACAAGAACTTGGGAAACGCATTAGCAAACATATGCAAAGCCTCGATATTGGCAATCTCTATCTACCACTGGGCCGACACATGGCCTTCGCGCACAGATACAGGACCCCCAAAGTTACATTTTATGCCCTTGAAAGGGTACACATTCCGGCCAGGGGGGGCGATTGGAACAAGCAGCTTCTCCAGCGTGAAATGCGCTGGATTGCGAGACTTGGGGCAACGACCCCCCCTGGCCTGAATGAAACAGCTAGTTACAGACCTTTCTTGGAGGGATTCGTCTCAGGAAAGACAGATTAAGGATCTTCCCTTTGAGTAGCCCTTCCCCCTTTTGTTTTGAGATCTAGGATCGACTCCCCTTCATCTTTCTTGTCTCTCTTTTACTTGTTTCCCCTCCTTTCAAAACAACCCTTCCTCCCCTTCACCCCTTTTCCCCCCCCCCTTTCCTTTCCCCCCCCCCTATTTTTCCCATTATTTTGTCTGCTCTATATGTTTTCAATGCTCCCTCTGATAAATTCAGAGCTATTTTTGGCGTCTCCTCCTCCTATTCCTTATCCCCCTGGAGGACTCTGACTTAAGCACTCTGAGGATGAATGTTGTTTGTATTTAGCTTCATCTTGGCTAAATGCATATCTCTTAGTGGCTTCTTTATATTTATTTTGATATATTTATGTATTTAATTGCTATATTATATTTTGCAACTCCAGTCATGTAATTGCATGATGCGACGAACATCTGTTTCTCCTAAAACATCCAATCAGGTAATTATCCTTCCATTTTAATCTAAACCCCCCCCCCCCCTCCTTCCCCTTTTCCCTTCCCTTCTCCTGGTGGGTCCACTTCCCGGCAGTCTGGATGTCATAATCATGCGATCTCATGTCTTCATATTTGTTTTTTGGAGAGATATCCCGCAGGTTGGGAGCCCGGCACGGGTGAGACCACTCTCCCTGGGACCCAAAATTGATTTTGGATGTCCCATTCTTCATCTGGAGAGCATATGCGTTATATAGCGGGATCAATTTCCTACAATCTTTGTGGGACTTCCATGCTTGAACCCCCGACCATCCGAGGGTTAAACGCCACCACCCGTGCCGGGGCGATATCTGATAAGATTTCCCCTTCTGTATCGACTAGGCCAAGTATCCATAATGGGAAATTGGCATCTTTTGAAACTTTCGTATAATTTTTATTATTATGACTCCGACATATTTATGGTTGGAATCACACTTTGTCAAAACACTTTATTGTCCTATCTGCATCAAGATGTACCAACTATTAGAATCAAGGGCGGGTATTACTATCTCGCCCCTTCTGTAAGTGAGGGCGGAAGTCCATCACCGCGGCCACGTCCCGTGAAGTGCTGGATTATACGCCCAAACCGGATGTGATGTCACCGTCCTAAACTCGCGGTATTTTACTCGAGACTAAACAGACGGAAATGACAACATCACTCTAAACCTCGCGATGCCTATCGGCAAATCACGGGCCTCGTTATGATACTTAAGGGAACGCCGAGAATCAGTCCGGTGAGTGATCTCTCCGTGATAGGACAGAATTGTCGTTCCTCCAACCCTCCCTACAGCTGAGTAAGTAATCTTTTTTGGGGAATCTTTGATCGTTGGAATGCTTTGGGTACTTCTACCAAGGTGAACCCTATCTTATACCTTATATACATTTACTCCTTCAGATCAATGGGCGAACTCCACTAGCTGTACTATCAGCCGTGGGGGTTTTCATCCGTCCCCGCTTGGAAGACATTGTCATTGGGTGTCTGCCACCTCATTTCATCCTACGGTATTTATATTCATACTTTTATTGGGGACACTCCTGCCGTATACAATATCCTGGATAGGTAACCAGATAGATGCAATATAAAACTTTCTATATTTTAGACACAAGCAGAATACCAATATCTATATTGAACCACTCTGGGACAAAAAGCACACCCCCAAGTAGATACTTCATCTGCTGAAGTGGCATTGGATTTGGCTGTTATTTACTTTTTATCTACACGGAGGTAAGATACCCCAAATAACAAAATAATTCCAACTGTGGATAATTTATATTTAGAGCTCCCTGCTCTCCAGTACTTCCTCGTTCTATGTTTTTTCCCCCCTTTTTTTTTGCTTTCAGGGGTCACCATATATTAAGTCCTAATAGGCACCTCTAGTTTAGGATAACCAAAGGTGACTGGAATCCTCTCCGTCACTTGAAGGATTCCTTTCTTCCGTATTTTTACACACCTATCCCCCGTTTGGATCATTATAACAGGTGAAGTGATCCGTAATCATATACTTAAGGAAATTCATCCTTGGAGTGAATCTTTCTGACATTGCACTATTATTTACAGGCAATAGAGGATATATAAATAATACAAATACCTGATTCTAGCTCCCACCCTGCGGGACCCCTACATATCCCTCCGTGGACAATATGAGCGGCTCCGGACACTTGCCGGTATGTGTACACCCCCCTTCTCCCACCACCCTCTCTTTTCCCTTTCCCCTCCCCCCCCACCCCCTCTTTCCCCCCCCCCTCCCCCCCCTTTCTTCCCCCTTGGTATATTACCTCTTGAGATGGAACAACATGTTGTCGCATATGCAAAAACTTTGATATGATTGATGTGACACACTAATGTATGTTTTTGTATTTTGCTTTTGTTCTCTTGGATTTACTTTTGGCATATGATTATGCTTTCCAGGAAAACATACAGACTCCCTGAGGAAGATTTTGGTACTATACAAATTTCGAAACGCGTTGGACTCTGTCATGCATCTGCAACTGTATTGTATTGTACATTGAATGTATTATTATTGTTTGATTGATCCTTTACATTCACACTTTTTTCAATAAATTGTTAAAATATTTTAATTAATTCTATCTTTTTCGAAAGATCCTTATTAGTTACCTTTAAAGTCCCACCCTTCTAGGGGGTCATTCCCTTTTTCTCTATTAACTAATCTAGGGATTATGGTAACACAATATCTGAGAATTACCTACATACCTGTTTCACCCTCTTCTAAATTGGGCCCTAAATACATAAGACCCTTTCACATTCTCAGTCAGGTTAACCCAGTGGCCTATAAACTTCGGCTACCCTCACACTTATGTATTCCCAATAAGTTCCACGTATCTTTGTTAAAACCCTTTTTCAAGAATAGGTTTTCTCTTCCCTCTAGACACCCCCCTCCGGTCTCGGTTGATGGCCATCAGGAGTACGAGATCAGTAAAATTCTGGATTCCAGATGCAGGGGTAATTACAATATCTTGTGGACTGGAAGGGCTACTATATGGCTGAAAGGACTTGGGCACCTGCTCATGATGTTCATGCGCAGCAGTTGGTCAGGTTGTTTCATGACAAACATCCCTCCAAGCCCAAGTAAGCCCTGTGGGCTTCTTTGTGTGGGGGGTACTGTCATGCCTTGGCTGGACATTGATCTTGTGGTCTGCTGTGTTCTAGATTGTTTCCCTGCTGGCTGAGCCACTGGGTGTTTCCTATTCTGGGCTTGTTTCTCACTATCTCCTACCTTTTGGTATGAGTCTCTTGCTCCACCCAGTGGCCAGCTGTAGTCAGTTACCTCGTCCCCTGACCTATATATACCCTCTTCTACTTCCTGCTAGTGCCTGAGTATAAGTTTTGCTTCCTGTTGGCTTCTGTGTATGGTTTGCTCTCGTTGCTGACCTTGGCTTACCTGGATCTCTCTTTGGATTACCCCTTTTGGACTGTACCGGCTATGGCTATTGATCTCGGCTCACTCTTGACCTCTCTTCGGATTACCCCTTTTGGACTGTACCATCTCTGGCTAACGAACTTGGCTTGTTCCTGACTACTCTTCTGGACTTCGCTCCCTTGGGGTCTGGCTCCCGACCTACTCTTTTTTTATTTGTTGTTCCCTTAGTTTGCTGGTTGCACTTTCATTTGTGGTCCCGATATTTCAGCTACAGGACCCTATCCGCTCCTCCACCTGATACCGGGATACAAGACTACTGGTCAGGAAACCAGAGGAGTGGTAGGGGTCTCTGGCATGCCTAACAACAAGTACATGTGACTTCAAATTTGTGTGGAATTTGTACCAGCAGGTCCCATTCTTGTGTCCAGCAAGAGTAACTGTGAGGACTTACGGTGTTCAGGCACCACCAACACCAAAGGCCCAATTTCAGTTTCAGTTCCTGCCGATACTAACCTTTCAGGTCCCTATCACTCCAGCAGGTTTGCATAGCTGCCACCCAACTTTGGCCAGGTCAGATGACAGCACAGTGCCCCCACTAGATCACTGATAAGAACACATACAACACTTGATCTTAGCCGATTTCAAATTTGTATGTCATTTTTACCAGCAGGGACTGTTCCTGTGCCCAGCAAGAGGGGTTACGGTGTTCAGGCACCACCAACAACCAAGGTACAATTTTTCTGCACCTGTATGCCAAGTACATGTGATTTGAAATTTTCAATGTATATTTGTATATGACATTTTTCCTTTAGAAATGTCAGTATTGCTGCAGCAGGCTGCATACATTGTACAGATGCGTTACTTTTCAGGCACATCAACGGAGACCCCCCCAGGCACGATATAGAAATGAAAAATTCCTTTAAATAGTTTCACTTTAAGCCTCATTAAAATCAGTATATCACAGCTCCCTTAAAAATGATCGTTTTTAAAAAAAAATTTTGCATTGGTACATGTTCCCCAAGTCAGTACCCAGGCCCCCATACACTTTTTTTTTGGCAATAAGTTGAATTTAAGCCTTTAAAATGAGGACTTTTGATTTTTGACGTTCAAGTCCCATAGACTTCACTAGAGTCCGTTTGTTCGAACAAACTTTTCCCCTGTTCGCGGTGTTCTGGTGCGAACCGAACAGGGGGGTGTTCGGCTCATCACTATTTGAGAGGCCATGTTCGACACAGGCCAAGAAAAAGGGAAAGCCATGTGGGGTCTCTGGTTCAGCGAGACAGCCTCAGGCAGAGTAGGGAAAACAGAGTTTCTTCCCCTTATACTGTGATCTATTGTCCCCACTGGGCATCAAGAAGCAGCCAGATCAGTTTCAAAGTAAAATAAAACAGGCATGAGATAAGGATGAAGGAATCAGGCCAGAAGAGCTCCGGACCATGCAATCTCTCACATCGCCATCTTGGACATGCTACAAAATATCAAATTTGTAATTTTGATTTTTTGACAGTTCCCTTCCTGGACCTCCAGACCACCAAGAAAAAAGGTTACCTGGTGGCCAGTACTTACCGTAAGCTCACTGTGGCAAACACTGTGCTGCGAGCAGACAGTTTTCATCCTAGAGCACTTATTCAAGGACTGCCTACTAGGGATCGACCGATTATTGGCAACACCGATCTATTGGGGGCCGATATGCACTTTCCCCGATATCGGAATCGGCCACTGAAGTTACCGATATTGCCGATATTTTCGTGATGTCATTGCGTATGTTGCGCTGCACACGTTCTGCCTTCTAAGACAGCCTCCCACGCCTGCGCAGCCCATAAGTGACATCATTTCACTGCGCGCTGCACACGTTCTCTGCCTTCTAAGACCGCCTCCCATGCTTCGGACAGCCTCGTGTGCAGCCAGCTGCAGTCTGGTCACAGTGCTCACGGTGCCAGCCATCCACCCACAGGCCCTGGCCTTAGCCACCCACCACAGGGTGCCAGCCGCCAGCCATCCGACCGACAACAGAACAGGGTGCAAGGCCAGCATCCAGCCACCCACCCCACAACAGGGTGCCAACAGCCAGCCATCCACCCCACAACAGGGTTCCAGCAAACCAGCCACCCAGATGACACCAAGCCAGCCAGCCACCACTGTGACCGCACAGTGTTCCAGCAAGCCAGCCACCCACAACAGGCCAGGGTGAGTGACACCAAGCCAGCCACCCACCACAGGGTGACACCAAGCCAGCCACACTGCCAGGCGTCAGCCAACGACCCACCACAGGGTGACACCAAGCCAGCCACCCACAATAGGGTGACACCAAGCCACCCATACTGCCAGGCATCAGCCACCGACCCGAAACAGGGTGACAGCAAGCCAGCTACCCCACAACAGGGTGTCAGCAAGCAAGCCACCCACACTGCCAGGTGTCAGCCACCAACCCACAACAGGGTGCCAGCAACTCAGCAAGCTACCCACACTGCCAGGCATCAGCCACCGGCCCGCAACAGGGTGGTAGCAGCCAGCCACCCCACAACAGGGTGCCGGCAAGCAAGCCACCCACACTGCCAGGCGTCAGCCACCGACCCACAACAGGGTGATGGCAAGCCATTTTTTAACTATTTTGTCTCTTTCAAATTGCAATGGAGATTGAGGAGAGAAAAAGTAAAAGTGTGGTCTGGGACGGTTTCTCATCCCAATCTTCTCCAGGAAAAACAGCAGTGTGCAACACATGCACTAACAGTATGAGCATGGGATCAGTAACTGCAAAAAAACAAAAATACGTCAAATCTTTGAGCCCATCTAAGAGTTCATAAACAATTATATCATGCAGCACAGAAAAAACAAACTGAATATCAATGTGATTTTGAAATGCCTCCTCCACTATCCCAGGCAAAAAATAAGATATGTTTCTGAAAAAAACAGGTGTCACTGTCTTGATTTCAGATGGAAGAGCCCAACTTCTGGACAAAGTAATCACAGAGATTATTGTCACTGATAACCAGTCACTTACAATGGTGACTGACTTGGGATTTAAGTGGTTGATGTCCATACTTGAGCCAAGCTACACACTGAAGAGTGAGAAGTATTATCAAACCGAAATGCTGGGAAAGATTCACCAAAAGGTCGTTGACAAAGTAAAGGCTATGCTGCAACCAGAGAATGCTGGCAACTCACTCTCATTCACGACTGACTGCTGGTCAGAGTCACTAATGATTCTTACATGCCACTTCATTGACAGTGGATGGGCAAAAAGGCAATTGGTGTTGAAAACACAAGTGATGCAAGGATCCCACACTGAGTACAGTAGAGAAATGTTTCTATTCATGCTTGAAGACTGAGGAATCAACAAAGACCGAGTGATGCTTGTGCTACTTTGAGACAGTGGAGCAAACATGCAGAAAGGAATGAGGCTTGCTGAGATGTCAGACCTCAGTGTCATGGCACACAACACCCTTCAACTTTCAATTGATGGTCTGTAAAGCCAAAGAGCTTTGATATATGTTTTGAGAAGCATGAAGAGATTAAAAATGTTGTGCTTGCAAATCTTTTGAATCCTCGATACAAGAACCCTGCTTTCTCTTCTGATGTATTGGCTAAGGCAAAACAATGGCTGCAAGAAGATATTCAACAGGTGGTGCAGGAGGTTCCTGCCAAAAAGACAAGTCTAGAACACCATTTTTATAATCTGAAAGAGCAGCATGCTGCAAAAACAGAAAAATGTCCAAAAATACATCAACGAACAGAAGAGAATCTTCTTCATCGTGGTCGAATTGATCAGGACATTTTCTGTGTTTTATTGGGGCCTCATGCGGAGGATTCAATTTGTTCTGAATCTGCAATGAGCCTGGATGATGGAATTTCATCTCTTTTTGAAGGAACCAGTAATGGACAGAAGTCATCCTCTTCAGTGGTGGAAAGAAAATGAGGCACTCTACAAAATACTTGCTTCCCATGCTAGAAGATGCCTCTCTCTGCTCCTCTGTCCTCTTCATGAAGTGGCAGCATTATATGAACAAAACAGAAGCTGTTTAACAGGTGACCATGGACATGCTGAAATGTTCTGCTTTCTGAAGTATAATATTATTCTACTTAACTGGGAGCATTGAAAAGTGTAATAGTAGTGTTCACTCTAATTCACTGTCTAGCTTTTGTCTAGCAGTTTTGCACTGACTGCAATACTTGCAGTGAGTGCCCTACTGCAGTGGTAGTACACTGACTCCAGTCCAATCCACTGTCTAGCTGTTGCCTAGCTTTTTTTCCTAGCAGTTTTTAGCAGGTACCTTTAGTACCTGGGAGTACCTTAGTGACTGGGAGTACCTTAGTGGTACCTTCATGCTGAGAGTGACGCTGGGACCTGAGAGTGATGCTGGGTGCTAAGAGTGGCACAGGGTGCGGAAAGTGACATGAGATGCTGAGTGACTGTGAAGTAGTTGGAGTAGCTATAGCATCAGGGGAGCTTGGGGTAGTGTAGATAACAAATAGCAGGTCCTTACCTTATTATCCCCATTAGAACAGAGGGTAATAATGTCCAACAGGATTGGTGATGCCACTTAATGCCCATGATGCTCCATGTATGCGTTCCTTGATGAGCCAATTAAAGGCGAATACTGCTGTGTGAGATGTGAGCGACTTGTTTCTCTGGAAGCCCAGATCCTGGATCTAGAAAACAAGATGGCAACACTGCAGCATCCACAACCTGGAAAGGAGCTTGGACATTACATAGCAGGTGCTGGTAGGGGCCAGTGTAGAGGAGGGTAGAGACATGGAGGCACAGGAGCCAAAGGTAGGTAGCTGGGTGACAGATAGAAAGAGGGGTAGAGGGAAGAACACTAGGGAGGCTAGTCCTGAGTTGGTACATCCCACCCCAAACAAATATGCCAAGTTACATGATGCTCAAGGGTGGCAGTGCTGGAGCAGGCGCCCTCCCCTAGCTGCCAGAGGAGTGACTGCTCCAATAAGGAGGGGGGCAGAGATGCAGGAAAGGTTAGATAGGTATTGGTAGTAGGGGACTATAATACTATACTGCATTAGGGATGATCGAACTTTTGAAAAGTTCGGTTCGACCAGAACACCCGAATTTCCCAAAAGTTTGGTTTGGATTCCCAGGCCCCATTGAAATCAATGGGACCCAAACTTCGGGAATAAAAAAACACAATTTTTAAGCCCTAAAACCTAATAAATGCCCCTAAAAAGTGCCTAGGGTTCTGGGTCATGCCCCAGGGACTATGAATCAGGCAAAAAAAAAAAAGTTCTTAAAAATTGTTGTTTTTGATAGAGAGTCAATTATTGAAAAAAATATTGGAAAAAAAAATGAGATTTCTTTGGAATTAGTGTCTGGGGGAGTCTAAGGTGTACCTGTGAAGTTTCAACTCTGTAGCATGTCCAGAACCAGAATTATAGCATTCCAAACCTTCAAAAATTAATTTTTTGCTTAACCGCGCCTTTCTTTTGCTCCTAATCAACTGCACAGCCAATGTGTGTGATGGGGACATAAGGTGCTGTCTCTTTAAATGTGTATATAAAAACGGGTGTATTTTCACAATGGGGCTATTATTACCAAATATTTTCAAGAAGTCAAAAGATGTATATAGATGCACTTTATTTCATGTAAAATGGTGTTTGGTGCACTTTAACTTGAATTCTCACAAGAAACAGACATATATGCACGGATACATTGAGGGTTAGGGTTAGGGGCCACAATGTAGTGTACAGTGAACAAGATTAGAGATGTTTTGGATGAATACTGTTATCTCTTGACTTTGAATATAAGTAAAGGATGCTTAAAAATTGGGCCTTTGGTGGTGCTGACGATGCCTTGACACCATAACCCTATGAAAGTGCTGGTCATGAAGGCAATAATTGCCTTTGTAAGGAAAAAATTGCAATGATATGCATCTGTGAAACAGGTGCGCAAAAATTGTTGTTGCGCACCCGTTTCACAGATGTGGACTGACCAATAGTGGTCAGTCTCTTTAATGGCCTTGATTCTGGGGTCCTTTCGCAGGCTCTGAAGCATGATGTTTGCCATGCGTCGCAAATTTGCAAAGGCCTGAGAAGCTGACTCCTCTGGGTCACTCAAAACGACATGATCTTGAACGTGCTCCTCCTCCTCCCAGCCACGTACTACTCCAAAGTGTCCCAAGGGAGTCAAACTAGGCCTTGCAGATTGCCGCATGTCTTCCTCCTCCTCCTCAAAGCCTGCAAAAGTTCCCGAAGAATCGTCCTCCTCCTCTTCCTCCCCTGGATCCTGCTCGGGCCTCTGGGAGCTAGGCATAATGGGGTCAGGAATCTTAGGATAAAGGGGGCCTTGAGAGGTGTTGGCGGAGCCATACCACTGTAAGCCTAAAGAGCTGGTGTTGAAGTAGGCGAAAAAATTAAGATATGTACCTGTGGATCAGGTGAGCAAATATTGTGTTTTGGGTGTTGGGGGTGCCTCCCCACCGTAAGCCCAAAGAGCTGGTTTTGAAGAAGGCGTAAAAATTATGAAGGTGTGCACCTGTGGAACAGGTACGCAAACATGGTATTTTTGGTGTTGGCAGAACCTCCCCACCGTAAGCCCAAAGAGCTGGTGTTGCAGAAGGCCAAAAAATTATGAAGGTGTGCACCTGTGGAACAGGTGCTCAAACAAGGTATTTTTGGTGTTTGCGGAGCCTCCCCACCGTAAGCCCAAAGAGCTGGTGTTGCAGAAGGCCAAAAAATTATGAAGGTGTGCACCTGTGGAACAGGTGCGCAAACATGGTATTTTTGGTGTTGGTGGAGCCTCCTCACCATAAGCCCAAAGAGCTGGTGTTGAAGAAGGCGTTAAAATTATGAAGGTGTCCACCTGGTGAACAGGTGCGCAAACATGGTATTTTTGGTGTTGGCGGAGCCTCCCCACTGTAAGCCCAAAGAGCTGGTGTTGCAGTGGGCCAAAAAAAAAAAAAAAAATCTTTTCTAGTGGAAACTAAAATGAGCTTCTGTGAACCTAAACAATATGAGAGGAGGGTTGGAGGGTGGCACCCTGGTCCAGGCTTAAACTGAGGCTCAGCAGCCACATCGCAATGATAGACTAGGCTACAAGGTCTGCATCAGGTGCATCAAAGCTTGATATCCACGACTGATTCATTTTAATGAATGTCAAACG
The DNA here is from genome assembly GCF_965119305.1 of Pelophylax lessonae. Taxonomy (NCBI): domain Eukaryota; kingdom Metazoa; phylum Chordata; class Amphibia; order Anura; family Ranidae; genus Pelophylax; species Pelophylax lessonae. The sequence continues at coordinate 130,954,275 of NC_138777.1, forward strand.
GTCGACTGAGTCAGTGGAGAGTCTTGTTTGATGGTCTGTGACGAATCCTCCTGCTGCGCTGAATGCCCCTTACAATAGGACACTGGAACCAGGGCAGGCCAACAACTCCATGGCATACTGGGCCAGTTCTGGCCAGTGGTCTAATCTTAAGACCCCGTATGCCAGTGGATCGGATTCGTCACATGAAAAGCCCTCTGTGTCACTTTGTGCCCTGACGTAATCGTCCACCATGTGATGCAGATGCTGTTGATGCAATGTGGCAGCTGAGAGGCCTGGGCGGTGAGGACTAAAAAAGGACCAAAAGGCATCCGTCAACCGCACACCTTCTCCAACGCTCCTCTCGTGACCCGCAGTAGAGTCCATGGTAGGTTGTCCCCACCCCTGCACCCTACGGGAGTCGGGGGAACGTGTTCACCAGAATCCTCTTGAGACTTTCCTCAAGGGATTTGATCCTGTGGACTCTCTGGGTGGATGGGAAAAGCTCAGAGACTTTTGACTTGTACCGGTGGTCAAGTAGGGTGGCCAACCAATAGTGGTCAGTCTCTTTAATGGCCTTGATTCTGGGGTCCTTTCGCAGGCTCTGAAGCATGATGTTTGCCATGCGTCTCAAATTTGCAAAGGCCTGAGAAGCTGACTCCTCTGGGTCACTCAAAACGACATGATCTTGAACGTGCTCCTCCTCCTCCCAGCCACGTACTACTCCAAAGTGTCCCAAGGGAGTCAAACTAGGCCTTGCAGATTGCCGCATGTCTTCCTCCTCCTCCTCCTCAAAGCCTGCAAAAGTTCCCGAAGAATCGTCCTCCTCCTCCTCCTCTTCCACCCCTGGATCCTGCTCGGGCCTCTGGGAGCTAGGCATAATGGGGTCAGGAATCTTAGGATAAAGGGGGCCTTGAGAGGCAAGGAAGTCCTCCTCTTCCTCCTGCTGCTCTGCCTCCAGTGCCCTGTCCATAATGTCACGCAGAGTGTGCTCCAACAAAAACAGTACTGGTAGGGTGTCACTGATGCATGCGCTGTCCCGGCTGACCATCCTTGTGTCCTCCTCAAATGGCGAGAGGACAGCGCATGCATCCTTAATCAAAAGCCACTGCCGTGGCGAAAAAAAGCCCAGGCGCGCTGAGCCAGTGCTGGTGCTGTACTCGCAGATATATTCATTGAGGGCCCTCTGCTGTGTGTACAGGCGCTGCAGCATAGCCAAGGTGGAGTTCCAGCGGGTGGGCATGTCACAGACGAGGCGGTGTACCGGCAGGTGAAACTCACGCTGCACTTCGGCCAAACGTGCAGTGGCACTTGACGACCGCCTGAAGTGACTGCACACCCTTCTTGCCATCCTTGGCACATCCTGCATTCCCGGGTACGAGTTAAAAAACCGCTGTACCACGAGATTCAGGACATGCGCCAGGCATGACACATTGGTCAACTTTCCCTGCCGAAGGGTGGCCAGGAGGTTTGACCCATTATCAGTAACCACCATTCCTGGCTGCAGCTGGCGTGGTGTCAACCACCTCTGGGCCTGATGCTCCCTGCTGATACAACTGTTTGCGGAAGAGAATTCCACATCCTTACTGCTCTTACAGTGAAGAACCCCCTACGTATTTTAAGGTTAAACAGCCTTTTCTCTAGTTTTAGTGAGTGGCCACATGCCTTATTGTATTTCCTTTCTCTGAATATTTTGTTCCTTTTTTTTTTCAAAACATTTTATTGAGAAATAAAGGAGCATTACAGGAAAAGAAAACCATATGCAAGAATACAGGCATGAACAGTAAATAACAACAATTGAACATTGTAACTTGAGGCAACCCCACCATCACATATAGGTGAAAGAAGGTCGAAAGTAGCAAGGACCAACCAGGGACAATGTAAACCAAGATTTACACAGTGGTCAGGGTGTATCGTGTTTCTCATGTAAAGCAACTGTAAACTTGGAAGGTACCCTAAAATGAGGAGGGTCAGTCCTATTTTCTGGGGTTCTAGAATGGTAACGAACCCCAACTATAAAGAGGGATAAGGATACCATAAAAGCCAAATGAGCCCTAAAAGGGACAAACTACATGAGAGGGACATTACATAGCACATGCCCATGCTCTGGGCTCTACGGCCCAGGCACGGGGAGGGAGAGGTGTCTAGAGAAGGAGAGATCCTGAGTAAGGTGATTTAGGTAGTATAAAGGTGTGCACTGTTTGGGCCAGCCAAACAGCGAGGTAGCACCTAGGAAGGCAAGGGAAAGGGTAGGGGCGGGTGACAGGGAAGGAAAGTGGGAGCAGGGGAAGAAGACTAGAAGGAAAGAGAGAAGAGAAAATGAAAGAGAAAAAAAAAACAAGAAGTACACCCACAAAATCAAAACTAAAGTGAGCATCAACAGACTTAAGGCAAGCAAGGAGGTTAGGGTTCTGGAGGCAAAAACAAGTCAGACACCATCAAGGAGTTCAAAGCAAAGGAGCACTGGTAAGTCCCAGCCTCGCTAAGAGCTGAGACTAGAGAATTCCGCCGTGGTCGTGTCCAGCACACCCATTTCTTATATTTAATGGGGGTATCATTTGCGACATGAATAAGCTCTTCCATTTCCGTGATTGCAGCCACCCGGCCAGGGCAGCCATCAGAAATTGTGGGGCCCCTTACACAGATTTAGACCTGCCCCCCCCCCCCCGGGCCATCCCACCGAATCCACCAAATAGCTACCCCGCTGAGTCCTTCACTGCACACACTTTTATTTTACCAATCTTACAACTTAATATATGAAAATGAAAAGTGTATTCCAAGTCATCAGTGCTTTCAAGATTTAGCAGTAAAGAATTATATTTTGCCCAAAAAGACATCCCAATCCAGCACCTGTACACACTCAGCCCCCGCTCACACCTGTGCGCACTCAGCCCCCGCTCACACCTGTACGCACTCAGCCCCCGCTCACACCTGTACGCACTCAGCCCCCGCTCACACCTGCACGCACTCAGCCCCCACTCCTCACACCTGTACGCACTCAGCCCCCGTTCACACCTGTACGCACTCAGCCCCCGTTCACACCTGTACGCACTCAGCCCCGTACGCACTCAGCCCCCGCTCACACCTGTAAGCACTCAGCCCCCGCTCACACCTGTACACACTCAGCCCCCGCTCACACCTATACGCACTCAGCCCCCGTTCACACCTGTACGCACTCAGCCCCCGCTCACACCTGTACGCACTCAGCCCCTGCTCACACCTGTACGCACACACAGCCCCCGCTCACACCTGTACGCACTCAGCCCCCGCTCACACCTGTACGCACACACAGCCCCCACTCACACCTGTACGCACTCAGCCCCCACTCACACCTGTACGTACTGAGCCCCCCCTCACACCTGTACGCACTCAGCCCCGTACGCACTCAGCCCCCGCTCACACCTGTATGCACTCAGCCCATGCTCACACCTGTACGCACTCAGCCCCCGCTCACACCTGTACGCACTCAGCCCCCGCTCACACCTGTACGCACACACAGCCCCCGCTCACACCTGTACGCACACACAGCCCCCGCTCAGACCTGTACGCACTCAGCCCCTGCTCACACCTGTACGCACACACAGCCCCCGCTCAGACCTGTACGCACTCAGCCCCCGCTCAGACCTGTACGCACTCAGCCCCTGCTCACACCTGTACGCACACACAGCCCCCGCTCAGACCTGTACGCACTCAGCCCCCGCTCACACCTGTACGCACTCAGCCCCCGCTCACACCTGTACGCACACACAGCCCCCACTCACACCTGTACGCACTCAGCCCCCCCTCACACCTGTACGTACTGAGCCCCCCCCTCACACCTGTACGCACTCAGCCCCCCCTCACACCTGTACACACTCAGCCCCCTCTCACACCTGTACACACTCAGCCCCCGCTCACACCTGTACACACTCAGCCCCCACTCACACCTGGGTGTGTATATATTTAAAACACACACATGTACATACACAGACATGTACACAAACGCAGACATGTACACATGTACACACACACATACCTGTACACAACCCCCCTTCACTTGTACAATAGCCCTTACTTGTAAGGTGGTCTTTCTAGTCCCAGCTCTTCTTTCCACATGTGGCTGAGACACATAGGAGCTGCAGTCCAGAATATAGGACCTGTACTGTGTACAGTGCACACACGAGTAGTGCACATGCAGGAAGTAGCCAGAGGTGGCAGCAAAGAGCCCTATGTGAGCTCAATGACACAGACAGAGCAGCCGTAGCTGCCGACTCTCACTCAGAAAGCCAGCGCAGCCACCGAGCACTTCTGTACCCGCCCCGCCTTCTCTCATTCTCGTCAGGCAGCCGGGCCCGTTGAAAGGCTCGGGGCCCCTTACAAGTGTATGGGCTGTACCCCCCTGATGGCGGCCCTGCACCCGGCGCAACCATTGTTTGACCGTGGGCGCTTGTGTGGAATTCCACAACACAGGGATGCATTGTCGAGCAGCATTGATCATGTGGATTATAAGTGATTTCGTGTAGGATGTGTGCGAAGTAGGGGAATGGTGCAGGAGAAACTGGGCAGGCGAGAATTCCAAAGCGTATGTAGTCACTTGTGTGGTGATTCTATGTACCTCCTTCCAAAATGCGGTAAAACGTGGACAAGACCACAGGATATGCAGAAGAGATCCAGTGTCTGAAAGACATCTCCAACATGTGGAGGGTATTGAAGGTGCAAATTTATGTAGAAGCATCGGAGTACGGTACCACCTGGAAACAATTTTGTACCCGTTTTCTTGTGTCGATACGTTCAGTGAACATTTGTGGATTTTGATAAAAATTTGTTACCATTCGTCCGCGGAGAACGAGCAAGACAGTTCTCCGTCCCATGCCTCACAACGTTTATGCGTAATCTGTCCCGAGTGTTCAAATAAGAGAGAATGTGTGATCGAGATAAGCTTACGGAGGGGGCCCTCCTGCTGACAGAGACCGTCAAACGGTGTGGGGAGGTCCTTGCAGTAAAATTTACAAATAAAAGTTTTAACGTAATGACTGAGAAGAGAGGACCAGGGCGGTATGGGTGGTCTCTTCATCTTCTTTGCAAGGGATGAGGCAGAAAAGATCTCGGCCCCATCACAGACATGATGGACACGCGATTGGACGTGGGGCCAATGATTGAGTAGGTAGTTACGGTGCATGCCGGGGGGAAAGTCAGGATTAAGTTTAATCGGGGTCATTGGACCCTGGAGCGCTGAAATCGATCGTGTTTTGCAAGTCATCTGAAAGGTGCGGAGAGTCGGGCTAATCAACGGGTGTAGCCGAAATGTGCGGGATATGAGTAGCGTGAAGCCACGGTGTCGTGTGCAGGTCAAGCATAGTGTAGCCACCCTCAATGGATACCCAATCCTTATAAGGCTTGTGGACATTCCAGTCGACAATCCTCATCAGGTGACACGCAATGTGATAATTGCGAATGTCCGGAGTCCGATACCCCCATTGCTTTTGGGCAAGGAAAGATGGCTGTAATGAATGCGGGGTTGTTTGTTGTTCCAAAGGAATGCTGATGCCAGTTGTTTGTAGTCGTGGAAGAAGGACCGTGGGATTGTAATAGGTATAGTTTGGAGGACGTACAGCAGTCTTGGCAAAACATTCATTTTTAAGACGGAAGCTCTACCGAACCAGGAAAGAGGTAGGTGTGTCCATGCAAGAAGATCATGTTTAAATTTGGTGAGGATCGGAGGAAAGTTACGGATAAATAAGTGTTGAGGATTGGCCGGGATCTGGGTGCCTAAATATGTCAGGGAGTCTTGCTTCCAAGCAAAGCGAAACATTAAGGGCAAAAAGGTTTGGAGAAGTTAATCTTCATATTGGACAAGGTGGCGAATTGGCGAAACTCCCTCAGAACCGAAGGAAGGGTGGTAACGGGATCCGTCAGGAATAATAGGAGGTCGTCCGCATAGGCGGCCGCCTTATATTCCTTGCTGGCGAACTTAACACCATGGATGGTCTCGTTATCCCTAATGCTATTCAGGAAGGGTTCCAAAGTGAGCACAAAAAGCAGAGGGGACCGGGGCCACCCCTGTCTAGTACCGTTATGGATGGGGAAAGCATTTGATAGGGTGTCGTTAACCCTAACACGGCCACTCGGGTTCGCATACAGGGACATAAGAAAGCACATTATGCGTGGGCCAAAGCCCCAAGCAGAGAGAGCAGCTTCCATGTAATCCCATGAAACCCTATCGAATGCCTTCTCCGCATCCAGGGAAAGAAGGAACTCCCTTTGCTTGGTTACTCAGAGGGCATGATGGAGGTTTATGGCTTTTATGGTGTTATCCCTGGCCTCACGTCCAGGGATAAAGCCTACTTGGTCGGGATGGATCCCTTTTACAGAGGAGTGGGAGCAGCCAGGAGTGGGAGCAGCCTATTTGCCATAATTTTCACAAAGAGCTTCACGTCCACATTCAATAAAAGAGATTGATCTGTAGTTGGACGGGTCTTTCCCCTCCTTTGGTATGACTATATGTGCCTCAAGCATGCATGGGGATAAGGGGTTATCGGGGGAGAGAGAATTAAATGCCGCTAAAAACGGAGAAGATAAAGTATCAGCAAAGGACTTATAGTACGCAGCAGATAGTCCATTAGGACCGGGACTCTTGTTCGGTTTGAGCTTTTTAAGCGCCGCTGTCCACTCAAGAAGGGTAATTGGAGCATCCAGGGTGGTTTTGTAATCCGGGGATACGGCCTGAGTCAGGTTTTTTGCAAGGAAACAATCAATAGCGCTGGCCTTCGACTCGGAGGTAGAGGGGAAAGAATCCCCTTGCGGTAAGTCGTATAGCTGGCAATAATATCGTTCGAACGCACTCGCAATATCTCTGTTGTTCGTCACCCGCGATCCAGAAGCAGAGTGGAGGTGATGAACGACAGTTTTGACTTTCCGGGCATGTAAGGCCCTCGCAAGAAGACGGCCACTTTTGTTGCTGTGTTCATAAAAGAGCTTCTGGGATAATAAAAAACGTCTGCGTGTTCTCCTATCCAACTCCATCTGGAGTTTTTCCCGAGTTTCCATGAGGGTGGAGAGTGCGGCTTGAGCCAGCGTTTTTTTATGTGTTTCTCTAGGGTAGAGATTTGAGTCAAATACTCAGAGATGGTCGCTTCCCTCTGCTTCCGGAGAGCCGAGGATAGCGCCAGGAACTTTCCCCTGACAACACACTTATGTACAGCCCATTGAGTCACCAAGGACATGTCAGGGGTAGAATTGTATTGAAAGTAGTCTGCAAGGTTGGTACGTATTTCAGAAAGTCTAATAGGATCCGTCAGCAGGGAGGCATCCGATCTCCAAACCCTGTCTCGGGGAGCAGAGAGCAGTATGGATAGAGTAATCGTGATCGGGTTGTGGTCAGAGAGAATGGAAGGTTCGATCGTGGCTTCAGTAAGGTATATCAGGTTTTTTTGGGATAGGAAGAGATAGTCTATCCTAGATTATTTACGGTGAAGCGGGGAGAAGAAGGTGAAATTCTTATCCCGCGCATGCATGGTGCACCAAGAATCATGAAGCAACACTTCCTGGAGGCTCAACCGAATTTGTTTCAGTGCCTTGTAGGGGAGGCAAGAGGAGCCCGAGGAGGTATCCAACAGGAGGTCCAAGGGGACGTTGAAATCACCCCCAAAAAGTGCCTTTTTGAAAAGGAATCAGTTCAGCAACCACAGCTCTGAAAAAGGGTACTTGCGAGGAGTTAGGGCTGTAGATGTTCGCTAGTATGATAAGCGTATTATGGAGAGAGCCTGTCAAGAAGAGGTAGCGACCTTGGGAGTCCGCCAGGGAAGCCAAGATGGTCAAAGGGACAGATTTAGCAATCAAAATCGAAACTCCTTTAGTCTTAGACTCCGCTGAGGTAGCGTGGAACACAGTAGGGTAGTATTTGTTGCAACAGCGGGGTATAGCATCAGAGCGGAAGTGGGTCTCCTGAAGAAAAACCACATCTGCCCTGAGCCTATGCATATGCATCAGAACTGTAGATCTCTTCTGTGGGGTGTTGAGACCTTTAGCATTTAGGGAGACTATTTTCAGCCGTTGGGCGTAGGGGTAGAGCGGAGGGGTACATGGCATACCGTAGGCAGGTGGGAACGCACACACACAAAAAAAAAAAGGGGGGGTGAAGGGTTAGAGAGCAGGAAGGAATAGAATAGAAAGAGAGCAGGAGGTGGTGTATTCGGGAAGGATGTCCGATAGGGGTTGATGGGGACTCATGGGGGGAGGGGAATGGGATGCAAAGTCCGAGGGTACTTGTAGACCAGCTACCGTACCCAGAAAGGGGGAGGATGGGGGGAAGAAGTCGGATTAAGGTCGGGATAGGTAAAAACCTCGGCCATTGGCGAGTGTGGAAGGAAGAGTGTCCAAAAATGGGGGTCAGCTCCAGGCACCTGATGGGCCATTGAAATCATGAAGGGAAGCCCGGGTAGGGTGAATTTGCATGGGGAGGGAGTGTGCCAGGGAGGCATAAAGGTATGGGTACATACGGCGTCATGGGGGGAACTAACAGACGACATTGGATGTAGGAGTACCAGGGCAGAGAAGAGGGCAAAATGCAATATCAGCAAGGTATCCGGGATATGGGGAGTCCCTCAAGGACGAGACACCAGCAAGTCAGACCCAAAGAGACAGCGACCAGTTCCCCCGGATACCTTTGTACCATATTTATTCTGGTCCTTTTTTGTCAATTGGTTACAACCATTGGTATCTGTCTAAAGCAGACATATACCTTGTTTACCTTGTCTGAATTGATACCAGCTGACAGACTCATCACAGCCGATACCACCCCCCTGTTATTACTTATGATCTATATACTTGTTGTGCCAAAATACATCGGCCATTGTGAACTACAATCTGTCTCTACAGGGAGTCTGTACACCAGTAGCTTCAGAAGAAGCTTGACCCTTCAAGCGAAACATGTAGGGCATCTGGCTACATGAACCATCCCCCATTACAGGGCTGTACCAACTACACTCAAGGACCTACAGAGTGTCATTTTTCGGCACTATCTTCGAGTATTGTAGGATGTAATGTATAGTACTGTTATACCACCATGTCTCATGTATCATGCAATTATTATATTTTTTTCCTTCTATTATTGACACATATTTAAATCTTATTGTCTAAGTACACTCTGGTACTCTTTATGTACATTGTGTATGTTTAAAAGTATTCCCCTTTTGCCAGGGGTTTCCCCTTGTTTTTATATGTCAATCAAATAAAAAAGTTTTTTACTTTACCTTTACTTGTGCCTTTAAAGTCCACTAAACTTCCTCCAATGAGCCGCTGGATTGAGCCGACAGGGGACACCACGGAATGAGGTGCATCTCCAAACAGGTAAGGGAGGGGCGGCAGTGTCTCCCAATGGTTCATATAGCAATAGAACATGTGGGTGAATTTAACCACTTGCAGCCCGCCCGCCGTCATATGACGGCGGGACGGTGCGGCCATTATCCTGGGAAGACGTCATATGACGTGATCCAGGAATGCAGGGCAGGCGCGCGATCGCGTGTGCGCCGCCGTGCACTGCCGGTGTCGGCGTGTCCCCGGGACACAGCCAGTCACCGGCAGGGGGGAAACAGCCATTGGGCGTGGCTGTTTCCCACGTGATCGGCTGTGTTCCAATGACACAGCCGATCACAATACAGCAGCCCAGAAGATGACCGCGCATGCGCGATCGGGAGCGCGCAGCGCAGTCATGTCGGTGGCACTGTGTTCCGTAGGAACACAGCTGTCAACGGCAGTAGTAAACAGTCACTGACAGTGACTGTTTACTATGTGATCGGCTGTGAATCCATTCACAGCCGATCACAAAATGTAAACAAAGAGCAGTAACTCACTCTTACTAGCTCTTCTCCCCTCACACAGTTTCCAGTGTGAGGAGAGCAGAGCTAAAAATAGTGAGTTACTGCTCTGTGTACCTGTCAAAAGTAAAATCACACAAATAAAGGTCCCCCCACACAGTCCTCAGCCCCCCCCAATTGCACCTGTCACCCAACAGTCACCTCATCAGTGCCCAGAAATTGACACCCATAAGGCTACGTTCACATGTGAGCGTAGCGATCGCGGGCAGAATCACCGCGATTCTGCCCGCGATCCGGAAATCATTGCAAATTGCGAGACGCCTGTGCATTGCCCGTGATTTGCAATAGCACCCCAAACGCTGTGCGATGCCGCGACTTCCACCTGCCGAATCGCGGTAACATCGCGCAAACAACGCATGACGCCCAAAAAAGGTACAAGAGCTTCTTTGGGGCGTCGTGCGTTGTTTGCGTGATGTTACCTCGATTCGTCAGGCGGAAATCGCTGCAACATCGCACAGCGTTTGGGGTGCTATTGCAAATCACGGGCAACGCACAGGCGTCCCATGATTTGCAATGATTTCTGGATCGCGGGCAGAATCGCAGTGATTCTGCCCGCGATCGCTACGCTCACATGTGTACATAGCCTAAAGTCCACCGGTCACCAGAGACTGCCATCAGTACCGCCGTGCACCAGAGACTGCCATCAGTACCGCCGTGCACCATTGCCCCGTCACCTGTCACCCATCAGTGACCATCGCCCGTCACCTGTCACCCCATCAATCACCGTCACCTGTCACCCCATCAGTCACCGTCACCTGTCACCCCATCAGTCATCGTCATCTGTCACCCTATCAATCATCGTCACTTGTCACCCCATCAGTGATCGTCACTTGTCACCCCATCAATCATCGTCACTTGTCACCCTGTCAGTGATTGTCATCTGTCACCCCATCAATCATCGTCACTTGTCACCTCATCAATCATCGTCATCTGTCACCTCATCAATCATCGTCACCTGTCACCCCATCAGTCATTGTCACCTGTCACCCCATCAGTCATTGTCACCTGTCACCCCCATCAGTCATCGTCACCTGTTACCCCATCAGTCATCGTCACCTGTCACCCCATCAGTCATCGTCACCTGTCACCCCATCAGTCATCGTTACCTGTTTGCCATATACATGCAACCACTTACCGACCGCCTAACGACTATATGCGTCGGCCATTAAAAGCTAAATACTGGGGTTATGGCAGCAGATAGCTGCCATAACCCCGGTATTTTTTTAAACGGCGGGCGGTCGGCTTTCAGATAAGGGTGGTCCCAGTGGCGGATTCAACGCGAAATTACCCTTACGGTGCAGGGGAAGAGGTGCTCCCGCCGCGTCCCAGACGTTTTCCCAGCTTACCGGACCCGCCGGCAACGGGGAAAACTATCCGGTCCCGGATCCTCAGAGACAGGAAGTCGAGTGAGGGCAAGATGGCCCTCACTCGACTCTATGGTCTTGGAGGACCGGAGCTACGTCAAAAGTCGTTGCCTAGCAACCGGTTTAAAGGGCCGTTTTTTTTTTCCTTTTTCAAACAATTTTTTTTTTCTTTTTTAGTGTAGTTGTGAGGTGTGAGGTCTTTTTGACCCCAGATCTCACAATAAAGAGGACCTGTCATACCTATTTCTATTTCAAGGGATGTTTACATTCCTTGTAATAGGAATAAAAATGATCAAAACATTTTTTTTTTTAAACTGTGTAAAATAAAAAAATAATAAATAAAATAAATAGGAAAAAAAAAATTAAAGCGCCCTGTCCCCGTTAGCTCGCGCGCAGAAGCAAACGCATATGCAAGTCCCGCCCACATATGTAAACGGTGTTCAAACCATACATGTGAGGTATCTCCGCGATCGTTAGAGCGAGAGCAATAATTTGAGCCCTAGACCCCCTCTGTAACTCTAAGCTAGTAACCTGCAGAAATTTTTAAAATGTTGCCTATGGGGATTTTTAAGTACCAATGTTTGGCGCCCTTCTGTGAACATGCGCAATTTTGAAGCATGACATCTTGGGTATCTAATTACTCGGCGTAACATTACCTTTCACATTATGGAAAAAAATTGGGCTAAATTTACTGTTTTCTTATTTTTTAGTTCAAAAAAGTGAATTTTTTTCAAAAAAAATTGCATTTGGAAGACTACTGCGCAAATATGGTGTGATAAAAAATATTGCAACGATCTCCATTTTATTCTCTAGGGTCTCTGTTAAAAAAAAAATATATAATGTTTGGGGGTTCTAAGTAGTTTTCTAGCAAAAAAAATTATTTTAGCTTGTAAACACCAAGTGTCAAAAATAGGCCCAGTCTTAAAGTGGATAAATGGACAACTTTGTGAAAAGGGCTACTTGGATGTTAGGCGTCTGTATGTGGCTAGGCTGTGTAAAAGTGTTACACATGTGGTATCGCCATACACAGGAGGAATAGCAGAATGTATTTTGGGGTGCAATTTTTGATATGTACATGCTATGTGTTAGAAATATTGCATAAATGGACAGCTTTGTGTAAAAAAAATGTGTTTTCATTTTCTTTCCACAGTTTCCAAAAACTTGTGGAAAAACATGACAAGTTCAAAAGACTCATTATGCCTCAAAAATTATACGTTTTGCTTTCCAAAATGGGGTCATTTTATGGGGGACGGTGCTACTTGGATGTTAGGCCTCTGTATGTGGCCAGGCTGTGAAAAGTCTCACACATGTGGTATCGCCATACTCAGGAGGAGTAGTAGAATGTGTTTTGGGGTGTAGTTGCAAGTATACATATGCTGTGTGAGAGAAATAACCTGTTAATATGTCAATTTGTAAAAAAAAAAAAAAAAAAATCTTCATTTTGCAAAGAGTTGTGGGAAAAAATTACAACTTCAAAAAACTCACCATGCCCCTTATTAAATACCTTGGAATGTCTACTTTCCAAAAAGGGGTCATTTGGGGGGAATTTGTACTTTCCTGACTTTTTAGTGTCTCAAGAAATGAGATAGGCCTTCAGTACATCAGGTGTGATCAAGTGTGATCAATTTTCAATGAATAGCACCATAACTTGTGGAATCTATAACTTTCACAAAGACCAAATAATATATAATTATTTGGGTTATTTTTACCAAAGATAAGTAGCAGTATAAATTTTGGCCAAAATTTGTGAAGAAAAATTACTCATTTGCTAAATTTTATGACAGAAACAAAGAAAAATGCGTTTTTTCACAATATTTTCAGTCTTTTTTTATTTATAGCACAAAAAATAAAAAACCCAGTAGTGATTAAATACCATCAAAAGAAAGCTCTATTTGTGTGAAAAAAAGGACACAAATTTTTTATGGGTACAGTGTTGCATGACTGAGTAATTGTCATTCAAAGTGTGAGAGCGCTGAAAGCTGAAAATGAGTCTGGGCAGGAAGGGGGTGAAAGTGCACTGTAGGCAAGTGGTTAAACAAGGAAAAGTCAAAGCAGGTGGACACTGGGATAACAGGTACTCACAGGTAAGAGGCATAGTGTTCTCGGCGTGTGCCGCGCCCGTCTATGGTCAGGGGACGCTGTCAGGCTACCATTGCAGGGGGCTCCATCCCTCCCGGCCGGCGGTGAAGAAGACGGGTAAGCTTTGCGTCTACCGATGCTGAGGTTTCCGGCCGGCTGGATACCCTCCAAAGAGGCGGCTCTGTGTAGAGGCGAGATGCGGAACTCACTGTACCAATCCGGTTGACATAGGGGATGGCGAGGGTAGAGCAGAAGTGATCCAAATCCTCTGAAACCCGTAGGAGAGCTGTGCGGCCCTGTGAAGTGGCAGAGATGCCAAAGGGGAACTTCCACCAATAAACAATGGCCCTGGAGCGGAGCTTATCTAGTAAAGAGAGCAATTCTCTCCTCCTCTGCAGGGTGATGTTAGAAAGGTCCTGGTAAATTTTTATTTTTCGGCTCCCTGGAAGGCGATGTGCTGCCAGATCCTAGCATTCCTCAGGACATCTTCCTTCAGTTGGAAATCAGCCAGGCAACACACCACATCACTAGGTGGGTCATTTTCTCTCTCTCTGGGGCGAAGGGCTCTGTGTATGCGCTCCATGACAAATGGAGAATCAGGGGGTTTGCCTAGCAGGTTGTTACATATTGATGATACCGCTTGCGGAAGATTCTGGTGCTCCACGCTTTCAGGTATGCCTCTGACTCGCAGGTTCTTCTGCCGGCCTCTATTGTCCAGATCCTCTACATGCTGATTAAGATCTCATAGGAGGGCAGCATGAGATTCTGTAACCTGTTGGACATGGCAAAGCGATGCATTGTGACGGGCGGTAGTAGTCTCCACCTACTCCACCCGCAGCACCATGACTTGGAAGTCGCTCCAGGGGTTCGCTATTACTGTAGAAAGGGTAGATTTAATGTCCGATTTAATATCAGCAGCTACCATTTGAAGATCCGCGAATGACAATGATGCCGATTGTTTAGGTACGTCCAAGGCAGGCGAGCGGGCTCTGGCGCCGGATGGTAAATAAGAGAGAGAACAGAGCAGCGCCACTGCTAGTCATCCGATCCACTGCAGGGAAGGCAGGAGAGGTGTAGAAAGCCCTGGGTCCTGGCTGTGTCAGTGGCTTCTGGCACTTCCTGGTGTCCTGTCAGCATCACAGCTTCTCCCTCATCACATCCGGTGGAAGCGAGGTGGTGCTAGCGTTCGAGGCATGCGTGCCCCTTCGTCTGGCGCCGGATGGGGCTCTGCTCGGCGAGCGGGATTGGGTCTGCTAAGATGGGGAAGGAGTAGGCCTCTGAGTGTCCCTGGGCTGAGTGCAGATGATTTTGTGGATATTACGGCTGATCTGGGTCTCCAGCTCCCGTGGAGACATGGATCGGGTGACCGAGGTGCTCCTTGAAGTACTCCCCATGGTGATAGAGCTGGTTAAGGGTGTTTGTGGGCTGTGCTGGGAAAAGATCAGGCCTCGAGATGCAGGAGCTCGGAGCTAAGCAGCCATCTTGGACCGGGACCAAGCCACACCCCAATTTGTTCCTTATGCTAGGGTCGCCAGTACAGTATTTGTACATTGATATCATATCCCCCCTCAATCGTCTCTTCTCCAGAGAGAATAAGTTCAGTGCTTGTAGTCTTTCCTCATAGCTGATATCCTCCATTCCCCTAATTATTTTTGCTGCCCTTCTCTGGACTCTCTCCAGTTCCAGCACATCCTTCCTGAGGACCGGTGCCCAGAACTGGACAGAAAACTCCAGATGTGGCCGGACCAGAGTCTTGTAGAGAGGGAGAATAATCTCTTTATTTCTGGAGTGAATCCCCTTTTTAATACATCCCAGTATTCTGTTGGCTTTGCTTGCAGCGGCTAGGCATTGCATGCCACTGCCAAGCCTGTTGTCTACCAGTACCCCCAGGTCCTTTTTCATCCTAGACTCACCCAGAGGTTCCCCCCCTAGTGAGTAGCCTGCTTTCTGGTTTCTGGCACCCAAGTGCATTACTTTACATTTCTCAACATTAAACCTCATCTGCCATGTAGTTGCCCACCCCATTATTTTGTTTAGGTCCGCCTGTAAGGTTTCCACATCCTGTATAGAAGATATTGGCATGCTTAGTTTAGTATTATCCGCAAATACTGAGGTTGTACTAGATATCCCCTCATCTAGATCATTTATGAATAAATTAAACAGGATTGGCCCCAGGACAGAACCTTGGGGTACCCCACTTTCCACACCCGCCCAATCCGAGTACTCCCCATTAATCACCACCCTTTGCACTCTCCCCTGGAGCCAGTTCTCTATCCAGGTACTCACCTTATGGTCCATACCTACCTTCCTTAGTTTGAACAGTAAGCGTTTGTGGGGAACGGTGTCAAAGGCCTTTGCAATGTCCAGATACACCACATCCACAGGCTTACCTTTATCTAGGTGGCAGCTCACCTCATCATAGAAGGTTAATAGATTGGTTTGGTGTGACATTATTCACCGTCAATGGAAGTTAAAAACAGATAATTAATGGTTTGAATTGCTTCAGATGGGACGGTCATATTTGCCAGCAATATCTCCATATAGGAATATAAAGATTTATTCCTATTTGCCATGAAATCTGTTCTTCCTAAATGCTGTGTATATTACATATCTTTCAATGTCAGACAGGTTTTCCTTTTGTTGTGTATTGGGAGGGAATGTGGATTGCCCTGTCTCATTGTTAAGTGTTAATGACCTCCTATTGTTCTGTCTGTCTGCCTTAAGAGAAACTTATTATGGGATATATATATATATATAGGTATGTGGATTGGATGCTAAGGGGGAGGGGGGATTGTCCCACATTGTATATTTTTGTGTACACTGTATGAGAGTGTAAAGCTCTGTTCCTATTGGATGGTGAATGTTACGTCCAGTCTTCAACAAGGTCCACCTGGGTGGTAACCTTCTGGGTGAAAACTGTATATAAGTCTGTTCAATAAAGTTGTTCTAGAGTTACTTCACCCTCAATCTAGAGTCCTGTCTCTTATTGGGGGAAACTGCTGCAAGGGATTGCTATGGTCTTCCATACTCCCTTGAATAATCACTGAGCTCTTGTAAGAGCTTGTGTAAGAGCTTGTTCTGCTGCACTCTCTGGGGAAAGAGAGATTCACCCACAGGAACCTGGAGCCTTGTTAGGAGACAACAAGACCCTAACCAAGCTGCGGCGGTTTGTGGGGTCTGAAGTGGTTACGGTGTCTGGTAGTGCTTGGAGCCCCTCAGGAAGCACTAGGAGCATCTGTCAACGGAGGTACCCAGTCAGGGGTGCCCTGTTCTGTTACATTTGGCAAGAATGATTTTTCATGAATCCATGCTGATTACTACTAATACCGTTTTCACTACTAAAGTCTTGTATGTGGTCCCTTAACATCCCCTCCAAAATCTTGCAGACTACTGATGTTAGGCTGACCGGCCTATAGTTGCCCGAGATTTTTAAATATTGGTACCACATTGGCTTTTTTCCAATCAGCTGGCACCATACCGTCTGTAAACTAGCCTTAAAGATCAAAAATAATGGTCTGGCAATCACCTGGCTGAGCTCTTTAAAACCCTCAGGTGCTAGCCATCCAGTCCAGGTGATTTATTTATGTTAAGTTTCTCTAGTTTAGTCTATCTTCTGTTAGCCATGGCGATACTTCCTGAGGTGTGTTATTTAGTTTGGCCTTACAAGCTGGGCTAGTGTAGCCCCTCAATTCTTTTGTGAAGACTGAAGAGAAGAAATTATTTAACACTACCGCCTTTTCCCTGTCCTCTGTGGCCAAATCTCCTTTGTTGTCTTTTATGGGGCCAATGTGTTCTCATCCAACAAGGATAGATATTATTCAGGCAGAGAGTGTCCAATAGTTTACGTTTATTTCAGAGGATAAAAGGACCACCACCAGCACCAAAACAAGCAAAGCCTCTTACCAGACACACTTGACCCCCATCACAAGGATTAAAACACGCAGGAAATACCATAAACAGATGGCAATTGCATGAGATCCTCCACTGCTGACCTGCGACTGCTTCTCTGGATACTGGATGATGGGAACCTCAATGCATACATAAAGACCCTCCTCATGGTGCAGTACGCTTAAATATGTGTTTAATATAAAGTAGTAGGCAACCTACATGAATACATGAAATAGCAGGCGTTTTACAAGTATCTGTAGGTTGGATAACCAACAAGATGACCGCACACGTCACGCGTCATTGGCTCCTCCCTACACGTTTCATCATCAGCTGACGTCAGGGGTGTGGCAAACAAGCTAATTTATACACCAGACGGAAGGCGGTGCACTATCACACAGGAAACAGGAACTAGAACTGAGTTTGTTCCAACTAGAAAGGAAACGACCATCCAGCAAGTATATTGAATATAACCCAAATAAACATATCTGCTCCACAATAAAAAAAAATCTTACATACGAGATACTGGACTGAACCAGATCACAGTATACAGTATAAAGGTCAGCGTAACGTGTGAAAACCCTGCTGAGATCAGGGCCATCTTGTGGCATAAATCCAATTTACATGCAAGTTCAAAATATAGAAAACATATGAAATAAACATTTATAAAATAATTGGTGTGAACCAATTAAAAAAAAAAAAAGGGAAATAATATAGAAAATTTCAATAAAAGTATATATATATATATATATATATATATACATATATACACCATATAATATATAATAAAATCAACATTACCAAATGGACTGCACAGTAATTTAAGCATTACTAATAAAAGCGTTCACATCCCATTAGATGTTTAAACCGAATGGGGTGTACGTCTTGGCATTAAAAATCCAATTTGTCTCAAGTTTTGAAACACCCCTAGTCATGTTGCTCCCCCTCCAGCACCCAGAAAACTTGTCTATCCCAAAAAAAACAAAAAAAAATAGTGCCTGCTGGGTTCCTCCCATGGCAAAGGTCATAGTGTCTGGAGACACTATGTTTGGGGTATCCTTTAATAATGTTGGCTACATGTTCTTTAAGACGAACCTGTAACATTCTTATAGTGCGGCCTATATAATCCAAACCTCAGGGGCACTTGATGAGGTATACTACATGCTTAGTATTGCATGCAATAAAAGGTTTTATGTCAAATGACTGGCCAGTAGAATTGGATTAAAGAGTCTCTCCTGTCTTTCATGGCATTAACTTTACAAATAGCACACCTCCTACATGTATAAAACCCTCCTCTAGTCTGAAAGAATGATATAGTATTAGGGGGGTCAATTACATTTGGGGCT
This sequence comes from Pelophylax lessonae, assembly GCF_965119305.1. Lineage (NCBI taxonomy): Eukaryota > Metazoa > Chordata > Amphibia > Anura > Ranidae > Pelophylax > Pelophylax lessonae. The sequence continues at coordinate 130,972,779 of NC_138777.1, forward strand.
ACCTGTAGTCCAGGGGGGGGGGTACACCCCTAAACACTACAGAGGGGGGTATCTGGCAAAAGTGGACCCAGTACCCCATCATTTTTAATTATCAATTATTAGGAGGACAGAGGTCAATCTGTCAAATACAGTATGTTTACCAGGCCCTGGGTCGGCACATCGCGGATCGGGTGGACAGATTATTGGGCAGGGCTGGGGAGGACCCAGTGGTCATGGTGCATGTAGGCTCCAATGGTAAAGTAAGAGGAAGGTGGAGTCCTAAAACACAATTTCAGGGAATTGGGGAATAAATTGAGGAGAAGGACCTCCAAGGAAGTTTTCTCTGAAATACTACCTGTGCCTCAAGCCACACCAGAGAGGCAGCGGGAGCTTAGGGAACTGAACAAGTGGCTGAGGAACTGGTGTAGGAGGGGGGAGTTTGGGTTTCTGGAGAACTGGGCTAACTTCTCAATCAGTTACCGGCTCTTTAGTAAGAACGGGCTGCACCTTATTGGGGATGGTACAGCTCTATTGGGAAGAAAGATGGCCACAAAGTTTGAGGGGCTTTTAAACTAGGTGTTGGGAGGGAGAGTTTAAAGGTAGTGACAGGGGGCATGGCTGAGCAGCGGATGTAGCCGGACGTGTAAGACACTCGCTCCGCCGACTATCCTGTAACCCATCCTGCAGACACTCGATCCGACCGGGATTTTACCAGCCACGGCAGCCTCAAGGTGACCGGCATCCCCAGGCATACTGGTGAGTCCTCCATGCCCGCTGAAACAAGTCCAAATGGCAGACGGCCGGCTGCCAAGCTGCAGGCCCAAGATGGCGCCAGAAGGAGACATACAGGGAAGCTGCACAAAAGTTTTTCACAAAGCCCGCTTCATGATCCATGTCCACTGCGGCTGCCACCCCCTACCACCTCCCCAGACTCCCAATCGGATGCTGATGATACTGCCCCATTAGGAGACCTATCTGCACAATTATCAGACTGGGACTCAGCCTGCACTCTTCAGCCTCCTTCCCCCCGCACACACTGCGGAACCCACACTGAGAGACATTATGGCTGCGGTCACCACTTGTAATACCTCCATTACTGCACTCACTGTGGAATTGAAAGGGGTTAAAGCTGAAATCACCTTTCTCAGGCATGATATGCAGAAGCTTAGATAGTGGACCTCGGCTGTGGAGGGCCGTGTCAGTTCACTGGAGGATGATATGCCGCCATTACAGAGGGAGGTTAAACATACAGCTCTCCTGGCCGCACAACAGGCTGCGAGGCTGGAAGACCTTGAAAACAGAGGCGCAACAATGTTAGAGCAATTGACATGCCAGAGAGGGCTGAAGGCAAGAACCCTATCACTTTTATTGAAAACTGGTTGATAGCCACATTTGGTCAAGACTTGTTCACTCCTATGTTCTCAGTTGAGCGGGCGCACAGGGTCCCCATGCGCCCTCTCCCCCCAGGAGCTCCACTGCGCACTTTCATCTTTAAACTGCTAAACTATAAAGATAGAGATGCCATCCTGACCAAGGCAAGAGGAATGCAGGGAAATCTGGTGGTTGCTAACTCTAAAGTCTCCCTTTTCCCGGAATATTCGGCAGAAGTGCAGAAGCAGAGGGTAAAGTTTGGGGAGGTGAAGAGGAGAATGAGAGAGCTGAATATACAGTATGCTATGCTCTATCCATCTAAACTTAGGGTGGTGGCGAGAGATGGAGTGAAGTTCTTTGACAATCCTGCGGCTCAATGGCTGGAAGTGGAGGGCAATGCGCCCCATGGTGTCCCCAAGACACGGGGCCCCTTAACTGTATCACCTGCTGCATGACTTTGTATTGATGAAGGCACTACTGCTTCTGGGGTCGGGTGCCCTACCTGACACCCTGCTACAGGCGGAGGCTGGTCAACATGCACTACTTACACTCAAAACAAAAACGTTTTTGTTCTGTTGAATGCTGCTCCTGTGGAGACTACTGAACCAGCTACGTCTCCCACCGTTTCCCCCCCCCGATGGGTCCTGGTTGGACGAACTCCGACGACAGTCGACTCCCACCCGACCAAATGGTAGCGGTTGGCCTGCCGAGGGACCCTCAGTTCCCCGTGCTTTGTTCTCCCTTTGTGATTTTACCATCTATTCATCTTAGATTTTACCATCTATTCATCATATTTTTTCCATCTTTCTGCTGACCATGCTCCTGTTTTTAGCCCGGGGCGCCACTTCACCCTGACAGTGGTGCTGCCATCGTGTGTACTGGAAATCCGGGCTGCCCTACCTCCTTAGATTTCTTTGGGACGTCTGCCTCCCCTGCTGTGACCATCCTTCCCCTTTCGTTATGTCGAGGAACTCTGCCCTGGTGACTCGAGAACTGTGCTGTCCTTGTCTATTGCTTCATGTCCGAATATGGCTGACACCTTATGCATAGTCTCATGGAATGTCCACGGACTAAACCCGCTGAAAAGAACTGCGGACTTGGAAATCTTAAGAGATTGCAAGCGGATGTGGTGTGCCTACAGGAGACTCATCTACCCCCTGACCCAGCACCTAGCCTGGCCCCTAGTGTCTTCAGTTACCAATATCACCCCACCTTTTCTAGTTACTCCAGAGGGGTTTGTATTTTGGTGAGAAGGGGTGTTAAATTTGCCTGCTCCTCTAGTTTCGTAGATCCAGATGGTAGATTAGTGATTTTATGTACTGTGGGGGGGGGGGGGGGGTTGACTTGTGCACTCATAGCAGTTTATGTTCCACCTCCCTTCTCTGTTGGGATAGTTAGACTCCTGGCGGAGCGTATTGCCGGGTTTCCGGCTGTTCTTCTGCTAGTAGTCGGTGATTATAATACAATATTGGATCCCCACTGGGACAGATTCTCCGCTCGCTCCAGTGTCCCTCCGCCGGCTGGCATCGCGACCCCCTTTGCTCGGTTGATGGGGGAGCTTGGACTGACGGACATGTGGAGGATGGGACACGCGGGTAAACGTGTGTATTCATGCTTCTCAGCTGCACAGCTTATCACGTATTGATATGGGGTTCGGTAACGAGGCCCTTCTGCCTCTTGTGGCGGAGGCCGGGTATGAGCCGAGACTAATCTCGGACCATGCCCCGCTGTGGATCAGACTGTCTCTCCCGACTAGATCGGGGAGGACCCTCTGGTGGCTCAACCCCTTCTGGTTGACGCTTTTCCCTCCACTGGACCCTGTGGCTGCCCTACTGTCCTCCTATTTTAAAAATAATCTGGATTCTGAGGAGTTGGGGGTGGTGTGGGATACGGCAAAGGCCTTTTTGCGGTGGCAATTTGTCTATCTGATTAACCATATTAAATCATTGTCCTTAAATCTTAATTACGTTCTCAGCAGCCAGCGGCATTTATCACTGAACTAAGGGATCCCCTGGGTGATCGGTGGAGCACTACCCCTGAGATCTCTTGGGCTCTCCGGGAGTTCTTCTCTGACCTCTACACGTCCAAGGTATCAGCTGCACCACAAGTGGTGGAGGATTTCTTGGATGCCTGCGAGTTACCTGCACTCTCAGCTTCGGATGCGGAGGGGCTTAATGCCCCCCTGACCGACGGAGGAAATCCTTCTGGCCCTAAAAGCTGCCCGAAAGGCAAATCGCCGGGAGCAGATGGCCTCCCGTCTGAGGTTTATGGGCAATATGCTGAACAGCTAGTTCCTATCCTATTACGAGTGTTTAACAACGCATTGCAATGGGGGTCGTTGCCTGCTTCTATGTCTGAGGCAATCATTGTCCTTATTCCTAAGCCTGGCAAGGACCCACTTCTAGCTGACTCTAGGCCCATTTCCCTCCTTACGGCAGACATCAAACTACTAGCCAAAGTTTTAGCCACCAGACTGTCCGCGGTAATACAGGGTCTCATCCATAGGGATCAGTCGGGCTTCATTCCCACGCTGGCCACGGCCTTAAACTTGCGACGCCTCTACCTAAACCTCCAAATCCCCGTAAATAATCCCGGTAACAGAGCAATATTCTCACTGGACGCGGCCAAGGCTTTCGACAGTGTCGAATGGCCGTATCTTTGGGCAGTGCTGAAACGTTTGGGAGTGGGCGAGACCTTCATAAACTGGGTTAAACTACTATATGTTAATCCTAGGGCAAGACTGAGGATTAATGGGGAACTTTCGGAATCCTTCAGTCTGTTTCGGGGTATCAGGCAGGGGTGCCCACTTTCACCCCTGCTGTGGGCCATGGCCTTGGAGCCACTGGCAGCCCGTATTCGGGCCTCCCCGTGGATTGTTGACTTCCAACAGGGTCCTCATGCTGATGTAATATCATTGTATGCTGACGACACCCTCCTCTACCTGGGGGACACGGGGAGTCACTGAATGAGGTCATGTCTCTCATTGACTTCTTCGGCTCCTTCTCTGGGTTCTCTATCAATTGGGACAAATCGTCCTTATGCCATTAGACCCCATAACTGCCCCTCTGCTAGCCCACGCCACGTCCGTGCGCATAGTGGATCAATTTAAATATTTAGGCATTCAAGTGTCCCCAGACATTGGACATTACCTGGACCTTAACCTAGTACACCTGCTCCATAAATTTAGTCTCAAATATACGGCTTGGTGTAAGCTTCCCCTGTCGGTTGCGGGACAGGTTAATCTGGCCAAGATGATATGGGCCCCTCAGCTCCTTTACGTACTTCATGGCGCCCCCCTCTGGATCCTGAAGCGGTGGTTTCTACTGATGGATTCCTTGTTTCGTGATCTGATCTGGAGGAAGCGGGTGGCTAGAATTAGGCTCACTACATTTCAGATGCGTAAGGGCAGTGGGGTCCCTAATCCTAGAATGTATTTCCTAGCTTCCCAGGTTCAGCATCTGGGCGGTTGGGAGATGCATGATCTCTCTGACCCCATCCGGGCCCTTCTGATCCCCCCCAAACTCCCCGCCTACGACTTTCACACACTTGGAGGCTGGGTTCACACACCTAGGGGCCTCGCTCCCGACAATCAGGCTACTCCCTACACTATGGCAATGTGTTAGAAAAATGTTCCGCATACGGGGGTTCTTCCACGGCACCCCATTGTGGCGGAACTCCAACTATCGAGCGTTGCTTAGGTTGGAGGGGATGGAACTGTGGGAGGCACAGGGTATTAATTTTTTTGTACAGCTTTATAGTGGGGGGGGGGGGGGGGGGTGTCCTGAAATCTTTTCAGGAACTCAAACAAGAGTTTGCTATCCCTAGGCAATATTTTTTTTGGTACCTGCAATTGCGCCACGCCCTAGTAACCCAATCAAGGACCTATACAGCTTAGGCTGACTGAACATAACCTAACGGTAGATGTCTTAAGGAATAATGACAAGAAAGGTATGATACCTAACATTTACCTCACGCTGTTGGCTGCCTTCCAGGATCCGGCCTCACTTCCAGCCAGGGCTGGCTGGGAGGGATACTTGGGTCCTATTGATGGAGAAACCTGGGAATTGTGTCTTTCTTCGATGCCGTTGGTCTCAGTATCAGCTTCGCAGAAACTCTCCCACCTCTTTTTCTTCCATAGAGCATAGAGAACTCTGTTTCAGCTGTTTAAATGGGGGCGTAGGGAGACCGATGCTAAAACGAAATCATTGTTCGGTCAAGATCTACAACTTATCAAAATCTCCAAATAGCTGTACTGTGCATGAGCTGGTTGGAAATGTTTAGGGCAGCCTTCAATAAATGGTGGACTGTGGTCTGGACATGGACCAAGTGATACCCATGTCCAGGACCATCAGCTCACAAGTCTGCAGTGTGCAATCCCTGCTGCTCAGCAGTCATTCGTTGCTGGGACCGCCAGTGTTTCAGCAACCAGTGACATCACATGTGCGTCCCGCCCCCTGTGTCAAGTTTCTCCGACCCTTCAGCTCGATCCTTGTGCCGTGCCGTGCCTTACTGGACATGTGCAGGTATGCTGGGATTTATAGGTGCACCCCGATGGGCACATATAACGTAAAGAGGCTTTCTGGTGGGCACATACAAATAATAAAAATATATCATCTTAGATCAAAAGAACAAAGCTGATATGCTCAGTTACACTCCTAAGTAGACAGTAATGCTGTGGCATCCATCCCCATTAATAGAAAAGAGAAAAACCTAGAAACACCACCAAAAGGTTGATGTTCCAAACAAAGCGGGGGAAGGGGGATGTTGTGATGCTAGAGTAAAGGAAATGTGAAGCAAAAGATACGGATGTGTAGATAAAAATATCAAAATTTCTTAATACATTTCATGTTAAAAAGATTTGCATAACAAAAAAGGTTCACAAAATTACAATGAATATGTTCACATGGATAACACAAAAAAATACCAATTGGTGAAGAGAACACTAATAGGGTAAATAAATCTGAGAAACCTTCAACACATCAGAAAGCATTGGGCATATAAGGTGGGTTCCACACACTGGGGAATGCAGCTGGAAAAAACGAAAAGTGGGGTGACCAATAGACCCCAACGCGTTTCAACTTGATATAAGCTTTCTTCAGGGGGCATATATATTGGTCCACACTTCTTTGGAAGAAGAGATACGCATGTGTAGCCCATCCACAGGTGACTTAGCACTTATGTATTGTGGTTTTTAACATGTATCCAATCCACATATGAACAAGCCCGGGAGCAGGTCAGAGCGGGAGCCCCCATCTGAGGACCAAAAGGACAGGAGCCTCAACGGAACACAACAAATCCAATCTGGGGAAAGAGGGGAGAGGAGAGGCGAGAAACGGAGAGGAGACAATGAAAAAGGAAAAATAAATAAGGGAAAAAAGATAAGAAAAAATATATATCCAAAAAATCAAATGAGAGAAAGGGGGACATAGAAAGGTAGGGAGCCATGTAAAAAAATCCTATTGGGAAAACCCAAATTAGGAACAAAAAAAAAAAGCCAAAAAATAAATAAAAGGACCTGATATGAATTACACATATATGTAAATCATGTATAAAAGAAAAAATATATATATGTAAAAAAAAAAAAAAAACATATGTATATGTAGACATATATTGTTATCATTTACCCAGATCCTATATGGTCTTGGTCCAGGCTCGAAAAATAATAAAGGTAAAATTTAAAAATTAGGTCTAGCAAACCCATAAATGTTGGTATGGCTGAAAAAAAAAAAAGAAAGGGAAGGTTGAATAGAGAGATGGCACAAAGAGGGAAAATGATCGTTAGAAAACCAAGGATTGGGCAAACAATGGGGTTGAGAAAAAAGGATATGGTGCCTGGATGCAAATGTAAGGGATGTCAAAATAAGGTACCCCATAAAAACTTGTGGCATTTCTATTAAACCACCAGTAGATGGCAGCACAAAGCACAAAGTTCAACTGCAAGCAAGGCATGGGAGGAACTAAAAAGTTAGACCTTTTGTTCCTGGGGGAACAGAATAGCAGTTGCTGTCCACCAGATTAAAAGGTCATCATACCTCACTCATGTCCTTGTAATTGCAGGTAAGAAGGAGTATATTTATGGTTATAAACAGGGCGAAATTGATTTAATGTATATCCCTGTGATCAGTAAAAGCTGCTGTCACTACTGTGTGATTAAATCACACTGCACAAATGTTAGTGGGTCACACTGTAGCATCACATGACTACAGTATACCAGGAATGTGGTTATTATAGTGTTATGTTTTTATATCTTACATTAGATTGTATTATGAGACCACTGTGATGCAGAAGGAGTAACAACATATCAGCACATGGTTTAATTGGTTATTATTTTCTATGAGAACGTTATTCCTGTATATAAGAATGTTGATATTATTATATATATATAGTTGTGTAATATTATGTATGAACAGAATAGCAGTTGCTGTCCACCAGATTAAAAGGTCATCATACCTCACTCATGTCCTTGTAATTGCAGATACTCCTCAATAAAAATAATTCTGGTTCCACCCGGTCCGATCCCTTCGCACATTGGAATTATTGACCATACTTTCAGCATATGTGCAACACAAAAGAAAAGACTCACCTCTTGTTGACCTGATCAAAGTATACCTCCCCACACAAGATGGGGAATGAGGGAGTGGGACAAGTGTACCAGTATATAAAGGAATTGGCACCGCCCTCCGCTCTGAAATCTCCAATCCCCACTCACCCCAAGGCAAGACCCGTCTAGTCCATATACTCACTGATGGGGGTGGGTGGACCCAACCCCATCTGTCCCCCGCAGCCCGATTCTCCCATAGGAAGCCCCACTCAGAGTCAGCGCCTTGGATGCCAGATGGAGAGGCCACCATGGTGGAAGTTCCCCATACTTTGCCTCTCCATCTGGCATCCAAGGCGCTGCCTCTGAGTGGGGCTTCCTATGGGAGAATCGGGCTGCGGGGGACAGATGGGGTTGGGTCCACCCACCCCCATCAGTGAGTATATGGACTAGGCGGGTCTTGCCTTGGGGTGAGTGGGGATTGGAGATTTCAGAGCGGAGGGCGGTGCCAATTCCTTAATATACTGGTACACTTGTCCCACTCCCTCATTCCCCACCTTGTGTGGGGAGGTATAGTTTGATCAGGTCAACAAGAGGTGAGTCTTTTTTTTTGCATCCAGGCACCATATCCTTTTTTCTCAACCCCATTGTTTGCCCAATCATTGGTTTTCTAACGATCATTTTCCCTCTTTGTGCCATCTCTCTATTCAACCTTCCCTTTCTTTTTTTTTTTTTCAGTCATACCAACATTTATGGGTTTGCTTGACCTAATTTTTAAATTTTACCTTTATTATTTTTCGAGCCTGGACCATATAGGATCTGGGTAAATGATAACAATATATGTCTACATATACATATTTTTTTTTTATATATATATATTTTTTTTTCTTTTATACATTATTTACATATATGTGTAATTAATATCAGTTCCTTTTATTTATTTTTTGGCTTTTGTTTTTTGTTCCTAATTTGGATTTTCCCAATAGGAATTTTTTTACATGGCTCCCTACTTTTCCATGTCCCCCTTTCTCTCATTAGATTTTTTGGATATATATTTTTTCTTATCTTTTTTCCCTTATTTATTTTTCTTTTTCATTGCCTCCTCTCCGTTTCCCGCCTCTCCTCTCCCTCTCCCCTCTTTCCCCAGATTGGATTTGCGGTGTTCTGTTGAGGCTCCTGTCCTTTTGGTCCTCAGAGAGGGGCTCCCGCTCTGACCTGCTCCCGGGCTTGTTCATATGTGGATTGAATACATGTTAAAAACCACAATACATCAGTGCTAAGTCATCTGTGGATGGGCTACACATGCGTATCTCTTCTCCCAAAGAAGTGTGGACCAAAATATATGACCCCTGAAGAAGACTTATATCAAGTTGAAACGCGTTGGAGTCTATTGGTCACCCCACTTTTCATTTTTTTCCAGCTGCATTCCCCAGTGTGTGGAACCCACCTTATATGCCCAATGCTTTCTGATGTGTTGAAGGTTTCTCAGATTTATTTACCCTATTAGTGTTCTCTTCACTAATTGTTTTTTTTTGTGTTATCCATGTGAACATATTCATTGTAATTTTGTGAACCTTTTTTGTTATGCAAATCTTTTTAACATGAAATGTATTAATAAATTTTGATATTTTTATCTACACATCCGTATCTTTTGCTTCACATTTCCTTTACTCTAGCATCACAACATCCCCCCCCCCCTTTGTTTGGAACATCAACCTTTTTGTGGTGTTTCCAGGTTTTTCTATCATCTTTAACTCAATTATATAATATTATATTATATATAATATATATTTATACTTTAACTGGTACAAAAATAGTACCTACCGAAAATGAAAAGCAGTATAACTGAGATTTAAACAGCACAAACCAGCACAAAGGAGGCACCAACCAGCCAGGTTTTGTGTCTTTTGTCTCTTGTAAGGGGCTGGGTGAGCTTTGGTGAAATGTAATAAATCAATAATAACTGAAAAACAGAAGAAGATAGAATGTATAGTAAAAACGGCACAAACGTGGCACTAACCAACCAGCCTGGTTTTATTTCTTTTTTACTGTTGAAGAGGGGCTGGGTGATATACCATTTGTTAGTGCTTGGTTTGCAGAAATGTTTTTTTTCCAGATATTCATTTTTACTATGGCAGCCCTGCCAAACCACGAAAAATGTGCTTGATGCCATTTTTTGAGGTCTTGAAAAATCGATTGCAATTTGACCGTGTGATTCATTTTATATAAGTCTTGCAATTTGTGTGGGATTTCTATTCCTAGATAGGTGATGGAGTTTGCTTTCCACGTGAAAGGGAATGATTTTTTGCATTGCTTAACTTGAGAATCAGAGAGAGATATATTAAGTGCTTCACATTTCGACTTGTTTATTTTGAAGTTTGCGATATACTGGAATATTTGGAATTCTTTTTGCAAATTCGGGATGGATATAACCGGGTTGGAAAGGAATACTAGAATGTCATCGGCATATGCTGCCACCTTGTAGTGATGTGAAGAGGTTTTAATGCCAGAGATGTCAGGGTTTTTCCTTATGCAATTTAGTAGTTGTTCGAGTGTGAGGATAAACAGAAGGGGTGAAAGGGGGCATCCTTGACGAGTTCCATTACTAATTGTGAAGGGCTTGGAGAGTGAGCCATTTATCCGAACCCTTGCTGAGGGGCGGGAGTACAGGGACAACACAAGGGAGATCAATCTGGGTCCCAATCCCATGGATTCAAAAATTGCTCCCAAATAGTCCCAAGCCAGCCTGTCAAAGGCTTTCTCGGCATCAAGAGAAAGCATAAAGCCTTTCTGTTTTGTTGATGAGATTAGGTGGTGTATATTCAAAGCTTTAATAGTGTTGTCCCTGGCCTCCCGCCCTGGTACGAAGCCCACCTGATCCTTATTAATTAGGGAGGGTATAAAATCAATTAATCTGTTGGCAAGTATTTTCGCAAAAATCTTTAAGTCGACATTTAGCAATGATATAGGGCGATAGTTTTGCACTAGTGAGGGATCTTTGCCAGGTTTCGGTATTACCGAGATATGCGCTTCCAGCAAACTCGAATGGCTTGACTTGCGGTTAATTAATTTGTTAAAGGTTTGTAAGAACGGGTCAGTCAGAATGTTAGAGAACATTCTGTAGTACGCTAATGAAAATCCATCCGGTCCCGGACTTTTCTCAGGTTTCATTTGTTGCAATGCATTAAGAAATTCTTCCTTTGTAAGTGGGCCATCTATTTTGTCTGATTGTTGTCTGGTTAAAGGTGTGAAGCCATTGTCTCTGATATATTCTTCAATAATTTTGGATCTAGAATTAGGTTTGGAAAAAGGATTGTGCTCAGGAGGAAGGTTGTAGAGTTTTTCGTAGTATGTAGTAAATTCCTGAGCATTGTCGGTGTTTGACTGTTTTTTGTTACCCGCTGAGTCAAGGACATGATGAATAGTATTTTGGCTTTTTTGAGTGGCAAGGGCTCTGGCTAGAAATTTCCCACTCTTATTACTGAACTCGTAAAATAATTTTTTGGAAAGCACATATCGTTTCTTGATTTTTTTACCCTAATTTTCTCCCTTATTTCCTCCAATTCTTTTAAATGATTTTGGGCGTGGTATGATTTATGGATGAGTTCCAATTTTTTGGCACGTGTGAATAAGGCTGCAATGTTTTTTTGGGATAGTCTTTTTCTGGTGGAAGCCATCTTGGGCAAGGAGCCTCTGATCACACATTTGTGCGCTTCCCATAGGGAAGTTGGATCTATTTCTGGAGTGTTATTTAGCATAAAATAATCTTTGATTTCTTGTTCTAGCAGTTTTGCATTTTGAGGGTTCATTATTAGTGAAGAGTCTAGGCGCCAAATTTTCTCATTAATGCCATCATGTGGAATATTTAGTGATATAGATATAGCATTGTGATCAGACAGACACATTGGCTCAATTATGGCTGAATCCAGTAGGGGGACATCTTTTTGTGATATGAATAAATAGTCTATTCTTGAATAGCGGTTGTGAGGTGAGGAGAAGAAGGTGTAGTCTTTTGCACCTGGATGTAAAAGGCGCCATGTGTCATGTAACGATAGGTCTTGTAGTTGGATTTTTATTTGCTTTAATGCCCTGAAAGGCATAGAAGAAGGACCATTTGAAGTGTCCTCCAAAGGATTGAGTGCGACATTGAAGTCACCACCACAAATGGTACATCCCTCTTGGAAGGCAGCTAGTGTTGAGGCAATGTGTCTAAAGAAACTAACTTGGGCAGTATTTGGACTGTAAATATTGATAAATGTGAAAGGTGTGTTCCTCAGTTTCCCTTTGAGTGCCACATACCTTCCATTGTCATCTACTAAAGAGTCGGTTATGTCAAGGGGGCTGCGATTCGAGATAAGGATAAAAGTACCTTTTGTTTTTGCCAGATTGTTGGAAGATTGGATCATTGTAGGGTATTCTTTGGATTTCCATGTTGGAACGTGGTCCGTCTTGAAGTGGGTTTCCTGTATGAAGGCAATATCTGCTTTAAGAGAACGTAGATACAATATTAGTTTGGATCTCTTTTCGGGTAGATTTAGACCCTTGGTATTCAACGAAACAATTTTCAACTGTTTTGAATCGTGTGTTGGTATGTGTTGTTTCATTGTGAAAGTAATCCAGGCAACAAGAGTGCTGGTAAGAGTGATTTTTATTCAGATACTGAAATATCTATATGTGTGGGTATATGAAGTATAGTTAAGAGTTAAGTAGGGTGGTGTTATAGGGGAGGAAGGGGGGAAAGGGGGAGGAGAGAAAGGTCAATAGAACCAACTACAGTGATGGACCTGCCACCAATGTTTTTTGGGGTATGTTGTTGGTATATGTCCGTACCGAAATCGTACTGACGTGGTTTGTGGCAAGTGTCTGTGGTCCGAGTATAGAAGACCAATTCTTAGTAATACTGCAAAACAGTTAGATGTGACTAAAGTCTATGAAAACGCCAACCGTCTAATCCCTTACTATGCAATTAAATCAAACAAGTACCGTAGGTAATAACTGCATTTGTGATTAGTTAGACAGTGTTTAAGTTAGGGTATACAGAAAATGAGAAAAACAGAACAAGAGCTTTTTTCTGTGACTGAGAAAGCTTCTCTTATATCCAAACTTATAAGAGAGAAACCGCTTTGAGATAAAATCAACTTTTTCATTGGCTGGAGTATGTAAAGATCTACATATATATGAAAATCTATGCATAAACAGATGTGCATTTATTCTTTAACTAGAACAACTGTAAAAGGATTTCTTTTCCTTTTCTAAAGTTTCCCTTACCACCTCTTTCCCCCTCTTCTCCCTGCTTGAGTGAGCAGCGCCATCTAGTGGAAAGAAAAAGAAATATATATCTTTTCCATTCAATGTGACAAAAACCATATAATGGAAGGAATTCAGTGTTAACAAATGCCATTCTCATTTTATATGAAGGGTCAGGCATTAATCTTGGGTTTGTCACCATGTATATCAACACTGCTAGAGATTAGATTTGGTAGTAGTGAGTCACCTTTTCGTCTCTTTTTTTTTTCCGTTTACCCTCTCCTCTTGCTAAAAGGATTTATGGAGAAAAGGAGCAACAACACAAAACAAGAGGGAGGAATGCGGTAGGTTCCATATGTGGACCCTTCTGAAGTTGAGGATTAATACAAACCAGAGAATAAGTCCCAAGGTGGAGCTACTTTTCAGGGAGTTCAATGCAGAGTAATCTATTTTCTTACAGAGGCGAGAGGATTTGAGGTACAAAACGAACTGGGAAAAAAAAAAAAGAAAAAGAAAAGAAGGTCCGACAGTTATTCTCTCATTTACAATATGTGATCTTTCTATGAGTTGTTAGATATCATAGATCATTCTCTGATGGGTTTCCTGTGAGCGGGAGATGTAGGTGCACTTCCTTCCCTTGGCGGGAATCTCTCATGTGGAGCTACAGGATGGTGAGGAGATAAATTGCGTCGTCTTGAAATTGCAAAGTCGCCTGGTTGATGAATATCCATATCTTCCACTTGGTATGGACGAGGTGATCTACCGACGTGAGACCATCCAGGAATTTCCATTGGTGGAAGGCCCAGGGTATCACAGAATGCTGCTGTGTCTTCTGGGTATCTGAGTGAGGCAAAGCGACCCCTTGAGCCAGCAAAAAGGCAAAAGGGGAATTTCCATTTGTACGGAATTTCTCTCTCTCTTAGAACTGATAGTAATGGACGAAGTTCCATACGCTTTAGCAACGTTATTTGAGAGAGATCTTGAAAGAGAGATCTATTCATTTGAGAGAGATCTATTCAACTCCTTGGAATATAATTCTTCCCCTTATTCTTGCATTGTGTAGGATTTCCTCTTTGAGTTTAAAATTTACCAGACATCCGATAATGTCTCTAGGGGGGTAATTTTCTCTGCCTTTTGGTCTCAAGGCTCTGTGCAATCTCTCTATTTCAATGGGGGTATCAGGGGGTCACCCCAGAAGATAATTGAAAATAGCAAGGGCAGATTGGGTAAGTTGCGCTGGCTCAACTGATTCTGGCAGGCCTCTTATGTGTATATTATGCCTGCGACCCCTGTTTTCTAAATCTTCTACATGTCTCTGTAGGTCTCTTAGTTGAGTATTGTGAGAAGATATTTCTCTTTGGGCATCCATTATTTCAGTATCATGTCTATCAGTCAGTTCTTCAACTTCGTCTAACCTGGATGACATGCTGTGCATTTCTTTTTTAAGATCTTCTATTGCCGCCGATAGGGTTTTTTTAATGTCATCTGCCACTTCTTTTAAATCCTTCAGAGACACTTATGTAGCTGATGGAATTTGGAGAGGGGTGTCAGGCCTGTGCATAGTAGATGTTGCTTGATAAGCCTGATCGCATGTCTCCTTAGTGGATGTTGTGACCTGTGGCATCAAGGGGGCCTGTGAGGCGGTGTCACCCAAACCTTTCCTGAACATCTCAGGTACTTGTGGGGATGAGTGAGCCCCTGTGTCCCTTGGGGATCGTGAGCGGGATGTAGAGGAAGCCCGGTCAGATTTGCCCATTTTTCTGCCTGTCACAGCACTGGGAAAGTCAGTTTTTGTAGAGCTTATTTAGGTACAAATTGCACTTCTTAGAAGGGGGACGGATGGCTGAGCGGGGGTTTCACATACTCATAATCATGTCTGCAGTATGCAATGTGGGGAAATCAAAAGGATGCGGCCTTACCGTATCCCGGATTGCAGCCCGGGCACCGCTTTTAGGAAAGACCGCGGCTTTTTGGCCTAGTTAGGCCCCGATCTTAAAACTGCTCCCGGTGGTTCTATTTTCAAAATATAGTACCGATAGGGTTCCCCACGGTCCAGGAAGGCTGTTTAAGGTACCGATGGTCTTCTAGGTGTAGTTAACTAGACGGATTGCTGTAGATTAAGCCAGTAATCAGCGGAGCTCCTCTTTCAGCCGTCCACCTCGGTCCGCATCCGGCCACGCCCACAACATGAAGTCTTTCTTGACATACAGATATGAGTCATCAATATCAGTTAAAGCTAGAATTTAGCAAGAATTAAACAACTTTAATATATGAAGTTTTCCTACATATCTATGTATGTTATTCATATATATATATTTCATTGTTAATATCCTTTTACATAGGATTATAATATATCTTTAAATCTTATTTTTAAATGGGTCTAAACACAGAATACTTGACTAGGGTTTATGATTACCACACAAACTTCTTGGTATCTTGGTATAGCGTCAGCTAGACTTTATCTAAAGAAAGTCAACAGGCTATTTATTTATTACCTTAGGTCAACACAGCATGTTTGGGTAAACCTTTTACAAATCTCCTGAATAGACACTTTTCGTTAAAGGAGATTTAACCTTTCAGTAACCTTAACAAAAATGGATGTCACTGCTTAATATTACTATATAAAACAGAATATGACATATTTCCATATTTCTTTTATTCAATCTCCCCCAATAATCCTGACAACTTCCTGCCATGCAGTCCATTGGCAACAGCACCTGAAAGAGGCACCAGATCAAAACAAGCATACATCACCTTGCTCCTCATCTGCAATCTCTAACCCTAATATACCTCATGCCTTCTCAAATACCAGCATTGAGAGGGATGATGGTATAGCAATGAGTGGCACAGAGAGTTGCACCCAATCTGCTAGCAGTACACCACCGCTTGATTTGAGCAGCAGGCAGATTTCACTACCCCAGCATTTGAACCGTAGAAAGAAATACTGTCCCAGTCATCCACATGCTTAGCGTCTTAATGCTAGCTTGGCTAAATTGCTAGCGTTACAGTTGCTGCCTTTTCAGCTGGTAGACTCGGCTCCCTTTTACAAATTTGTGGAATATGCTGCACCACAGTGGCAAGTCCCAAAAAGGCATTACTTTTTCGTGTAAGGCCATTCCATCTCTCTACCATCATCTCTACCATCATGTGGAAGGTAGTGTTTTGGCCTCATTGGACAAAGCGGTCAGCAGGAAGGTGCACATTACTGCTGACTCTTGGTTCAGCAGGCATTTACAGGGATGTTACATTTCTTTCACGGCGCACTGGGTAACTCTGCTGGCAGCTGGGAAGGATGCAGGACAGGGTTCAGCTTGTTTTGCTACCACACCTCCAAAAAGGTGGTGCTTGTTCTGCTACATCTGGTTACTCCACTACCACCTCCTCCTCTTCCTCCATGTCCTCTTCTGCGCAATTCTCCTCTGCAGCAGCAGTGCTCCCTAAGCGTTCAAGGGACTACACAAGCAGTCAGGCTAAAAGATGCCATGCTGTGCTTTAGTTGGTCTGTCTACGGGATAGGAGTCCCACCGATGCAGAAATTCTGTCAGCTCTGCAAGGGCAGGCTCAGAGATGGTTGACGCCATGACAGCTTGAACCACGAATGGTTGTATGTGATAATGGCACCAATCTTCTCTCCGCCCTCCGACAGGGACACTTGACACATGTTCTATGCTTGGCACATGTTCTGAATCTGGTGGTGCAGCGTTTCTTGAGCAGATACCCGGGTTTCTCCTGAGGCAGGCCAGGAAAGTCTGTGGCCATTTCCGCCATTCATTCAATGCTTATCTGACATTCAATGGGAATTCAACCTGCCCGCCAACTGCCTCATTTGTGACATGCCCACCAGGTGGAACTCAGCGTTGACAATGCTGCAGCGGCTGCACACGATCAGGGGAGCTTGGCTTTTTTTCACCACGCCAGTGGCTTTTGATTAAGGATGCATGCATCGTCCTGTCACCATTTGAGGAGGCCACTGGGATGGTGAGCCTGGGATGATGCATGCATCAGTGACACTATTCCGCTAGTCTACCTGCTGGAGCACACACTGTGTGGAATCATGGACAGGGCACTTGGGGCAAAACAGCGGCAGGAAGAGGAGGACTTCCTTTCCTCACAAGGTCCCCTTTATGCAAATATCATTCCTGCAGGGCCACAAAACATACAGGAGGAAGAGGAGGAGGAGGATCAGGATTTCGGCAGCATGCATGTAGAAGAAGAGGATAGGATACAGCAGTCTTCAAGGGATGGTTTGGATTCCCCAGAAATCACAGGAGTTGTACATGGTTGGGGAGAGGTTGCTCCTGCTGACAATGTCATCCTTAGTGACCCAGAGGACTCAGAAGCTCATGCCTCCTCCAACTTATGTTGCATGGGCTCCCTGATTCTGCAAAGCCTACAAAAGGACCCGAGGATTCGTGCTATTAAGGAGAGGGATAATTACTGGTTGGCAACCCTTCTTGATCCACGTTACAAGGGTAAAGTTGCAGAGCTCATCCTGCCATCGCAGAGGGAGCAGAGGATGAAACATCTGGAGGAGGCCTTGTAAAAAAAAATTGTGTACTTTCCAGACACTGGGAGGTCAACATTCTCTGGACGTGTTTCTGAGGCATCGTTCAGCCAAAGGAGGAGTGGTGGAGAAGGCGGCCGGCTGACCGATGCCTTTAAACAGTTCTTTTGTCCTTTTGTAGGTTTAAGCAAGCATCACCAGCGTCTCCATCATATGGTGCATGATTATCTAGGCGCAAGAGCAGACTTGGAGACCTTTCCAGCTGCCCATCCACTGGCTTACTGGGTCTTGAGGAGGGACCACTGGCCAGAACTTGCTCAATATGCAATGGAGCTACTGGCCTGTTCTGCTTCCAGCATGCTTTCTGAGCAGATGTTCAGTGCCGCTGGAGGTTTTGTGATGGACAAAAGAGTGCGTCTGTCCACAGACTCTGTTGATCAGCTGACGTTCATCAAAATTAACCAGTCCTGGATCAAAAAGAGCTATTAGGCCCCTGATGTTGATGTAACAGATTGAATTTGCTGGGGGTCTTCCATCCCTTGAAGACTGCATATGCTGCCTATCCCTATCCTTTTCCTCTACCTTGATTCTGCTAGCTTCCAACAATGTTTTTGGTTTAGGTCACTACTGTCGGAGATACAACAACTCTAAAGCTTAGCCTATTACCGATTAACTGCAGTTCACAAATAGGACACTAGATGTCGCTAATGCTCAGTGATATTCTATGCATTATCTATGATGTGTTGTAATATCCTGTACACTGTACTGAACTTGTTGGTTATCTCTTCCTGTCTGTTGTTCTTATTACAATGGAAAGGTGACATCTTTTGCTATCTGTGTTATGTTCCAATAAAGAAGCCAGTTCCTGTTTACTCCACAATGTCTGATCTGAATGGACTCCGCTGCACCCAGTGATCGCACTCTGCAACAGGTTATGGGCCCAGGATCCGGATAAAGATCGACATAATGAAGCTTTCCAGTGACATCTCCTATAGACAAGTAAGACTGTTTATATATAAAGGAGGGAAAAATGGCCGGAAACTCAGAACTTAAACTCTCAGTGGCCAAGCTGAACAATGACAATTATCAGCTATGGAAGTTTAAAGTGGAAGTGCTATTATCTAGAGATTACTTGTGGGAGGTTACCACCACAGAGAGGCCACAGGACAGTAATCAGGACTAGGACAAGAAAAACAGACAGGCACGGGCCACCATAAGCTTACTAGTGGAGGATGATCAGCTCATACATGTACGCCATGAGGACACAGCGAAAGGTATGTGGGATGTACTAAATAGACTGCATGAAAAATCCAGTTTAACCACTTTACCACCGGAGGATTTTGCTGTCTTCCGTCCAGGCCACTTTTTGCGATTCTGCGCTGTGCGATTTCAACTGACAATTGCGCGGTCGTGCGACGCCGTACCCAAACGAAATTTACGTCCTTTTTTTCCCACAAACAGAGCTTTCTTTTGGTGGTATTTGATCACCTGTGCGATTTTTACTTTTTGCGCTATAAACAAAAAAAGAGCGTTTATTTTGAAAAAATAACAATATTTTTAACATTTTTTTATATGAAATTCCCCCCAAAAAAGATGTAAAAACCAATTTTTTTTTAAATTTTTGGCCAATTTGTTTTCTGCTACCTATGTTTGGTAAAAAAAAATCACAATAAGCGTATTTTGATTGGTTTGCGCAAAAGTTATTGCGTTTACTAACAAAGGGAAAGATTTCTGTCATTTTTGGTGTTTTTTTTTTTAACTCGTAATGGCGGCGATCTGCGATTTTTTTTGTGGGACTGCGACATTGCGGCGGACAGATCGGACCCTTAACTGACATTTTTGACACTTTTGGGGGTACCAGTGACATTACTGCAGTAATCAGTGCTATATATATATGCACTGTTACTGTAAAAATGACACTGGCAGGGAAGGGGTTAATTTTATT
The DNA here is from genome assembly GCF_965119305.1 of Pelophylax lessonae. Lineage (NCBI taxonomy): Eukaryota > Metazoa > Chordata > Amphibia > Anura > Ranidae > Pelophylax > Pelophylax lessonae. The sequence continues at coordinate 130,992,363 of NC_138777.1, forward strand.
GGAGAGGGAGGGGTTAATGTATGCCTGGTGCTTACTGACGTGTAGGGGGGGAGGTGACTGAGTGAGTCATGGACAGATCGGATGTCCAGCTATGCTGAACAGTCCGATCTGTCACTCCCTGTCACTATGGAGATCCGCCCGCTTGTGTTTACACAGGCGGGCGGATCTCCACACTAGATCCCCGGCGATCGGGGCAGAGCAGCGGCGATCGCCGCTGCTCCTCCCCTGGCCCGACTCCCGCTGTGAATGAAAACAGCGGGAGCGAGCCTCCGGCGGCGCGCAAGCGCCGCCCAGAAGGGGGAGTGTCTGACGACGTTAATACTACGTCGTCAGACGATAACGAACCACTTTGCCGCAGTACTATTACCGTACTCAGTCGGCAAGTGGTTAAACAGCAAGCTGTTTATACTGCGGAAACTTTACAGAATGAGACTTAGCAGAGAACAGGACATGCAGGTGCATATAAATGCAATGCTGGAAGTGATTGCACAACTTAGATCAATCGGGGAGAATATAACAGACAGCCACGCAACAGCCATGTTGTTATGCAGTTTGCCCGATACATATACTGCACTGATCAATGCACTGGAGACACGAACTGAGACAGATCTGACGCTAGCATTTGTAAAAACCAGGCTCATAGATGAGTATCAGAGAAGAAAGGAATTAGTGCATGACTCCACAGAAACCGACACCAGAACCGCTCTTAAAGCTACAGACGCAAGGTTACACAGGAAAGAGACCAGATGTCACAAACAGGGACACATAAAGAAAGAATGTACTATATGGAAAGCAGAGCAAAGAAGACAGCGTCCCTCTTATGCTAAACAAAAGGTCAAAGCCATAATCAATGATCCATGGGAAGGAAACTGGAATGCCACTTTTAAAGTGACAGGCAACAATAAATGTCAAGGCTGGTGCATCGATTCGGGGGCAACTAGTCACATGACGAGTGATAGAAGTTTTTTCACAGAACTTGATCTGAACAACAAAGAAACTATTTATCTTGCAGATGGAAGCAGAATACATGCAGAAGGATATGGGCATGGAACCCTTGTATGCCCTGATGATGCGGGACACAATCTAGCCATACCAGTGAAAGATGTGCTTTATGTTCCTAATCTAGAAGGAGGACTCTTATCTGTGAAGCGTCTGACAGCCAGAGGACTCACTCCTAAATCCTAAACGGCAACCAGACAGTAGCAAGTGCCAAGCTGGATGATCATCTATCTAACCTCGACACAGTGAAGGAAAGGGTGAGACTATGTACACACAAGCACAATGACTGTATACATATATGGCACAGACGTCTAGGTCACAGACACCCAGAATGCATACAGGAACTTCAGAGGAGGGATCTAACAATATCCCCTTACATAGTTACATAGTTAGTGAGGTTGAAAAAAGACATCAGTCCATCCAGTTCAACCTATGATGTGTGTGTGTGTTTGCTTTTAACCGTACATTGTATACCCCTGTATGTTGTGGTCTCTAAGGTGCCCATCTAATAGTTTTTTGAAACTATCAATGCTCCCTGCTGATACGACTGCTTGTGGAAGAGAATTCCACATCCTTACCGCTCTTACAGTGAAGAACCCCTTACGCACTTTAAGGTTAAACCGCCTTTCCTCTAGTTTTAGTGAGTGGCCACGTGTCTTATTGTATCTCCTTTCTCTGAATAGTTTATTCCTTATGCTAGGGTCGCCAGTACAGTATTTGTACATTGATATCATATCCCCCCTCAATCGTCTCTTCTCCAGAGAGAATAGGTTCAGTGCTTGTAGCCTTTCCTCATAGCTGATGTCCTCCATTCCCCTAATCATTTTTGTTGCCCTTTTCTGGACTTTCTCCAGTTCCAGCACATCCTTCCTGAGGACCGGTGCCCAGAACTGGACAGCATACTCCAGATGTGGCCGGACCAGAGTCTTGTAGAGTGGGAGAATAATCTCTTTATTTCTGGAGTGAATCCCCTTTTTTATACATTCCAGTATTCTGTTGGCTTTGCTTGCGGCGGCTTGGCATTGCATGCCACTGCCAAGCTTGTTGTCTACCAGTACCCCCAAGTCCTTTTCCATCCTAGATTCACCCAGAGGTTTCCCCCCTAGTGAGTAGCTTGCTTTCTGGTTTCTGGCCCCCAGGTGCATTACTTACATTTTTCAACATTAAACCTCATCTGCCATGTGGTTGCCCACCCCGTTATTTTGTTCAGGTCCGCTTGCAAGGTTTCCACATCCTGCATAGAAGATATTGGCAAGCCTAGTTTAGTATCATCTGCAAATACTGAGATTGTACTAGATATCCCCTCCTCTTGATCATTTATGAATAAATTAAACAGGATTGGTCCCAGGACAGAACCCTGGGGGACCCCACTTTCCACACCCGCCCAATCCGAGTACTCCCCATTAATCACCACCCTCTGGACTCTCCCCTGGAGCCAGTTCTCTATCCAGGTACTCACCTTATGGTCCATACCTACCTTCCTTAGTTTGTACAGTAAGCGATTATGGGGAACGTGTCAAAGGCCTTTGCAAAGTCCAGATACACCACATCCACAGGCTTTCCTTTATCTAGGTGGCAGCTCACTTCATCGTAGAAGGTTAATAGATTGGTTTGGCACGAACGATTTTTCATGAATCCATGCTGATTACTACTTATAATACCGTTTTCATTACTAACGTCTTGTATGTGGTCCCTTAACATCCCCTCCAAAATTTTGCAGACTACTGATGTTAGGCTGACCGGCCTATAGTTACCGGGATACATCTCGGCCCCTTTTTAAATATTGGTACCACGTTGGCTTTTTTCCAATCAGCTGGCACCATACCTGTCTGTAAACTATCCTTAAAGATCAAGAATAATGGTCTGGCAATCACCTGGCTGAGCTCATTAAGAATCCTCGGGTGCAAGCCATCCGATCCCGGGGATTTATTTATGTTAAGTTTCTCTAGTTTAGCTTTAAGTCTATCTTCTGTTAGCCATGGCGGCACTTCCTGAGGTGTATTATTTAGTTCGGCCTTACAAGCAAGGTTCGTGTAGCCCCCCGATTCTTTTGTGAAGACTGAAGAGAAGAAATTATTTAACACTTCCGCCTTTTCTCTGTCCTCAGTGGCCATATTCCCTTTATCATCTTTTATGGGGCCAATGTGTTCTGGCCTCACTTTCCTACTGTTTATATACTTAAAGAACTTCTTGGGGTTCTTTTTACTCTCCTCCGCTATATGTCTCTCGTGTTCTATTTTAGCCGCCCTGATTTCATCTTTACATTTCTTATTACACTCTTTGTAATGCTTAAATGCTGCCAATGACCCCTCAGTCTTGTATTTTTTTAAGGCCTTTTCTTTAGCACTAATATACATTTTTATGTTGGAGTTTAGCCACCCAGGGTTTAGTTTTGCTCTTTTAAATTTATTTCCCTTTGGAAGCACTCCCATTTTTCCTCCGTGCTCTTTGTTCCCAGGGTTCTATCCCATTTGATATTTTCTAGCAGCGAGCGCAGTTTAGGGAAATTGGCTCTTTTGAAATTCAGTGTCCTTTTATTACCCTTGTGTTTCCTATTACTGTAATTAATACTGAAACCAATTGACCTATGGTCACTGTTTCCTAAGTTGTCCCGTATTTCTATATCCGTGAGCAGGTCTGTATTGTTGGTAATCAGTAGTTCAAGTACCGCATTGTTTCTTGTCAGTGCATTCACCATCTGACCCATGAAATTGTCCTGCAAAACATTTAGGAACTGCCTAGCCTTGGCTGAGTGCGCGGTTCCTTCTGCCCAGTCTATATCTGGATAATTAAAGTCCCCCATTATAATGACATTTCCCATCCTTGCTGCCAATCCTATCTGTAACATGAGGTCCGCCTCACCCTCCTCCCTCTGGTTGGGGGGCCTTGTCCAGTTACTGTTAAGTGTGAATGTTGCATTAAATCCAAAGCTACAAGAACAACACTTCCCAAAGTCAGTCAGAAGAGAGCTTCAAGACCACTTGACTTAGTTCACAGTGACGTGTGTGGTCCCCTAAACCCACCTACACCTACACAAATTACAAGACTATATAATAAAGACCAGTACCAAGTTTCAGAGGAAGCCTCTCATACTTCGGAGTGACAATGGAGGTGAATTCACAGGATATAAGATACAAGAGTACTTAAAACAGAATGGAATAGAACATCAAAAGACAGTCCCATATACACCAGAACAAAATGTAGTAGCTGAAAGAAAGAACAGAACTCTGACTGAAATGATCAGATGTATGCTGACAGACTCTGGACTACCACAAAAATACTGGGGTGAAGCAGCAATGACAGCTACATATTTGCAGAACAGACTTCTTTCCAGAACAATAGAGAAAACTCCATATGAACTATGGCACAATGAGAGGACAAATGTAAAACACCTAAGAGTATTTGGATGCAAAGCATTTATCTACATACATGAAGAAAAGCGCACCAAACTCCAAAACAGAGCATTTGAAGGTATCTTTGTTGGATATAGTGACAATGTCAAAGGATACAGAATCCTTAATCCCAAAACAGACAAGGTTACCATTAGCAACAGCATAACTTTTGTTGAAGATTTAAGAGACAATGTAATGACAACAGTAGAAGCAAAAATAGAAGAGAAAACTGACATTGACCAGCCCATCTCTGCAACTTCTGAACAAACAGTTGAAGTGATTACAGACTCTACCAGTACTGAAGAGCAGACACAAGAAGGCTCAGACACAAAAACGAGACGTTCAACAAGAGAAAACAAAGGTAAACCACCTGTACATCTCTCATACAAAGCAAGTACTGCCAGTATCAACGAACCTGCAACCTGGGAAGAAATATCTCAGCTTTCAGAACAAGAAGCAAGTAAATGGATAAAGACTGCTGATGAAGAGATAAAATCCATGCATGACACTAAAACCTGGACACTAATGCCTCGTTTCCACTGAGCGGATCGGTTCGGGTCGGTTCGGTACGGTACGCTATTTTGGGTGTTTCCATTATGAAAGTGGCCCATACAACCGAACCAAACCGCACCATTCCTGGTCCTGCTTCAGATGTAGGGCCATAGGAAATGGTACGGTACGGTTAGGGCGGAGCTACTGGCGTCACACGATAGATTCCACTGATTGGCGGACAGGGAAACTCCAATGCTCACGTCAAATGAAAGAGCAAAACAAACACCTCATTTGGTGTAAACCCTGCATGGTCCCTGGTGGCCCGACTTGCAGTGGAAACGCTCACCTGAATAGACCGGACCATTCTAACCCTTCCAAACTGTACCGAACTGAACCGTTCCGCTCAGTGGAAACGAGGCAATACAGAACTACCACCCGGAAGGAAAGCCATAGGCTGTAAATGGACTTTTAAAGTGAAATACAATGCAGATGGCACAATTGAGCGATACAAAGCAAGACTAGTAGCCAAGGGCTATTCTCAAAAATATGGAGAGGACTATGATGAGACATTTGCACCTGTAGTCAAGCACACTACAATACGGACTTTACTGACAGTAGCCGTCACAAGGAAAATGCAAGTGAAACATTTTGATGTGAAAACTGCGTTTCTACATGGCGAGCTAACAGAAGAAATTTACATGGAACAGCCGCCAGGGTTCAAAGATGAACAAAGGCCAGACCTAGTGTGCAAACTTTACAGGAGTATATATGGACTAAAGCAAGCAGCCAGAGCGTGGAATATAAAAATAAATGAAGTGCTTACACATCAAAACTTTCTGAGGAGTAAAGCAGACCCTTGCTTATACACAAAGAAATTGGCAGACAGATGGGTCTATATGCTTATTTATGTGGATGATATCCTGATTTACTTTGAGCAAGAAGGGGATGAAGCATAAATACTAGAAAAATTAAATCAGAACTTCAACACCAAAGATCTTGGCAACATGAAGAATTACCTCGGCATCCAGATCGAGAGAGAGGAAGATGGCAGCTTTCTTCTGAACCAAAGACACAAAATACAAGAAATAATTGAAACATTTGGAATGGAAGACGCCAAACCAGTAAAGTCTCCTATGGAAACCAACTACCTAAAGGAGATGAATTGCCAAGATAACCCATTACCTACTAATACTCAATACAGGAAGGCAATAGGGATATTGCTGTATCTTACCACTGCTACAAGGCCGGACATTGCAGCAACTGTTGGAATCCTATGCAGAAAGGTTTTGATGCCAAGTCAAAAGAACTGGAATGCTATAAAGCGAATCATTCGCTATCTTAAAGGGACTTTGCACTACAAGTTAAAGTTACCAGCAAGTGATGAAAGCACCTTAACAGGATATGTGGATGCTGACTGGGCAGGAGACACCAGCGACAGGAAATCTACCAGTGGATACTTATTTTTTCTGTCAGGAGGTGCCATCAGTTGGACTAGTAAAAAGCAACTCTCTGTTTCACTGTCGCCTACTGAAGCAGAATACGTTGCTGCAGCGCAGGCAAGCCAAGAAGTTATATGGCTGAGACAGCTATTAACAGATTTGGGTCTACCACAGTTGGGATCAACAGAAATCTATGAGGACAATCAAGGATGCCTCGCATTTTTTGCGCGCATGGAAGGAGTTAATTCAAGAACTAAGCACATTGACGTGAAGTTCCACTTTCTTAGGGATCTTCAAGAGCAAGGTCTTCTTGAGTTACTTTATTGCCCAACCGAGGATATGACAGCAGATATCCTTACAAAGCCTCTGACCGCTGAAAGACACTCAAGGCTTACAAAGAAGATGGGTTTAATAGACTAAGCCTTAGCTGTTGAGAAGGGTTGTTGGAGATACAACAACTTTAAAGCTTAGCCTATTACCGATTAACTGCAGTTCACAAATAGGACACTAGATGTTGCTAATGCTCAGTGATATGCTATGCATTATCTATGATGTGTTGTAATATCCTGTACACTGTACTGAACTTGTTGGTTATCTCTTCCTGTCTGTTGTTCTTATTACAATGGACATCTTTTGCTATCTGTGTTATGTTCCAATAAAGAAGCCAGTTCCTGTTTACTCCACAATGTCTGATATGAATGGACTCCGCTGCACCCAGTGATCGCACTCTGCAACAACTACCAACCCCCAAGGCCTAATTTTTCGGCACTTGTATGACAGGTGCATACTATTTAAATGTCGTATGTCACTTTTAACAGCAGGCCCTGTCCCTGTGCCCTGCTAACTGTGAGGGGTTACGGTGTTCAGGCACCACCTTCCACAAAGGCCCAATTTTTGTCAATTGTATAGCACATGCGATTTCAAATTTGCATGGCATTCTTACCAGCAGGTCCCATCCCTGTACCCAGCAAGAGTAACTGTGAGGGGTTGGTTACGATGTTCAGGCACCAGCAACACCAAAGGCCCAATTTTTGGCACCATGACAAGTACATGCGATTTCATATATGTATGGATTTTTGTAGCAGCAGGGCCCGTTCCTGCACCCAGCAATAGTAATTGCAAGGGGTTATGGTGTTAAGGCACCATCAACAAGCAAGGCCCCATTTTTCTGCACCCATATGACAAGTACATGTGATTTGAAATTTGTATGTCGGGGACGCATGCGCGGCGCGGAGCTGGACGGTTGCTAGAAGCGAGAGGAGAGAGATTGGCGTGATCCCCGGGGCCATTCTAGCACACATTAGCCCAAAACTTTCTGCACCCCCGTGGGAATACATTGTGCATGCTGTCAGCAAAGAAAAAGAACCGGGGAGGTCCGCCAAAGCACTCCCTGACAACCTTTTTGTTGCGCACTAAGGAGATCAGCAGGATGTCCCAAGATGGCGCCCAGGCTCCCCCACTCACCACAGGCAGAGACCATGCAGCCACCTACTACTCCCAGCACAGTCCGGGACTCGTGAGTACTCTTGTGGGGTTACTAAAGCAGACTTGGATGCAGGGTTTGCAGCCGTTTATGATAAGCTGGCAGACAAATTCCAGTCTGAGATTCATAAATCCACAAATACGCTGACACAGAAAATAGCTGCATTAGGGGGCCGCACAGACCTATTAGAAGCCAAGCATGATGAACTTTCTATCGCCCATAATGACCTTAGAAAGGACTTTGAACTGCTGTCAGACAATTACAGTTTACTGCAAACACAGGTGGAGGATTTGGACAATAGGAATCGCAGGAATAACCTGCGCCTTAGAGGCATCCCAGAATCGGTCACCGATTTGATTCCTGCAGTCTCCAAGCTCTTCACTGACTTACTGCCTGACAAACAGGAGTCAGATTTCATCTGTGACAGGATTCATAGAGCCCTGCGTCCTAAACCACCCCCGGATAAGCCTCCAAGAGATGTGATCCTGTGCCTCAAGGACTTCCTGATCAAAGAGGACATCTTGCGGGCCTCCAGAAACACCCCTAATATTTTGATGGAGGGTACGCGTATTCAGATTTATCCTGACATATCTCAGGCTACACTTGAAAGACGCCGCAAAATGAAAGAGGTCACCTCTGTGCTTCAAGCTGCCAGGATTCGATATAGATGGGGCTTCCCTTTTAAACTATCGGTCCCGCATAATGGTACTGTGTATGTGGTCTATAACCTAGCAGAGGGAAAGGAACTTCTCTGTAAACTTGGCCTCCTGGAAGCCGCCCCTGATGCTCGCCCGCAGATCACTCCTAGGCCCTCGCCTACTTGGTCCACTCCAGCTACCAGAAGAGATCAGCGCAGATGGCGTAATCCCTTCAGGGATGGAGCTTTCTGATTGAGTTTGCTATGAATGGGAACTTTTCTGCTGCTTCATTTGAGTTTGTGCACTGGTAACATGTGATGCGTGGGCGCTGGTGGACCCTTGCCCCTGGGTGGCCGCTCCCCTTCCCTGGTGCGGGTGTGCAGGGGTGACTGTGCCTGCCGGCGTGCATACATTGTCACTCAGAAGGTTTATTTTTGTTGGCGCACGTAGTTGATATTGATTACATTGCCTTTCTCTCTCCTCTCCTGTTGGTTTGTCCCCTATGTTCTGTTTTGCGGGGATTCGGGCTCCTGGGGCATGGGGGCCTTTTCTGGGCTTTCCGCGCTGTTGGGTCCCGGGTCTCTGCACACGGCTATTGGACGGTTATGTCCATTGGGTGTTAATTTTTTGGATGGGTTCTTGTTATATGCCCATCTCCAAAAAGCATGTTCATGTTCGATACATTTGGATGATATTTTCTAGTATTTTCAGTTGTTGTTTCAGGAAAAATTCATGTAAAAACAGAAAGTCATTATTTCAGGTCTTTATACTTATAATGCTGGTACATTGGTCAATCTACACTCCTGGTATCCTTAAAGCAGGGCCTGGCCTACGATCCATTGTAGCTGGAAATTCGTCCCCGTGTGGATCTGGGCCATATCCTTGTATTTTCCAGGTTCTTTACATATTGTTTCAATCAAATCTGGTTCTGGTCTATTTATCTTTTATTCTTAATCCATACCTCCAGATGCTTCAGTGTGATAGTTGTCCTTTTTACATAGATCATGGGGCTTAAAATTTTGTCACATAATGTCCAAGGGTTCAACTCCCCTAATAAGAGACATAAGGCTTTTAAACAGTATAAAAGATTAGGTGCAGATATACTCCTATTACAGGAAACACACTTCGCTGTAGATAGGCACCCAACATTTTTTGACAAATCTTTCAGACAATTTAAATGTTCCTCATTCCAAAATAAGACTAGAGGGGTCGCTATTTTCATTAGAAATAATATCATATTTGATGTTTCCTCCTCATATAGTGACCCGGAGAGCAGATTTCTGATCATTAAAGGTAATATTGCGGGCAAATCTATTACTATTGCGTCTCTCTATGCCCCCAATGACACGCATGCCTCCTTTTTCAGGCATTTTTTTGAAGTGCTAGGTATGTTCGAGTCCCCCCATATGGTGGTGGGAGGGGATTTTAATCTTGCAGCTCACCCATCATTAGACAGGAGTAACTTTACAACCTCATCCAAAGCCTTTCCAAGTAGCTTGACCCGAGCACTCAGTGACATGCAGCTGATAGACGCCTGGCGTGCCCACAATGTCGGAGTGAAGGGCTACACCTTTTACTCTCACCCACACGATAGTTCTGCTAGGCTGGACTATATTGTTTGCACTCCGGTTTGGTTGGCGAATTCTTCTGATGTGCGGATTCATGTCTGCCCATGGTCCGATCACCAGATAGTAATGTTTGAAGCTGGGGGAGTAGGACTGGGCGGCACAACGTATAACTGGAGATTAAATGATTCATTGCTAAATGATCCTGCGTTGGTGGCCCAGATTTCCTCTTCTCTGGTGGATTACTTTGAGATAAATGAGGGCGGTGTCTCACCTGCACCTATTGTTTGGACGTCACACAAAGCGGTCATTAGGGGTAAATTGATTGCACTAGCCTCAGCTAGGAACAAGTCCAGATTGTCTGACATTAAATCACTCACAAAAGATTTGGATCGATTATATAACCAACATAGTCTCTCCCCCTCTTCTGCACTATTGGACCAAATTTACGCTAAAAATAATGCCCTAGATGATATCCTCTCTAACAATACTGAAAAGGCCCTTAGGTGGTCCAAAGCCAAATTTATCCTTCACAGCAATTCTACATCTACTACGTTTGCTAAAAAATTAACTCAGACAACTAAGCCTACTCACGTTTACAAGCTTAGAAGGCCTGATGGAAAGGTTGTTTCACACCCTAAAGAAGTTTTAGATATTTTCACAGACTTCTATAAAGATCTTCTTTCAGTGCCTTCTTCGCTGCCATTAAATGAGTTTCACCCTTGGATTGATGGTTTATCAGTTCCGTCACTCTTGGATAGCCAGAAAGAGTTATTAGACGCACCTTGTACGGTCGATGAGGTATTAGAAATGATCAAATCGCTCAAATCATCCACTGCCCCCTGCCCGGATGGATTTTCCTCTTCTTATTATAAATCCTTTGCCTCGATCCTAGCCCCTAGACTAACTAAGCTATTTAATCAAGTCCTTCAAGGCGGTAGCTTCCCAGAGGAAATGCTCCTCGCAAACATGTCCCTGATTCCAAAACCGGATAAAGACCATTCTCTCCCTCAAAACTACAGACCCATCTCGGTCATGAACAACGACCTTAAACTCTTTGGCCGACTTCTAGCTAATAGATTGTCCACTATTATTCACAAATTGATCCACCCCAATCAGACCGGATTTATCCCAGGGAGACAGCTTTCGGACAACATTAGGTTGGTCGCAAATATTGTCCATGATGCTAACGTTAGCAAATCCCCTACCTGCCTTGTGAGTTTAGATATTCACAAGGCTTTTGACTGCGTTAGCTGGCCTTATTTGGAACACCTTCTACCTAAGTTTGGTCTGGGTGACAGGTTCATTCACGGCTTTAAAGCTCTGTATGAGTCCCCGCAGACAAGGGTTCGCCTCCCTGGGTGTAATTCTAACTTTTTTCAATTAAAAAGAGGTACGAGACAGGGTCGTCCGCTCTCCCCCTTCTGTTTGCCCTAGCGATCGAGCCTTTGGCTACGGCCATCAGGAAAAATGTTCATATCGCTGGATACAACAGAGGGGGGGGGGGAATTTAAACTTAGTCTTTATGCGGACGATGTTTTATTGTTCTTGTCCAATCCTGTTTCATTGCCTCATTTGCTGATTGAGTTGGAGAGGTTCCGTTCCATGTCGGGTTTCCATTAGGGAGAGTTTTTCGTTCACTTGGTGTACGAGATCATTCCGATACTTAGGGGTTCAAATCACTCCTCATTATGAATCACTTTTCATTTCGAATATCCCTCCAATGTTTAAGAAACTGAGCTTGTTGTTAAAGGCATGGTCTTCGTACCATATTTTGTTCCTGGGCAGAGTCATGGGTATAAAGGTGATTATTCTACCAAAGGTCTTGTTTTTTTTCAGGGCTCTCCCCATCAATGTTCCTAGGTCCCATGTCATCTCTTTTCAGCGCGAGATCTCCAAATTTATCTGGAATGGTAAAAGGTCCAGATACAATAATCACATTCTTTATGCCCCTCAGTCCCTTGGTGGTCTGGGTATCCCAGACTTATGGTCTTACTACCTCTCAGCTAAACTCATACAAATTGCACAATGGCACGCAGAACCTGACAGCATCCCCTGGCTCTCCTTTGAACAGGCCTCAGTCTCCCCATGTTCTCTCTCGGCTGTTCTCTGGAGTGGCTCACACCCGGTCAATTACAGCTCATTTACTAATAAAATTGTCAATCATTTATACCGGCTGTGGCTGAAATGGAAAACCCCCCTTAATCTAGTATCTCAAATCTCCACCCTGACGTCCTTTTTGGGTCATATTGGTACCCGTTCAATCCCGCTGAGCAGAGATGACTTATCTCCATGGATAACCAGAGGCTTGGTGAGTTTTAAGAGGCTCTCAGTTGGTAACATTTTTTGTACCTTTGAACAACTGATGGACCTGCATAAGCTCCCCAGCTCTGAAAGAGACCATTATGACATTCTGAGGGCGTTTTTTCAATCACAAGGCCCTCTATCACTAAATCCACCATTTACGGTTTTTGAGAACATATGTTCTTCCTCATCTAGAAATAGAGGGCTGATATCATTATTGTACTCACATCTAGTAACCTTCACTCTTCCAGATAAACACAAATATATGCTTAAATGGAAGCAAGACCTTAACTGTGTTTTCTCAGTCCCTGAATGGCACCGCATGCTATCCAATATGCGCAAATGCTCGCGTTCTAGTGAGTGCAGAGAGACCCCTCTTAAGCTCTTTTCCAGATGGTATTTGACCCCCTCCCTGATACACACTTTCTACGGCTCAGTTTCTCCTCAATGTTACAGGGGCTGTCTGGAGGAGGGTAATTTACTCCATATATTCTGGAGCTGCAATCTCTTGCGACCAATCTGGGACCAAGCCCAAAGGCTCATATATAAATTGGTGGGTTCACTGATATCTCTTTCACCAAAGATGTGTCTACTTTTTGTGAAGGTCCCAGATGTTCACAACTCTACTTCCAATCTGATACACACACTGATGTGCCCCATTCACTGGATGATTGCCCTTAATTGGCGATCAGACACCTTATTGTGGTCTCAGGTACTTTCCAGAATGGAGTGCATCAAATTAACAGAAATAATCTTTCATTCCTTACATGGTTCAATGATGACTTTCCATGCTAAATGGGATCTTTGGGATGGATGTGTATAGATTTTATTATGCATCAAGTGATATGTGATATGTTTTAAATGAGGGTTTTGACTCTATGCTGACAACGGTCTGTCTGATTTGCTTTTATGTTATGACCAGTGTTCCTTTGATATATGCAATTTTCATATTTTTTCTATGCATTGTATATTTTTGTACGATGATACTTGTTTGACCTGTGTTGAATTTTTTTTATGACTTTCTAATAAAAATCTTTTGTAAACAAAAAAGAAATTTGTATGTCTATTTGTATATGACAATTTTTCTTTAGAAATGTCAGTATAGCTGCAGCAGGCTACAAACATCTCAAATAAAGGGTGTGTTTGTAGCACAAGATAGTAAATGGAGGTACCGCATCCCTAATCTGTATATAATCTATACTGGGAAAGATATCCCAAAGGGTGAGACCAACAACTAAACCTGAGCTGTGCAGGTAAGTGCTGGGGTACAAAGAAAAAAAGAGAGAGAAAGAGAAAAAGTAAGGAAAGGGAAAGAGAAAGATGGGAGGAAGGAAGCAGGGGAAAGGAGAGGGATGGAAAAAGCAAGGTAGGGAAAGTAAAAGAAAAAGAACTGGGAAGGGGAGCTGGAAGGGACAAGAATGGGGAAAGGTGGGACAGAGAACTGTAAGATAAAGGAGAATAGGAAGAGAAATGGGAGGGCTGGTGGGACTTTTAAGGTACCAGATAATTCAAAATAATAAAGACATAATTAAAAACTAGAAAAGTTTATTGACATAACATCTTTAAAACCAAAGACCAACAGTGTGACATAGATACAACATATATATATATTTTGACATATACAAATACAAAAAAAGGCAAATACATAAAACATAAGGCTGTAAATGAATGATAAGGATGAATACGTCCAATGATGAACATCAGACCAGTCCCGACATGTTTCACGGGCAACAATGCTCCGTTTCTTCAGGGGAATGAGAATATATCAATATATCAATCTATAATGCCTGTATGATACAACAACAGTAAACATTAGTTATTGGATCAAATGCATATATATATAACGACAAATATAAGTTGCATGCCACCATAAAGTATTGAGATGCATCCGAGACCACCACCAAGGACAGACCCACTCGTGGACCAGTTGGATAGAAGTGCTCCCCAAGAAAAACGTCTCACCCGCGGATGTGGAGGGGCATATGAAGCAGGATAAAGATATAGGCTGAAAAAACCTTCACCATCAAGGAAAAATGGAAGAAAGTAAAGGGAAACTATATATTCGGCTAGTATATGTACCTCATTTGATGTGTATAATAGACCCGTTTGTATAGTCAGGATAAACACGGATAAAAACAGGAGGGCTCAAGTTTGGCGGCCATGTTGGAACCAACACGCAGGGCAATGAACTGTTAAAGTGAAAAATGCAAAAAACGTGTGCCTGTGATTAGGAGTCTGTAGAGTGACTCTCCAATAAGTAAATGGAAAAAAGGGGGGGGCAAAGGGAGACAAAAGAGCAAAAAAGGAGTGGCTTTACCTGCAAAGTAATAGATGGATAAATAGGCCCTTTCAAGTACGGGTTGGTAACTCGGAGTCCGAAAGGGAGTCCAGATACTGGGTTTATGTGCTGTTGTCGCTGGGTCAAGAAAAGCCAGCCATTAAGCAGTTCTTTAAAAGCATTGTCGAAGAGATAAAAAGGTTCAAAAATTAATGAATCATTCTGTCACCAAGTGACAAAAAACAATGTGCTGCACAATTCTTACCCGCGTGGGACCGCCATATCAACCAACGCCGACTCCTGACTGAATAAGGCATCGAGTCCCGCTTGATATGGCCCTCAACCCGACGCCACGCTGCGCATGACGTCATACGCAACGTGGGCGGGTCAGGTCCTCAACTGTGCGTGCCTCCGGGGAGGCGCGTGCGCAGTGTCGCTCTTAATGGGCCACAAAGGGCAGCCCAGAACAGCCACAACAGCGCCGAACGAAAGAAGACTTCCGGCCAGCGGTGTGTGAGAGGACCACACATCCGCTGAGACGTCTGGGGAGCGCACCACCCAGTGGTCGGAGGGGAAATGACGGAGGTGGACAAGGCTCGGATGCAAATCAATAACTCAAAAGGGGCCGTAGCATGCACAAAAACATTTCACCAATTATAAAGGCAAGAAAAGAGTGTAACAAAAAACACCAATTTAGCAAGTATATAGAAAATAGAATTCCAATCACAACAGTAAACTGCGGTTGTAAAAGAGACCAGTAGGGAACATAGAGATCCATCGTGGTTTCTACATATTGAAACCCCTATTATGGAATACAAGAATTTCCAATATAGGGGAAACAAGAATCCATAAACAAATAAGAAGTATCATAATTCTAAATGCTACAGCACTAAAGGATATAAAATCTCGGAGAGACACCAAAGAAAAAACATTTTTTATAATATAAAGAAGAACACAGCAGCGGTATTTCCAAATAATTGGAATAGCTGACTGACTTACCATTTGCCAGAATCGCAGTCGGGATGTCGCAGGAAGTGGATGGTCCGGGAACATGCTGTGGGCAAAGTAGGGGCATGGATGCCCAAAGGTCACATGGATCGGGCTCAAGGGTATTTTCAAAAGGGGGGAAGGGGGCTTTTTTAACCCAAAAATGGCTTATAAGTCAGAACCTCATTTATCCCGGGAGGTGTAGTACCCTTTAAGGATTCTATCCAAAAGGATTCTCTTTGTAGGATTCGTTTGTCCCAATTTCCCCCACGGGGGTCCTGGGGAATCACTTCCAAAGCAAAAATCGAAACCATGGAATTATCATACTTGTGGCGAAAAGCTATATGGCGTGTGACGCTCGTTTGTATGGTACCTCCCTCAGAGTGATAGATGTGGTCATCTATACGTTTGCTGAATTTCCTGATGGTCTTACCGACATAAAATGCCCCACAGCGACAACTCATAAGGTATATAACCCCTTGAGTGTCACAGTCGGCGTAATGTCTAGATTGAAGCCATTTCCCATTGGGTAGGCGGATACCTGTTCCACCTACCTCCGCCTACCCAATGGGAAATGGCTTCATCAGGAAATCCATCAGGAAATCAGGAATCCATCAGGAAATTCAGCAAACGTATAGATGACCACATCTATCACTCTGAGGGAGGTACCATACAAACGAGCGTCACACGCCATATAGCTTTTCGCCACAAGTATGATAATTCCACGGTTTGGTTTCGTTTTTTGCTTTGGAAGTGATTCCCCAGGACCCCCGTGGGGGAAATTGGGACAAACGAATCCTACAAAGAGAATCCTTTTGGATAGAATCCTTAGAGGCTACTACACCTCCCGGGATAAATGAGGTTCTGACTTATAAGCCATTTTTGGGTTAAAAAAGCCCCCTTCCCCCCTTTTGAAAATACCCTTGAGCCCGATCCATGTGACCTTTGGGCATCCATGCCCCTACTTTGCCCACAGCATGTTCCCGGACCATCCACTTCCTGCGACATCCCGACTGCGATTCTGGCAAATGGTAAGTCAGTCAGCTATTCCAATTATTTGGAAATACCGCTGCTGTGTTCTTCTTTATATTATAAAAAATGTTTTTTCTTTGGTGTCTCTCCGAGATTTTATATCCTTTAGTGCTGTAGCATTTAGAATTATGATACTTCTTATTTGTTTATGGATTCTTGTTTCCCCTATATTGGAAATTCTTGTATTCCATAATAGGGGTTTCAATATGTAGAAACCACGATGGATCTCTATGTTCCCTACTGGTCTCTTTTACAACCGCAGTTTACTGTTGTGATTGGAATTCTATTTTCTATATACTTGCTAAATTGGTGTTTTTTGTTACACTCTTTTCTTGCCTTTATAATTGGTGAAATGTTTTTGTGCATGCTACGGCCCCTTTTGAGTTATTGATTTGCACCCGAGCCTTGTCCACCTCCGTCATTTCCCCTCCGACCACTGGGTGGTGCGCTCCCCAGACGTCTCAGCGGATGTGTGGTCCTCTCACACACCGCTGGCCGGAAGTCTTCTTTCGTTCGGCGCTGTTGTGGCCGTTCTGGGCTGCCCTTTGTGGCCCATTAAGAGCGACACTGCGCACGCGCCTCCCCGGAGGCGCGCACAGTTGAGGACCTGACCCGCCCACGTTGCGTATGACGTCATGCGCAGCGTGGTGTCGGGTTGAGGGCCATATCAAGCGGGACTCGATGCCTTATTCAGTCAGGAGTCGGCGTTGGTTGATATGGCGGTCCCACGCGGGTAAGAATTGTGCAGCACATTGTTTTTTGTCACTTGGTGACAGAATGATTCATTAATTTTTTAACCTTTTTATCTCTTCGACAATGCTTTTAAAGAACTGCTTAATGGCTGGCTTTTCTTGACCCAGCGACAACAGCACATAAACCCAGTATCTGGACTCCCTTTCGGACTCCGAGTTACCAACCCGTACTTGAAAGGGCCTATTTATCCATCTATTACTTTGCAGGTAAAGCCCCTCCTTTTTTGCTCTTTTGTCTCCCTTTGCCCCCCCTTTTTTCCATTTACTTATTGGAGAGTCACTCTACAGACTCCTAATCACAGGCACACGTTTTTTGCATTTTTCACTTTAACAGTTCATTGCCCTGCGTGTTGGTTCCAACATGGCCGCCAAACTTGAGCCCTCCTGTTTTTAACCGTGTTTATCCTGACTATACAAACGGGTCTATTATACACATCAAATGAGGTACATATACTAGCCGAATATATAGTTTCCCTTTACTTTCTTCCATTTTTCCTTGATGGTGAAGGTTTTTTCAGCCTATATCTTTATCCTGCTTCATATGCCCCTCCACATCCGCGGGTGAGACGTTTTTCTTGGGGAGCACTTCTATCCAACTGGTCCACGAGTGGGTCTGTCCTTGGTGGTGGTCTCGGATGCATCTCAATACTTTATGGTGGCATGCAACTTATATTTGTCGTTATACATATATGCATTTGATCCAATAACTAATGTTTACTGTTGTTGTATCATACAGGCATTATAGATTGATATATTGATATATTCTCATTCCCCTGAAGAAACGGAGCATTGTTGCCCGTGAAACATGTCGGGACTGGTCTGATGTTCATCATTGGACGTATTCATCCTTATCATTCATTTACAGCCTTATGTTTTATGTATTTGCCTTTTTTTTGTATTTGTATATGTCAAAATATATATATATGTTGTATCTATGTCACACTGTTGGTCTTTGGTTTTAAAGATGTTATGTCAATAAACTTTTCTAGTTTTTAATTATGTCTTTATTATTTTGAATTATCTGGTACCTTAAAAGTCCCACCAGCCCTCCCATTTCTCTTCCTATTCTCCTTTATCTTACAGTTCTCTGTCCCACCTTTCCCCATTCTTGTCCCTTCCAGCTCCCCTTCCCAGTTCTTTTTCTTTTACTTTCCCTACCTTGCTTTTTCCATCCCTCTCCTTTCCCCTGCTTCCTTCCTCCCATCTTTCTCTTTCCCTTTCCTTACTTTTTCTCTTTCTCTCTCTTTTTTTCTTTGTACCCCAGCACTTACCTGCACACCTCAGGTTTAGTTGTTGGTCTCACCCTTTGGGATATCTTTCCCAGTATAGGCTACAAACATCGTAGAGATGCACTACTTTACAGGCACATTCAGGGGACCCTCCAGGCACGATAATTAAAGGAATTTTTATAGTTTCACTTTAAGCCTCATTAAAATCAGTAAATTATTTATTATTATACAGGATTTATATAGCGCCGACAGTTTGCGCAGCACTTTACAATATAAGGGAAGACAATACAGTTACAATACAATTCAATACTGGAGGATTTAGAGGGCCCTGCTCGTTAGAGCTTACAATCTAGAAGGGGGGTCAAGTGAAACAAAAGGCAATAGCGTTGGGGCATGAGCTGATGGAGAAAATGGAGGTACAGTTGTCAGGTGTGGGTAGGATAGGCTTCTCTGAAGAGGAGGGTTTTCAGAGATCGTCTAAAAGCTAATAGAGTAGGAGATAATCGGACAGATAAGGGTAAGGAGTTCCATAGGATTGGTGAGGCTCTGGTAAAGTCCTGGAGGCGAGCATGGGAGGAGGTGATGAGGGAGCTAGAGAGCAGGAGGTTTTGAGAGGAAGGAAGAGAGGGATTTGGTTGGTGTTTTGAGACTAGGCTAGTGATGTAGCTGGGGGCTAAGTTGTGGATGGCTTTGTAAGATGTTGTTAGTATTTTGAAATTAATTTGTTGAGTGAGCGGAAGCCAGTGGAGGGCTTGACAGAGAGGAGCAGCGGACACTGGTGAGGTGGATGAGCCTGGCGGCAGCATTCATGATGGATTGAAGGGGGGATAGCCTGTGTAGAGGTAAGCCAATGAGAAGGGAATTGAGCAGTAGTCGAGGCGTGAGATGACCAGGGAGTGAACTAGGAGCTTTGTTGCATCTTTGGTTAGAAAGGGGCGTATTTTGGAGATGTTGCGGAGGTTGAGGTGGCAAGATTTGGACTGTGATTGGATGTGGGGCTTAAAAGAGAGTTCAGAGTCCAGAATAACACCTAGGACCAGTAAATCAGTGCTCCTTTAAAAACAATCATTTTAAAAAACGTTTTTTTTCATTGCTACATGTTCCCCAGGTCAGGACCCAGACCCCCATTTAAGCCTTCAAAATTAGGCCGTTTGAATTTCGAGGTTCGAGTCCCATAGACTTTAATGGGGTTTGTTTCTTCGAACAAACTTTTCCTCTGTTCGCGGTGTTCTGGTGCGAACCAAACCGGGGGGTGTTCGGCTCATCATTAATTGTTATATGAATTGCATTATATTATTAACTGATGTAATTTGATTTATTTGTATATATTGTACTGTGTACGTTCTTTCATATGTATAACTGTAGTTGCTGTTTTATGGGTATGTCTGACCCATGTACGTGTAGGGTGGAGAATCTCCTTCTCCTCCCCTCCCTACACTCATCCTTGGAGGGGCCCCCTGCCTCCATGCAGTTGTGGAGGATACCATGGGTGCCTCCTAGGGGTGAGCATGCGATCCCCGTAGGATGGTCCCTCCCCTCCTGGGAGGGGTTATCTGTGCCTTGACTGCAGGGATCTTCCTCAACATGGGCGGAACATGCCTCTCCCCTCCACCGAGGTCGGTTTCCACCCTGGCTTCCCCTGCTCTCTATTATGGCAGCGCGCGTGCATCTTATGACGCATGCACGTTCAGGGACCGGACCCAGTGGCGTCTGATTGACGCCGAGCTCACTTGTGAAGCACTGGGTTGAGACTGATATATAAGGACACACCTTACATAGGCTTATGTTTGGATCATTATTTCTGATCTTTGGACCTTGATAGATATGAGCGCTTTTCACTCTCTATTTCTATGTGTGTATATGTATATATATATTTTTTTTTTCTATAAGGAATGGTTTCAATTTGTTTATATTGCTGCAGCATTAACCCCCATCCCCGCACTGGCTACTGGGGGTTGCTCTATTTAATCTGTGGATTCCCCACGATCACATGTTTCTCTATTATTAGCTCACTATTCTGTGAGATTCTTTCTACCAGCCTTTTAGTTTTTTCCATCCACACTCTCCTGGTTTCTTTTGCTGGTCTTTTACACTGTACACTTTCTCAACTCTGCTCGGCATGGAATACTGATTTGCCACTGTGAGTTATCTGTGTTTTATCTCTATGAGGCTCTTCTCCCTGGCTTTAGGACTATGCTATCTGCACTCTTGTGGTTGCCCATGATGGTTATTGATTATATTTTTTCAAACTCTGTTCGGCATGATTATTGATCTGCCTTTCAAAAATGAGCTTATTCCTTTTATGATTTCCCGAGGTCATACTTTCCCTTTCCATACAGGCCTTGGGATACATGTACCTGCATGGATGTATCCATGATTACACCAGTGACTTTTTGGCCCCTCTAGTTCAACTGCTCGCAGGGCCGGCGCTACCACTAGGCAAGTTAGGCAGCCGCCTAGAGCGCACTGCCGCCTAGGGTGCCCTGCCGCTGGTTTCAATTCCCCTTCTAAGTCTCTCCCTCCCTCTCCCCTGTGCTGTGCAGCAGCGAGCCGCTCTGGTCTCTGTACTGTATAATCTATCAATCACTGACAGGCGCACTGTGATCGGCAACTCGGCAGGTGTCATCGCCGTGTCCTGTGAACAGTCGGTCCGCTGCTGACTTTTTTCAGTCTGATGTCTGTGACAGTCTGTCTCTCTCACGGAGTCTCATCCCCCTCCTCCCCCTCCTCCCTCCAGATGTAAATAGAACAGTCAGCCTCGGCTCCTGTAGGTCCGCCCTCTTCTCCTGTCCTGTGCTAAGCTGTGGAGTGATATCATCAATCACTTCACATATCAGAGGGACTGGGCGTGTCACTGCAGCCAGCGTGGGGGTCTGACTCTGGGGACTGGGGAGAAGAGGCAGCAGAGAGGAAGCATGGAGTGTGGAGTCTATGCTGTTGAGGGAGCAGCAAGCCAGCAACTGAACCAAGGAGGAGAAACCAAAGCAAGAAACTATTGGAAGGTGCGTGCTGGAGCCTGGCTGGAGGACTCAACTCATAGAATCATAATTTAAAATATGTTTTCTACATACTGTTACAATATCCTGGTTAAGGCTCGGTTCACACTTATGCGATGCGGGAAGGCTGCGAATTCGCAGCCCGTTCCCGCATCGCAAACGCACCCTTGGCAGTTCACACTGCCATATGCGATACGCTGGGGGTGTAAATGTATTGTTAACGACACCCCCAGTTTGATCGCATATCGCAGTGCGATCTGACAGTTCGCACAGAATAGGATCGCACTATTCTGAACCACTGTGCGATCCGATCCTGATGCGGCTCAAAAAAAGGGTCATGTGCGTCTTTACTGCAGGTGCAGTGCAAATTCAGCCATACAAAGTGTATGCTTCCCCGCTGAAGAAGTCTACGCCCACCTGATGTAACGCGTACGGGGGATTGGCAGGGCCAGATTAACGTAGGGGCTATTGGAGCTGCAGCTCCAGGCCCCTACCTTTTATATAGGCCCCGGGTTGGCCATATTCACTGTTACCGCTCTTCTGTCACTTGTAAACACAGAAGTCTGGCTTCTATGCTCGCTTCCCCAGGCAGCACCCTCAGAACCTCCCCACACAGCGCGAAGGCCGGACAAGGAGGGACAGTTGCCGATGCATGGATGTGTTTATGGGCTTCAGAGACAGCATCCCATGTTGAATTAGGCATGCATGGCTGCACCCTTCCTCCTCTGGGTGCATGCCAAGGCACGGCCCTTAAGGCCCTTCAAAATCCTCAGCACCAAGCCCATGATGCTCTTAATCCGGCCCTGGGGATTGGTCAATCGGTCCTACGGCTGTTAACCAGGAAGGAACCAGGCACCATCCAGCATGCTGCACGCTCTGCAATTACTATGCCTGTCATGGTTGGATACAATGTAAGTGCAATATATTTCGAGTGAATAAAGGTTTCAGTAATACAACAGAGAGCACTGGATTTCCCCTTCTTTCATTTATGTATCTGGGAATGACTTGGAATCGAGTGTGAGCTGTACCTGCTGCAGTGATATTCTTATCTGTGCTGACAAGTGCTGGAGGCTTGGTCCTGCTTGTATCGGAATAACACGTGTTGGTTACCGTGGAGATTGTTTATGCTTTTTGACCCTGCAGGGTCACGTTCTGGAGGTGAGAGGCAGATATTGCTTGGTGGAGGGAATTTGAGCACCGAAGTCACACCTGTTGTCATTTCACCAGATCAAAAGTGGACTTTTTAATTTCTCCCGTCTGTTATCACCTCTTATATGAACTATCTCCTTTTAGATATGTTTTAATATATTTATCATTATTGGTTCAAAGTGTTCTTTACCCAATGATTGAATTTCAATAACTTATTATGAACAGACTGCGCTACGCTATTTAATATTTATACAAAGTGTATGGCTGAATTCACACCACATAGACATTGCATGTAATTTTAGTGCCAGTTCACACTATTGCGATGACAGACATCGCATGTGATTCGGAGCACACTGCTCTGCAAATCACATGCGATGTCTGTGCGATGCAAATTCCGCCATACAGATTGTATGGCTGAATTCACATCTGAATCGCATTGAACTCGCACAGGACCCTTTTTTTGTCCACAGCAGAATCGGATCGCATGGGGGTTCAAACCAGTGCGATCCGATTCATGTGCGAACTGTCAGACTTAGATTGCATTGCAATATGCGATCTGATCTGGGGGTGTCGTTAACCTTGAATTGACACCCCCAGCGTATCGCATATGGCAGTGTGAACTGCCTGTGCTGTGAATGCGATGCGGGAACACGCAGTAGATTCTCAGTGTTCCTGCATCGCAATAGTGTGAACTGCTAAGTTATGTTTTGCATATGAGAAAATGTTTACAATTAAAATCAACTATTTTAAAATTAGCTGGTCTAGTAAAGCGTTGTATGCAAAATGGTAGCAGTCATTAAAAAGGTGAGGTATACATGTGGAGGGGAAAGGAGGTGGAGCCTGGGCGGAGCCAATAGGGCAGATCCAAGGGGCGGAGCCAATGGGGCGGCAAAATGAGGTTTCGCCTAGGGTATCAAAAATCCTTGCACCGGCCCTGACCGCTCGAGCATATTCATCTGCCCCCCCACCCATATGCTGATTGTTTCAAGCACTTAGGTATGTACCCTATCTTTCTACTTCCACACTCCCTTTCTACTTCCACACTTATGATTCTTTTACAATGTGAAGGAGCTCTATGTACTCCTAGCTAAATTATTATAGGATCACTTACCATTATATACCGTATATCCTTGATTTAGAGTGCTGGATACATACTCTTATTCTGAACCATCACCTGTGGTCCATGTATACACTACAGTCTTCATGCTCGCCCCGGGGGAGACCTACTGTATACCTGGCCGCTTCCACATTGCTGGGCTTGTGGGCTGCTCTCGGATGAGGTGGGTTGACTTAGCCTAGGGAGATGTATCATGCGGTTATCAGACATGCCTCTAAAGCTATAGTAACTGATACGATGATGTTTTTTTTTTTGTCTAACTGATATTGATTTTGTCCTTTCTCTTACATGTAGCCAATTGTCTGCTATATCAACTGTACACTTTTTTGCTCGCCCCTGAAGAAGCGCAACACACGAAACATGTCGGGCATATGAGCACTCCAGCTACTCCTCATGTCTGGCCGTGGCGGTCAGTTTAGGGCATTTTCAACATCAGCCCCATCTATTGTAGTTGATGTACAGATTATGTAAGTATTGCTGCCATTACTGACCTATTGTGTAAATGGTTGCCTATAGTGTCTATGCTATGTTATGGACAATTTTATATTATTGTGGTTTTGTTCAATAAACCTTTGTTATTTTACTAACTACTGTATTCATGTATACTACTTGTCCATGGCGGTACCTTAAAGTCCACTTACCCCCCCCTGTTCTTTTTTCTATATTCAAATGTTGGGACGGTGGTACCTGTGCTGAACCCCCCCCCCCCTGTTTTTTTTTCTATATTCAAATATTGAGACAGTGGTACCTGTGCTGCATATCTCTATCTTGATACAGATGGTTCAAGACCTCTGCCTCACTCCCCAACAGCAGCACAGCAGCTACACAATTCAGAGAAGAAGGTGGTCATCCTTACTCGCCAGTGAGAGATCAACAGTCTGAAAACGGAGGAAGCCAGTCTCCCTCTCCAACAGTTATCCGGAGCGGACTATGTGGAGTCCCCAGCAGAA
Source organism: Pelophylax lessonae (assembly GCF_965119305.1). Classification (NCBI taxonomy): domain Eukaryota; kingdom Metazoa; phylum Chordata; class Amphibia; order Anura; family Ranidae; genus Pelophylax; species Pelophylax lessonae. The sequence goes on from NC_138777.1 coordinate 131,017,165, forward strand.
GTGCTGGCAACAGGGCAGAGTACTACCAACCTTTGCCCAGCATCCGCAACAGCTACAGAGTTCCAGGAAGCTGGGAAAATTGGCCCCTCGCCCCAGCAACAAGCTGATGAAGTGAAGCTTCTACACCCAGCTGAAGTGCTGGCAGCCGGACAGAGAGTCAACAACCCCTGCCCCACACCTGTGGCGGTTCTGGAGGCCCAAGGTGAGAAGGGAGAGGAGGTTATTGTCCTCCCTCCCCAACAGTCAGTTAGGGTGGAGGAAACTGTCTTCCCTCCCCAGCCAGGATCTGTGCATCTGGGAGACAGTACCAGAGAAAGGTTGTCCCAACCATCAGATGAGTGTAAGGAAGATGGAGCAGCTGACTCCCCTTTCCAGCTGCAGAGAGTGGCTCAGAATGATGACACCAACCCAGCAGAGGAGCTGGCAACAGTGTGGCTGGCCTCTGCCCTCAATGTATAAAAGATAGAGTTCCTGTGGTAGTGGATGGGACCGCGATCTTCACCTCTATATCCCAGGGATGCTGGGCAGTCGGCCCAGGTCCCCAACAGCATGAGGGAGTGAGTCCAGCCACCCTGTCTTCTCTCCAGCGGCTGAAAGAACTCCAGGGAGAAGGGCCAGTCCACGCTTCTTCCCCACAGTAGGTGTGTTCTACGAGAGAGGCAGAGGTTGGCTGGGTGAGTAATGCTCTGTTCGGAACAATTTGAAGGTAGTCTGTAGTTCCAGTCCCCCAATGTCTGTACCCACACAGTACCCCAAACAAAGTCAACCCGTTTGGGGTCCCCTCATTTGTTAATCTACTTCCAAAAGGGGAGAGATGTGCCGGGAGTCACTTTGGTTTTCGGGGCCCATGGTATACAGCTTAACTTAGAGAGGTTGGGAAATACCCCTCTCAGCCCCCTAGGCCCCTCTTATGTGTAAGTCACCCTGTGTCTATTAGGGACACAGGGTGACTAAGAAGCCCAGTCTGGCCCAAACCAGACTTCCACAGACTGATCAGCTATGAGTTCCATGCACCCTGCCGGGACAAACTTACAAACTATGTGGAACTTTGTCAAGGAAGCTGCCAGAATGGATTAACTCTTTGGGACTTGTTACCTGACTAACTCAGGCACAGACAGATTGGATGTCTGGTACCTGGTTAGTCTACCTTTGGAGGGGAAGATATGTGACGGTACACACCATCACCGGGAATGAAAGACAGATACCTAATGGACATTGAGAATATGGTTTGAATTACTTTAAATGGGACGAATTACTTCAAATGGGACAGTGATGTGTCAGCCATGTATCTCAAGAAATATGTGAAGACTATTCCTGGCCTGATTGATTCTGAACATGTTGATTGAAAGAGCTAATCCCATTGGCCTCTGTTCCATGTGTTTCAATGTAGGAGACGGATAGTCTGCCACTGGCGGTCTATTCCTATTGTCTATGTATTGAGGTGTGATGTGTATTCTGTTAAGCCTGTCTGTCCCATTGTTAATTGTTAAAGAACTCGCATATTGCTTCTCTCCAGGTGGCTACATAATTAGTTCTAGTTCAGGTTAATTCTATTTCTGTATACAATTTCATCTGCATATGATTATCTAATAAGACAACCCTTGACCTGTGTGTGGTAATCTGATCAGGAGGGGGGGGGGGTGTCCATGCTGTATATAAACTGTGTGACTGTTCAATAAAGAAAAGGTTCCAGTACAAGCTAAGTTGTCAGCTAGCTTTGTATGGGGGCGGCTGGAAAATCTGATATCTATGTTCAAGGCTGAAGGAAGCCGTAAACTGATGGAAGCCCACAAACAGTGTGGGTCGCGGTCCTGTTACATGTGCCTACAACATACTCCCTGTAGCCACATGAGTTACAAAAGACATTTCTGTGAGGAATCCATGTTTGTGCAGCTTTCATTATTTTGTGATACATGCATGTTTTTTGCTATCCTTAAATCTGTTTTACATTATTGCTGCTAATTGTGCACCTGTTTAGTAAACTGCTAGTTACAGTTAGTCTCTCTCTGAGCAATTGGCCTACTGACCATTCTGTTAAAGTGTTAAAGGTCCAGTCAGGATAGAAGCAAATAGAGGGAGCTGCAGGATTTTTTTTCTAGCGAAAGCGCTGCCCTAACATACTAAAGAATGCACAAATGCATCATTCTAGTGTTTAGTGTAAACAGGATAGAATAATGACAACTGCTTTCATACATTAAAGTGTGTGCGTGTAATGCTTTCATACATTAAAGTGTGGGCGTGTAATGCTTTCATACATTAAAGTGTGTGCGTGTGGAGGGGGCGTGGTGACCGCCAACTAAGATGGCCGCTTAACCCGAGTGCTCCGGCGTGTGCTCCGCTTCATCAACCTCCACAGCCATCCACAGCGACGGCATAGACTCAGTACTTACCGATCCAAGCGTGGGAACCTCTCCAGCGTGCAGTCGCCATGACAAGGAGGAAGACAGGGGTACTGGCCTCCTGCAAGCTGTCAGAATTCTTCCCGTCGGCCGCCGCTGGACTACAACAAAATGGCACCGCAGCACCTCCTATCCCACAACGCGTTCGCCCTCTAGCGGCGGCGTGCACAGATGACGTGTCAGCACCTGCGACTCCTGGGCTTTCAGAGCAGAGCGGCCTGATGCGTCCCAGCAGATCGGCGGACTCCTCACCGTCTACTCCATCCACACAAAGCTCAGCAAAATCGCGGCTACGGTGGGAGGAGGCCCTGCCGGCCCTGGAACATCTCCATATGGAGGTGAGCAATAATTCTCCCGACGATCTCAACCCTGGGGGATACATACCACCCCCTAACCCTTTTGCCTCAATTACCACAACGAGCCAACCGGTGTCTGACACCACTTTAAAGGACATGATGTTCATGCTCCACAATTCCATGCAGGAAAATGTCGCTGCTTCTATCGCCTACTGTCAGAAGGAGTTACATGGGCTTGGAAATAGGGTTCACACCCTTGAAGACAAAATGGGGGAAGTTACTGCTTCACATAATGCCCTAATAGACTCCCATACTGCACATCAGAGTGATATCCACCGTATTCAAGCTAAATTGGCTGACCTGGAAGACAGGTCCCGGCGTAACAATCTAAAAATACGCGGTGTCCCGGAATCTGTAACGCCAAACCAACTACCATCCTTTGCCAGGGAATTGTTCCAGAAAGCGGTCCCTGAACTCACCAACGTGGACTTAACGATCGATAGAATTCACCGCATTCCAAAGCCGTCCTTTCTCCCACAAGAGGTTCCTCGGGATGTCCTGCTCAGAGTGCACTTCTTCCAGGCCAAGGAAAAGATACTCAAGACCTTCAGACGCAAAGATCGCCTCCCAGAACAAGCAGCAACACTCCAAGTCCTCCCTGATTACTCCCAATACACCCTGCAGCAACGACGCAACCTTAATTCTATCACGAAAGCCCTCCAAAACCACAAAATCATATATAAATGGAAATATCCAGCAAAACTTTGTGTGACCCATGAGGGCGCCACATCCTACATCACCACCATCGATCAAGGGATTCGCATGCTACGACAATGGGGAATTGTCCCTGACGCTCCAGATGCTCCTCCACCTTCCAGCGCTCCACCACCTCAACATGTACAACCTGATTGGCACGTTGTGTCAAGACCGTCCAGATCATCCAACCGTCACAAGTGACACCATGTCTTCACTGGGCACACCCGGCCCCACCGTCTTCTATGGGCACCTACCACCTTGCTCCTGACCCCCACTGCCTTTGCAATTTCGATTGCACACCTGGTCTTCGCGGACCAAGTCTTTTTTACCACCTGACTCCCTTTTTTGTCTATTGTCTCCCTTTGTCCTTCCTGTTTTTGTATTTCTTTACAGTTCTCGAACCTGAACTCTGTTTTGGAATCCTCTACTACTCATTACTAAAGACAGCACACGACTTGTCGTTCCAGAGATGGAGGAGACCCTGTTTTTGGTCTCCAGTCACAGATGGTGACTCCTGTTCCTACGTTGTTATGACTACTCGATACTCAGGTACCTGTTTCTGCCTTGCTGTTGCCCTACTCTTATTGCTCCCACTTTTGCTTCCCCTGGCCTGGACACTGCTCGCACAGAGCCTAACTGGTGTTTTTCATGCCGTATCGTCTTGCTCTTGTGATATTGTTTTTTTGATATCATGATTAGTGTTGAGCGAACACGGACTGTATTATTCGTGTTCGTACCGAATAATTGGATTTTTTTTACCCGAACACGGACACGGACACTTTACTGTATGTTCGGGTAAAAATCCGTGTTCGGTCGTTTTATTTCCGGGTTTTGCATGCTTTGGCGCTCTTTTCATGGCGGGCTTTCAACAGCCAATCAACAATCGTTTAACTGGTGTGCCTTAAGCCATCCCAGCCATGCCTGCAAATGTCTTAGTAGCTGTGATTGGCCGTCTGAAGCATGTGACCAAGTCTTTATAAGTTCGAGGCAGCCGCCGCAGCAGCGTCATTCTGCTGCTTAGCTAAGGGACAGAGCACACATCAATGTGCTGGCTGCTGATTAGGGAAAGATAGGCAGGAAAAAACCATTTGTGTCCGGATAGAATTGAGGGACAGGTCGGAGTGTTTAGGCAGGGCGAGTTGTAGGCATTTTAGGGATAGAGTCTGCTGAATTATAGGGTCAGTGTCTTCTACAAACTACAATCGATATTGCTGTGTGGGGGGTGGGGTGAATCTGCACTCAATCCTGATCTACGATCTCTTCTCAATCCTGTTAGGGACAGAGTCTGCTGAATTTTAGGGAAACTGTGTTCTACAAACTACAATCGATATTGCTGTGTGGTGTGGGATTGGAGATAGGCAGGTGTCAGTGATCCACATCCATTTTTCTGTGTGTGAGCTGCAGTGAACACAATCTTTTTGGGCTGCAGTGAACACAATCTTTTTGGGCTGCAGTGAACACAATCTTTTTGGGCTGCAGTGAACACAATCTTTTTGGGCTGCAGTGAACACAATCTTTTTGGGGTGCAGTGAACAAAATCTTTTTGGGGTGCAGTGAACACAATCCTTTTTGGTGTGCAGTGAACACAATCTTTGTGGGGTGCAGTGAACAAAATCCTTTGTGGGGTGCAGTGAACACAATCTTTTTGGGGTGCAGTGAACAAAATCCTTTTTGGGGTGCAGTGAACAACATCCTTTTTGGGGTGCAGTGAACACAATCTTTTTGGGGTGCAGTGAACACAACCTTTTTGGGGTGGAGTGAACAACATCCTTTTTGGGGTGCAGTGAACAAAATCCTTTTTGGGGTGCAGTGAACAAAATCATTTTTGGGGTGCAGTGAACACAATCTTTTTGGGGTGCAGTGAACACAATCTTTGTGGGGTGCAGTGAACACAATCTTTTTGGGGTGGAGTGAACAACATCCTTTTTGGGGTGCAGTGAACAACATCCTTTTTGGGGTGCAGTGAACACAATCTTTTTGGGGTGCAGTGAACACAATCTTTGTGGGGTACAGTGAACAGAATCTTTGTGGGGTGCAGTGAACACAATCTTTGGGGGGTACAGTGAACACAATCTTTTTGGGGTGCAGTGAACACAATCTTTGTGGGGTGCAGTGAACACAATCTTTTTGGGGTGGAGTGAACAAAATCATTTTTGGGGTGCAGTGAACAACATCCTTTTTGGGGTGCAGTGATCAAAATCCTTTTTGGGGTGCAGTGAACACAATCTTTTTGGGGTGCAGTGAACAAAATCCTTTGTGGGGTGCAGTGAACAGAATCTTTGTGGGGTGCAGTGAACACAATCTTTGGGGGGGGTACAGTGAACACAATCTTTTTGGGGTGCAGTGAACACAATCTTTGTGGGGTACAGTGAACAGAATCTTTGTGGGGTGCAGTGAACACAATCTTTGGGGGGTACAGTGAACACAATCTTTTTGGGGTGCAGTGAACACAATCTTTGGGGGGTACAGTGAACACAATCTTTTTGGGGTGCAGTGAACACAATCTTTGTGGGGTGCAGTGAACACAATCTTTGGGGGGGTACAGTGAACACAATCTTTTTGGGGTGCAGTGAACAACATCCTTTTAGGGTGCAGTGAACACAATCTTTGTGGGGTGCAGTGAACAACATCCTTTTAGGGTGCAGTGAACACAATCTTTGTGGGGTACAGTGAACAGAATCTTTGTGGGGTGCAGTGAACACAATCTTTGGGGGGTACAGTGAACACAATCTTTGTGAGGTGCAGTGAACACAATCTTTGTGGGGTGCAGTGAACACAATCATTGTGGGGTGCAGTGAACTCAATCTTTGTGGGGTACAGTGAACACAATCTCATACTTCTGAAGATTTGAGGGTGCTGCCTGTTCCATACTCCCCCTACTCCTCATCTAGCCTTTTAGGGGTACAAACAATAGTAATTGGGGCCTAGTGTGGTTGTGTACGTGTGATATACATACACTTTTTTTGGATCATATTTTCTATTCCGCTATTTAATCAAAAACCTTTGGGGATCAGTTAAATTGGGGGATAGTCTGTGTTGGTACGTGTGAGAGAGATCCACCTTTCCAAGTTGTTGGGGTTCATCTCATACTTCTGAAGGTTTGAGGGTGCTGCCTGTTCCATACCCCCCCTACTCCTCATCTAGCCTTTTAGGGGTACAAACAATAGTAATTGGGGCCTAGTGTGGTTGTGTACGTGTGATATACATACACTTTTTTTGGATCATATTTTCTATTCCGCTATTTAATCAAAAACCTTTGGGGATCAGTTAAATTGGGGGATAGTCTGTGTTGGTACGTGTGAGAGAGATCCACCTTTCCAAGTTTTTGGGGTTCATCTCATACTTCTGAAGATTTGAGGGTGCTGCCTGTTCCATACCCCCCCTACTCCTCATCTAGCCTTTTAGGGGTACAAACAATAGTAATTGGGGCCTAGTGTGGTTGTGTACGTGTGATATACATACACTTTTTTTGGATCATATTTTCTATTCCGCTATTTAATCAAAAACCTTTGGGGATCAGTTAAATTGGGGGATAGTCTGTGTTGGTACGTGTGAGAGAGATCCACCTTTCCAAGTTGTTGGGGTTCATCTCATACTTCTGAAGGTTTGAGGGTGCTGCCTGTTCCATACTCCCCCTACTCCTCATCTAGCCTTTTAGGGGTACAAACAATAGTAATTGGGGCCCAGTGTGGTTGTGTACGTGTGATATACATACACTTTTTTTGGATCATATTTTCTATTCCGCTATTTAATCAAAAACCTTTGGGGATCAGTTAAATTGGGGGATAGTCTGTGTTGGTACGTGTGAGAGAGATCCACCTTTCCAAGTTGTTGGGGTTCATCTCATACTTCTGAAGGTTTGAGGGTGCTGCCTGTTCCATACCCCCCCTACTCCTCATCTAGCCTTTTAGGGGTACAAACAATAGTAATTGGGGCCTAGTGTGGTTGTGTACGTGTGATATACATACACTTTTTTTGGATCATATTTTCTATTCCGCTATTTAATCAAAAACCTTTGGGGATCAGTTAAATTGGGGGATAGTCTGTGTTGGTACGTGTGAGAGAGATCCACCTTTCCAAGTTGTTGGGGTTCATCTCATACTTCTGAAGGTTTGAGGGTGCTGCCTGTTCCATACTCCCCCTACTCCTAGCCTTTTAGGGGTACAAACAATAGTAATTGGGGCCTAGTGTGGTTGTGTACGTGTGATATACATACACTTTTTTTGGATCATATTTTCTATTCCGCTATTTAATCAAAAACCTTTGGGGATCAGTTAAATTGGGGGATAGTCTGTGTTGGTACGTGTGAGAGAGATCCACCTTTCCAAGTTGTTGGGGTTCATCTCATACTTCTGAAGGTTTGAGGGTGCTGCCTGTTCCATACCCCCCCTACTCCTCATCTAGCCTTTTAGGGGTACAAACAATAGTAATTGGGGCCTAGTGTGGTTGTGTACGTGTGATATACATACACTTTTTTTGGATCATATTTTCTATTCCGCTATTTAATCAAAAACCTTTGGGGATCAGTTAAATTGGGGGATAGTCTGTGTTGGTACGTGTGAGAGAGATCCACCTTTCCAAGTTTTTGGGGTTCATCTCATACTTCTGAAGATTTGAGGGTGCTGCATGTTCCATACTCCTCTTCCTCATCCTCCCTTTAGGGTAGGAAAAAATTTAATCGGGCCTAGTCTGTGTTTGTACGTGTGAGATACACAGTTTTTTATCCTATTCCGCTATTCAATACACACCCTTTTGGTGTAAAAAACATTAAATTGCGGCATAGTTTGCATATTTGACATTTGCATATATTGTGCCTTGTTGCGCTGTTTTGGGTACTCCACCAACATGGCCAGTGGCAATGACGCCATTCTCAGCTTAACTATCCCACTTCTATGCCTCCTTGAAAAAACAATTTGGGCGATGATGGAAGAGGATGTGGCACAGGATGAGGAGGAGGAGGAGGAGGATGAAGAGGTAACATTTCAAAGGCTTTCAGGGCAGTCATTCGCAAGGGGCTCCGAGGGTGGGTTCCTGCACACACAAACGCCAGGGACACAATTGTCCAGCAGGGGCACAGTTCTGGAGGATGAGGAGGATGAGGAGGAGGAGGAGCTGGAGGAGGAGAAGGAACCATGTTCACAGCAGGGTGGCACCCAGGCCAGCTCATGGCCATCACTGGTGCGTGGCTGGGGGGATACAGAGGACACGGACGATACACCTCCCACAGAGGACAGCCTTTCGTCGCCTCTGGGCAGCCTGGCACACATGAGCGATTACATGCTGCAGTGTCTCCACAACGACCGCCGAGTTGCCCACATTCTAACTTGTGCTGATTACTGGGTGGCCACGCTGCTGGATCCCCGTTACAAGGACAACGTACCGTCCTTAATTCACTCACTGGAGCGCGATCGCAAGATGCGCGAGTACAAGCGCACGCTGGTAGACGCCATGCTGCTGGCATTCCCATCTGACAGCGGGGCCACAGTGGAAGCACAAGGCAGAGGAGGAGGAGGAGGAGGTCGCCAACGCAACCAGGGCACCGCCAGCACCTCAGAAGGCAGGGTTAGCATGGCCGAAATGTGGAAAAGCTTTGTCAGCACGCCACAACAAACAGCAGCACCAGCAGCTCAGATGGAACGTCTTAGCAGGAGGCAGCATTTTACCAACATGGTGGAGCAGTATGTGTGCACACGCCTACATGTAGTGAATGACGGGTCTGCCCCCTTCAACTTCTGGGTCTCCAAATTGGGCACATGGCCTGAGCTTGCCCTTTACGCCTTGGAGGTGCTGGCGTGCCCTGCAGCCAGTGTATTATCTGAACGGGTATTTAGCACGGCTGGGGGCGTTATAACAGACAAGCGCAGCCGCCTGTCCAGAGACAATGTGGACAAGCTCACGTTCATTAAAATGAACCAGGCATGGATCCCACGGGACTTTTCCGTACCTTATGCAGAATAGCAATGGATACCGACCTTACCCACCCATTGTTCCATTTTTGCTCTTTCTCACTCTTTTGGGGTGTACCCTCATTTAAAATTTTTGAAAAGAAGCAGTATTGGCTACCTCGTCCTCCTCCTCAGGGCCAGATTAATGTAGGGGCTATTGGAGCTGCAGCTCCAGGCCCCTACCTTTTATATAGGCCACGGGTTGGCCATATTCACTGTTACCGCTCTTCTGTCACTTGTAAACACAGAAGTCTGGCTTCTATGCTCGCTTCCCCAGGCAGCACCCTCAGAACCTCCCCACACAGCGTGAAGGCCGGACAAGGAGGGACAGTTGGCGATGCATGGATGTGTTTATGGGCTTCAGAGACAGCATCCCATGTTGAATTAGGCATGCATGGCTGCACCCTTCCTCCTCTGGGTGCATGGCAAGGCACGGCCCTTAAGGCCCTTCAAAATCCTCAGCACCAAGCCCATGATGCTGTTAATCCGGCCCTGGTCCTCCTCCACCGCCGCTTCCACCTACACCGCCCATAGGTGTGCGCAGCCTATTGCATTAAGGTGTGCACCCCAAAGTTGAAATACACATGCATGTGTTTGCCAGCAGGGAGAGTAATGTATCGGGGCCATGTACCTGTAGGCAAGGAGAAATAGAGCAGAGCAGGTCCCAGGGAGATCTTTCCCATCTCCTCACTGGCAATGCTATGTGCCCTAGGTGATTAGGGTGTGCCCAGGCACACCCAGCACACCCTGTGCGCACGCCTATGTCACCGCCACATCCACCACCACCTCAACCTCCCTCCTACTCCATATGGGCCTCGTCCTTCAGAGATGAAGAAGAACATTGTTTTATTTTTCTGTTTTTTTTTGTTGTTTTAAGTTATTTCCCTATCCACATTTGTTTGCAGAGCACTTGCCATGCTCTTAATTACGTTTTGCTGCCATTTGCAGCACTCTAGCCCTTTCCTTTGGTGTTTTAGAGCCATTTTAGTGCCTTAAAGTTCGGGTCCCCATTGACTTCAATGGGGTTCGGTGTCCGGGAAAAGTTCGGTAAAAGTCCGGGACACGGACCCGGACTTTTTTTTAAAGTTCGGCCGAACCCGTCGAACACGGACATCTAGGTGTCCGCTCAACCCTAATCATGATGCATCTTCAATTTCTCTCTTTGAATGTTAAGGGCCTCAATCACCCCGCCAAGCGATATTCTATGTGGCAAGAGGCTCTGACGTCCAAAGCTGATGTCCTGGCAATACAAGAAACTCATTTTAAACAAGGTTCTACTCCTAAATGTTCCCATCCGGACTACCCGCAAGTATTTCTAGCTTCGGCTGCTGAGAAGAAGAGAGGTGTTTTGTTGGCCTTTCGGGCCTCTGTGTCCTTCGCCTACTCTAGGGTGGTGCAGGACACAGAGGGCCGATATATTATCATTAACTGTACTTTGGACAATTGTTCCTACACAATTGTGAATGTTTATGCCCCCAATGCACATCAACTGAAGTTTTTTTGTAAGCTGTGTTCTAAAATTGCCAAATTAAGGGTGGGCAAATTGATCATATGTGGTGATTTTAATTTGGTGGCGGACCACGTCATGGATTCCTCCTCTAGGGGCAAATCGACCCTACCGTCTCTAGCTACCCTTATTAACTCTGAGGGGCTCCATGACATGTGGCGCTACCAACATGCGGAAGAGAGAGACTACTCCTACTTTTCTCTCTGTCACAACACATATACTAGAATTGACATGTTCCTGGTAGACTCCTCCACCTTACCCCTAGTAGCAGACACTTCCATATCTCCGATCACATGGTCCGATCATGCCGCCATACACATGACTATTTCCACCAGTCCGTCTACCCCGTCCTCCTTCATCTGGCGCTGTAACAATTCCCTCTTTTCTGATCCAGATTCCCTCAAATATATACAAACGCAATTGCAGGAATTCTTTGATCTTAATAACACCCCTGGGATCACCCCCACCACCTTGTGGAATACCCATAAGGCATTTGTCAGGGGACTCCTCATCCAAGTGGGCTCCTGCCTCAAGCAAAAATACCAGGCTAGGCTTCACGCTCTTATCGCAGAGATCCATTCCCTAGATACTATTTACAAAGCTACACCCTCTCCCGCCAATGCTTCTAAGCTTACATATCTTAGGTCGGATCTACGTAGACTCTTGGTTGAACGCCACGACAAATGGTTAGCTTGCCTTCGCTTAAATTATTATTCCTCCCATAACAAAGCGGGTAAATTTCTGGCTTCTAAACTGAAGGCCAGGAGAACCAAAACTAAAATAGACTCCATCACTCACCCCCATACCGGTGCTAAACTGACGCATCCCCACAAAATTGCCGACGCGTTTGCGGACTATTATAGCTCCCTCTATAATCTAGCTACAGACTCGGATACGCCGCAACCCACTGAAACGGACATACAGACATTCCTGAACCGCCTCAACTTACCTTCTCTATCCGCAGACTCCCTCTCCCTCTTGAATAAACCCTTCACGTCCCCTGAATTGGCTAGAACGATAAAAGCTCTACCAATGCACAAGTCCCCTGGTCCAGGTGGACTAACAAACGAGTACTACCACACCCTACAAGACATCTTACAGCCGCATATGTTTCTTCTGTTCTCTGAAGCCGTTACTACTGGTGCCCTCCCGTCTGAAATGCTACAAGCCAATATTACTACTCTACCTAAACCCGGGGAGCCGCCCTCTACTCCTGCCAACTTTCGACCCATCTCGTTGCTGAATAATGATGTTAAGATCTTTGCCAAACGGTAGGGCGTGGCTTGACGCACGATGCGGAAAGCGGCACACTGAGGAGCTGCGGGAAGTGAACGGCTCCACGACAGAGGCGTGCGGCTTGGCTCCATAGACGGCTGCGGACGATGGGCAGGGTGTCCCATCACAGACATCACACCGTACAGAGCAGTAAGCAACACCGGACATCCTCGGCGATGGCGAACCGTAACATCTCGGAGCAATTTAAATCACAAACAGCCACTAAGAGCGGCATGAGGATGGACAAGATGGCGCTGACCGATGGAGAGGAGGAAAGTAGTGAGTACTCCCAACCCTCACCGGAGGAAGGGGTAAGCAAAGGGTTCGTGGAGGACCCCCCCCCCCCCTTACAATTACAGTGATGAATAACATTGCAGCAGATATTAAGTCTACTCTGTCAGCAGCCATCACGGACCTAAAAACAGATTTCCTTAAACTATCTGAGCAGTTTTTGGTGGCGGAGCAGGCGGGTGCCCATAGAGACAGGTCAATTAGGAGATTGGAGCATATAGCGGTTTCCCATGCGGCACACTTGATTGAGATTAATAAAAGTCTGGAGGACTTAGATAATAGAGGGAGACGCTGTAATTTGAGAATTAGAGGCATCCCGGAGGACGTTACACAAGATCAAATACCCCAAACCTTACAAAAGATGTTTAACTCATTGTTGGAGAGACATGAGGATGCAACGATTGATTTTGTACGTGTACACAGAGCACTGCGGGCCAAAGGCATAGACAGTGGACCTCCTAGAGACATTATATGCTGTTTCCAAAGCTTTCAAGTGAAAGAGGAGGTCATGTTTAAAGCAAGACAAAAAGGAGAAATTAAATTTAAAGAAGTACTGGTTCAGATATTTCAGGATCTTTCTCAGATCACTTTGAGGAACAGAAGAGCTTTACGTCCTCTTTTAACAGTGCTGCGGGAAAAGAAATTTAAATATCAATGGAGGTTTCCCTTTGCATTAACAGTGACTCTACAGGGTAAAATGCACACCCTCAGATCACCCAATGATTTAGGAGAATTTTGTGAGGGCCTACCGATACCAATAATGGAACTTCCGGAGTGGTATCAGGAATATAAATTACCCATACTAAATGAGGACTTTGGGCGCTCACCTATACAATCACCAGAAAAAAGACCTCAGAATAAGAAGAGTAGGAGTAATAGACCTGGAAAGTAGAAGTAAAGATACTCTGCAGCAAAAAGAAAAATGAAAAATAATATGAAGTAGCCAAGTACAGAAGGAGACGGGAAAGAGAGGAAGATGGAAACTTTCTCCCCCCCCCCTTTTTTTTTGCAGGGTTTTCTGTCCCAGTTCATTAAGTTGTTTGATGCTGTGACATGTGTATAAGATGAGAAAATGCGTGCTTTTGATATAAGCTAAGTTGAGATAGAAAGAGGGAAGAGAGTGAGGAGGGGAAAGGAATCCCCCCCTCTCCCCCCCTTTTTTTTTTTTTTTCCTTTTTTTTTTTATCTTTTACTTTCTTTATTATAATTATTTACAAAATTTACAATCATCACCACATTTATCATCAACAAGGAAAAAACAAATTATAATACAAATTACCATTTCATCTACTTGGATCTGTTCTATCTCAACCTTCCTTTTTTTTTTTTTTTTGATGTATTAATAGTAGGTGAATTTTGCATCCCTTATTCCCCCTCTCTTTCTAATTTATCGTCTCCTTTATAGGCATTTTTTGAAGGAGCCGTTTCCCGAGTGTTATTGTTTCATACAAGGGATGAAAGTTAAGGAGAACACGTATAAAGTAGCGGCATATGCCGACGATTTGTTATTTTATGTAACACAGCCTTTGATTACAATGCTGAATCTGATGAAAGCTTTTGAAAAATATAGCTATATATCAAATTTCCGCATAAATTTTTCGAAATCCGAAGTACTCAATCTAAATGTACCAGAGAACAAACTGTCACAAATAAGAGAGAAAAGCCCTCTTAGATGGGTTACGGGAGCCCTGAAATATTTGGGTGTTTGGATAACTCCGAGTTTGGAAACTTTGTATTCTAAAAACTTTTTACCATTGCTTAAACAAATTCAGTTAGACCTGAAGCAGTGGCATACTAGGTTTTTTTCATGGTTTGGAAGAGCAGCCATTATTAAAATGGTAACTCTTCCAAGACTGCCTTATCTGTTTCATACCCTGCCAATTCAGATTCCCAATAGCTATTTTGCAAAACTCGGAAGGATCCAAACCCAATTTATTTGGTCACATAGACAGCCTCGAATATGGCACAATCTGATTGCGAGACGGAAGGAAAGGGGAGGAATGGGAGTACAGGATTTTCGATTATATTATAAGGCAACTCATCTCACACGAATCATCGATTGGCATTGTCATGAATCAAAGAAAGCATGGGTAAAGTTGGAAGCGGACATTATAGAGTGCCCGCTACGATACTTGCCTTGGAAAGCATGGCAAAAATGTCCGGCCAAAGCGAAGGCTCATCCGTTAATAAGACAGACGATAGCGACGTTTCACGGAGTGATTAAACTCCATGATATTTCGAGTCTACCAGGGCCTCTTACACCGTTGATAAACAACCCAGAGTTTGTACCAGGTTACTCAGATGTTTGGCTTAATGCATCGGAAAATAGCAATTTCAAAGTTGCAGCACATTTATTTAAGGATGGTGTTCTGGTAGGAAAAGACCAACTTAAAAACACACAAAACGCTTTAACTATACCTTTTTGGTCATATCTACAATTACACCATTTTTTAAATGAACCTGTGAGGAAGCAGGCCTGTGGGAGACAGATCTCGGCCTTTGAACAGATATGTCTGGATCAAACGCCATTTAAAAAAGCGACGTCATACACCTATACGCTGCTTCTCTCCAGTGTAAGGATTAAACCAGATAAATTTAAAGAAAAATGGGAGAAAGCGCTACAAGTATCAATTTCAGATAAAAAATGGACGACAGCGTGCACTATGACGCATAAATGTTCAAGGAATACGAGATCTCAAGAAAATCCGTATACGCTTCTTACCCAATGGTATATGACACCGGAGAAAATTAACAAGTGGTTCCCAAATACATCTGAAATGTGCTGGAGATGTGGTCAGTCAGTAGGAACATTATACCACATATGGTGGCAGTGTACAAAAATAGTTGAGTATTGGACTCATATACGGGAACTGATTGAGAAAATAGCGGGTACAGCAATCCCATTAACTCCTGAATGTTGTTTATTACACATTACGGATGCCGCAGACCAAAGGTATAAAAATTCAATAGTTTGCTACCTTTTGAATGCGGCAAAACTATTAATACCGAGATATTGGAAATCTACCTCATCCCCATCAATTAGAGAATGGGCGTTTACAGTGAGAGATATCTATAATATGGAAGAGACCATGGCCATTGCTTCTGATAAAATAAATAAATTTCAATCAATATGGAGGCCATGGTATATCTTCCAATGTTCAGATGGGTTTTCCCAGCTTATAGACGCAGGATCCGACCCGGTGCTTCACGTATGATAAGATATACAAACCTGGAAATCTCCTCCTTTCCCTTCCTATTTTTTGCCCCTTTTTTTTTTTTTTTTTATTTAAGACTTATTATTTTTTTTCTTATTCTTAATCAATATAAGAAAACTAAGATCGTAAAAATCTAAAACTTTAAATATTTGACACAATGTAATATTGAAACTTGGTCAACATTGTAAATGTAAAAGCGCTAGCCGGTTTATTTTTGAATAGAATAGAAATGTTGGAAAGAGAGTACTCTATTTGACACAGGATATTGATGGTTGAATAGGAGCAACACATTGGTGGTTTGGTGGAGATGGGGGGGGGGGGGGGGGTAGAGGAAAGGAAAAGGAAAACATTTTTTTTTTTTTTTTTAGGTGGGGTTGTTGCAATGGAGTGTTGTTATTGATGTGCACATTTGGCACCAGTGGGGTGGGAGAACAATTTTTGTTGTGTGGTTATTGGTATAAAAATAATTTGATAAACACATATAGCAGCGGGAGAGATGTGTGGGGGGGGGTTTTCTTTTTTTTTTTTTGCAAGATATGAGAATACACGAGAAATGTAAATATGGATTTAATCCTCTGACACAGGCGGTGGAATGCGAGTCACAGTTAACACGATATCATGAATATAAGGTGATAGGGGAGGGATGTGAGAGGGATATGATTCCCCACACTCCCCCCCCCTCTTTTTTTTTTTTTTTTTTCTCTCTTTCCTTTCTTCTTCTTTCTTTTCCCTTTCCCCTCGTCTCTCCGCCTCTCTCTACGTTTTCTTTCCACTCTTGGACAATGAAGGGATTTAAGGGAATTAAACAAGAATATAGGGTTGGGGGATACCCATCCTACCTTTGAATACAGAGAATTGTAGATTGAAACACATATAATGGGTTTTGAATTTGTGTCTGACTGTGTCTCGTATCCACTTCAAAATAAATGAACCGGATAAAATACTTTTACAAAATGAAAATATACTTTTAAGAACTTTATGTTGACTGCCGAGATATTATATGTTTAAAATAATTGTGTCTTTTAAAAGTACTGTACATTCATATTTGTAATCTTTGAATTTCTAATGCTAATAAAATCAAGATTGAAACAAAAAAAGATCTTCGCCAAACTTATAGCCAACAGGGTTGCATCAATTCTTCCAACGTTAATAGGTGCAGACCAGATGGGCTTTATAAAAGGTAGACAGGCTCCAGACGCTACCAGGAGAGTGGTGAATTTGATCCACCACGCGGAACGCACTAAAACGCCTTCTCTGCTCCTTTCTGTTGACGCAGAGAAGGCGTTTGATTGCGTCCATTGGGGATACATGTGATCGGTATTGCAGAAATTTGGTTTCTCTGGTCCGATCCTGGACGCCATACTTACCCTATACTCTTCCCCTTCGGCCAAAGTCCTGTCAGCGGGGGTGCTATCCAAATCCTTCTCCATAACTAATGGCACTCGACAGGGATGCCCCCTCTCCCCTCTTATTTTCAACCTCCTGATCGAACCCCTAGCGGCATCTTTTAGACAAAGTCCCCTAATCTCCAGGTTTAAATTTCAACGATCGCGCCACGTAATCACATTGTTTGTCGATGACGTAATCCTCAGCCTTACAAACCCTGTTGTTTCGCTGCCGGGGGCCCATGATATTTTACAGTTGTTCAGCAGATTCTCATACTATAAAGAAAATTTCAGTAAGTCGGTCATCCTTAATATGGGGATTCACCCAAATGCTCGCACCCACCTACAATCTACTCTACCATATACTTGGTCCACATCACCCCTGTGGTACCTGGGCATTAATCTCACTTTCCCTACTGCTAAACTGATACCGTCTAATTTGAAACCCCTGACATCCTCTATTTCAGCAGACATAGCCAAACTTAGGAACACTGAACTTTCCTGGACAGGGAGAATTGCAGCTTTTAAAATGTTGTGCCTGCCAAAAATACTCTACCTCTTCCGCACCCTACCGGTGTACGTTCCCCTCAAATACCTTACATAGTTACATAGTAGGTGAGGTTGAATAAAGACAATAGTCCATCCAATTCAACCTGTGTAGGTGTGTGTGGCTGTAATCATCTCGCATACCCCTGAATGTTCTGATACTTGAGATGTACGTCTAGAAGTCTTTTGATAACCACCATATTACCTGCAGAAACCACCTCTTGTGGTAGAGAATTCCACAATCTTGTAGCCCTAACAGTAAAGAACCCCCCACGTTGCCTGAGGTTAAAACGCTTCTCCTCTAATCGCATTGTATGCCCCCGAGTCCTCATGTAATCCCTGCGACTGAACAGCTTTTCTTCTAAGCCTAGATCCCCATTGAGATATTTAAAAATTGCTATCATGTCCCCCCTCAGTCGTCTCTTCTCCAGGGAGAATAAATCAAGCGATTGCAGACGCTCCTCATAATCAAGGTCCTCCAATCCCCTAATTAGTTTAGTTGCCCTTCTCTGGACCCTCTCCAGCTCCAACACATCCCTTCTGAGGACTGGTGACCAGAACTGGACAGAATACTCCAGATGCGGTCGGACCAGAGTTTTATAAAGTGGAAGGATTATAGTCTTATCCCTGGAATACATCCCTTTCTTTATGCATGCTAATATTCTGCTCCCTTTGGCAGCTGCCGCTTGACATTGCATGCTGTTGCCTAGTCTATCATCCACCAATACTCCCAGATCCTTCTCCATTTTTGATTCTCCCAGGGGTTCCCCTCCTAACGTGTATTGTGCTTTTATGTTGCTAGTCCCCAAGTGCAAAACCTTACACTTCTCCACGTTAAACCTCATTTGCCAAGTCGTTGCCCACTCCGTTATTTTGTCCAGGTCATTCTGTAGGATATCTGCTTCATGCTGTGCTGTTATTGCCCTGCCTAATTTTGTGTCATCTGCAAAAACTGATATTGAACTACAGATCCTGTCCTCAATGCTGTTTATGAATAAATTGAACAAGGTTGGTCCTAGGACTGAGCCTTGGGGGACCCCGCTTACTACCTCAGACCAGTCTGAGTATGCGCTGTTTATTACCACCCTTTGGACACGCCCTTTTAGCCAGTTCCGTATCCAAGAGCAAACCCTGCCGTTGATACCTGCAGACCTTATTTTATAAATTAAGCCCTTATGGGGAACTGTATCGAACGCCTTAGCGAAATCCAAGTACACCACATCCACTGGTCTGCCCCTATCTAGCTCACAGCTCACCTCCTCATAGAATGTTAAGAGATTGGTTTGACAAGAACGCCCATTTGTAAACCCGTGCTGGTTACTACTAATGATGCTGTTGTACTTAGCAAACTCTACGATATAGTCCCTTATCATCCCCTCCAGAAGTTTACATACTACTGATGTCAGACTGACAGGCCTATAATTTCCCGGGATATGCCTCTGACCCTTTTTGAATATCGGAATCACGTTAGCTTTCCTCCACTCCCCTGGTACATCTCCTGTCCTAATACTGTCCGCAAAGATCAGGAACAGTGGTCTGGATATAACCTTACTGAGTTCCTTGAGTACTCTCGGATGTACGCCATCTGGGCCTGGTGATTTGTTTGTGTTAAGCTTATCCAGC
Source organism: Pelophylax lessonae (assembly GCF_965119305.1). Classification (NCBI taxonomy): domain Eukaryota; kingdom Metazoa; phylum Chordata; class Amphibia; order Anura; family Ranidae; genus Pelophylax; species Pelophylax lessonae. The sequence continues at coordinate 131,036,403 of NC_138777.1, forward strand.
CTTTCCCTGATTTCATCCTCTGTTAGCCATAGTGGCAAGTCCTGTGTATTACTACTAACCATACAGTCATGGTCAGTGTACCCCTCCTTTTCCTGTGTAAAGACTGACGAGAAAAAAGCATTCAGCGTGGTTGCTTTTTCAGTGTCTTCTGTAACCATCCTCCCATCATCGTTAATTATGTGTGCAATATGCTCTGCCCTAGTTTTTTTGCTGTTGATATACTTAAAGAATTTCTTTGGGTTTTTTTTACTATCCTCCGCTATTTGCCTCTCAAAGTCTATTTTAGCCATCTTGATTTCGTGTTTACACTTCTTATTTGCCTCCTTGTATTGGTCGAAAGCCAATACTGTGCCTTCTGATTTATATTTCCTGAAGGCCAATTTTTTTCCCCTAATAAGATTTTTAACGCTATGGTTTAGCCAGCCAGGTTTGGCTTTGTCTCTTCTAAATTTATTTCCCATAGGAATGCACTGCAAGATGCCTTTGCTTAATATATTCCTAAAGCATTCCCATTTTTCCTCTGTGGTCAGGGATCCCAGGGTTCGGTCCCAGTTTACCCTTTCCATCAACGAGTACAATTTTGGAAAGTCTGCCCTTCTGAAGTTAAGGGTTCTTATGTTCCCCACTTGCCTTGCTATATTGTTATTTACGCTAAATGTGATCATCCTGTGATCGCTAGAGCCCAGGTTGTCCTGGACCCCTACCTCCGAGATTATGTATTATGCGTTTTCTCTAGTAGGAGAGTCCACCAGCTGTGACATGTAATTATCCTGTAAGGTTTCTGTGAATAGCCGGGCCTTCTGTGAGTGTGTAGTCCCCTCTTCCCAGTCAATGTCGGGATAATTGAAGTCCCCTAATATGATGACTGATCCTAGCTTTGCCACTTTACCCAAAAGTGCTAAAAATTCCTGCTCTACCTCCTCCCCTTGTTTAGGTGGCCTATAGCAAACCCCCACAATTACTTTCCCCTTTTCTCCTTCCCTATGGAGTTCTACCCATACGGATTCTAACTCCATACTCATCCCTTCCGTAATGTCACTCCTCTCTATCACCTTTACATTATTCTTGACGTAGAGACATACCCCTCCCCCTCTTTTTCCTATCCTGTCCTGTCCTTAGACCCTTAGACCCCTTATTTCACTTCTCCGCACGTTTATCTGGCAAAAGAAAAGGGCTAGATGCTCCTACGCCCATATGATATGCCATAAATCGGTGGGGGGTATAGGCCTACCTGATCTTGTGGACTATCAGTACGCAACCCATCTTGCTCCCCTACGTTATTGGTTCCTCACACTCTGATCTTCCCTGGTGCCCTATAGAAGCTTCTGTCTCAAAAGTGGCAGACCTTAGTGTATTACTTGTCGCAGATAGATGGAAAGCGCTTTCCCTCCACCCCCTCCCCCTTCCTACACAGGCTCCCATAATATTGTGGAGACTTCTGGCTCCCCATATTCCATGTTCCACGTTGTCAGTGGAAGTCCCATTATCATTAGACGCTCTCAATGTCCTTCTCCCATGTGTTAATCTATCACAATTCACCTCAAATGGCATCACCACCATGGCTCAGCTTTACCATGGCTCAACTCTCAAACCATTCACGACACTAGCAAGCAAATATCTATTACCGGCTCGGGCCATCTATACGTACAACAGTATTGCCAGCTTCCTTCGCAAACATCCACCGCCTAAGATCCTCCTTCCACCTCAACTGTGGCAATATCTCTCCAACCCTCTCTGCATGACGAAAGGTATTTCTCTGTTCTACAACACCTTTAGTCAAAAGGTTACCTTCCATAAAACACCACATATGATTGCTTGGGAAGGTGACATCCGCCGACCCTTTTCAGAAGCGCAATGGCGGCTGGCCGTGCGCGCTTCCTACAAGGTGTCTCGCTGCGTCTCCCATTGGGAACAGGCTCAAAAAGTTATTACTCATTGGTACCTTACACCATACCGTTTATCGAAAAATTTATGATACTCAAAGCCCCTTATGTTGGCGCAGTTGCTACCAGGTGGGCACCATTGTTCATATTTTTTGGCACTGTAAAAGCTTGACCAGTTTTTGGGGTAAAATCTTTGAAATCCTATCCACTGTCACCGGTATACTAATTTCGCCTAACCCTGCCTTAGCTCTTCTTAATCTAGGTCTGGACACTATACCACCTCACATGAGAACGGTTGTGACTCATACTTTTGTCGCAGCGCGAACGGTAATAGCCAGATATTGGAAACAGCCCATTGCTCCTTCTCATCTTGAGGTTATAACACAAATTAACTACCATTACTCCCTTGAAAAAGCATATGCTTTCTCCACTCTACGGGGCCCAAAATTCCACGAAGACTGGTCAATCTGGACTCAAAGCAGATATTTTGTTCCTTCTCACTGAGTTATTGTTGTTATACATGCACTAGATTCCTCAGTCATGTTTTAGGTATAAGCAATTTCTTTGTATACGATATTATCCCTACCCCCCTTTTCCCTCCTATTGTTTTATGTGTACGTGTTATGCCCCGTTGTTTATTTTTTGTGACTTGAAAACTCAATAAACACTATTGAAAGTAAAGCGTGTGCGTGTAATGATTCTTTCACTTATTTGTAGTTGACAAAAAGTGTTCCTCTTTGTGGAACTATTTCAGTAATCTCTTGTGTGCTGACAAGGGGGGCAGCTGACTTGACAGAGCGGATGGCCAAATATTAGGGGAGGATGTAGCTGGGTTAACGTCAGTATGCTGATTATCTACTGCAGTTTCCTGCCCAGATGCACAGGGAGGAAGTGTAACTCATATTGTATCATAGTATTTTGGGCAGTGCAAAATGACAGAGAGGGGCTGTGTCCTGCTACAACTGCTGGAAAGAGGTAGGGAGGGTGCTTTTCTGGGTTAAATACTAAATTAAATGTATATTCTTTTATTATAATGTTGCCTATATGTGTTTCTAGCATGATATGTTTGAGTGTCACTTGTGATTTAACAGAAGTTGTTTACTTTTATCATGAGTATTGTTTTAATGATGTGTTTATCTTCACCAGTTTACATTTAAAAAAACAATCACTGAACACTCATATAATGTTATACAATCTTCATATAACAGTTGTAATCCGGTTATGAATGATAGTTGTGAGGCATTTGTGTTATAACATTTCATATTACGGTAATCACATTACATAGAAGTGCTTGCTGTGTGTGTGCAATTTCTGAGCATGCGTTAGCAAAATAAATTCCTGTCTTGCACACATTGCATAGAAATAGAGAATGTTTGTATTCACATATTCCAGCCACAAAACAAAATGTATATTTTAATACTTTGTATCAAATTCCTTTGTTCCTTGTTTTCATGTGCGTAAAGGAAAAATTCACATTTGCTGGTCTCTACACTTAAGTTAAATAAATTATTAGGAAATAAATTGTAAGGATTTTCTGCAAACTTAAAGTGATATAAAACCCAAAAGCAAACATGTAACAAATTGCAGTTTACCAATTCTAAAATGTGATGGATTCATTTTTTTTTTTTTTTTTTTTGGTGCCAGAAAGTCTGTTATTTTTCAACAGATCTAGCTGCCCTGCAGATGAAGCAGTTAGAGGGTCGAGACAAACACAATGATCAGCTTTTATTTATTTATGTAAAACCTTTACCCCAAATGGAACTGTAAGCCCCTGTTCACACTAAGGCGACCTGTGAGGCGACCTGGTCGCCTCCCATAGGGAAGCTGCGGACCCGTTCTAATAGGAGCGACACAAGTCGCTCCGACTTAGAAAAAGGGTCCGGAGCTTCTTTGGGGCGACCAGGAGGCGACCGCCATAGACTTCAATGTTATGAAGTCCGTGGCGGCCGCTCCGAGGTCGCGGCGCGCTGCTCGCACCGCGACCTCCGAGGTCGCGGTGCGAAGTAGCGTCGCTCGTATGTGAACAGGCACTAACTGTTTATAAAGTGTTAGCTGGAGTTTAGATTGAATTCGTTAGTGTATTTAACCACTGCAGCCCGGAAGGTTTCGCCCCCTTCCTGACCAGAATATTTTTTGCAATTTGGCACTCCGCTGCTTTAACTGGTAATTGCACGGTCATGCAACACTGTACAATGGTATTTGATCACCACAATAAAAATAAAAGAAGACCGAAAACATTTTGAAAAAAAATTATTTTTTACTTTTTTTGTTATAAAAAATATCTAATAATTTAAATTTTTTGTCATACATTTAGGTCAAGTTGTATTCAGCTACATGTCTTTGGTAAAAAAAATCTCAATAGGCATATATTTATTGATTTGCGCAAAAGTTATATTGTCTACAAACTGTGGTATATACACTGGAATTTATGCAGCTTTTACTTTTTGACTGCCTATTCACAATTTAGATTTAAAGTATTTACCATAGACACTCAGTCACTTTAGATTCCTGTAGGAGGATTATTTATATGTTTATTACCATTGTTTTTTCATACCTGCATAAATGTGATGTTTTATTGATATATTTTACACCAAGGGTTTACATTTTTATTTACACATTTATCTGCTAGGGACAGTGCAATCACTATCTATTTATTGTATCCATACACCTTCAGATATTTGACAGTGCCATTTACCTCCCTACACAATTTTCTATTCCATTGTTCACTTGTGTGAATAATTAAAAGAAAGTATGGAGGTGTTGACTGCAGCCTACCTTTTATTTATCCTAAGCGCGTATCTTTTCTTTCTTTAAACCCATGGAAACGTGAATGGAATGGAGGCCAATAGGGCAAGGCCATTGTAGAACAGCCATAACCTTCTGTGGGTCCATGGAGATCCCTTCAGCAAAAAATGATGTAGCCCAACTGCTTTATTTTACTTGCATCTTTGTGTGGTCTGGTTTCCTGGCACCCTGACAGTACACAAAGGCCATGAATCCTAATGATGCAGGAGTGCCTATGCTCCCCATGCTGGTTTCCAACAAGATTACCTTTTTGGGTCACTTCTCTCAGGCATTGCAGACGTTGCTTGAACGCACACCTTGCTCCTGGTGCTACTAGGCCTGCTGCTGCTCCTGATGCCGCTTCTGCTCCTGCAGCTGGAATCGCTGTTACCAGTTCACCAGAAGATAGAGTGGCACTATTACTGGCATTCTGCTGCATACAAGAACATTGAGATTGTAGCAACCTAGGAACGGGGCTGGGTACGCCTGACCTTAGCAGGGACCACTGCTCAGTGGCAGAGCTTTCTGTCTGGGTGCCGCTGCTCTCTACAGGTTTGAATACTGAGCCTGATTTTGACAGTGAGGACTCTCCATCGCTCTCATCTGTCATGTTCAGTATCCTGTAGGCCTCTTCACTAGTGTACCTTTTTGTTTGACATTTTGGCCAATACATTTATAGGTACCTAGTGTGACTCACGGGTAAAAAAAGCACCTAGTTGTCAAAGACTGTTTGAATCGCTACAAAAAAGTTAACTGCTAGCGCTAGCAGAGATCAGGCCTGACTCTGCTAACACTGTGGTTTTTGGTTTTGTATGCTGTGTATCAGAAGTGACAGTGATCTACTGACACCGCACTTGTGGTGGGGGAGGGGGGGATAGGAGGGGCTAAATGCAGATGTTGGTAGGCTGAACCTGCTAATGCTGTGTTTTTGGGAACACTTTACTATTGAGGACGCTAATATAGTTCTGATCTGATCAAAGATATTGATCCATTCAGACTATACTAGTGGAGGTGTATAGTGTGTATGTGTGTTAATGTTACTGGCAATCAAAGGTTAAAATATATTAGGGAATATGTGGCAGGCAATCTGACGCTGTATGGGATTGATGTTAACTGACTCTAACGATATCCTGCATCACCCATGACACTAATACAGTCATCAGAAAAAAGATCTGTACACTGTACTAATGACACTGACAGGGCAGTGAAAGGGTTAACTGGGGGTGATCAGGGGGTTAAAACCTTTTTAGGAAATACATGGTGGGTATCTTGACCCTATCTGGGATTGCCGCTAAAGCTATCTAGCCTCACCAGTGACACTAAATACAGTTATCAGTAAAATATCTGTAACCTGTACCTAATGAAACTGTGACAGAGAGTGAAAGGGTTAACTGGGGGGATCACGATTGAGGGGTTAAATGTGCCTAACTGTGTGTTCTGGTGTCAGTCTCACTATAAATGCTCTCTTCTCTCACACTGGAACCGAAAAGGGTCGATCAGCAGGCCCAGGCCATAAATCATTGGCCTGAACCTGATGATTGATCGGTTCTAAATCAAATCTGATCACTGCTGGGCCAGCAGGCGCACGTGAGTGCCCCCTACCCATGGGCATGAATCACGTACAGGTACGTGATTTTGTGCAGAGAGGCTGTCCTGCTGCAATAAATGTACGTGTGGCGGTCCAGAGGTGGTTAAACTTGCTAGTGCATCTAACACTCCCCTTCATCCCGATTGACAATATTGCTGTCCAAAGGTGTCTCTGTGCTCCTTTATCCAAAGTGTAGACTCCATAATATAGGAGGTTTGTTATTAGCCAGATTACAAGATAAAAACCAGAGGGGAAAAGCTTAAAAAAAAAAAAAAACTAATGCAACCACCACATGTGATGATTGGTAAGCTGCAATATATTACATTTAGTTTTTGGGTTTAATACTTCTTTAATTGCAAATTGTTACCTTGTGTTCTGATGTTTTGTGAATGGTGAAGCAAAACATTCCAGAACCTTTCTCTTTCCTGTTTTGTGATAATTGCCATGATCTATTTGCTCTACCCTCCCTTCTAGATTGTAAGCTCTAACGAGCAGGGCCCTCTAGTTCCTCCTGTTTTGAATTGTATTGTAACTGTATTGTCTTCCCTCACATTGTAAAGCGCTTCGCAAACTGTTGGCGCTATATAAATCCTGTATAATAATAATAATAATAATTGTATAATCATAACCTGAAGTAAATTACATTTTTGGTGGTGATCTATACCTGTACCCAAAGTGTGTTTTGAGTTTTAACTCTTTTGTCGGCAGTTTAAAATAAAACATTTTCTTTAATAATAATACAGTGTAGCAGGATTTCCATGCATTGGGCCTGATATGGGTCTGCCTTTGCTACCGGTAACACTTCCAACACATTTAAGTTGAAAACCCAAGTGTGAGAGCTGAGACAATGACCATTCTGGCATCTTTGGTTTGTTTGGTTTATTTTGTAATGGGGATGGGAGAAGGGAATGAGTGGGATACTCCTCTGGCTAAACTCAGTTTAACTGGGACACTTTGTAGAAAAATGCCTGTTAGCGCTGTCCTGACGCCAGCTGAATGCCGACCAACTCTTCCTGGTGCTTGCAAATACTGTTTTGCTGAACTGTGCTGAAACTTCGACTTTAACTCCTTGGTTAACTCAGAAGATCCAGGACTGTAGTGACACTTTACTCTTGAGACTCTGTCTAGCTCAAAAGTCCTGCTAATGGCTTCCTCCAGCCCTTCACTGACTGAAGTAGCTCCTTGTAACTGCTTGTGCTGCTGCAACCCTTAATGCTTTCCTGGAACTGAACCCCTCTATTTCCACTGGTCCTCGACACACCAGATCCTCTCTGCAGCTCAGCTCTCTCTGTACTCTCAGGCAGCCACCCGAGACACCCGATCCTTTTGACAGGAGGAGAGACAGCTGTACTCTCCCTCCTGGGCCTCTGCTTCCCGCCAAAGACGCCGTGTCCTGCGTTCCCCTCAAACTTATACCCACTCCCAGAATTCTTTGCGGCAGAATCTGCCTTCTGGGGTAGATACAGGCCTGAATGTGCCTCTGATTGGGTTTCCTCCACTGCCCAATGAGAATCCTCACCAAACTGAGTCAGGTCTACGCCCGAGTCTTCTACGTCATTACGTCACTTCCGGCACCCGGAGCCAGAGCCGTGGAACGCGGAAGCTTCCCGGCCGAAAAAATCACTGATCGCGGCTCAACCTGTGAGTTACTACACGCATTAGTTTCAGTTGTATTTAGAATATGGCACCAGGGGTTTCCTTCTCTGCATTTATTTTTGAGGAACACACAGTCCACAAACGGACGATAAGGAGTGGAGGAACCCCTGAACAGCATCCCCCAGCAAAAGCCATAGCAGGTTGTATATAGGGTACGACACCCAGCGGTCACGCTGGTGTTTGCAACCCGGAGCCTCTTCATTTCACATTCAATTTCTTGTAAATTGACCGTCTCTTTTACCCATTTTTTCACCCCTGCTCACAGCAGCACTTACTTTATGGTTTTTGTTCTCATGTGCAATCACTTATAGTTTTTTCACTGATTGGATGTACACTGCACCTGCTATATTTAATTTTAAATAAAGTCACTGTCTTTTCCCAATTTTGTGATTTCTTTGCACTAGCACTTTGCACTGCATCTTTGCACCATTATCTTACAATTTATATTTTACTACAACCGGTTTCTGGTTAAACTGTGAATCACATGTTGTGCACTTTATAATTTATATTTATTCAAGTTTATCATACAATTAAATTACAAGTCACTAATGCACTTTATAAATTATTTTAAATATCACTGCTCATTGAATCTATTTATTTCACTAAGTGCACTCACTTTTAAAAGGTAGCGCCGTTCACAACCCCCTCTGTATGCATTTAATGGACATAAAATGCCTTTTATGCCGCTGTATTTAGCGTAGACCTACGTCGCCAGACACTCCCCTTTCTCGGCGGCGCGCGCGAGCCGCCGGAGGCTCGCTCCCGCTGTATTCAGTCACAGCGGGAGTCGGGCCTGGGGAGGAGCAGCGGCGATTGCCGCTGCTCTTCCCCGATCGTCGGGGAATCGAGTCTGGAGATCCGCCCGCTTGTGTAAACAAAGCGGGCGGATCTCCTAAGTGACAGACAGGGTCAGATTGCAGGATTCAGCATAGCTGAACCTGCGATCTGTCCTTGTGTCACTCAGTCACCTCCCCCCACACATGCCAGTAAGCACCAGGCATACATTAACCCCTCCCTCTCCAATAAAATTAACCCCTTCCCTGCCAGTGTCATTACTCGTTAAAAAAAAAAAAACACCAAAAATGACAGAAATCTTTCCCTTAGTTAGTAAACGCAATAACTTTTGCGCAAACCAATCAAAATACGCTTATTGTGATTTTTTTTACCAAACATAGGTAGCAGAAAACAAATTGGCCAAAAATTTAAAAAAATTTTGATTTTTACATTTTTTTGGGGGGGAATTTCATATAAAAAAATGTGAAAAATATTGTTATTTTTTCAAAATGTATGCTATTTTTTTTTATCGCGCAAAAAGTAAAAATTGCACAGGTGATCATATACCAACAAAAGAAAGCTCTGTTTGTGGGAAAAAAAGGACGTAAATTTCGTTTGGGTACGGCGTTGCATGACCGCGCAATTGTTAGTTAAAGTCGCACAGTGCCGAATCGCAAAAAGTGGCCCAGACGTAAGACAGCAAAATCCTCCGGTGGTAAAGTGGCTAAATTACCCTGTGACAAAAGTCTCTAGAGAAGCGCAGTATATGTGGAAGGTATATAACACCCCGCTTCAATCTGTGGTTTTGGTGGGCCACTGGTCTATCACACCAGTTATAATACTTTTTTATAAGTGCTTTTGTCACTCTTTTTAGTTGTAGTATCACTGCAGAAACACTCACCACACCAGTCACAATGCTGCACAGTGCACAATAAAAATCCACTATAATATGCTTTCTATATTGCAAAGTATATTATAAGTGTATTACACTCCTATATAGTGCACTGCACACCAAAGAATAGTACACCTATACCAAATACCAGTCCTTGAAAGGACTTTTGTGGACCTATAACAGAGCGATCTGTGTCACTGATAGTCTGTCCCTGCTGCACACAGCAAACCTCTCCCTACACTGACAAAAAGCAGAATGTAAAATGGCAGCCAGCTCAGGTCTATTTATAAGGTAGGGGTATGTCCATGTGCTGAAATGTCTCAATTGGCTGTCCTGTTCCACCTGATAAATGTGTCATGGGTCAAAGTTCTCCCCAATGTAAACTAATATGGCCGCCGCGAACAACGCCATATGTTCGCAATAGCGGCGGACTGTGAACGAGCAAAGTTAGTCGCAAACCGACTGCCGGGCGAACCGCAAGGCCATCTCTACTCTCTGTATCATACACTCATAGGCCACGTTCTGGTCTCTGGCTCTGGCAATGTTTCCTGGAGGGGTGAGATCTGGGATCCTCTCAACATAAGCATCACAGAATCCCAACTTTTGTGCTAGATCTCCCCTTTCCATAGCTTCCTTGGCCTCCTTGTCAATAGTCACAGCCACTTCAGGACCTGGGGAGCTGCTCCCAGCTTCTGACCCCCAGTCCCACTCGGTTTCGTCAGCTGACCCCCAATCATCGATCCCCCTCTTCTATTGATCCATACTTGTACTGAAAAAACAGGGACCTGATGGGTACAGGGCATGCTTCTTCCTCACCACTAATGCTGGTGGGTGAGGCTTGAGAAACTGCAGGCTAATAGGGCCAGATCCTGCCATTACTGCAGGGGTAGCTACATCCTCCGGCTATCCTCCGGTCACTGGTGCTGGCATGGATCCCCTCCCAAGGGAGAGTCCATACAGTCTCCGAGGCTAGCCCCACTGCCCTTCTCGGCATGGCCGACTACGATCCTCACAGTATCGGTGCAATTACTATACAGAATAAATGTCCCGCTGTCGAATGCACGGTCAACATCAGTCCACATAGTATGCACATACACCCGGCCCCTGGCACCTCTCTTCCAGTGCCCCCGACCTCCATCTTCGCCGTCCCCACTGGGACCACCGGCGTCCTATTCTCTATCCCCACTGGGACCCCGATGCCATCTTCACCGTCCCCACTGGGACCTCTTCCTGTTAAGCAGTTGCAGCATTCATGCACTTTTACACTTTTTCCCCCTGTTCTCCATGTTCTGACAGCAGAGTGCATTTCATTTTTTTTTCCCAAAACATTTTATTGAAATTAAAGTACACAGTAATCAAAACAGGTGTAAAGACCGCAATGTGTACAAACATGTGTAATAACAAACAGATAGAACGGTATGAGACAATATAACTGTAAACGTTAGGAAAGGGTAAGGCACCATGGAGACTCTAACATGAAGTTTATCATCGTTGTGGGGTCATATAATTGAAAGTATCAATGCAGACGTAAAGATCTGGGATGTGGGGGCAGTAAATGTGTTGCGGCGAGGCCTTCTGAACTCCGACACCCCAGATGGGGAACTTGCTGTGTCGGGGGACAGAGGGCACACACCATACAAAAGCGAGTCCCAGTTAGGAGTAACTTGTACTAGGGATATGTGGGGAATCGAACAATGGAAGCTGGTGACCTTCAGACGGCAGCTGAGGAGCCAGGAGGGGGGTGGGGTATGAAGGGGGGGAGGAAAAAGGGAAAAGTGGGGGAGGGAAGGAGAGGGAGAGGGAAGGAGGGGGGAAGGGAGGAAAGGGGGGGACAGAAGGAAGTGAGGGAGGTGAGGGGGGACAAAGAGCGGTCCCATGAGTGATTGAAAGGTGGAGTGTACCCACCTGAGGTGAAGTATATTCGGTGGGAAAACCCAGTGATTAAGTGCTCAGTGTCTGAAAGCCGGGCAGGGACCTGAAGTGTATCCAAGTTGCCCAAGTCAGGTAATGTTTGTGGGCCTTGGCCAATGAGGTCCTCCATCTCAGCAACCCGTTGTACCCTCCGGAACCATTCTGCAATAGTAGGAGGGGAGGTGGACAACCAGTGGCATGGAACACACATTTTAGCCGCGTTAATGAGGTGCAGGGTAAGAGATTTTTTTTAGTTGGCAAAGGACAGTAATGTGTGATGCAGGAGATATTGTGCTGGAGTAAAGTCAGGTGTGAAGGTGGTGATACGGGAAATTAGGGAATGAACGTCTCACCAGAACGGCTGGATGATGGGGCATTCCCGCCATATATTTAACAAGGACCCCATGTGCTGAGAACATCTCCAGCAATTGGGAGAGTTAGTCGCTGAGAATTTGTGCAATAGTTCGGGGGTTCTCTACCATATGGTATACAGTTTGAAACCTGTTTCTTGAGCAAACACATTCAAGGACCCCTTATGGATATGGTGGTAGATGTTGGACCAATCATCCTCTGAGAGGTCCAGTCCCAGTTCTCCCTCCCATCTTGACCTGAGTGCGTTGGTTGGTGCATGATCTGTCGGGAAGAGCATAGAGTACAAAATTGATATCAGGTGATGGTGTGGGCCTGGGGTATCACAGATCCTTTCAAAAAGTGTAAGGGTTAGGGTTTAGTGAACCCGGACTGTATTTTTCGGGTTCGTACTGGACTTTTGGGTATTCGGTACCCGGACCCGAACCAGAACATTTCACTGTATGTTCGGGTACTGTCCGTTGTTCGGTAACGTTATTTGATGTTTTGGCGCGGTTTTAATGGCGCGGTTTCAACAGGTGCAAGGCAGCCAATCAGCAAGCATTTAACTAGTGTGCCCTAGAAGCCATCACAGCCATACCTACTAATGGCATGGCTGTGATTGGCCAGTGCAGCATGTGACCCAAAGTCTATATGAGCTGGAGTCACATAGCGCGGCACGTCACTCTGCTCAAACTATACTAGGGAGAGGTTCCTGATACTTTTGCTGAGGGAGAGATAGGAGATTACTGTAGGGTCAGGCTGGAGATTGCTTTGAGGGAAAGCCTAGGAAGAATCTTCTTTAATCAGACACTGACAGACAGCGATCTACATTGATTTGATTGTGTGGGGTGCAGTGCACGATCTTTATGCCCGGAGGGAGAGATAGGAGATTACTGTAGGGTCAGGCTGGAGATTGCTTTGAGGGAAAGCATAGATAGGAAGAATCTTCTTTAATCAGACAGCGATCTACATTGTTTGTATTGTGTGGGGGTGCAGTGCATGATCTTTATGCCCTGACCTGAGCCCAGTGAGGAGGAGAAAGGAGAAAAAAAAAAAACCTTTATCAGTCTGTTAGGTGGGCGGCGTGTGGTGCTGGACATTTAATGCAAGCTCAGTGCATATGTGTCTGCTTAATCTGCATTTAAAAAATAAAAAAAAATTTTCCTTCATATTTAACTTTGACATACAGTCTTTAGACAGACGCTGCTTTTCTAACCTGCTCTTCAAAAAGCACCAATGTAAAGGGAAAATATTTTTTTCCCTAAATACTGAAAAATAATTATTTTTCAGTTTTTCATTCAAATGGTTTTTTATTTTTTATTCAATAGCGGAATAGAACAACAACAGTATCCAACCTGTTAGGCGTGCGGTGTGTAGCGGCCATTTACTGCAAGCTGAGTGCATATGTGTCTGCTTAATCTGCATTTAAAAAAGAAAAAAACTTTTTTCCTTCATATTTTACTGTGACTTACAGCGTTTAGACAGACACTGCATTTCAAATCTGTTTTTCAACAAGCACCAATTAAGCGGACAATTATTTATCAGATTTTTATTCATACGTTACAGTGCAATACACCCATTGCATACTGTTGTATTCCGCTTTGCAATAAAAACCCATTTAGGGGCAAAAAAAGTTAATTGTGGCCCTGTCTGCATATGTTACAGTGAGATACACCCATTGCATACTGTTGTATTGCGCTTTGCAATAAAAAAACCCATTTAGGGGAAGATCCAAAATTTGATAAATATGAGGAGAAGGTCAAATAAGGGACGTGGCCTGGGTCTCGGTGTTGCTGGTGGAGCTCCTGTTGAAAGGAGAGGACGTGGTCAATCTGTGCCAGCTACATGCACAGGTGAAACACCTTTCTCAGCTGCGAGTAGGTGACAGAACCTGCAGCAGTATTTGGCAGGGCCTAATGTGCCTCTACAAATGTTGAGGCCAAAGCAAGTACAGGCGATAGTAGATTGGGTTGCTGACAGTGCCTCCACTTCCTTCACATCGTCTCCCACCCAGTTTTCTGCTGAAAGGTCAGAGTTGGCACCTGCAGCCGATGTCAATCAATCTTTCACCTCACCCCCTTGCAAATCAGCCAAGCAGTCTGAGCACTAAGTCATGCAGCAGTCTCTTCTTCTTTTTGATGACACTGTTAGCATGGTTTCCCAGGGCCATCCACCTAGCCCTGCCTCAGAAGTGGAAGAGATTGAGTGCACTGATGCCCAACCACTTATGTCTCCAGACGAGTACATGGGAGAACCATCGCATTGCATGGGAGAACCATTGTCGGATGATGACGAAACGCAGGTGCCAACTGCTGCGGAATTCAGAATTGTGGAGACCGACAAGGAGGGCAGGGGTGAAGACTGGGTGGAAGACGATGTGGAGGAGGTCCTCGACACCATATGGAATGAACGTCATGCAGGTGACCTGAGTGGTTTGGAGAAAGAGATGGTGGTCGCACAGAGCCACCAGCACAGCAGAAGAGGGAGCAGGGTGCAAAAGCGGAGCGGAGCGGCCCTGCCCTAGACACTACGCATGCTACTGCCCAACGCAGCAAGGGACCGAGCACACCAAAGCCAGCTCACAGGAGTTCCCTAGCGTGGCAGTTCTTCAGACAACGTGATGATGACAGGACACGAGTGGTTTGCACGCTGTGCAATCAGAGCCTGAAGCGAGGCATAAACCTTCTAGACCTGAGCACAACCTGCATGACCAGGCATCTAAGTGCAAAGCACAAGCTGCAGTGGAGTGCACACCTCAAAAACCAAGAAAGGTCTCTGGCTCCTCCTGCTTCCTCTTCTGCATTCTCGGCTTCTTCATCTACCTCTGTAGTGACAGTGGCACCTGCCACCCTGCAAACAGAGGATCCACCAGCAACACCACCACCTGGGTCACCAACAACCATCTCCACAATGTCCCGTGGAAGCGTTCAGCTTTCTATCTCCCAAACACTGGAGCAGAAGAGGAAGTACCCCCCTACCCACCTGCGATCCCTGGCCCTGAATACCAGCATTTCAAAGCAAGCCATCCCTTCCCTGCACAACCAAGTGGGTGACAAAATCAGGTGTGCACTGCGCAACGCCATCTGTGGCAAGGTCCACCTAACTATGGATACGTGGACCATAAGCACGGTCAGGGATGTTATATCTCCCTAACAGCACACTGGGTAAATGCAGTGGCGGCTTGGCCTGAGGCGGATAGCAGTTTGGCGCATGTCCTTCCACCACCGAGGATTGCAGGGCGCTTCAGTTTGCCTCCTGTTCCTAACTCCTCCTGCTCTGCTTCTTCATCCTCTACCGCAACCTCTTTCGGTCAGCGTAACACCTTCACCACCAACTTCAGCACAGCCAGGGGTAAACGACAGCAGGCAATTTTAAAACTTGTCTGTTTGGGTGAAAAACCACACACCGCGCAGGAGATGTGGAGGGGCATTAAACTGCAGATCGATGAGTGGTTGCTGCCAGTGAGCCTCAAGCCCGGCCTGGTGTTGTGCGATAATGGGCGAAATCTCGTAGCAGCTCTGGGCCTAGCCAGTTTGACACACATCCCTTGCCTGGCACATGTGCTGAATTTGGTGGTGCAGAGGTTCCTTAGAAATTACCCCGATATGTCAGAGCTGCTACAGAAAGTGCGGGCCGTCTGTGCGCACTTTCGGCGTTCTCACCCTGCTGCTGCTCGCCTGTCAGCGCTGCAGCGTAACTTCGGCCTTCCCGCTCACCGCCTCATATGTTACATGCCCACAAGGTGGAACTCCACCTTGCACATGCTGGCCAGACTGTGCGAGCAGCAGCAGGCCATAGTGGAGCTTCAGCTGCAGCACGCACGCGTTAGTCACTCTGCGGAACAGCACTACTTCACCACCAATAACTGGGCCACCATGCGAGACCTGTGTGCCTTGTTGCGCTGTTTCGAGTACTCCACCAACATGGCCAGTGCCGATGACGCCATTCTCATCTTAACTATCCCACTTCTATGCCTTCTTGAAAAAACACTTTGGGCGATGATGGAAGAGGATGTGGCACAGGATGAGGAGGAGATGGAGGAGGATATGGAACCATGTTCACAGCAGGGTGGCACCCAGGCCAGCTCATGGCCATCACTGGTGCGTGGCTGGGGGGATAAGGAGGACACAGAGAATACACCTCCCACAGAGGACAGCTTTTCAACAAGCAGCAGCACCAGCAGCTGATATGGAACGTCTTAGCAGGAGGCAGCATTTCACTAACCTGGTGGAGCAGTATGTGTGCACACGCCTAGATGTACTGAATGATGGATCTGCCCCCTTCAACTTCTGAGTCTCCAAGTTGGGCACATGGTCTGAGCTTGCCCTTTACGCCTTGGAGGTGCTGGCCTGCCCTGCAGCCAGTGTATAATCTGAATGGGTATTTAGCACGGCTGTGGGCGTTATCACAGACAAGCGCAGCCGCCTGTCCAGAACCAATGTGGACAAGCTCACGTTCATTAAAATGAACCAGGCATGGATCCCACAGGACTTGTCTGTACCTTGTGCAGAATAGACATGTATACCGGCCTTACCCAGCCATTTCTGGATTTGATCTTTCTTACTCTTTTGGGGTGTACCCAAATTTAAAAAATTTTCTATTGAAAACCAAAACTAGTGTTGGCTACCTCGTCCTCCTACTCCACTGCCGCCGCCACTTCCACCTACACTGCCATATCCACCGCCATATCCACCGCCACCTCAACCTCCTATTCCATATGGGCCTCGTCATCCTCCTATATCATTCAAGATGAATATTTTTTATTTTTCTATTTTTTCATGTTATTTTAAGTTATTTCCCTATCCACATTTGTTTGCAGAGCACTTGCCATGCTCTTAAGATGAGTTTGCTGCCATTTGCAGCCCTCTAGCCCTTTCCATGTTTGTTTTAGAGGCATTTAGAGGCATTTTAGTGCTCAAAAGTTCGGGTCTCCATTGACTTCAATTGGGTTCGGGATCGGGGCAAAGTTCGGGTTAAGTCCGGTTCACGAACCCGGACTTTTTTTTCAAGTTCGGTCGAACCCGCCGATCCCGGACATCCAGGTGTTCGCTCAACTCTAGTAAGGGTCCTAGACCAATCTGCCAAGGCCTGTGTGTGGGTCAAAAAGTGTCAGATTTGTAGGAAATTATAGAAGGGTATGTTAGCAGCCGGGTATTTGAGAAGAAGGTCCCGATAAGATAGCAGGCGAGATCTGGCAAAAAGTGAGTTCTCCCTGAAGGGCAAGTCTGGAGAGGGGCCTTCTGGGTGCAAGTACGGCAGACCTGGGAGAAAGTCAGGGGTGGAGCATAAGGGTGAGAGTGGGCTACATTTCAGAGAGAGGTCCAACTTCCTACAAACCGTACGGAATATGCGCAGTCTGTTAAAGGGTGTGAGAGGGAGTGCTTTGGCTTTGTGGATGGTGCCATCCAGGGTATATGGTGTGTTGGGAATAGGGATGATCGAACGGTTCGGGTCGACCATCGGTTCGGCCCGAACTTCGGATGTTCGAGGTTCGGCCAAATTTAGAACTTTTTGCCCAAAAAGTTAGGAATTCGGCAACCAGAACCGCCCAAAATGCAATGCTTCAGGAAATGGGCTTTAAAAGCCCGTGATTGGACCAGAACCATTAGCAAAAGCCAATTGAGGGGGCAGGAGAATGCTAGGAATGTGATTGGAGTGACTAGGGGGTCCCTAGATCAATCATTAGTGAATACGCCCCCCAGTATATAAGATCGCCCCCGCCATATTCCTAGCATTGTTATACTGGACATGGAAGAGAGTGGAAGCAGTTCTGTTAATTTTACTTTAAAAGTGTCATTTAGCTATTTTTAGTGTGAGGAAAGGGATATCTAGTGTAGTTAGAGTGCTCCTTTACACTTAAGTTAGCTTCAAAAATTTAGTTTCTGTAGGGAAAGTATGAAGTGTCAGGGGACCGTAGTGTAGTGTAGGGTTAACTGACAGTGACTGCTATGGCAGGGTGACAAAACCCTTCCATAGCAGGGTGACCGCTATAGAGAAAAGATAATTTCTCTGAATAGCTTCGGCACACCCATATGGCTTCTCACCAGCCAAGCATTTTTTATGCTGCAGAGGCTGCCACTGTCAGTGCTTTTTTGAGGACATGTTTGATGTCAGACATGACATCTGAACATGTGTATAGGGGGTATATATACACATATATGTCTGAATATATACCCCTAGACATATATAGGTGTGATAGTAGCAGAAATAAATGCTTGCGCTAATGAAATCATTTACAGGAATATATTTCTGCTACTATCACACCTATATATGTCTAGGTGTGTATATAAATATATGTATGTGTGTATATATACCACTATACACAAGTTCAGATGTTTTGCCTGCCTCAAAAGAACCCCAAAAAATGCCAAAAAAAACGCTAGCGTCAAAAAAAAAAAATGCCCAGGTGTGTTTTTGCTGGCATTTTTTGGGGGGTTTTGGAGGCAGGCAAAACATCTAAACTTGTGCACAGTACCACTATACACAAGTTCAGATGTTTTTCCTGACTACAAAGAACCCAAAAAAATGCCTGATTTTAACCGCTTGCCGACCGCCGCAAGTAAATTTACTGCGGCGGTCAGCCCCGGCCAGGCGTGTGACCGGCGGACCCGATGTCCGCCGGTCACTCGGCGATCGTCGGGGGAGAGGGAGAAAGTCAGGCGGCTTGTGTAAACAAGCTGCCTGTCATTCTCCTCGGTGTAAAAACACTAATCACACGGTTCTACTAAGTAGAACCGTTGATCAGTGTTCTTACACCTCAAGCCACAGCCAATCACAGTAAGAATCACGCCCCTAGGGACACACACAGCCCCTCCCTCTCAAATAAAGTTAACCCCTTCACTACCAGTGTATTTTTACAGTAACAGTGCATATGTATAGCACTGATTACTGTAGAAATGTCACTGGTAACCCCAAAAGTGTCAAAAATGTCAGTCAAGGGCCCGATCTGTCCACCACAATGTCGCAGTACCGCAAAAAAAATCGCAGATCGCCGCCATTACGCGTTAAAAAAAAAACAACAAAAATTACAAAAATCTTTCCCTTTGTTAGTAAACGCGATAACTTTTGCGCAAACCAATAAAAATACGCTTTTTGCGATTTACCAAACATATGTAGCATAAAACAAATTGGCCGAAAATGTTAAAAAATTTTCTTTTTTTTTTCATGGTTCTGGACATGCTACAGAGCTGAAACTTCACATGTACACTTTTTAGACCCCCCGGATACTAAATCCAAAGTAAAAATCAAAAAATCTCTCTCTTTTTTTTTTTTTAATTTTTCAATAATTGGCTTTTTTTTATCAAAAATGACAATTTTTAAGAACTTTTTTTTTGTGTGATTTTGTGTCTGGGGGGTCTAAAAGGTGTACCTGTGAAGTTTCAGCTCTGTAGCATGTCCAGAACCAGAAAAAAAGATCATATAGGTGTTAAAGGAGGCTCCCACATCCCTGTTCTACTGAAAAATTATCTTTTTTTTTTCATGGTTCTGGACATGCTACAGAGCTGAAACTTCACATGTACACTTTTTAGACCCCCCAGATACTAAATCCAAAGTAAAAATCAAAAAATCTCTTTTTTTTTTTTAATTTTTCAATAATTGGCTTTTTTATCAAAAATGACAATTTTCAAGAACTTTTTTTTGTGTGATTAATAGTTAATGGGGCATGACCCAGAACCCTAGGCACTTTTTAGGGGCATTTATTGGGTTTTAGGGCTTAAAAATTGTGTTTTTTGATTACCGAAGTTCGGGTCCCATTGATTTCAATGGGGTTCTGAAATCCGAACCGAACTTTTGGGAAATTCGGGTGTTCTGGTCGAACCAAACTTTTCAAAAGTTCGATCATCCCTAGTTGGGAACGGGGAGTTGGCACTCTCAAGATTCACCCAATCCTTGGATTCCGCATGGGCGTGCCAGTCCACTATTATGGATAGGTGACACGCCCAATGATATTTCAGTAGATTCAGTTTTTCAGGCCCAGACCACCCTCCAGTTTAGGTCTAGTGAGTGTGTCCCAACTAAGTCTGGGTTTCTTAGAGTGCCATATGAACTTGGAGCATATACGCTGGTAAGATTTGAGGGCCTGTAAAATATACAGCAGCCTGGGAAGGATATTCATCTTGATAATGGCAATTCTGCCAAACCAGGAAAAAGGACCCTGTGACCATGACTGTAAATCCGATTTAACCGTGTGTAAGATCGTTAGATGGTTTTTCGAGTACAGGTCAGAAAGCTTTCTAGGCAACTGAACGCCCAAATATGTGATAGCTTGGGACTCCCATTGAAAGGGGAAATTGGAGCGACAAAGTTGCGAAAGCGAAGAGGAGAGGGAGACGTTAAGGGCTCGCGACTTGGTGTAATTGATTTTCAGGTTGGAGAGCTCCTGGAACGCTTTGAGAATTGAAAGGAGGTTTGGGATAGTGAGTAATGGGTCAGTGAGAAAAAGGAGAATATCATCGGGATATGCTGCCAGTTTGTAAGTCTTGCCTGCTAGGGAGACTCCCTTGATGTCCGAATCGTCCTGAATTTGACGCAACAATGGTTCCAGCGTGAGGATATAAATTATTGGTGATAGGGGGCAACCCTGTCTTGTGCCATTCGACACGGAGAAGACGTCTGAAGAGAACCGTTGATCCGAACCCTAGCCGTGGGGGTTGAATATAGGACCGAGACACACTGTAGAAACCAGTCTGACAGTCCAAGGGCCTTGAGTGCTTCAGACATGAAATCCCAGGCTACTCTGTCGAACGCCTTCTCCGCGTTGAGGGACAATAAAAAAACAGGCGTTTGGGATAAGGAAAGCCAATGGTGAAGATGGAGAGCCTTAATAGTGTTGTCCCTTGCTTCCCGACTGGGGACAAACCCCACCTAATTAAGGGAAATCACACTGGGGATGAAGGGGAGGAGGCGATTGGCCAGAACTTTCGCGTATAGATTTATATCCAAATTAAGAAGAGATATTGGATGATAATTGGGAACCAGAGTCGCGTCTTTGCCCGGTTTGGGGATAACTGAAATATAGGCTTCCAAGAAATCCGGGCCCAGGGTGGCTGAGTCTGGAAATGTGTTAAAGGTGTTGACCATATGCGATATCAAGATGTCTGAAAAAGTTTTAGAATATCCTACAGCAAGGCCATCTGGACCTGGGGACTTGCCTGGTTTCGATTGTTTAAGGGCCGTCAGAATTTGCATAGATGTAATGGGTTCGTTAAGGTCAGAGAGAGCGTCATCTGAGAACGGTGGAGGAGAGCATTTTTGTAGGAACTGCCTAATCTTGCTCAATCTGGATATTTGAAGCTCAGGAGATACTGCCTGCAGTAGATTATATAGCTTGGAGTAGTAGCGTACGAATTGGTCAGCTATATCTGGTGTGGAAACAAACGCCTTACCCGCAGGGTCAGAGATGGTATGTATTGTGTTCGCCGCCCTTTTCTTTTGGAGAGCCCTAGCAAGCATTTTGCCAGATTTGTTGGCATGTTCGTAAAACAAGCTATGGGAAAGGGTGAATTTACAAGCTATGGGAAAGGGCGAATTTACGGCAAACAGATTTTCCCAATTCCTCCAACAGTTCTTGGCGGGCTAGGGTAAGTTCCGTGAGAGCGCACTCCGCTAGGGATCTTTTGTGGGAACGTTCAAGAGTACCTTTTTTCTGTATGAGTGCCTCTATGTGTGCCAAGTTGGCTTTTTTGCGTTTAGAAGCCATCGCAATGAGTTCTCCGCGAATCACGCACTTGTGCGCTGCCCATAATGTGATAGAATTAGTGTCCTGGGAGGCATTTTCCGCAAAATAATGGGAGAGATGGTCGGTGAGGGAAGCGATATGTGCTGGATCGGAAAGGAGAGAGTTGTCTAATCGCCATGTGCGCGAGGTAGGTGAATGTGCCGGGAAGGAGAAGGTGACGCTTATGGGGTGATGATCAGAGAGGAACATTGGCTCTAAAGAAGCTGATGAGAGTGCCGGCAACAGGTCTTGGGAGATGAAGAAGTAGTCGATACGAGAGTAGCAACCATGAGGGGAAGAATAGAAGGTAAAATCTTTAGTACTGGGGAAGAGAGTGCGCCATGAGTCGTGTAGAAGAAGGGCCGTCAACATGATCTTGATGGAGCGGAGAGCGGCGTATTGGAGGGAAGAGGAACCCTCAGACGTGTCTAAAAGCGGGGATAGAGCCACGTTGAAGTCTCTCCCCAGTATAAGCTGTCCTGAGAGAAATTCCATCAGTTGCAGGAAGGTGGACCTGAAAAAGGGGATGAGATTCTTATTGGGAGCGTATATGTTGGCTAATGTGAGAGGTTGACCGTGAAGTGTGCCTTTGAGGAATAGGAACCTGCCACTTTCGTCAGCCAAGGACTCCAAGTGGGCAATGATTGGAGAGGAGAATAGATACTCCTTTGGATTTAGAGTCAGCAGAGGTAGCGTGGTATGCTGTAGGGAAGTGTTTCGTTTGAAATTTTTGAATGCTATCAGTTCAGAAGTGAGTTTCTTGAAGAAAAACGATGTCTGCCTTTGGCTTACGAAGGGTGAGAAAGAGCTTAGAGCGTTTTTGGGGGACATTTAGGCCTCTCACATTGAGAGAGTAAAGTTTGAGTGTAGGGAGCATGAGGGCAGGGAGCCTAGGGGCCTCTAAGAAGGGTGGAAAGAGGGTGAGGACACAGAAGAAGGGGGGAGGGATAAAAGGGGTAAGGATAAATGGGGAGGGAAGAAGGATATGGTACGCGAAAAGAAGGGGGATTAGGGTGGAGGAAACCACTACCAGGTCTGGCTGGCCGGACCTGAGTAATGTGGTTTGGGGACACCTGTGGGATTAGTGGTGTAAGAAGTTGTTAGGGGGGTGTGTCCACGTGGGGACAAAGGAACCACTAATAGGGGGGTTGGAGTAGGTCTAACCCGGAAGAGGGAACTAGGACTAGCCAATGGACTAGGGAGCCCGGCCACAAGCCTAAATGTGCTTGCAAAAGTTGTAGGAGACTAGATTACATATTGGGTCGTATGTTAATAAACTGGAAGGAGGCGTGTGGGGAAGTGAACAGAGGAAGGCGTGTGGAGAAGTGTACAGAGGAACGGGTATAATTTTATAGCAAGGAGTTACGGGGGTAGATGCACCAGCTGCTTGCCTAGGAAGGTCTCTGCCAATGGGTGGGAACTTTGTCCAATCTGTGATTCTCTGGGTGCTAAGCTTCTGAGTGTGTGGAGAAGGAAGTCTAATCCTGAGCAGTGTTGGGATCCTTGCGCAGTGTAAACCTGTCCCCTAAGTCGGGTTTTGGAAAGGACAAAAGAAAGAAATGGAGTGGAGCATTAATGTAGGCGGGGTAGAAGCATTGTTCATGCGTGCAAGTAGCATAACCGTAGTTTTAGGAATAACCAATAGCTGTCAGGTATGCTCCCCGTGATGTTACTAGATCTTGTCCCTCCTGTGGAGGACAAAACTTGGGGGCTTCAAGAAACAGGAACAAAAATAGGAGGGGGATGGTATATGAAGTTACGTAGAAGCAAGAGGCTATTCGCAACGCGTGTGGTTCATGGTCGTGAACCCAGCGAGAAGCTCTGTACCATATGAGTTACTCCAGGGAGCATAGGAGAACTGCAACAACATCAACAGTGACCTGAGTCCACAATGGGTCTTTAACAAATTCAGATATAGATAAGAGTGAACAATAAACACATTATAACATAGTTAACTAAGACATTTTCCATAAGAATGAATCTGAAATATATGGGTGGTTTAGAAGAAAGTGGGCTCAGCTGCAGGGGGGGGGGGGCGTCACCCTCCGGGAAGAGCCCTCAGGAAGGGGAGTCCATGGCAGCCCTACTCTTAACGCATTAAGTCTGGCTACCGGGAGGGGGTGCAAGCTTGGCCTGCGAAAGACAATATAAAGTTGCAAGCCGTCCGATCCCGCAGGGCAGCCAGACTCGGCGGACAGGGCCCACTCAAGTGACTAGTCCCCAGAAGCCAAACAAGAAACCATACCCCTGGGCAAAAAGCAATCACACAAGTCTATATAAGAGTAAGGGTATGCACTCTCAGTATATATGAGCACGCCTGCCACTGTATAGCCCACCAGAAGGGGTAACTAACCCCTTCTGGTCCAAGGCTGCCTGAACTCCACCCCCTGTCGCATGACCTATAGCCAAACATACAGTCCATCCCCCCGGTCTCCACAGCAGCACCAGGCAGTAGAGCCCCATTGCTACAAGGACCCCATGTCTACTACCACCACGGATGCCAAGGAGACGGAGGAGGAAATGCGTTAACAATATCCCATGTAGTACATTCAGGCTGCAGCTTAAATATAACTCCAACATCCCTAGAATGTCTAGTAGTAAAAAGTGAGAGTTCGCAACTGCATAAAGCTGTCTTGTCCAGCATGTGTGAACCAAAGTCCCATACAGGAGGATAAAAAAAAAAGGGGGGGGGAGGGGAGATAACAGAACCGATTAGTAATGGGCATAGTAGTGAGCTAGAGAGTACTTTACCACTCCAAATGCCATGCGATAAGCTGGAAAGCAGAAAGTGTCCAGGGGGTTGATGCAGGCTGGTGGAACCACCACATCTTCACGAGAGGCCACAAGGTCACAGCTGTGTTGAGGGAATGTTAGTAGAGACAGCAAGAGTATCATAAGTAAGGGTAGGATATGTAAAAAGCAAAAAGAAAAAGAGGGGGAAAAGAACCAGTAAAAACCCTGTAACACGAAACTGTAAGTTGTTGGGGCCACAGACCGTGACCCGAATCCGGATGCAAGTTATGTGGGAGTTAGCTGGGGATCGGAGACATTAGTCGCCTCTTCTGGCTCTGCGATGTTGGGGGGGTTTAGTAGGACTGTGGAATCCATTTGGGCCAATAGGTCCATGTGCCTGTCTGTTTCCGGAGGGTGAGCGGTAATGTCTGTTCCGGGCGTCCTGGGCATCCATGGGTTCACCGTCGGGGGCTTCTCCGTGGCCGGTGGTGTTCCTGAACTCCGCATACCAATTAGGCAGGGCCATGAACGGAATTCCTAGAGTGGAGCAGAAGTGGGGTAGGTCTTCTGGGACCCTGAGGAAGGCTGTGCGGCCTTGTGTAGTTGCGGACAGGAAGAATGGGAACTTCCACTTGTAGGTAATGCCCTTCGCCCAAAGAAGATCAAGTAATGGTCTAAGTTCCCTGCGGCATTGCAGAGTAATACCCGATAGGTCTTGGTATAGCTGCACTGGGGTGCCGTCCCATTCTGTTGTCTGTTCCTGAACAGACTCCTCTTTCAGGCGGTAATCCACGAGACAGCATACCACGTCCCTAGGTGGTCCCCCTTCCCTACCCCTAGGTCTCAGGGCTCTGTGAATACACTCTAAGTCTATGGGAGATTGAGGTGGCCTGTCAAGGAGGGAATTGAAAAGGGCGATAACAGTGGGGGCTAGATGGTCTCCTTCTACTGATTCTGGCAAGCCCCTGATTCTGAGGTTATAGCATCTGCCACGATTGTCCAGATCTTCCAGATGGCGCTGCATGTCCCGCATTTGCATGGTCTGGGTGTCAGATTTGCAGTACAATTCACGAATGGCAGATTCCTGGTGGGCTGTGATGTTCTCTACCTCTTGCACTCTGCCTGTGAGGGAGTGTATATCAGCCCGCAGCTCAGAAATGGCCACCCCCAGTGTGTCCTTTATATCTGCAGCAATGTATTTTAAATCATCCATACATAGATGTTTGTGGGGTGCGGGTGGTTGTAGTTTAGGCTCGGGATCCCCTGAAGTGACCGCCGCGTATGAACAGGTGGATGGAGAGGGATTAGTGGCAGGCGGTGATGTGCGGCCTGTCGGCGCCATATTTGAGGCCTGTGTCCGGAAGAGCTCTGGAATGCTGGGGCTTATCCTAGAGCCCGTGTCCCGTGGGGAACAAGAGCGGGTGGTGGAGGATAATCGGGCGGAGGATGCCATCCTTACTGGGACCATGCGGCGCTGAGAGTCTCCTTTTTCTGCTGGTAAGCAGCTTGTGGCAGCGGAAGCTCCTCTCCTAAGCGGCCATCTTCCAGCGTGTCCAGACCACGCCCCCAGCAGAGTACATTTCATAGTCCATATCAAAGGTTCTATTCAGATTGCAGGTTTTACTTGAGCATTTGCGTTGCCACATGCAACCTTCCATATGAACTTCTAGCTTCATCCCACTCTCCCTGCCTCCCGCAGAGCCGGCCTCACACTTGGCTTGACACTTGAACAACAGTTCTGGGCACAAAAATTTACTTTTCCGTTTTTTTTTTTTGTTCTGCCGTTGCCAGGGGTAACTAGCCCAGTAACCAATGGCAAAATCCCCGATGAGCCCTCAAATGTAGCAGGATTTCCAGGCATTGGGCCTGATATGGGTCTGCCATTGCTACTGGTAACACTTCCAACACATTTAAGTTGAAAACCCAAGTGTGAGAGCTGAGACAATGACCATTCTGGCATCTTTGGTTTGTTTTGTTTATTTTGTAATGGGGATGGGAGAAGGGAATGAGTAGGATACTCCTCTGGCTCAACTAGGTTTAACTGGGACACTTTGTAGAAAAATGCCTGTTAGCGCTGTCCTCACGCCAGCTGAATGCCGACCAAAGCTTCCTGGCGCTTGCAAATACTGTTTTGCTGAACTGGCGGATCTTCTCTATAACAGACAGGGACAGATCACAGGATTCAGCATAGCTGAACCTGCGATCTCTGTCTCTGTCACAGAACCCCCTCTCCCCCCATACGTCAGTAAGCATGAGGCACACATTTAACAACTTGATCACCAACAGTGTTAACCCCTTCCCTGCCAGTGTCATTATTACAGTAACAGTGCATATTTTTAGCACTGATTACTGTAGTAGAGATGGCCTTGCGAAGGTTCGCCCGGCAGTCGGTTTGCGGCAAATTTTGCTTGTTCGCTACCCGCCAATTTTGCGAACACATGGCGTTGTTCGTGGCGGCCATATTATTTTACATTGGGGAAAACTTTGACCCATGACACAGCCGTCAGGTAGAAAGGGAAAGCCAATTGAAACATTTCAGCACATGGACATACCCCCTACTCTAATAATAGACCTGAGCTGTCGGCCATTTCACATTCTGCTTTTTGTCAGCGTAGGGAGAGGTTGGCTGTGTTCATGAGGGAGAGATTGCCAGACACAAATAGCTCTGTTAAGATCCACAAAAGTCCTTTTCAGGGCTGGTATTTCGGTATAGGTTCAGTCTCTTTTCAGGTTAAGGACAGGTATCAAGTCTGTGCTTTAGGGGCAGTTAGAGATCGGCAGCAGTAACACAAATCGCTCTGTTAATGTCCACAAAAGTAATTTAAAGGGCTGCAATATTTTGGTATTGCTGTGCAGTGCACTATATAAGGGGGGGTAATCCACTGTATAATATACAGTATGTCCCGTGGAGGAGCTGGGTCAGGGGCTCTGGGTCTGAGGGCTTTGTTAACTCTGTCAAATTCAATAGGGGATTCATTGGGTCTGTCCAGAAGGCTGTTGAGGATGGATCGGAGGGTAGACTTAATTTGATCAGGGTTCACTGTCTCAGATATCCCCCTGACCCTGATGTTGTTTCTTCTACCCCTGTTGTCCAGATCCTCCATCTGTCTATTTATTGCAATGAAATGTTTAGAGTGAGTGGTAGTAACCTCTTCCAACCTTATAATGGCTCTCTCTCTTTGTTTTCCTGCTCTTTCCCCTGAGGCCATCTGCTCAGTGAGCCTAAATATATATCGGCTTTCAGGTCTGTGGTAGCAGCTGAGAAGGAGCTTTTAATGTCAGCTGCAATTTCTGTCATATCTGAGTATGTGAGGGGTTGATCTCAGTGTAAATCATTCCCTACCATGTCTTGGATTTGACGGTGTGCTTTTTCCCAGAGGGATGATTTTTGAAAATGTCAGGAATATTTTTCCCTGCAGCGGGTCCTGGAGTGCGGGGATGCTTTGCCTGGCATCACGACTTGGTAATTCTGCCCATAATGTTGAATTTTGATCGTGAGGGAGCTGGAGATCCACACTGATTCCCGAAGCTCGTGAGCTATGCTGCAATCTCCTGCTTGCGCCAAGCCACGCCCCCCTATTCATTTTATATGCACGATTTATATCCATATGAATTGTAATTTTGTATATATATTTATGGCACGTCCTCACTTTATTTGCATTTATTAATGTGGCATATTTAATATACATTTGTGTTTATATTTTTAAGTGGCGCTGCACTTTTCTTTACTATTGATCATAAATGTGCAGTGGAAGCAAATATAGTGCCAACAGCCACTTGTCTACACTTGACACTTACTATTTAATACTTGCACTTTAATTAGCACTTGCACAATATTTACACTCATTTAATATAGATTATTAATAATTGCGATTTACGGCACAATATTTACAGTTAATATATCTATTGTGTTGCGCTGATTTCACTCCCATATCTAATTCTAATGACTACTGACTCTGGAAATCAAGAGTTCCTATGTTTCAGTGTCCTCTACTCCCCCATGTTTCCGGTAATATTGTGCAGTCCCTGGTTGAGGGCCCATAATCCCAAGATTGGCTGGTCTAAAGGGGAAATCATGTTCTCTTCAGTCTACTGCCAGCAGCACTGTTTCACTCCTGAACCATTGGACTCTCCCAGCTGCCTGACTGTTCAGCCAGTCTCAGATATCAGAAAGTATGTGCCTACCAGTAGGGTTGAGCGAACACCTAGATGTCCGTGTTCGACGGGTTCGGCCGAACTTTAAAAAAAAGTCCGGGTCCGTGTCCCGGACTTTTACCGAACTTTTCCCGGACACCGAACCCCATTGAAGTCAATGGGGACCCGAACTTTAAGGCACTAAAATGGCTCTAAAACACCAAAGGAAAGGGCTAGAGTGCTGCAAATGGCAGCAAAACGTAATTAAGAGCATGGCAAGTGCTCTGCAAACAAATGTGGATAGGGAAATAACTTAAAACAACAAAAAAAAACAGAAAAATAAAACAATGTTCTTCTTCATCTCTGAAGGACGAGGCCCATATGGAGTAGGAGGGAGGTTAAGGTGGTGGTGGATGTGGCGGTGACATAGGCGTGCGCACAGGGTGTGCTGGGTGTGCCTGGGCACACCCTAATCACCTAGGGCACATAGCATTGCCAGTGAGGAGATGGGAAAGATCTCCCTGGGACCTGCTCTGCTCTATTTCTCCTTGCCTACAGGTACATGGCCCCGATACATTACTCTCCCTGCTGGCAAACACATGCATGTGTATTTCAACTTTGGGGTGCACACCTTAATGCAATAGGCTGCGCACACCTATGGGCGGTGTAGGTGGAAGCGGCGGTGGAGGAGGACCAGGGCCGGATTAACAGCATCATGGGCTTGGTGCTGAGGATTTTGAAGGGCCTTAGGGCCGTGCCTTGCCATGCACCCAGAGGAGGAAGGGTGCAGCCATGCATGCCTAATTCAACATGGGATGCTGTCTCTGAAGCCCATAAACACATCCATGCATCGCCAACTGTCCCTCCTTGTCCGGCCTTCACGCTGTGTGGGGAGGTTCTGAGGGTGCTGCCTGGGGAAGCGAGCATAGAAGCCAGACTTCTGTGTTTACAAGTGACAGAAGAGCGGTAACAGTGAATATGGCCAACCCGGGGCCTATATAAAAGGTAGGGGCCTGGAGCTGCAGCTCCAATAGCCCCTACATTAATCTGGCCCTGAGGAGGAGGACGAGGTAGCCAACACTGCTTCTTTTCACAAATTTTAAATGAGGGTACACCCCAAAAGAGTGAGAAAGAGCAAAAATGGAACAATGGGTGGGTAAGGTCGGTATCCATTGCTATTCTGCATAAGGTACGGAAAAGTCCCGTGGGATCCATGCCTGGTTCATTTTAATGAACGTGAGCTTGTCCACATTGTCTCTGGACAGGCGGCTGCGCTTGTCTGTTATAACGCCCCCAGCCGTGCTAAATACCCGTTCAGATAATACACTGGCTGCAGGGCACGCCAGCACCTCCAAGGCGTAAAGGGCAAGCTCAGGCCATGTGCCCAATTTGGAGACCCAGAAGTTGAAGGGGGCAGACCCGTCATTCACTACATGTAGGCGTGTGCACACATACTGCTCCACCATGTTGGTAAAATGCTGCCTCCTGCTAAGACGTTCCATCTGAGCTGCTGGTGCTGCTGTTTGTTGTGGCGTGCTGACAAAGCTTTTCCACATTTCGGCCATGCTAACCCTGCCTTCTGAGGTGCTGGCGGTGCCCTGGTTGCGTTGGCGACCTCCTCCTCCTCCTCCTCTGCCTTGTGCTTCCACTGTGGCCCCGCTGTCAGATGGGAATGCCAGCAGCATGGCGTCTACCAGCGTGCGCTTGTACTCGCGCATCTTGCGATCGCGCTCCAGTGAGTGAATTAAGGACGGTACGTTGTCCTTGTAACGGGGATCCAGCAGCGTGGCCACCCAGTAATCAGCACAAGTTAGAATGTGGGCAACTCGGCGGTCGTTGTGGAGACACTGCAGCATGTAATCGCTCATGTGTGCCAGGCTGCCCAGAGGCAACGAAAGGCTGTCCTCTGTGGGAGGTGTATGGTCCGTGTCCTCTGTATCCCCCCAGCCACGCACCAGTGATGGCCATGAGCTGGCCTGGGTGCCACCCTGCTGTGAACATGGTTCCATCTCCTCCTCCAGCTCCTCCTCCTCCTCATCCTCCTCATCCTCCAGAACTGTGCCCCTGCTGGACAATTGCGTCCCTGGCGTTTGCGTGTGCAGGAACCCACCCTCGGAGCCCCTTGCGAATGACTGCCCTGAAAGCCTTGGAAATGTTACCTCTTCATCCTCCTCCTCCTCCTCATCCTGTGCCACATCCTCTTCCATCATCGCCCGAATTGTTTTTTCAAGGAGGCATAGAAGTGGGATAGTTAAGCTGAGAACGGCGTCATTGCCACTGGCCATGTTGGTGGAGTACTCAAAACAGCGCAACAAGGCACACAGGTCTCGCATGGAGGCCCAGTTAAATTAAATAGCGGAATAGAAAATATGATCCAAAAAAAGTGTATGTATATCACACGTACACAACCACACTAGGCCCCAATTACTATTGTTTGTACCCCTAAAAGGCTAGATGAGGAGTAGGGGGGGTATGGAACAGGCAGCACCCTCAAACCTTCAGAAGTATGAGATGAACCCCAACAACTTGGAAAGGTGGATCTCTCTCACACGTACCAACACAGACTATCCCCCAATTTAACTGATCCCCAGAGGTTTTTGATTAAATAGCGGAATAGAAAATATGATCCCAAAAAAGTGTATGTATATCACACGTACACAACCACACTAGGCCCCAATTACTATTGTTTGTACCCCTAAAAGGCTAGGAGTAGGGGGAGTATGGAACAGGCAGCACCCTCAAACCTTCAGAAGTATGAGATGAACCCCAACAACTTGGAAAGGTGGATCTCTCTCACACGTACCAACACAGACTATCCCCCAATTTAACTGATCCCCAAAGGTTTTTGATTAAATAGCGGAATAGAAAATATGATCCCAAAAAAGTGTATGTATATCACACGTACACAACCACACTAGGCCCCAATTACTATTGTTTGTACCCCTAAAAGGCTAGGAGTAGGGGGAGTATGGAACAGGCAGCACCCTCAAACCTTCAGAAGTATGAGATGAACCCCAACAACTTGGAAAGGTGGATCTCTCTCACACGTACCAACACAGACTATCCCCCAATTTAACTGATCCCCAGAGGTTTTTGATTAAATAGCGGAATAGAAAATATGATCCCAAAAAAGTGTATGTATATCACACGTACACAACCACACTAGGCCCCAATTACTATTGTTTGTACCCCTAAAAGGCTAGGAGTAGGGGGAGTATGGAACAGGCAGCACCCTCAAACCTTCAGAAGTATGAGATGAACCCCAACAACTTGGAAAGGTGGATCTCTCTCACACATACCAACACAGACTATCCCCCAATTTAACTGATCCCCAAAGGTTTTTGATTAAATAGCGGAATAGAAAATATGATCCCAAAAAAGTGTATGTATATCACACGTACACAACCACACTAGGCCCCAATTACTATTGTTTGTACCCCTAAAAGGCTAGGAGTAGGGGGAGTATGGAACAGGCAGCACCCTCAAACCTTCAGAAGTATGAGATGAACCCCAACAACTTGGAAAGGTGGATCTCTCTCACACGTACCAACACAGACTATCCCCCAATTTAACTGATCCCCAAAGGTTTTTGATTAAATAGCGGAATAGAAAATATGATCCCAAAAAAGTGTATGTATATCACACGTACACAACCACACTAGGCCCCAATTACTATTGTTTGTACCCCTAAAAGGCTAGGAGTAGGGGGAGTATGGAACAGGCAGCACCCTCAAACCTTCAGAAGTATGAGATGAACCTCAACAACTTGGAAAGGTGGATCTCTCTCACACGTACCAACACAGACTATCCCCCAATTTAACTGATCCCCAAAGGTTTTTGATTAAATAGCGGAATAGAAAATATGATCCCAAAAAAGTGTATGTATATCACACGTACACAACCACACTAGGCCCCAATTACTATTGTTTGTACCCCTAAAAGGCTAGGAGTAGGGGG
This sequence comes from Pelophylax lessonae, assembly GCF_965119305.1. NCBI lineage: Eukaryota > Metazoa > Chordata > Amphibia > Anura > Ranidae > Pelophylax > Pelophylax lessonae. Next base: position 131,068,784 of record NC_138777.1, read on the forward strand.
AGTATGGAACAGGCAGCACCCTCAAACCTTCAGAAGTATGAGATGAACCCCAACAACTTGGAAAGGTGGATCTCTCTCACACGTACCAACACAGACTATCCCCCAATTTAACTGATCCCCAAAGGTTTTTGATTAAATAGCGGAATAGAAAATATGATCCCAAAAAAGTGTATGTATATCACACGTACACAACCACACTAGGCCCCAATTACTATTGTTTGTACCCCTAAAAGGCTAGGAGTAGGGGGAGTATGGAACAGGCAGCACCCTCAAACCTTCAGAAGTATGAGATGAACCTCAACAACTTGGAAAGGTGGATCTCTCTCACACGTACCAACACAGACTATCCCCCAATTTAACTGATCCCCAAAGGTTTTTGATTAAATAGCGGAATAGAAAATATGATCCCAAAAAAGTGTATGTATATCACACGTACACAACCACACTAGGCCCCAATTACTATTGTTTGTACCCCTAAAAGGCTAGGAGTAGGGGGAGTATGTAACAGGCAGCACCCTCAAACCTTCAGAAGTATGAGATGAACCCCAACAACTTGGAAAGGTGGATCTCTCTCACACGTACCAACACAGACTATCCCCCAATTTAACTGATCCCCAAAGGTTTTTGATTAAATAGCGGAATAGAAAATATGATCCCAAAAAAGTGTATGTATATCACACGTACACAACCACACTAGGCCCCAATTACTATTGTTTGTACCCCTAAAAGGCTAGGAGTAGGGGGAGTATGGAACAGGCAGCACCCTCAAACCTTCAGAAGTATGAGATGAACCCCAACAACTTGGAAAGGTGGATCTCTCTCACACGTACCAACACAGACTATCCCCCAATTTAACTGATCCCCAGAGGTTTTTGATTAAATAGCGGAATAGAAAATATGATCCCAAAAAAGTGTATGTATATCACACGTACACAACCACACTAGGCCCCAATTACTATTGTTTGTACCCCTAAAAGGCTAGGAGTAGGGGGAGTATGGAACAGGCAGCACCCTCAAACCTTCAGAAGTATGAGATGAACCTCAACAACTTGGAAAGGTGGATCTCTCTCACACGTACCAACACAGACTATCCCCCAATTTAACTGATCCCCAGAGGTTTTTGATTAAATAGCGGAATAGAAAATATGATCCCAAAAAAGTGTATGTATATCACACGTACACAACCACACTAGGCCCCAATTACTATTGTTTGTACCCCTAAAAGGCTAGGAGTAGGGGGAGTATGGAACAGGCAGCACCCTCAAACCTTCAGAAGTATGAGATGAACCCCAACAACTTGGAAAGGTGGATCTCTCTCACACGTACCAACACAGACTATCCCCCAATTTAACTGATCCCCAGAGGTTTTTGATTAAATAGCGGAATAGAAAATATGATCCCAAAAAAGTGTATGTATATCACACGTACACAACCACACTAGGCCCCAATTACTATTGTTTGTACCCCTAAAAGGCTAGGAGTAGGGGGAGTATGGAACAGGCAGCACCCTCAAACCTTCAGAAGTATGAGATGAACCCCAACAACTTGGAAAGGTGGATCTCTCTCACACGTACCAACACAGACTATCCCCCAATTTAACTGATCCCCAGAGGTTTTTGATTAAATAGCGGAATAGAAAATATGATCCCAAAAAAGTGTATGTATATCACACGTACACAACCACACTAGGCCCCAATTACTATTGTTTGTACCCCTAAAAGGCTAGGAGTAGGGGGAGTATGGAACAGGCAGCACCCTCAAACCTTCAGAAGTATGAGATGAACCCCAACAACTTGGAAAGGTGGATCTCTCTCACACGTACCAACACAGACTATCCCCCAATTTAACTGATCCCCAAAGGTTTTTGATTAAATAGCGGAATAGAAAATATGATCCCAAAAAAGTGTATGTATATCACACGTACACAACCACACTAGGCCCCAATTACTATTGTTTGTACCCCTAAAAGGCTAGATGAGGAGTAGGGGGAGTATGGAACAGGCAGCACCCTCAAACCTTCAGTATGAGATTGTGTTCACTGTACCCCACAAAGATTGAGTTCACTGCACCCCACAATGATTGTGTTCACTGCACCCCACAAAGATTGTGTTCACTGCACCTCACAAAGATTGTGTTCACTGTACCCCCCAAAGATTGTGTTCACTGCACCCCACAAAGATTCTGTTCACTGTACCCCACAAAGATTGTGTTCACTGCACCCCAAAAAGATTGTGTTCACTGCACCCCAAAAAGGATGTTGTTCACTGCACCCCAAAAAGGATGTTGTTCACTCCACCCCAAAAAGATTGTGTTCACTGCACCCCACAAAGATTGTGTTCACTGCACCCCAAAAAGATTGTGTTCACTGCACCCCAAAAATGATTTTGTTCACTGCACCCCAAAAAGGATTTTGTTCACTGCACCCCAAAAAGGATGTTGTTCACTCCACCCCAAAAAGATTGTGTTCACTGCACCCCAAAAAGATTGTGTTCACTGCACCCCACAAAGGATTTTGTTCACTGCACCCCAAAAAGATTGTGTTCACTGCACCCCAAAAAGGATGTTGTTCACTGCACCCCAAAAAGGATTTTGTTCACTGCACCCCAAAAAGATTGTGTTCACTGCACCCCACAAAGGATTTTGTTCACTGCACCCCACAAAGATTGTGTTCACTGCACACCAAAAAGGATTGTGTTCACTGCACCCCAAAAAGATTTTGTTCACTGCACCCCAAAAAGATTGTGTTCACTGCAGCCCAAAAAGATTGTGTTCACTGCAGCCCAAAAAGATTGTGTTCACTGCAGCCCAAAAAGATTGTGTTCACTGCAGCCCAAAAAGATTGTGTTCACTGCAGCTCACACACAGAAAAATGGATGTGGATCACTGACACCTGCCTATCTCCAATCCCACACCACACAGCAATATCGATTGTAGTTTGTAGAACACAGTTTCCCTAAAATTCAGCAGACTCTGTCCCTAACAGGATTGAGAAGAGATCGTAGATCAGGATTGAGTGCAGACCCCACCCCCCACACAGCAATATCGATTGTAGTTTGTAGAAGACACTGACCCTATATAATTCAGCAGACTCTATCCCTAAAATGCCTACAACTCGCCCTGCCTAAACACTCCGACCTGTCCCTCAATTCTATCCGGACACAAATGGTTTTTTCCTGCCTATCTTTCCCTAATCAGCAGCCAGCACGTTGATGTGTGCTCTGTCCCTGAATCTAAGCAGCATAATGACGCCGCTGCGGCTGCCTCGAACTTATAAAGACTTGGTCACATGCTTCAGACGGCCAATCACAGCTACTGAGACATTTGCAGGCATGGCTGGGATGGCTTAAGGCACACCAGTTAAACGATTGTTGATTGGCTGTTGAAAGCCCGCCATGAAAAGAGCGCCAAAGCATGCAAAACCCGGAAATAAAACGACCGAACACGGATTTTTACCCGAACATACAGTAAAGTGTCCGTGTCCGTGTTCGGGTACAAAAAATCCAATTATTCGGTACGAACACGAATAATACAGTCCGTGTTCGCTCAACACTACCTACCAGCTATCATGACTTCCTGGATGTGTTCGATAAGAGGAAAGCCGATGTGTTGCCGCCTCATCGCTCCTATGACTGTCCTATAGAGCTACTTCCAGGTGCAGAAATTCCTTTTGGTCAGATTTTCCTATAATCAGAAAAAGAGCTGGAGACTCTACGACTCTACATAAACGAGAATCTGAAAAAAGGATTTATCCATCCATCCTCTTCCCCTGCAGGAGCAGGAATATTCTTTGTTCAAAAGAAGGATCATACACTCAGACCTTGTGTAGATTACAGGGAATTAAACAAAATTACCATCAAGAACTGCTACCCGCTCCCTCTCATACCCAAACTATTTCAAAGATTTAGAGCGGCTCAAGTTTTCACTAAACTGGATCTCCAAGGTGCCTACAACTTTGTCTCAATTAGAGAAGGAAGCGAGTGGGAAATGGCCTTCCGAACCAGTTTCGGTCATTTTAAATACCTTGTGATGCCTTTCGGACTTTGCAATGCCCCGGCCACTTTCCAACACCTCGTAAATTACATCTTTAGAGAATTTCTGCATCACTTCCTTATAGTCTATCTCAATGATATTCTTATCTTCCCTGCGTCACTTGAATTGCACCGTGTGCACATAAAGAAAGTTTTGTCTACCCTCAGGAAACATGGACTCTATGCCAAGGCGAAGAAATGCAAATTTGAGACACAAACCATCCAGTTCTTAGGATTGATTATATCCACTCATAGTTACATAGTAGGCGAGGTTGAATAAAGACAATAGTCCATCCAGTTCAACCTGTGTAGGTGTGTGTGACTGTAATCATCTAACATAGCCCTCAATCTCCTGATCCTTGAGATGTAAGTCTAAGAGTCTTTTGAAAGTCACCATACTACCCGCAGAAACCACCTCTTGTGGTAGACAATTCCACAATCTTGTAGCCCTAACAGTAAAGAACCCCCCACGTTGCCTGAGGTTAAAACGCTTCTCCTCTAATCGCATTGTATGTCCTCGAGTCCTCATGTAATTCCTTCGAATGAACAGCTTTTCTTCTAAGCTGAGATCCCCATTAAGATATTTATAAATTGCTATCATGTCCCCTCTCAGACGTCTTTTCTCCAGGGAAAATAAATCGAGCGATTGCAGCCGCTCTTCATAGGTAAGGTCCTCCAACCCCCTAATCAGTTTAGTTGCCCTTCTCTGGACTTTCTCCAGCTCCAACACATCCCTCCTGAGGACTGGCGACCAGAACTGGACAGAATACTCCAGATGCGGTCGGACCAGAGTTTTATAAAGTGGAAGGATTATAGTCTTATCTCTGGAATACATCCCTTTCTTTATGCATGCTAATATTCTGTTGGCTTTGGAAGCTGCCGCTTGGCATTGCATGCTGTTGCCTAATCTATCATCAACTAAGACTCCCAAATCTTTCTCCATTTTTGATTCCCCCAAGGGTTCCCCTCCTAACGTGTATTGTGTTTTTATGTTTTTGGTCCCCAAGTGCAAAACCTTACACTTCTCCACATTAAACCTCATTTGCCATGTCGTTGCCCACTCCGTAATTTTGTCCAGGTCATTCTGTAGGATATCTGCTTCATGCTGTGCAGTTATTGCCCTGGCCAATTTTGTGTCATCTGCAAAAACTGATAACGAACTACTGATCCCTTCCTCAATGCTGTTTATGAATAAATTGAACAAGGTTGGTCCCAGGACTGAGCCCTGGGGCACCCCGCTTACTACCTCAGACCAGTCTGAGTATGCGCTGTTTATTACTACCCTTTGGACACGGCCTTTTAGCCAATTCCGTATCCAAGAGCAAACCCTGCTGTCGATACCTGCAGACCTTATTTTATAAATTAAGCGCTTGTGGGGAACTGTATCAAACGCCTTAGCGAAATCCAAGTACACCACATCCACTGGTCTCCCCCTATCTAGCTCACAGCTCACTTCCTCGTAGAATGCTAAGAGATTGGTTTGACAAGAACGCCCATTTGTAAACCCGTGCTGGTTACTACTGATGATGTTGTTGTCTTTAGCATACTCTACGATATAGTCCCTTATCATCCCCTCCAAAAGTTTACATATTATTGATGTCAGACTGACAGGCCTATAATTTCCCGGGATATGTCTCTGGCCCTTTTTGAATATCGGAATCACGTTAGCCTTCCTCCAATCCCCTGGTACATCTCCTGTCCTAATACTGTCAGCAAAGATCAGGAACAGTGGTCTAGATATAACCATACTGAGTTCCTTGAGCACTCTCGGATGTACGCCATCCGGGCCTGGTGATTTGTTTGTGTTAAGTTTATCCAGTCTTTCCCTGATTTCCCCCTCTGTTAGCCATAGTGGCATGTCCTGTGTATTACTACTAACCATACAGTCATGGTCAGTGTACCCTTCCTTTTCCTGCGTAAAGACTGACGAGAAAAAAGAATTCAGCACGGTTGCTTTTTCAGTGTCCTCTGTAACCATCCTCCCATCATCGTTAATTATGTGTGCAATATGCACTGCCCTAGTTTTTTTGCTGTTGATATATTTAAAGAATTTCTTTGGTTTTTTTTTACTATCCTCCGCTATTTGTCTCTCAAAGTTGATTTTAGCCATCTTGATTTCGTGTTTACACTTCTTATTTTCCTCCTTGTATTGCTGGAAGGCCGATACTGTGCCCTCTGATTTATATTTCTTGAAGGCCAATTTTTTTCCCCTAATAAGTTTTTTAACGCTACGGTTTAGCCAGCCAGGTTTGGCTTTGTCTCTTCTAAATTTATTCCCCATAGGAATGCACTGCAAGATGCCTTTGCTTAATATTGTTCTAAAGCATTCCCATTTTTCCTCTGTGGTCAGTGATCCCAGGGTTTGGTCCCAGTTTACCCTTTCCATCAATGAGTACAATTTTGGAAAGTCTGCCCTTCTGAAGTTTAGGGTTCTTATGTTCCCCACTTGCCTTTTTATATTGTTATTTATACTAAATGTGATCATCCTGTGATCGCTAGAGCCCAGGTTGTCCTGGACTCCTACCTCCGAGATTATGTCTGGGTCATTAGTGATCAATAGATCCAGGATAGCATTCTCTCTAGTAGGGGAATCCACCAACTGCGACATGTAGTTATCCTGTAAGGTTTCCGTGAATAGCCGGGCCTTATGCGAGTGTGCAGTCCCCTCTTCCCAGTCAATGTCGGGATAATTGAAGTCCCCCAATATGATGACTGATCCTAGTTTTGCCGCTTTACCTATTAGTGCTAAAAATTCCAGCTCTACCTCCTCCCCTTGGTTAGGTGGCCTATAGCAAACCCCCACAACTACTTTTCCCTTATCTTCTTCCCTATCGAGTTCAACCCACACAGATTCTAAATCCATGCTCATCCCATCCGTAATGTCACTCCTTTCTAGCACCTTTATATTGTTCTTGACATAGAGACATACCCCTCCCCCTCTTTTACCAACCCTGTCCTTCCGGTACACCGAATACCCTTGGATATTGGCCAGCCAGTCATGTGAGGGGTCGAACCAAGTCTCCGCTATTCCCACAAGGTCTATGTCTTCCTCATGTACTAACATTTCCAACTCATCCATCTTATTAGCTAGGCTCCTGGCATTAGCATATACCCCTCTTAGTTTTACGGAAGTTAAACGTGATTGGCGGTTTTGTTTATTTCTGTTTGGTCTGCTGTTCTCCCGCACAGACCCGCCAATTGATGTTGTTGACCTACTGTCGCTGTTGACCCTACAACTGCCTTCAGTCCTCTGCTCCCTCCTGACTGATTCTACTTCTGAGCCCTCCCCCCCGTCTCCTAGTTTAAAAGCCCCTCCAACTCGGTGGCCATCTTTCTCCCCAAAAGAGCTGTACCGTCCCCATTAAGGTGCAGCCCATCCTTACTAAAGAGCCGGTAGCCGACTGAGAAGTCAGCCCAGTTCTCCAGGAACCCAAACCCCTCCTTCCTACACCAATTCCTCAGCCACTTGTTAACTTCCCTAAGCTCCTTCTGCCTCTCCTGTGTGGCTCGAGGTACCGGCAGTATTTCAGAGAAAACCACCTTGGAGGTCCTTTTCCTCAATCTATTACCTAAGTCCCTGAAATCGTTCTTAAGGATCCTCCACCTACCTTTAACTTTGTCATTAGTGCCCACATGCACCATGACCGCTGGGTCATCCCCAGCCCCGCCCAACAATCTGTCTGCCAGATCTGCGATGTGCCGAACTCGGGCGCCCGGTAAACAACAAACTGTTCGGTTCACGAGATCTTTTTTACAGATTTCCCTCTCTGTCCTCTTGATAATTGAGTCCCCAACTACCACAACCTGTCTAACCTTTCCTGCGTTACGGCCCCCCTTCTTCCTGGAGCCGTCCCTCCCCTGGCAGCTGGGGGAGGGCGCATGCTCCAGCTCTGCCACCCCTGAGTTGATATCCCCCTCAACCTGCAACTCAGCAAACATGTTAGGGTCTACCAACTCAGGACTGGCCTCCCTGACTCTCCTCCCCCTAACATTCCTAACAGTCACCCAGCTGCGTACCTCTGCTGCTTGCGTCTCCTCTATTCCTCCCTCCTCTATGCTGACCCCTGCCAGCGCCTGCTGGGTAATGTCCAAGCTCCTTTTCAGGTTGTAGATGCCACGCAGTCTTGTCACTGTGTTCTCTAGATCCACGATGTGGGCTTCCAGAGCAACAAGTCGCTCACATCTTGCACAGCAGTATTCGTCCTCGATTGTTTCATCAAGGAACGCATACATGCCGCAAGAAGTGCACTGAGTGGCATCCCCAATCCTGTCGGACATTATTACCCACTACTCTATGGGGATAATATTAACAACCTGCTCTTCCTTACCTACACTACCTCTAACTTCCCTGGTACAAAACCTGGGGTACCCACCAGTCGCTAATACCCTCACCAGTCACTAGATACTCACCAGTCGCAAGGATCCTCACCAGTCGCAAGATACTCACCAGTCGCAAGATACTCACCAGTCGCAAGGATACTCACCAGTCGCAAGGATACTCACCAGTCGCAAAGATACTCACCAGTCGCAAAGATACTCACCAGTCGCAAAGATACTTCACCAGTCGCAAGCTACTTCACCAGTCGCAAGGGTACTCACCAGTCGCAAGGATACTCACCAGTCGCAAGGATACTCACCAGTCGCAAGGATACTCACCAGTCGCAAAGATACTCACCAGTCGCAAGGATACTCACCAGTCGCAAGGATACTCACCAGTCGCAAAGATACTCACCAGTCGCAAAGATACTCACCAGTCGCAAAGATACTCACCAGTCGCAAGGACACTCACCAGTCGCAAAGATACTTCCAGTCGCAAAGCTACTCACCAGTCGCAATGATACTCACCAGTCGCAAAGATACTCACCAGTCGCAGGGATACTCACCAGTCGCAAGGATAAGTCGCAAGGATACTCACCAGTCGCAAGGATACTCACCAGTCGCGAGGACACTCACCAGTCGCAAGGACACTCACCAGTCGCAAGGACACTCACCAGTCGCAAGATACTCACCAGTCGCAAGATACTCACCAGTCGCAAGTTACTTCACCAGTCGCAAGGATACTCACCAGTGCAAGGATATTCACCAGTTGCAAGGATACTCACCAGTCGCAAGGATACTCACCAGTCGCAAGATACTCACCAGTCGCAAGATACTCACCAGTCGCAAGATACTCACCAGTCGCAAAGATACTCACCAGTCGCAAGGATACTCACCTGTCGCAAGGATACTCACCAGTCGCAAGGATACTCACCAGTCGCAAGGACACTCACCAGTCGCAAGATACTCACCAGTCGCAAAGATACTCACCAGTCGCAAGGACACTCACCAGTCGCAAGGACACTCACCAGTCGCAAAGATACTCACCAGTTGCAAGGACACTCACCAGTCGCAAGGATACTCACCAGTCGCAAGGATACTCACCAGTCGCAAGGATACTCACCAGTCGCAAGGACACTCACCAGTCGCAAGATACTCACCAGTCGCAAGGATACTCACCAGTCGCAAGGACACTCACCAGTCGCAAAGATACTCACCAGTTGCAAGGACACTCACCAGTCGCAAAGATACTCACCAGTCGCAAGATACTCACCAGTCGCAAGGATACTTACCAGTCGCAAGGATACTTACCAGTCGCAAGGATACTTACCAGGTACTCAGTTGCAGAGACAGTCACACAGCAGTCAGTCGCAGTACAGACAAACAGCTATTGATTTCTTACAGAGTACAGTCACACAGCTTTCCCCCTGTTTGCAGCTGCTGCTCTACTCACAGCTGCTGCCACACACACACACACACACTGGGACGGATGTCTCCTCCTCCTCACTGGGCACGGACGGTCCTCCTCCTCCTCTTCTTCCAGGCACTAAGGAAGGCGGGTTCTGACCTCCGCCGCCGCCGCTCTCTGCCTCGGCTCCCGTCCTCCACCTCCGCTCAGTTGCTGGTCCCTGCACGGTGCCATAGTACTCATAGTATCGCTATGGACTCCCAAAAGATGTCTTCTATCCTGCAATGGCCTGCCCCAGTGGATAAAAAGGGGATCCAAAGATTTGTGGGGTTAGCCGACTTTTACAGGAGATTCATTAAAGGGTTCTCATCCATTATTGCTCCCAATACCCAGCTTACAGCTCAACACTCCCAATTCCAGAGGTCCCAGGAGGCCCAGGTGGCCTTTGACAAACTGAAAGATCTTTTCACCTCCACTCCAATACTTTGGCACCCAGATTCTGCTCTGCCTTACATCATGGAGGTGGATGCCTCAGAGGTTGCCACTGGGTTAATCTTGTCACAGCGTATGGGGCCTAAAGCCTTGCTCCATCCGGTAGCATTTTCTTCTGGGAAGCTTAGTCAAGCAGAAATAAATTACAATGTCAGGGATCAGGAGCTACTGGCTATCAAACCAGCCTTAGAAGAATGGCGATATCTTTTGGAAGGAGCGGCCCATCCAGTGATGATATTTACTGATCACAAGAATTTGAAATGTCTCAGGACTGCAAAACGCCTTAGGCCTCGGCAAGCATGGTGGGCTTTGTTCTTCTCCCGATTTAATTTTCATATCACCTATCGGCCAGAGTAAAAAAACAGCAAGGCCGATTCACTTTCACAAATGTTTCCAGAGACCCCTGAAGTTTCTCCCTTCAGTACCATTCTATCACCACAACATTTTTTGCTGTTGCAACCTGATTTAAAATCGGCCATCTAGCAAGCTGCCACTCCAGTGTCCGGAGTCTGAAGTTTGTTTTTGTAAAAACAAGACAATTTTTTCTTGGCAAAATGACCATCAATTGGCGGGTCATTTCAGGGAACACAAGACCATTGAGCTCATTCAATGATTTTTTTGGTGGCCAGGCCTGAGTCAGGACTGTAAAGATTATGTTGGCTCCTGTACTACATGCCTTCGCAACTAGGGAAGTAACACCAGTGCCTGCTAAGGCCGTTACCAATTCCTGATTTATCCTGGAAGATGTTGTCCATGGACTTTATAGTGGACCTGCCTCCTGCTGAGGGATTCACATCTATATTTGTAGTCATTGATTGATTATCTAAGATGTTGCATTTTGTGCCTATGGTGGGTACGCCTTCAGTCACAGACACGGCCAGGCATTTATTAAAAAATTAGTGAGACTTCACAGCCTGCCAAGAAGCATTGTGTCAAACAGAGACATGCAGTTCACCTCTGGAGAACCCTTTGCAAAGCTTTAAATATTGATGTCTGCTTGTCCTCAGCCTACCAACCACAAAGCAATGGTCAGACATAGAGGACCAACTAGACCTTAGAGCAGTATCTTTGGTGTTTCTCCACCTTTTCACAGGACAACTGGGTATCTCTGCTCCCCTGTGCTGAATTTGCCTACAATAACTCAGTCTACACGGCCACAAACCAAACCCCATTTTGGGCTAACTATGGCTTTATCCATGTTTTATCCCAGATTATCTGCCAAAAACTGCTGTGCCCACAGTACAAGATAGATTAACCTCCATCTCTACAAATTACCAGACCCTGCAGGAGGAAATCCAAAAGGCCCAGGATGACTATAAAAGAAACTATGATAAGAAGAGAAGGGAGAACCTGGCTTTCAAGGTTGGTGACCGAGTCTGGCTGTCTACGGCCAACCTAATACTCCCCTGTCCTTCTCGTAAGCTGGGACCAAGGTTCATCAGACCTTTTGGAATTAAAAGAATGATCAATCAGGGACATAAAGGAGGGTCTCTATTCCATCCAAGGGTCCCAACACCTTGCTAGAGAGGGCGGCGTCTGGACCGGTTTGATTGTTGTCATGGGTTTATCCTCAACGTCCTCACTGCCACCCAGGACCGTGTGGTAACCAACTTGCCCTTTCTGATTTCAACTTTTAACTGTTAATAAATGGACTTCCTTTTATTTTCTGACTGCTGCCTATACATACCATCACTGTGTGCTGTCCATATATTGTCCTAAAATTCTTTGCATCCACATTCCATGCTGGGGACTGGTTGCACTGTGAGTGGTTTTGGAATTTTTTAAGTGGCCATCTAGTTTTTTTTTCCTTTTTTTGGTTGTAAGTGCCTGAACTGTGTATATAATATTTTATAAGAATGACTAGTAAGTCAGTAAAGTTATATCGAGACCACTGTTCCTGATCTTTGCTGACAGTATTAGGACAGGAGATGTACCAGGGGATTGGAAGAAAGCTAACGTGATTCCAATATTCAAAAAGGGCCAGAGGCATATCCCGGGAAATTATAGGCCTGTCAGTTTGACATCAGTAGTATGTAAACTTCTGGAGGGGATGATAAGGGACTATATCGTAGAGTTTGCTAAGGACAACAACATCATCAGCAGTAATAAGCACGGGTTTACAAATGGGCGTTCTTGTCAAACCAATCTCCTAACATTCTACGAGGAGGTGAGCTGTGAGCTAGATAGGGGGAGACCAGTGGATGTGGTGTACTTGGATTTCGCTAAGGCGTTTGATACAGTTCCCCACAAGCGCTTAATTTATAAAATAAGGTCTGCAGGTATCGATAGCAGGGTTTGCTCTTGGATACGGAACTGGCTAAAAAGGCGTGTCCAAAGGGTAGTAATAAACAGCGCATACTCAGACTGGTCTAAGGTGGTAAGTGGGGTCCCCCAAGGCTCAGTCTTGGGACCAACCTTGTTCAATTTATTCATAAACAACATTGAGGTCGGGATCAGTAGTTCAATATCAGTTTTTGCAGATGACACAAAATTGGGCAGGGCAATAACTTCACAACATGAAGCAGATATCCTACAGAATGACCTGGACAAAATAACAGAGTGGGCAACGACATGGCAAATGAGGTTTAACGTGGAGAAGTGTAAGGTTTTGCACTTGGGGACTAAAAACATAAAAACACAATACACGTTAGGAGGGGAGCCCTTGGGGGAATCAAAAATGGAGAAGGATCTGGGAGTCTTGGTTGATGATAGATTAGGAAACAGCATGCAATGTCAAGCGGCAGCTTCCAAAGCCAACAGAATATTAGCATGCATAAAGAAAGGGATGCATTCCAGAGATAAGACTATAATCCTTCCACTTTATAAAACTCTGGTCCGACCGCATCTGGAGTATTCCGTCCAGTTCTGGTCGCCAGTCCTCAGGAGGGATGTGTTGGAGCTGGAGAGAGTCCAGAGAAGGGCAACTAAACTAATTAGGGGATTGGAGGACCTTGACTATGAAGAGCGTCTACAATCGCTCGATTTATTCTCCCTGGAGAAGAGACGTCTGAGGGGGGACATGATAGCAATTTATAAATATCTTAATGGGGATCACAGCTTAGAAAAAAAGCTGTTCATTCGAAGGGATTGCATGAGGACTCGAGGGCATACAATGCGATTAGAGGAGAAGCGTTTTAACCTCAGGCAACGCGGGGGGTTCTTTACTGTTAGGGCAACAAGATTGTGGAATTCTCTACCACAAGAGGTGGTTTCTGCGGGTAGTATGGTGGCTTTCAAAAGACTCTTAGACTTACATCTCAAGGATCAGAACATTCAGGGGTATGTGAGATGATTACAGCCACACACACCTACACAGGTTGAACTAGATGGACTATTGTCTTTATTCAACCTCACCTACTATGTAACTATGTAAATATGTAACTATGTAACTAGACTTCCATCAGACCTCTTCCTTTAATCCCTAAAACCACAGTCCCAATAATGTAGCAAAATTAATTCACATTAAGAAAAACAACTCTAGAGTGCTTCTTTCTATACTCTAATTAATAGATTCCTTGGTTACTGTGTGGGCCTAGGTAGTCACCAGATGCTCTTATCTATTGTGGGGGAGGGGTAGTATTCTGTAGTTCCATTGAGGTGGGAGGCTTGTGTCTTTAGCTAGCTCTTTGTGCACATCTTAATGTGTCCTGACAACTAAGATGAACACTAGATAAACTGTAGAAAGGGTTTCCTTACAGACTTTCTTGAATAAATAAGGTAGCAGTGTCTGCATGCAGTGTCCTTTGATATAAAGAGAATGGACAAGTGCCCGCTCACCAATCCCAGCGACCTTCTGTTTTAGAGAATGGTGTTAAGGCTCTGCAGCAGGCCTCTGCAAAGTTTGGCTCAAAGGAACAGCGCTCAACCACGTGTCGCACCACGCTACTGTCCAGCTGGGTGTGATGAGGGTGGCCTCCAAGCTGCCACGGAACAATCGGGTGTTGCTGGTGGCAGATGCACCCGCACCCACTAACGATGACTCTTTTTGTTGCACAAGCCACAACCAGGCTACAGCACAACCTACATTTCGAGTCACTGCTTGCAGATCCAGGTCGTGGTCCTAAGAGAAGGATCCCACTTCCACACAGGCTTTTTACTACCTCTCCCATCATTCCATTCTTCTTCTTCCAGCAAGCTGGTACTTGTAGTCCATAGCAGTCTGATCTCATTGTAAACCAGGCTCTTTGGATTACACATCTCAAGATCCTTTGCTCCACTCTGCCTTCAGGACATGACTACATAGGATCCAAGCTGACAACTATAGTGAACTAATGAAATATGTTTGGATGTGCCCTGTGAGATGCCTCCATCCCCATACAATATACAAAGAAACATGAATTGCCCCTGGGACTTTAGATGTGGGGCAACACACTTAATAACAAAATCAATAAGGTCAGCGATTCACTCCTTTAAACTAGATAAGGCCCCTGGCCCTGATGGCTTTACGATACAATACTATCGGACACTATTTCCCAAACTTGGCCCACACATGGTCGCCCTTTTCAACAACCTGGGCTCTGACACCTCACTACATCGAGACACCCTGAAAGCACACATCTCCCTTTTTCCCAAGGAGGGCAAGGACCCGACAGCTTGCAGTAGTTACCGCCCCATCTCGCTTTTAAATGTTGACCTAAACATTTTTACCAAACTCCTCACTTGGGCCAACTGATCCACTTAGACCAGGTAGGGTTCAACATCCAAGGTGTTGATCTTAGTTCATGTAGCCACCAAGACTGCCACGCCTACTATCTTTCTTAGCACCGACGCCAAGAAGGCGTTCGATCGTGTGGACTGGCGGTTCATGTTCTCAGTCCTTCGTCAGGCCCGGGGACCAATATGATTTCCTGGATTTCCCAGGTATACTGCATACTGCACAGGTTAAAACGAATGGTCTTTTATCCGACTCCTTTCGGATAGCTAATGGAACACGACAGGGCTGTCCTTTGTCCCCCTTACTGTTCGCGCTTTCCCAGGAACCTTTTCTTTGCAAAGTCAGACTCAACCCGAATATTTCAGGTGTCCACATGGAAAACACTGAATGCAAAGTCTCAGCATAGGCAGATGATTTGCTCTTCTCCCTGACCAAACCGCTGATCTCGGTCCCGAACCTTATGCATGAGTTTGACGTATATGGCAAACTCTACAACCTGAAAATACATTTTTCCAAATTGGAAGCCATTGGCCGTTCGGCTACCACCTACTCTAATTAGGCACCTGAAGGACACTCTCCCATTCAGAAGGACAGACACAGCTCTTAAATATTTGGGTACCTTTATTCTCCCTGATCTCTCTGCAGCCTCCGTGATCAACTTTCCCCCTGTATTGACACAAATGCGTTTGCTCCTCGAGAAGTGGCATCGAGGACTGCATTTGTGGTTTGGGAGGTGTAACCTCCTAAAGATGTGCATACTTCCCAAACTCCTCTATCTGATTCAGGCTTTACCCATCGCCATCCCCTCAACTCTATTCAGGAAGATACACTCGCTGGCTTTGTCTGGTTGCATGGGAGGCCTCGCGTCCCCCACGCCCAACTCTCCTTACCTAAGAACTCGGGGGGCCTTGCCCTCTCGGACGTTCTGAAATACTACCAGGCGTCTCATCTGAGTAGATTGATTGACTGGCGATGGCACTCTCCCCTTAAGCTTTGGGCCCGTATTGAACAACTTCAATCTACTGTCGCCTTGAGCGGGGTGATGTGGTTTCCAGGGATCCCTTTCTCTAGACCTTTTGAAACATCCCACAATCGGCGCATCACTGTGGGTTTTCTCCTCGACCGTGAAGCAATCTCTGTTGACTACGGCTGACTCCCCCTTGCTCCTGATCGTGGGCAATCCTGCCTTTCCACCTGGCCTGACAGACCGCTCATTGGCGAGGGGGTACTTTCAGGCTTCCCACTTTGAGAGCAACGGACACTGGCCCACGCTTGAACAGTTGACTGATATACAGGGTCCTTTTTGACTCCCCTTTTGGACCGCCATGCAATTGCACCACTTCCTGCATTCCTTGGAGGCCCCAGCGGCTTTCAGTAGAGACCTCATCCTCTTTGAAGAGTACTGCGCGGGAACTGACGTCTTACCGCGACCACTGTCTAAGGTCTATTGTTTACTGTCCATGCCATCTGAGAGCAGCCGACTGGCCTATCTGGAGAAGTGGGAGGGAGACCTGAATCGCATTTTTATGAAAAAACAAGAACAATGCATCTACACTCTTGCGTTGAGGTCCCCCTCTTGCACTAAGATTCAGGAGACTAACTACAAGATCCTCACGAGGTGGTACCGGGTTCCGTATCTTCTACACAAGTTCTTTCCTCACACCTCAGATCGCTGCTGGAGGTGTCGGGGGGAACCAGGGACATAGTTACATAGTTACATAGTTAGTAAGGTTGAAAAAAGACATCAGTCCATCCAGTTCAACCTATGCATCCAGTTCAACCTATGAATGCGTGTGTGTGTTTGCTTTTAATCGTACATTGTATACCCCTGTATGTTGTGGTCTTTAAGGTGTCCATCTACTAGTTTCTTGAAACTATCGATGCTCCCCGCTGATACGACTGCCTGTGGAAGAGAATTCCACATCCTTACTGCTCTTACAGTGAAGAACCCCTTACGCACTTTAAGGTTAAACCGCCTTTCCTCTAGTTTTAGTGAGTGGCCACGTGTCTTATTGTACCTCCTTTCTCTGAATAGTTTGTTCCTTATGCTCGGGTCACCAGTACAGTATTTGTACATTGATATCATATCCCCCCTCAATCGTCTTTTCTCCAGAGAGAAAAGGTTCAGTGCTTGTAGTCTTTCCTCATAGCTGATGTCCTCCATTCCCCTAATTATTTTTGTTGCCCTTCTCTGGACTTTCTCCAGTTCCAGCACATCCTTCCTGAGGACCGGTGCCCAGAACTGGACAGCATACTCCAGATGTGGCCGGACCAGAGTCTTGTAGAGTGGGAGAATAATCTCTTTATTTCTGGAGTGAATCCCCTTTTTTATACATCCCAGTATTCTGTTGGCTTTGCTTGCGGCGGCTTGGCATTGCATGCCACTGCCAAGCCTGTTGTCTACCAGTACCCCCAAGTCCTTTTCCATCCTAGACTCACCCAGAGGTTCCCCCCCTAGTGAGTAGCTTGCTTTCTGGTTTCTGGCACCCAGGTGCATTACTTTACATTTATCAACATTAAACCTCATCTGCCATGTAGTTGCCCACCCCGTTATTTTGTTCAGGTCTGCTTGCAAGATTTCCACATCCTGCATAGAAGATATTGGCATGCCTAATTTAGTATCATCTGCAAATACTGAGATTGTACTAGATATCCCCTCCTCTAGATCATTTATGAATAAATTAAACAGGATTGGTCCCAGGACAGAACCCTGGGGGACCCCACTTTCCACACCCGCCCAATCCGAGTACTCCCCATTAATCACCACCCTCTGTACTCTCCCCTGGAGCCAGTTCTCTATCCAGGTACTCACCTTATGGTCCATACCTACCTTCCTTAGTTTGTACAGTAATCGTTTGTGGGGAACGGTGTCAAAGGCCTTTGCAAAGTCCAGATACACCACATCCACAGGCTTACCTTTATCTAGGTGGCTGCTCACTTCATCGTAGAAGGTTAATAGATTGGTTTGGCAAGAACGATTTTTCATGAATCCATGCTGATTACTACTTATAATACCAGTTTCATTACTAAAGTCTTGTATGTGGTCCCTTAACATCCCCTCCAAAATTTTGCAGACTACTGATGTTAGGCTGACCGGCCTATAGTTACCCGGGATATATCTCGGCCCCTTCTTAAATATTGGTACCACGTTGGACGTTGCTGCAAATGTTCTGGTCATGCCTGAACCTTTCCCACTTCTGGGGGGCTGTGCGAGATCTGGCCCAGGAGTTTACGATTATGTGATTCCAAATGATCCTGCTTTTTTTCTGCTACATGTCTCCACTGTCCCGAGGAAAAAGTACAAAAAATCGATTGTGTTCCATATACTGAATGCGGCCAAATACCGTATTCCTTTTCTCTGGAAAACTCAGACTCCCTCGACCATTAGCGACTGTAATCGCAAAACTGAAGAGGTTAATAAAATGGAAAATGCCTGTCAGCACAACACAAACGTGAAAGCTATGATAGAACTTGGGGGTTGTGGAACCTATTTATTGTCTCTAACAGGGGGCAAAACATGCTGTGTCCTCTGATGACTAGCGCTACCGCTAACTCATGATCTTGAGGGTAACGTTCCTGATGCACGCGCCTTGCTCACACGAATCTGCTTCTGCTCCCTCCCTCCCCCCTTTTTTTTCCTTCTCTCTAACTCCCCCCCCTCCCCCCTTTCCTCTCTATTCTTCTCTACCTTCACCTTCTGCTCCTTCTGCCTCTCATAGCTCTTATATCCTTTTGATACTTTCTCTCCCTCTCCCTCTGTTTTTCGTTCATACTCCTTCTTAGAAACTATCCAGAAGGGGAACCCAATGTGAAAAAAAGCAAAACGAGGATGGAATGAATCGGTTGGTACTACCCTGGCAGTGACTACACCTTGTTGTTAGTTGTCTTCCTTATTGTGCCTTGGAGGCCTGTACCCTCACTCGACTGCTATGCTACAACCACCTGTAAGCCTTACTGTACGTTGTGATTTATTGCATTGTTTCGGATATATATCTGTTGGTGTTCTGTTGCCACCTATGTTATTTGCTACTTTTTGCTGTATTTATTTGCTCCTTTTGAAGATATAACATTTTTGAAAAAAAAAAGTCAATAAGGTAAAGATTTATTGGTAAATACAATTTCCAACAGATCAACAGTGACATAATGCCATATAGTCAAACAGATTGGTCAATATATACATATTAATTCCGTAGCCAGGTACAGTGTTTCAAAGATCAGACCATAGGTGTGAATTTACATCTATGTAACCTGACGTATTTTGTGACATAGCATCGCTTGCTCAGGAGTTGATGCACACACAATTGTCTATAAAGTAGAAATGGAAATAGGAATGTATGACATACATAATACAATGTATTCGGTTAATGCAAACATTGGGTATCAACCAAAAGAGGGACCCATATATCAGTGGCGGCTGGTGCTCAAAATTTTTGGGGGGGCGCAAAAAGAAAAATGTAATAGGTATTGCTTCGCGTCAAAAAACGCAGTAAAACATTGCGTGACTTTGAAGTCATGGTACAGGCATGGCACAGGTGATGGTATAGGCATGGCATAGGTGATGGTACAGGCATGGCACAGGTGATGGTATAGGCATGGCACAGATATGGTATAGGCATGTCACAGGTCATGGTACAGGAGATGGTATATGCCCCCTTTCAATGCAGTGACCAGCGTACATGCCCCCTTCAATGCAGAGTTCAGCGTGCGTGCCCCCTTCAATGCAATGAACATTGTGCTGTGCCCCCTTCAATGCAATAAACACTGTGCTATGCCCCCTTCAATGCAATAAACACTGTGCTGTGCCCCCACAATGCAGAGTTCAGCGTGCATGCCCCCTTCAATGCAACTGTGCTGTGCCCCCTTCAGTGCAATGAACAATGTGCTGTGCCCCCTTCAATGCAATAAACACTGTGCTGTGCCCCCTTCAATACAATAAACACTGTGCTATGCCCCCTTCAATGCAATGAACACTGTGCTGTGCCCCAACAATGCAGAGTTCAGCGTGCATGCCCCCTTCAATGCAACACTGTGCTGTGCCCCCTTCAATGCAATAAACACTGTGCTGTGCCCCCTTCAATGCAATGAACACTGTGCTGTGCCCACACAATGCAATGAACACTGTGCTGTGCCCCCTTCAATGCAATAAACACTGTGCTGTGCCCCCTTCAATGCAATAAACACTGTGCTATGCCCTCTTCAATGCAATAAACACTGTGCTGTGCCCCCTTCAATGCAATAAACACTGTGCCCCCTTCAATGCAATGAACTCTGTGCTGTGCCCCAACAATGCAGAGTTCAGCGTGCATGACCCCTTCAATGCAACTGTGCTGTGCCCCCTTCAATGCAATGAACACTGTGCTGTGCCCCCACAATGCAGAGTTCAGCATGCATGCCCCCTTCAATGCAACTGTGCTGTGCCCCCTTCAATGCAATAAACACTGTGCAGAGTTCAGCGTGCGTGCCCCCTTCAATGCAACTGTTCCGTGCCCCCATCAATGCAGAGTTCAGCGTGCGAGCCCCTTTCAATGCAGAGCGCCACAGCATTGTCCCCAATCACTGCAGAGCGCCACAGCATTGTCCCCAATCACTGCAGAGCGCCACAGCATTGTCCCCAATGATTGCAGAGTGCCACAGCATTGTCCCCAATGATTGCAGAGCGCCACAGCATTGTACCCCAGTGATTGCAGAGCGCCACAGCATTGTCCCCCAATGATTGCAGAGCACCACAGCATTGTCCCCCAATGATTGCAGAGCGCCACAGCATTGTCCCCCAATGATTGCAGAGCGCCACAGCATTGTCCCCCAATGATTGCAGAGCGCCACAGCATTGTCCCCCAATGATTGCAGAGTGCCCACAGCATTGTACCCCAATGATTGCAGAGCGCTACAGCATTGTCTCCCAATGATTGCAGAGTGCCAGCATTGTCCCCCAATGATTGCAGAGCGCCACAGCTTTGTCCCCCAATTATTGCAGAGTGCCACAGCATTGTACCCCAATGATTGCAGAGTGCCCACAGCATTGTCCCCCAATGATTGCAGAGCGCCACAGCATTGTCCCCCAATGATTGCAGAGCGCCACAGCATTGTCCCCCAATGATTGCAGAGCGCCACAGCATTGTACCCCAATGATTGCAGAGTGGCCACAGCATTGTCCCCCAATGATTGCAGAGCGCCACAGCATTGTCCCCCAATGATTGCAGAGCGCCACAGCATTGTCCCCCAATGATTTAAAAATGGGGATATTGCTGCGCTAAAATGTAAAGATAAAAACATACATGAATAAAAAGTCAACAGACCAAATGAAAGCAGCCAGCACCTGATCTAGAATCAGAAATACCAGATCTAAATAGCAATATAGAATGGGATTGGTGCAGCGCTAACACAATTGAATCCACAGTCCATACAAATGTTCAAATGGATCAAATACAAAAGTGCAGTAAACAAAAGTTCATCAGAGAGTGCTCCAATAAAGAAGGGAAACTGTCCACCACTTCAAACTTGGAAAAAGCCCCGAGTGCAGGAACCGCCACCAAGATAATAAATGGCCTCTTACCAAATTGCAATGACCCCCATTACAAGGATCAAAGACAGCCTGTGTGATCAAATCAGTGCCCAGATCGACATGTATCGATTCCCAGTGTTCCCACAGCAGCTCCGACCGGAACAAGTGAACATAAGGAAAAGAGGGACAACTCCAATAGTGAAGTACGTTCACAGGTTTATTCAGTAAAAGCAGAGTAGCAACTCACGTTTGCATGAAGAAATCACAGCATGTCTCTGAGCTATACTCGTAGACTGGACCAATCACAGCCAGGATATCAGAAAGTGGGGGTGTCCAACCGCAAAGACTTGCGCCAAGGATACCCCCTACCCCCCAGAAGGCAGCCAATCGGCGCCTCTTCTGGGACGTAACCCCCCCCCAGCCACCAGTTCCTTCAGGCAAGGCCGGCGAACCCAATTTTTTTTTTTTTGAACAACTTTATTTGTTCGTTTTGTTTTTTTTTTTTTCTTTTTTTTTTTTCTTTTTTTTTAGGGGTAGGGGGGTGGCGCCCTGGCGCCCCCTATGCACGGGCCGCCACTGCCATATATACAAACCTGCAGGACATGACATGCTCATGACCTAATGGTAGTCACTTGGAAATGTCTGACCTGGGAACTGTGGGTGTGGGATTTGAAGGGCCCAGCAGTGCAAACAAGACCAGATGAAATGGCGGGCTCAATGCCGTGATGGCTGTGAAACATGTGTCTTATGTGTTAGTATACATGACATAAAGCTACCACTTAGGTGTTGACAAGAAAGGATTAATATGTGTAAAGAATGTGAGATGTATGTATAGTACATGTACATGTGTGCAATACACTGCCATTATGCAATTGTAAGTGTACTTTCCTATATAACAGGGATATGCAAACTGTCCCATGGGACATAGCAAGAATCTGACAGCCAAAGGCAGAGGCATGATAGGACTTGTAGTTTTGCAACAGTTGGAGGGCCACAGTTTGCATATCCCTGCTATATAGTCATGCAACCAGCGCGTTTCCCTGTGTTTGCATCTGTTTTTTCTGCCCCGGGAGCTGCAATGCTATTCCCCCACCAGATTGCCCTGCCTGTCCCTCCCTTTATGGGTGGGGCCTCCAATAGCATCGATGTCAGGTGACTGTCTGGCGCAAGTTGACATAAATTATATGGGTGGCAAGTGGTTAACATCTCATCTCCCCAGCAATTTTACAAAAATTCACACCTTTTAGCCATGTAAATTGAGGAACTTACACATAAGGAATATATGTAGGCTTCCTGACACCAGCACTGAGGTAATGTAACTAGAACAGGATGGCACCATAACATTCACTCCTCCCATCCTGCTCTTGGGCAATCAACATTTATACATTGCATGGTGATTGGATTAAAGATATGAGTATAAATGCTGGGATATTTTTCTAGGATCTAAAGAAATGGCTTGGCAAGTTACAAAAGGGCTCCAACCATTTTAATACTGAGCATTTTCACCCTCTTCCTACCCAGGCCGATTTTAAGCTGTCTGTGCTGTCATACTTTGAATGGTAATTACCAACATTTTTTTTTTTTAATGCATTTTCTTAGTTTCTCATATAAAATGTTGCAAATTAGTAAATTTTCTTCATAAACTTTGACCAAAATTTATACTGCTACATTCCACTGGTAAAGATAACCCAGGTCTACAAGCTATGGTGCCAATCATTAAAAACTGATCACACCTGGTGTACTGATCTCATTTCTTGAGGCCCTAACATGCCAGGAAAGTAAACATATTCCCTAAATTACCGTATATACTCGAGGATAAGCCGAGTTTTTCAGCACATTTTTTTGTGCTGAAAACGTCCCCCTCGGCTTATATTCGAGTCAAGGAAAAAAAAAAAATTTCTGTCCGCTCCGACGGGTTTAAGGTTTAAAAATGGCGCCGCCCGTCGCATACATGTCACCGCGCACGCGCCGTCGCCGCTCATGTAATTTCAGCTATTCCCGCCGCCGCTCGGGAGAGGCCGGGAATAGCCGAAAGTATACGAGCGGCGGCGGCGCGTGCGCAATGACGTGTCAGCGCCGGGCGGTGCCATTTTAAAAATGAAGGCGCCTCTGGAACAGGTAAGTGAAACAGCTTCACTACCTGCCATTAAGCAGGGCTGCGGGCACACTACAAGGGATGCAGTGCTGCGGGCATGGTCCACATGTACCATGCCCACAGCACTGCATCTCCTGTAGTATGCCCACAACCCTGGATCCTCTTGTACCATGCCAGTACCCTGCATTCTCCTGCACCATGCCAGTACCCTGCATTCTCCTGCACCATGCCAGTGCCCTGCATTCTCCTGCACCATGCCAGTACCCTGCATTCTCCTGCACCATGCCAGTACCCTGCATTCTCCTGTACCATGCCAGTACCCTGCATTCTCCTGCACCATGCCAGTCACCCTGCATTCTCCTGTACCATGCCCGCCGCCCTGCATTCTCCTGCACCATGCCAGTACCCTGCATTCTCCTGCACCATGCCAGTCACCCTGCATTCTCCTGTACCATGCTCGCCGCCCTGCATTCTCACCCTAGGCTTATACTCGAGTCAATGATTTTTCCCATCTTTTTGTGGTAAAAGTAGGGGTCTCGGCTTATACTCGGGTCGGCTTATACTCGAGTATATACGGTACCCCTTTTTTGAAGTTGTAATCTTTTCCCAAAATTATTTGGAAAATTAAGAAATTAAACAACTTTTCAATTTTTTTTCACAAAAATGTCATATTAACAACTTGTTTGTTACACGCGGCATAGGCATACTTGCATTCACACCTAGAGGAATTGAATTGTGGGTGGAAACGCAGCAAAACGCAGGAGCATTTTACATTTTTTATTTATTATTAGGACACTGGTACATTGACGGATGTTTTTGTGCATTTGTACACTGTGACAGACGTTGATCGTCCACCGGTGGACACTGACAGATATTGATATTGCAATGGAGCACTATTGCAAATGTTTTTGTGAACTGGTACACTGGTACAGATGTGATGAGACACCGGTACACTGTGCAAATGTTTTGTTCACTGGTACAGATGTTCATGGGACACTGCTACAGGTGTTCATGGGACATTTGGACAGGGACAATGGTGTTTGGTGTACTGTGTTGGGATGGCTGCAGACTCTGATCTCTGTGTAACTAAACACTACAATCATCAGTTACACAGAGAGCTGTCACAGGCTGCAGCATCCCCCCCCCCCAACTCTGTGACAAGAGCTGTCACAGAGGCACATGTTTCTGTTTACACTGTTTGATGGCTGTGGTTGGACACAGCCATCACATAATCAGCAGGGCCAATCACAGCGCCCATGTCCCGATCTGTGATGAGCTGTGTCTGGAGGGATGGAGGACACCCATTTTGAGGGACATATGGGTATGTCCACTCCGAACAGCAAAAATCCCACCTGGGATTGGTGTTTTACTTCAAGTTTATTGAAGTCAAACCCCACACACAAACCCTTCGAATGTTGCACTCACATGTAAACAGTAAAATTTCAGCATATAGTATGGTTACCCAGTGCCCGATACTGTCTCACCGTCTCTTGCGGTGAACTGCCTGGTACCTTGTCAGCTTCCTTCCGGGTATGACGTCAGACGCTACTGGTAACCCTGGTGACCGCGTGCTCATGCCCTAACACGTTTCGTTATCACGGACTTCTACGGAGGGTGTGGGGTTTGACTTCAATAAACTTTGCTAAAAGCAGAATTACGCTATGTGTATCTCGCTATTTGTTTACATGCAAACCTGATTTTGTTGAATGCGGTCCATCCATCCTGGTGAGGAGTCACTTTG
Source organism: Pelophylax lessonae (assembly GCF_965119305.1). NCBI lineage: Eukaryota > Metazoa > Chordata > Amphibia > Anura > Ranidae > Pelophylax > Pelophylax lessonae. The sequence goes on from NC_138777.1 coordinate 131,094,021, forward strand.
TTCCAATGTGTCTGTGCCTTGAGGAAAAGACCATCTTTGATTGAAACCACAGGCTTAATTATAAGCCGCCTCTGGTAAGTGCACAGCGGTGAGGTGGAGGCTTCTGCATGTTGTATGCACGTGGTTGGATGATCCCACTTACCTGACAAACATTTGGACTGCATCCCAGATTTAAATTGTGTGCATGAAGGACTCTTAGTGATTTATCTTCAAGTTTATATTGTAGACTTTCTCTCGCTTCATGTTTATTATGCCCACATGATATTATGTGCTATTATTACAGGTGTATTTGTATGATATACCGTCAGCGCCGCTAATGGATTCTTGAGAGGTTTTATTAGTTTAATATTTTGAGTACACCATTTTTGACATTCCAATACATATACCATGATTTGTAAATATCAATTCAATATACATTTATTTGGATTTTTTTTATAAAACATGTAGCAGAATACATTTTGGCCCAAATTTTTGAGGAAATTATTATTATTTTATTTTTTGTATTTGATATATTTTATAGTATAAAGGAAACAATACAGTTTTTTTTCTAAATTTTCAGTCTTTCTTCGTTTATTATGCAAAAGTGGTGATCAAATACCACTCAAAGGAAGCTCAATTTGTGTGAAAAAATGAACAGCATTGAATGACCGTGCAATAACCAGTTAAAGTAGCGCAGTGCTAAATAGAAAAAAATGGCCTGGTCATAAAGAGGGGTAAAACCTCCCAGGGCTGAAGTGGTTAAAAACATAAAAAAAAAAATTGAAATGCTGGATAAAGGAGATGCCTGTTATTTCACAGATAGCTTAGTGCTAGTGTAACAGTAATTTACAAAATGGATTATGTAGCAATTGTACATATTATATCACTTTTTTTTGCTAAAGCAGAGTGTACTGTACCTTCAAAGCTCAAGTTTGAACAAAATAAACACAAAAATCATCCTCCATTGATCCCTCATATTCATAATCATTCCTGTATGGCTGTGTTTAATAGAACTGAGAAAACATTTATCAAGAATACCTGACTATGTCCGCCCTTTCTGCCCAGCTCCTCCATTCATAGAAACCATACTATAGCTTTTACAAATAAAACATGGTCTAAGTTCGGAGGATGGGCAGATGATTAAAAGGTTCACCCCCTCCATTTAAAGATAATTTTTCATTCTCAGAAACTTTAGTTACAAAGTTTAGTACATCTGTAAATGTAGGAGCTGAGCAGAAAAAGTGGGCATGTTTGGGTGCTCTTGATGAGGCCTTGCCTCAGAAATGTGTTCCAATTGGCCAGCACTACAGTAGTCTGAACCAGGCTTTGACATCTCTGGAGTTGTCCTGTCACGAGAGATCCTGTCCGCGTCTCCCCGAGTACCTGCCTCACAGCTGAGACTGATACGCAGGGCTCGCTGAGGACATCTGGACACCCTCGTTTTGACACTGTCAACTTGACAAGCCTGGACACTATGTGAATGCATATATTTATTTTTACATTTGAAGCTTGTTAATAAAACGCTACTGCACCAGAGGGGGCCTGGCGCTTCTCTCTTCCCCTTCTCCTGTATTCTGTCTTTACGCTGCTGATGAGTGCATTGCACAGTTCCATTTTCCACATTGAGAACCTCTCTGTTAAGCACTCGTCCTGTGTAACCGCACACATTCTCCTCTCTTCTGAATGCAGTATTTCTAACGGGACACTGCAGGGCCCGTGTCCCACTCCACCAGCACAGCCATAATTGCCACTTTACTCCCAGTGACAATGTGAGAGTCCCACCATTCACACAAACCCCTGTTGTTAACAAGCAATGTCGGCTCCCAAATATGGGGCACCAATTACTAAGGAGGGGGTCAAGCTCACCAACTCTCTTACTACTAGAGTAACAGTCTCCCATGCCAAGGCACTAACCTTCCACTGGCTGGCTGCTTTAGCGTTCCGCACTATTCCACTGATTACTCATGACAACAGCAATATAGATGCATCTCCCACCAACTCCTCTACACAATTATCCCTTTGTGGTGGCCATTTCTTATCTCCTCTTCATCGTCTTTTCTTTGTACAAACCCTGTTCTTTGTTTATGCCCTTACATGCATCCCCTTTTGAAATAACTTCAGACCAGGCACCTTTAGAATAACTTGGAAACATATACAGAGAAGCTGCTTCATTCTCTTTAGCACCCCGACTGGGTACCCATTCAAGGGGAAGAACCCCATAGTTAAGATCGCATAAAGCAGCAATTCCCTAGTCCAATCTTCAGAAGAAAGGAGAGCCCACCAAAGGTTACATCCCCTTGTATTTATAGTCCACCCAAGTGAGCCAGAACCATGAATATCCAGGAGTCAGAGCCTTAACCCCTGGGCAACTATGTGACTCTCTGCTTCAGAGCAAACAAAGAAGGAAAACCTACAAAGGTGGGTAGGTAATAATAAGTCCAAGTCCTATATAAACCGTGTCTCCTTTTAAGGTTCTTGCCTAGTAGCCAAAGAGACTGCATACCAAAAAACAAATATTGTTTTCACCTGGAGAGTATAGCTTCCCAGTGATATAAGGAAAGTGGTTAATATAAGGCAAGTCAGACTAGTAAATGTGGTTTAATGCATGAATTTATTGAAAAATGTACTTTTTATATGTAAAAAAAGGGGCGAGCCAGATAAATTACATCAGTTGCTCTAGTATAAAAAGTATGTGAATTGAAGTAATTAAGGTAGGTTGATTACCTATAGCGCTTGCTAGAATGTGTCAACCAAGTGATATAAGTAAAATATAGCAATATAAAACACTCGAAAATTAATTGCAAATTATAATATAAATACTGTGCTTATTGATAAGATAATTGAAAAAAATATATACATGATAATACTTAATAGCTGAAATTCATGTGCAAAAACATATAATAAATGTTGATATACAGTCCATATTATGGAAGCATCCACCAAAAAAGTGACTCTGAGTGAAAAACAGTCCAAAAAATGTGTAGATAGATAATAAAGTGCAGGTGCTCCTTCCTCTTCCCAGGTTTCCCTTCACCGTAGAATATAGGTAAATTTCAAACTCACCAGAAAATGTGGGTCCTATATGCCTTACGGCATTAAGACCAACGACGCTTTAGGAGACACTCTCCAGGTCCAGGTACGTCCCTCCTGGCGGGTGAAGATATCCCTCTGCAGTACCACTTCCACTGCTAACCGTCTCCAAACTGGTTGTATCTCCTCAGAGAACGAACCGATAACTCCTTCCCGGGTACAATAATCCTCCTGTTTGGTCACCTCCAGCCACGGGTGTATATTAAAGGAATAAAAAAAAATGGATAGTGCAGTACTGTTTCAAAAATGGTTTTAATAATGCACACAACCCCGGTCACTCCACACAAATACAGTCCCAAAGGTGATAAAAACAGGTATAAAATATTTAAAAAGCATCAATGGAAAGTAGAAAACATCAAACGGTGAGGTAAAACGTGGGTAAAAAACATAAAACCGAGCAAAAACGCCGTCATATACTTGGGCTGCAAGTGGAGAGCGGTAGTTCCGGCTTGCGTTCAACTAAGCCTGTATGACGTCACGACGTGCGTTCCACCTAACGCGTTTCGTCATTGGCTAGACGTCTTCAGAGGTGGAGTCACACGTCCGGCCCAGATATTTTATATTGGAGCTGCCGCTCTTCACTCCGCCCCTTTCATTTACCCAGAAATAAGCGCATATCCGTGTCCCCAACCTATTATTGGACATGGATATGCTTAAATCGATACTGTTGCATATTTTTCCACAAAAAAACTATCCACATTTTAAATATAACTTACTGCATTACTCTGTGGTTTTAATACACCATAATACCGGTTGTTTCAAATAGTCATACATCATAGACCCGGATGTACATGGAATAATATATACAGTTGTGTTCAAAATTATTCAACCCCCACTGAAATTGATTGTTTTGGCCAGTTTGACATTGATTTTGATCATTCAGTCATCCTGCTTACAATTATATCAAAGAGGCACGTGTAGGTCAGACAAATATAACATAACATTTATAATGAAATAACCACAAATGTCTTTTCTGTGCTCACATCATTATCAGTTTTATTCAACCCCCAAGTGACATTCAATCTTAGTACTTAGTACAACATCCTTTTACAGTTATAACAGCTTTTAAACGTGAAGCATAGCTTGACACAAGTGTCTTGCAGTGATCTACGGGTATCTTCGCCCATTCGTCATGGGCAAAAGCCTCCAGTTCAGTCACATTCTTAGGCTTGTGCACTGCAACTGCTTTCTTTAAGTCCCACCAGAGGTTCTCAATCGGATTTAAGTCTGGTGACTGTGATGGCCACTCCAAAATGTTCCAGCCTTTAATCTGCAACCATGCTCTAGTGGACTTGGAGGTATACTTGGGATCATTGTCCTGTTGGAAGGTCCAACGTCTCCCAAGCCTCAGGTTTGTGACGGACTGCATCACATTGTCATCCAATATCTCCTGGTACTGAAGAGAATTCATGGTACCTTGCACACGCTGAAGCTTCCCTGTACCTGCAGAAGCAAAACAGCCCCAAAGCATGATTGACCCCCCACCATGCTTCACAGTAGGCAAGGTGTTCTTTTCTTCATAGGCCTTGTTCTTCCTCCTCCAAACATAGCATTGATCCATGGGCCCAAAAAGTTCTAATTATGTTTCATCAGTCCACAGAACACTATGCCAAAACTTCTGTGGTTTGTCCACATGACTTTTGGCATACTGCAGTCGACTCTTCTTATTCTTTGGAGACAGCAAGGGGGTGCGCCTGGGAGTTCTGGCATGGAGGCCTTCATTACGCAGTGTGCGCCGTATTGTCTGAGCAGAAACTTCAGTACCCACATCTGACAAATCTTTTCTCAGTTCCTCAGCAGTCACACAGGGACTTTTCTCCACTCTACGCTTCAGGTAGCGCACAGCAGTCTAAGTCAGCATCTTCTTTCTGCCACGACCAGGTAGCGTTTCAACAGTGCCCTTTGCCTTGAATTTGCGAATTATGCTTCCTATGGTGTCTCTTGGTATGTTTAACATCTTTGCCATCTTCTTATAGCCATTGCCCTTCCTGTGAAGAGTAATCACCTCTTCTCTTGTCTTCCTGGACCATTCTCTTGACTTCACCATGTTTGTAACCACAACAGTAAATGTCTAGAAGGAGCTGAGTATCACAGTCATTTTAAAGCTGCCTAATTGGTGCTTATTAGGCTTTATTGCTGCTCCCTGACATCCACAGGTGTTTTCAATACCTGATTGAAAACACTTCAATGAACCTCTGTTCTTCAGAGTGGTAGTCTTTAAGGGGTTGAATAATTGTGTCAATGAAGAATTCACAAAATAAACATTTACTACTGTATTACAAAACCAATTGATGTCATTTTAGTTGCATATGGTTCTTTAAGAAGTCCTTGTAGGATTTCATTCTGAATACAATTACAAATGTACACTAAATTCCCTAAAACCCTTTACAGCATTGGGGGTTGAATAATTTTGAACACAACTGTATATGCACCTGCTTACGAGCGGTGTAGAGGGGGATGGATGTAGGGGAATTTCGGCTAACAGATGAAACAACAGCATGGGATATATCTTACGGAATGTGAGTAATGTACCTTTTGCTGATTTTATCTCCTATATATTTTTACTAAAGGCTTTTAAGGAATCTCAGTCTCCTTGGTTTACAGCTAAATAAGGGGTGCATTCCCACAGATCAGCATTTGCCAGTCACACTTCCAATCTTCTCAGATTTACTGAGAGCATCAAAACCACACATATGCATCCTGAGAGGCCAGCAGCGAGGCTTCTCTTCCCGAACCTTATTTAGGTGCTGATCTGAGGGGGCTTTACCTCTATCCAGGTGAGCTACCATTTCTTTACCCCAGCTAGGTAAATTAACAGCTCAGTAGGTCCAAGGAGTTTAGAGGAGGTAGAGGAAGGCATTGACTGGGGAGAGGCACAAATTTAAGGATAGATTTTCCAATGGGAATAGCGGTGGAGGAGACTTTCCATGTGTGACGGTACTCACCATCACTGGGAGTGAAAGACAAATACTTAATGGACACTGAGAATATGGCTTGGCTTGCTTCACATGGGGTCTGTAGTTACACTTATGCTAATGTGTATTTTACATTCAATGGCAGAGACAGGCTCTCCCTATTGTATATGTATTGAGATGTGATGTGAATTATGTTAAACCTGTCTGTCCCATTGTTAAATGTTAATGAACTCACATATTGTTTCTGTCCAGATGTAACGCTCCTGCGTTTCATGTATGGTGTGGATTTTCAGCTGCAGAAATATTCCACTTCAGTAGTCATGTAAGAGAGATGCTGAGATACCATTCCCAACCTCAATGACTCATCATGTGTGGAAGGTCTTAATTCAGCTAGTAAATACACACACTCAACAAGCTGGTTCCTAGAGTGACTTTATGTATGTAGTAACACAGTGATGAAGATTTAAGAGACAGGTTGAGTGGAGGTGGTAGGTGACAGACACTTGAAGGTAAGACAGTAGCAGATGGATGCAGGTAGGTTTAGCAATCATGTATGTTAGCAGATGACAGAGTAGCAGGTGGACATACAAGAGAGATCAACCCAGTGCAGGAATAAGTAGCAGTAGTCTTAAGAGCTAGCAATCTAGATATGCAGATGTGATAAATAGTCTTTACTATGCAGAGCTAGATAGTGTAAGCTTAGTATAAGTTTATAGAGGGTTCCCCTGCGGGGTACTTAGCACTAATAGCAATACAGCCGAAGGTTGGTTCAGGAGGAGCGGATGATCCGGAAGCGGGATGCAGGGATCAGCGCAGCGAGGTTCCGTCAGCGAGGTATGCTTGCAAGCACGAAAGCTTCAAGCCAAGTTAGCATCCAGGTAAGGGTGTTTGAACGAACACATGTGAGTGAGAACCGGCGATTTAAATAGCCATCTAGTCCGGCGCTGAGTGATGACAGCTTCAGTCTTAAAGGTGTATGCGCACCTTTCCAAAAGAGAATGGTGGGGCGCATACACTTGTGAAAAGAGTAATATAGGGTACCAAAGGTACCGGAACATTACAATACCCCCCCCCCCCTTAAGGCCGGCTCCTGAAGGCCTCTGGAGCTGGTTTGTCTGGGTATCTCGAATGAAAATTGCGGATTAATCTAGGGGCATGTATTTCAGAGGTGTTTAGCCAGGTGTCGTCTTGGGGCCCATAGTTCTTCCATCTAACCAAGTACTGAAGTCTTCTTCTGTAGATACGAGAATCCAGAATCTCTTTTATCTCGTATTCTTCTCCACCTTCAACTTGTACAGGAGGCGGAGGTGGAATATTAGGCCTTATTCCTTGGTCCGGAACATGGGGCTTCAGTAGCGACACATGGAAAATGGGATGGATTTTTAGGTCTATTGGCAATGTAAGCTGTACTGCAGCTTTTCCAATAAGTTTTTTGATTGGGAAAGGTCCCAAGAACAGAGGTCCAAGCTTTTTGCTAGGGATCTTCAGTCTTAAATTTTTTGTTGAGAGCCAAACGAGGTCCCCGATAGTGTACTGTGGAGAAGGTCTTCTGCGAAGATCATAGTACTTCTTTTGTTGACTGTGAGCGTGTGCAATGGTAGTATTTAATAAACCCAGAGAATCCTTTATTTGGGTAAGATAGTCTGAGGCTACTGGGTTGTTTGAAGGAAGGATGCGTGGTGGAAGAATAGAGGGATGAAACCCATAGTTCAAGTAGAACGGACTCTGCTTGGTTGTACTGTGGGTTGCGTTGTTGTAGGCAAATTCTGCCAGAGGGAGAAGATCCACCCAATCATCCTGTTGGTAAGAAGTGTAGCAACGTAAATACTGCTCGATGCATTGGTTGACTCTTTCAGTCTGTCCGTTGGTCTGCGGATGGTAAGGAGAAGTGAGCTTCCGCTCGATCCGTAGTATGTGACATAGTTCTTGCCAGAACTTAGAAATAAATTGGGATCCACGGTCAGACAAAAGAGTTTTTGGGATACCATGTAATCTAAAGACATGTTTCATCAGGAGTTCTGCCGTTTGTTTGGACGAATGTAGTCTGCGAATAGCAATGAAATGTGCCATCTTTGTCAGATGGTCCACTGACACCAAGATGGTATTAAATCCTTTGGAAAGAGGCAATTCTACGATGAAGTCCAAGGACAAAACTTCCCATGGAGTTTGGGGTATTGGTAGACTGCATAGTAGACCGGATGGTCTCGTAGTGTCAATTTTGGACCTGGCACAGACATTGCATGAAGAGACGAATTTTTGTATAGATGTTTTCATGTCAGGCCACCAGAATTGCCGGGAAATCAAATTAAGAGTCTTTGTCATACCCATATGTCCTGCCATAGGCACATCATGAGATAATTCCAAGACCTTGGTGCATAGGGTAGGTGGTATGTAAAGTTTGTCGTTGTAGTAGAGGAAGCCTTCTGCATCAGTATTTAGTTGTGGTGGGGGTGAATCCAAACTTATACCATGCAAAACCTCTTCCTTCAAGGAACGGACAACTCCAATAATGCGTTTGTGAGGTATTATAGGAACGGAAGGGATTTCAAAGTAGTTTTCTTCAGTTAGTCGTGATAGTGCATCCGCCTTTTTGTTCTTATCTGCAGGTGTGTAAGTCACTAGGAAGTTAAACCTTAGAAAGAATAGTGACCATCGTACCTGTCGGTGCGAGAGAGTTTTGCTAGTCTGAAGATATTGGAGGTTTTTATGGTCCGTGTATATAATTATTGGTAATTGGGTGCCTTCGAGTAAATGTCGCCAATTCTCCAGAGCCAATTTTATAGCAAGCAGTTCCTTTTCACCCACGGGGTAATTTATCTCGGGACTGCTTAGGGATTTAGAAAAAAAGGCGACTGGATGAAGTGGTGAAGTGTGGGATGGTCGTTGGGAGAGTATTGCTCCTACTGCCATGTTTGACGCATCTACCTCCAGAATGTATTGGAGGGATGGGTCTGGATGGCGTAATATGGGAGCGGAAGTAAACCTTGTCTTTAACAAGTGAAAAGCTTTATTGGCTTCTTCTGACCATTTGAATGGTTTTTTTATGCTAGTGAGCTGTGTGAGGGGTCTCACAATAGCAGAAAAGTTTTTAATGAACTTCCTGTAGAAATTTGAAAATCCCAGGAATCGCTGTAGCGCCTTGCGTGTGGTTGGTGTAGGCCAATCCTGAATGCAGGATATTTTACTCATGTCCATCTCGATTCCTGTTTTGGATATGATGTAGCCTAGAAAGAGTACCTCGTCTTTATGAAACAAGCATTTCTTCAGTTTCACATAAAGGTTATGTGCAAGCAATCTCGATAGTACAAGTCTTACATGTCTTATGTGTTCAGACAGGGATCGTGAATATATAAGTATATCGTCCAGATATACCACAACACAGACATCTAGTAAGTCTTTAAAAATATAGTTTATAAATCGTTGGAAAACTGCAGGGGCGTTGCATAGCCCGAATGGCATCACAAGATATTCGAACAATCCGTATCTGGTTCTGAATGCAGTCTTCCACTCGTGTCCATCACGGATTCGAATGAGATTGTATGCTCCTTTCAGGTCCAATTTTGAAAAATAGGTAGCTCCACGCACCTGCTCAATGAGCTCAGGGATAAGCGGTAGAGGATAGCGATCTTTTATTGTGATAGCATTCAATTTCCTGTAGTCGATGATAGGTCTGAGACTTGAGTCCTTATTGCGAACAAAAAAGAGTCCTGCTGCTGTGGAAGAAGTGGAAGGTCCAATAAAACCTTTTTCCAAATTCTCATCCAAATAGGTTTTGAGATGGGAAAGTTCATCCTGTGAAAGAGGATAAACATGACCGAACGGCAATTTGCTATTTGGGAGTAGATCAATGCTACAATCATAGTCTCGATGAGGAGGTAATGCTTGAGCATTTTTCTCAAGAAAAACCTCAGAAAGATCCTGATAACATAGTGGTGCAATCTCATCTGTCACCATAGACAGAATCTTCCCGGGAGGTTACACGTATTCTCGCAATAGCAAGAGAGGAAGGCCAAGGACCGTTCCTTCCAATCTATGGTTGGTTGGTGTGTGTGTAACCAGGGAAGTCCCAACACAATGGGAAAGTGGGGTGAAGGTATTAAATCGAAGGTAGTAGTCTCCCTATGAGACTCGTTAATAGTGACTAGAAGTGCTTGTGTCTGATCGGTGATCGGACCAGAGGATAACGGAACACCGGTAATAAGACTTACTGAGACAGGTTTAAGTTTAGAAATAATAGGAATTTTATTTGAAGCAGCAAAACATATATCAATATAATTTCCACAAGATCCTGTGTCAATCATGGCCTTAGTAGTAATCCTGTTCTAGTCCCACTGTAATGTCAAACAAACAAAAATGTAAGGGTTAGTGAATGAAGTTGTCAATCCCCCTAGGAGGACATGTGAACACTCACCCTTCTTTTTGTTGACTAGGGGACAGACATTTATCTTGTGATCCGGGGATGCACAGTACAAGCAGAGATTTTCATATCGTCTTTTGGCTTTTTCCATAGTTGATAGCGGTGGGCGTATGGTTCCTACCTCCATAGGAACGGGGTTAACGGCCGGAATCCGAGAGGAAACGGATAATGGCATTCCCATTTTCTCAGCCTTTCTTTCTCGTAGTCTTCTATCTATGGTAATACTGAGTTGTATTAATGCATCCAGGGTTTTTGGTAGATCCGCTCGGGCGAGCTCGTCCTTAACGGCTTCTGATAGGCCAAGCCTAAATTGGGTTTTCAGAGATGCATCATTCCATTCTGAATCAAGGGTCCATCTCTTGAATTCCGCGACAAAGTCTTCTACAGGCCTCCTTCCTTGTTTCAAGGATCTTAATTGAAGATCGGCAGTACTCTGCCTATTGGGGTCATCATATAGGCTAGTGAGTTCTGCTAGGAACAAGGCATAGGAGTTGAGAAGCTGGTCGTTTTTCTCAAAAAGAGAGTCTGCCCAGGCTCGAGGATCGCCTGTTAGGTAAGAAATAATAGTACAAACCTTAATGTGATCAGTAAGGTAGGTACGAGGTTTTAGCAAAAAAAGTAACTCACATGCGTTTTTAAATTCGCAAAATTTTTTGCGATCGCCTGTAAATACCAAAGGGGGATTTATCTTGGGTTCAGGGGACTGAGCAGAGGTAAGTTGTGTCAGTCTAATTACCTGCTGCGACAGAGCCTGATTGTCTTCTTTTAATTCAGCAAGTGCGTGTATTAACGCAGTTACTTGTTGTTTTAATTGTGTCACCTGAGTGGTTATTTCTGCTGAATCCATTTGTGGTTCGTTCAATCTGTAACGCTCCTGCGTTTCATGTATGGTGTGGATTTTCAGCTGCAGAAATATTCCACTTCAGTAGTCATGTAAGAGAGATGCTGAGATACCATTCCCAACCTCAATGACTCATCATGTGTGGAAGGTCTTAATTCAGCTAGTAAATACACACACTCAACAAGCTGGTTCCTAGAGTGACTTTATGTATGTAGTAACACAGTGATGAAGATTTAAGAGACAGGTTGAGTGGAGGTGGTAGGTGACAGACACTTAAAGGTAAGACAGTAGCAGATGGATGCAGGTAGGTTTAGCAATCATGTATGTTAGCAGATGACAGAGTAGCAGGTGGACATACAAGAGAGATCAACCCAGTGCAGGAATAAGTAGCAGTAGTCTTAAGAGCTAGCAATCTAGATATGCAGATGTGATAAATAGTCTTTACTATGCAGAGCTAGATAGTGTAAGCTTAGTATAAGTTTATAGAGGGTTCCCCTGCGGGGTACTTAGCACTAATAGCAATACAGCCGAAGGTTGGTTCAGGAGGAGCGGATGATGCGGAAGCGGGATGCAGGGATCAGCGCAGCGAGGTTCCGTCAGCGAGGTATGCTTGCAAGCACGAAAGCTTCAAGCCAAGTTAGCATCCAGGTAAGGGTGTTTGAACGAACACATGTGAGTGAGAACTGGCGATTTAAATAGCCATCTAGTCCGGCGCTGAGTGATGACAGCTTCAGTCTTAAAGGTGTATGCGCACCTTTCCAAAAGAGAATGGTGGGGCGCATACACTTGTGAAAAGAGTAATTTAGGGTACCAAAAGGTACCGGAAAAATTACACCAGATGGCTGGATTAAGTTCAGGTTAATTATATTTCTGTATACAATTCCATCTGCATATGATAATGTAATCAGGCAACCCCTGACCTGTGTGCTGTATATAAATTATGTGTGAGATTCCAGTACAAACGAAGTTGTCGGCTAGCTTCGTATGGGGGCGGCGGGAAAATCTGATATCTATGCTCACGTCTGGGAGGAAGCCATATACTGACGGAAGTCCACAAGTACAGTGTGGATTGTGATTCAGTTACAATGGTGGCAGCGATGGAATGCTTCCTGCAGTCTGGGACATCCAAACCTCCACCAGGATCCAAGGTGCAGATAGCAGATGAGGAGAGGTACAGATATCAGCCGCCATGGAAGAGGAATTCGGAAGGAGGTTGCGAGAGATGCGGATACAGCACAGGGGACCAGTGTCAGAGAAGGCCCTGCTAGGATGGTATGATTTAATCTGCTGGGAACTCTGGAAGGAAGCACTAGCCCGTGAGCAGCGACACCATGGAAAAATCCTCCCCTCCTTCCAGAAAAGGTACTGATTGCAGTACGAAAATCGATTTGTGTTTTTGAGGAGACAACTGCACAAGGAATGGAAATCTGAGTTAAGCAGACTGGTCCAGGTGGAGATGCAGTTGGACAAGAGCTACAGAGCCCTCCGCTGGTATGTAACCCAAGTGTGCCCATGCACAGCGGACGACAGCCCAACGGAAGGCTTTTGCTACGGCAGCCCAGGGCTGTTATTAGAAAGGCTGTCCAAGGCCCCCGACTTTGGGAGCGATTTGGAGTGGCGGTTGAGCGATTTGGAGTGGCGGTTAGAGGAAATTGAGGATTACAGAAGAGAGATCCTGAACATCTCGTAAGTGTTCTGGGCACTGGAAGATTTGGAATTTCTAGCCAATCAGGAATGGGAGCTGGAGATTCCAGTACAAGCTAAGTTGTCGGCTAGCTTTGTATGGAGGCGGCTGGAAAATCTGATATCTATGTTCATGACTGGAAGGAAGCCGTATACTGATGCAAGTCCACAAGTACAGAGTGGGTCGCGGTTCCGTTATACCATGTGTACCCTAACATGAAGCCGTCAGGAAAGATACGTTGTGCATAAATGGGAAACAGTTTTTGTGCAACGTTGGCATAGATTATTTTACTGTATATTACTGTTCCTTATTTATGGTAATAATATGAGCAGTTAATACAAAAAAGGCAACTAACTGAACCCACCTGAACAATGGATCCACTTTTTTCTGGCTTGAGACGCATTTTGTGAGCTGCCAATACCAACTGCAACTATCATAAGGAAATATTTAAATTTTATCAACTGCAGATTACTGGTGTTTACCTGCTGTCAGATACAAATGTCCATGTGAATGTAGCCTAATTAGTTATTAGGGCTCATTCACACAGATATATACATATGTTCCGAGCTAGCAGAACATCCTGTGTAAAAAATACATGCCTAAAGTGTTTGCGTTTTAGATTCTTCTTTCATTCCAATGAATGGCTATACATGTATGCATTTATGCATGTAGACACCGCTGGGTGTATGGGTTCATTAATTAATGTAGCACTACATTTGAATGCCCACAAAATGATGTTGTGTGCATGTTTTTCTGCCTGTGTTAATTAGCTCTTATAAATTGCCATTAGCTGTGAATAATTCAGCAAGTGTGGTTGAAACCCCAAAGTGTTAAATGCAATTAAAAAATATAAAGAAACATGAAACAGTCTGAAAATGTTACACTATGGCTTTACAATGTAATGGGGAAGTAAGTTCTGAAAACAGGAAAGTAAATCACAACAGACAGAGGAAGAGGTTACCCAAAATCTGGGAGGGGTAAGGTGTTACAGTATGTTTTCATATCATTTAACCTTTTTCTGAACTAATGCTGGAGAGACTTTGCCAACATTTATATCATAGCTCCCAACTGTCCCTGATTTTGAAGGACTATCCCTGACTTAGTCCCTCTGTCCCTCTTTCCTCATCATTTGTCCCTCATATTGGTCTGATCGATATAGGTATATATAAAATGCATTTTATGTTTCAAAAAAGTGTTTCCCAGTGCTAAACCTTTCATCTAATTTTAAAATGCTGCCTTTGTAAATTTCAAAAGCCAGTATAATGGAGTGGTAGTGGTTAAAAAAAAGCATTGGTGTGTTTAACTAATCAATTTTTTTAAATAATTCTCCATTAATGGGGCGTGGCAGGGGTTTGTGTCCTATGTCTACATACTTTTACTAATAGGTGTTCCTCGTACCCTTCTCAAAAAGTTGGGAGGTATGTTTATATCTATATGGTGTTTAAATAACATTGGAAGAACAATCTCTAGATTTGGAAATAATTTTTGTTTCTTTTTAATTAGCACCCTGATCAATCGTCATCCTGAAACCCTTGCTATACAAGTACAAGTACTTGTCAAGAGGACAATAATCGAGAGACCGCAATGGAGAAGCTGGATCTTGAGAAGGGCCTCACCATTGATGAAATGACAGCCCTATGCATCCAGAATTTTGGTAAGATAAGGTCCTATCTATTTCTTGTTTCACAAATAGATGGAAGACAACCAAAAGCATTATTTATTAATGTTGTTATAGATCATAGGCAACACTGTGCTGTTATGCAGAGCTGAATTTGGAAGTGTTCCGCAATGTAGTTACATAGTTACATAGTAGTTGAGGTTGAATAAAGACAATAGTCCATCCAGTTTAACCTGTGTAGGTGTGTATGGCCGTAATCATCTCTCATACCCCTGAATGTTCTGATCCTCGAGATGTAAGTCAAAGAGTCTTTTGAAAGTAGCCATACTTCCCGCAGAAACTACCTCTTGTGGTAGAGAATTCCACAATCTTTTAGCCCTAACAGTAAAGAACCCCCTGCGTTGCCTGAGGTTAAAACGCTTCTCCTCTAATCGCATTGTATGCCCTTGAGTCCTCATGCAATCCTTGCGACTGAATAGCTTTTTTTCTATGCTGAGATCACCATTGAGGTATTCATAAATTGCTATCATGTCCCCTCTCAGGCGTGTCTTCTCCAGGGAGAATAAATTAGGCGATTGTAGACGCTCTTCATAATTAAGGTGCTCCAATCCCCTAATTAGTTTAGTTGCCCTTCTCTGGACTCTCTCCAGCTCCAACACATCCCTCCTAAAGGACTGGCGACCAGAACTGGACAGAATACTCCAGATGTGGTCGGATCAGAGTTTTATAAAGTGGTAGGATTATAGTTTTATCTCTGAAATACATCCCTTTCTTTATGCATGCTAATATTCTGCCGGCTTTGGCAGCTGCCACTTGACATTGCATGCTGTTGCTTAGTCTATCCTCTACCAAGACTCCCAGATCTTTCTCCATTTTTGATTCCCCCAAAGGTTCCCCCCCTAAAGTGTATTGTGCTTTTAAGTTTTTAGTTCCCAAGTGCAAAACCTGACACTTCTCCACATTAAACCTCATTTGCCATGTCGTTGCCCACTCTGTTATTTTGTTCAGGTCATTCTGTAGGATATCTGCTTCATGCTGTGCAGTTATTGCCCTGCCCAATTTTGTGTCATATGGAAAAACTGATATAGAACTAATTATCTCATCCTCAATGCTTTTTATGCATAAATTGAACAAGGTTGGTCCCAGGACTGAGCCTTGGGGGACCCCACTTACCACCCCAGACCAGTCTGAGTATGCGCTATTTATTACCACCCTTTGGACACGCCCTTTTAGCCAGTTTCGTATCTAAGAGCAAACCTTGTTGTTGATGCCTGCAGATCTTATTTTATGAATTAAGCGCTTGTGGGGAACTGTATCAAACGCCTTAGCGAAATCCAGGTACTCCACATCCATTGGTCTCCCCCTATCTAGCTCACAGCTCACCTCCTCATAGAATGTTAAGAGATTGGTTTGACAAGAACGCCCATTTGTAAACCTGTGCTGATTACTGCTGATGATGTTGTTGCCTTTAGCAAACTCTACGATATAGTCCCTTATCATCCCCTCCAGAAGTTTACATACTTTCGATGTCAGGCTGACCGGCCTATAATTTCCCGAGACATGCCTCTGCCCTTTTTTGAATATCGGTATCACGTTAGCTTTCCTCCAATCACCTGGTCATAATACTGTCAGCAAAGATCAGGAACAGTGGTCTAGATATAGTTTTACTAAGTTCTTTGAGTACTCTCGGATGTACGCCATCCGGGCCTGGTGATTTATTTGTGTTAATTTTATCCATCCTTTCCCTGATTTCACCCTCTGTTAGCCATAGCGGCAAGTCCTGTGTATTGCTACTAACCATAGAGTCATGGTCAGTGTACCCCTCCTTTTTCTGTGTATAGACTGAGGAGAAAAAAGCGTTCAGCACGGTTGCCTTTTCAGTGTCCTCTGTAACCATCCTCCCATCATCGTTAATTATATGTGCAATATGCTCTGCCCTAGTTTTTTTGCTGTTGATATATTTAAAGAATTTCTTTGGGTTCTTTTTACTATCCTCCGCTATTTGTCTCTCAAAGTTGATTTTAGCCATTTTGATTTCGTATTTACTTTTCTTATTTGCCTCCTTGTATTGCTCGAAAGCCGATCCTGTGGCCTCTGATTTATATTTCTTGAAGGCCATTTTTTTACCCCTAATACGTTTTTTAACATTACGGTTTAGCCAGCCAGGTTTGGTTTTGTCTCTTCTAAATTTATTTCCCATAGGAATGCAAAGCGAGATGCATTTGTTTAATATGTTCCTAAAGCATTCCCATTTTTCCTCCGTGGTCAATGCTTGTAGGGTTTGGTCCCAGTTTACCCTTTCCATCATTGAGCACAATTTGGGAAAGTTTGCCCTACTCAAGTTTAGGGTTCTTATGTTCCCCTCTTGCCTTATTATATTGTTATTTACGCTAAATGTGATCATCCTGTGATCGCTAGAGCCCAGGTTATCCTAGACTCCTACCTCCGAGATTAGGTCTGGGTCATTAGTGATCAATAGATCCAGCACTGCATTTTCTCTAGTAGGAGAATGCACAAACTGAGACATGTAGTTGTCCTGTAAGGTTTCCATGAAGAGATGGGCCTTCTGTGAGTGAGTAGTCCCCTCTTCCCAGTCAATGTCAGGATAATTGAAGTCCCCTAATATGATGATTGATCCCAGTTTTGCCACTTTACCCAACAGTGACATAAATTCCAGCTCTACCTCCTCCCTTTGGTTGGGTGGCCTATAGCAAACCCCCACAATTACTTTTCCCTTTACTTCTTCATTATGGAGTTCTATCCATACGGATTCTAACTGCATACTCATCCCTTCCATAATATCACTCCTCTCTATCACCCTTACATTATTCTTGATATTATAGAGACATACCCCTCCCCCTGTCCTTCCGTGAACACACAACCCATACAGGGATGATTGGGACACTGGGACATGTATGCTGTATGCAGGATTCTTTCTTCCAGATAAGCTAAAAATGAACTACACCAACAAAGAGGACTGGCAAAGGGGTAGGAGAATTTAAAAAGGCAAAAGCCTGGAAACATGGGGGGGGATGGGAGAGACTTTGAGGCTGGATGAGGGAGAAAGAGAGAGAGGGGATCCACGCGGGCCCAGGCCAGAGTGGGCCGAACTGGCAAGTTGCAAACAGTGTTAATTTAGTCGACTAAAATATTTTCATCAACTAAATTAACACTATTTTAGTAGACTAAAATACAACTAAAACTAAAACAATTCAGATGACTAAAATATGACTAAAACTAAAATGGCATTTTAGCAAAAAGACTATGACTAAAACTAAATTGAAAATTGACATCAAAATTAACACTACTCTGCTGGCCATTTCTAAATCGGCAACACAATTCCATCCAGAGCCTGTAATATTAGCACATTAATGTTTAAACATGTATGGCACTACCGCATAAGCAAGGAGCATCTACTAAGCTGCTGAAAGAGAAAAAGGCTTTTCTTATATTTTTTCTTAATATTTATTGTTGGTAATATATTCAGGTAATATGTGCAATGGCATTACAACTAATAGAGTATACAGTTTGTTTGTTTTTTTTTTGTTTGTTTGTTTTTTTGTATTTTAAAGTTGCACTTCTGTTTGTCAAAAAGCAATATTTTTGTTTGTTTATGAAACTTGGTTTTATTTATAAAGACCTTATATATCACAATGGCTGAATCTATGTCTGTAGTGCATGTTCAAACCTTAATACCATAAATAAGAACATATTTGATTTTTACCTCGAGAGAATATAATTTGTTTGGGAATTCTAGAGAAATGTTTGAATAATGTATTACAATTTACCTAAACTCATTTGATTTGTAGTTGACTAAAATGTATGAGATTTTAGTCGACTAAAATGTTCCGGAGATTTTAGTAGACTAAAATATGACTAAAACTAAAACAATTCAGAGGACTAAAATACCACTAAAACTAAAATAGCATTTTAGTCAAAAGACTAAAATTTGACTAAACCTAAAATGGCATTTTAGTCAAAAGACTATGACTAAAACTAAATCGAAATTTGCTGCCAAAATTAACACTGGTTGCAAAAGCCGCCAGAGAGAGCTGATCATCCTGACAAGATAGTGGAACCTGCGGGCAGATGCCATCGCCATCTACACAGCCATACCAAAGGAGGATAAAGGGGGGCTCCCCTCCAAATGGAAGGTCATTGCTTTACCCTGCTGTGCTCTGGGACGAGTGAGAGGGTTCCTAACCCACACAACGCTGCCATTGTGTTCAAGCCTGTTTGTTGTATTCAGTTGCTAGAGTTCAAAACAGTTCACACTACAAGCCTCTACCTTTAGGCACAGACGCTATAACCCATCCAGTGCTGCCAGTGTGGGGACAAGGCCATTCAGAAACCAGGCAAAGTTTCCAAATTGTGCCCCCCCCTTCCCAATGATAATATGCTGGCTTGGGTGATCCGCTTAGGGATGCTGCTGTCACTACTCCTGTAAAGCTCCATACACACGGGCCGAATGACGGGTGGTCTAACATTCTTACTGTCTTTAGCAACACTACCTGCAGGATATCAGAATTCACCCCTTTGCTTCTACACACACTGTTCTGATTCAAGCTATCTAAGTAATACATTTGCTTTTCAAATGCTGGTTTCCATTTAAAGAAACATATTTCAGACAAACTTTGTCTCCCCCCCCCCCCTTTTTCCTTCCAAAGCAATCTCTGCTACCATTTAATATACCTAAAGTGACTCTTCACCCTACCAGTATTTGCTAAAGGGGAACTCTGTTACTTTTTTTTTTTTCTATCCCTTGGGCAACTCCGTTTTCCTCAAAGAAACTACCTTTCTAGTGTGCACCAATGTAAGGGCCTCAAATAGACGTCAGAAGAGTTCTTGTGTTTAGGGCATGGGTGTCCAACCTTTTGGCTTCTCTGGGCCACATTGAGTGTAGAGAAATTTTCTCGGGCCGCATATAAAATATATGCTATAGTTAAGGTATATAAGTAATAAAACATTTAACACAACTAGAGGATGATCAAATTAAATAGAATCAGTATACAGAGGTTTACTTCTTTTGAGAGATAATAAAGGAGAACTCTAACTACTTGATTTGAAGTGATCATGGTGGTAGGAGTCAGAAACACTGCACATGCTGGGATAGTTACAGTTATGTGCTGGAGGATAGTTGCACCCCTAGCACATATGACTTAGGCAGCCAGAAAATGTCATGTCCTTATTCATAAATGTATGTACAAGCACATGACATATTATGACAAAACACAACTAGTTATTAAAAAACATATTGCAACAATTTACACACGCTAATGCACATACCTTTTCTTACCTATTTTGCAGACTGCTGGCAGTTATTGCTGGTGCGGTTACCGCTGGCAGTTACTGCTGGTGTGGTTACTGCTGGCGGGTACTGCTGGTTACGCGGGTTCTGCTGGTCATGACGTCGGGTACTGCTGGAGGAAGCACTGGCTGCAGTAGAGAGTAGAGCCGCTGCTTCCTGTATGGTTCCTGTCACAGGCGGAGTGCATTTCATATCACTACGCCTGTGACAGAGCCAGGACTATACAGGAAGCAGCAGCTCTGTCACTGACTGCAGACATCCTAAGTCTCCCTCCGGGAGATTGCACGGCACTTGCAGCCTAGTGCGTGCCCATCCAATGCAGCCTAAACAGTGCCCATCCAATGCAGCATGGTCAGTGCGTACCCATCCAATGTAGCCTGATCAATGCCCATCCAATGCAGCCTCACCAGTGCATGCTCATCCAATGCAGCCTGACCAGTGCATGCCTATCCAATGCAGCCTCACTAGTGCATGCACATCCAATGCATGTTCACCAGTGCGTGCCCATCCAATGTAGCCTGATCAGTGCCCATCCAATGCAGACTCACAAGTGCATGCCCATCCAATGCAGCCTGATCAGTGTCCATCCAATATAACCTTCCCAGTGCATGCCCATCCAATGCAGCCTCACTGGTGCGTGCCCATCCAATGCAGTCCGCAATAAAGAGAGAGGAGAGCCGCTGGATTACACAGAGTTGGGATCTCCCGCTTACCCGGCAACTGCT
The DNA here is from genome assembly GCF_965119305.1 of Pelophylax lessonae. Classification (NCBI taxonomy): domain Eukaryota; kingdom Metazoa; phylum Chordata; class Amphibia; order Anura; family Ranidae; genus Pelophylax; species Pelophylax lessonae. Next base: position 131,114,598 of record NC_138777.1, read on the forward strand.
GTCATAGAAAGTCCTGTCTCCTGGACTGGCTCCTATGATAGACTTCACCAATGTGCTGTCTATCATAGGAGCTGGTCCAGGAGGTGGGGCTTCGTGTGACAGTGGCCGTCGGGTAGGCAGGAAATCCCCGCTCTGTTTGTAATCTGGCAGCACTTGACCCCTACCTCCCCACCGAGGCAGCCTCTGCCTACAGTTATTTGGAAGCCACTGTGGCCGTGCCCCTGACTTAACTTCCTTCCTCCCCAGCAAAAAAAATAATAAATTGTCAGGAGGCAGTGGGCCGCAGGTTGGACATGGCTGGTTTAGGGTATCTGTTGGAAAATGTACCTAAACTCCTGAGCATTAAACCCTGACTATTCTCACTTAGAGCCCGCATAAAAAAGGGGATTCACTCCAGAAATAAAGAGATTATTCTCCCACTCTACAAGACTCTGGTGTAGCCACATCTGGAGTATGCTGTCCAGTTCTGGACACCGGTCCTCAGGAAGGATGTGCTGGAACTGGAGAAAGTCCAGAGAAGGGAAACAAAAATAACTAGGGGAATGGAGGACATCAGCTATGAGGAAAGACTACAAGCACTGAACCTATTCTCTCTGGAGAAGAGACGATTGAAGGGGGATATCATATCAATGTACAAATACTGTACTGGTGACCCGAGCATAAGGAACAAACTATTCAGAGAAAGGAGATACAATAAGACACGTGGCCACTCACTAAAACTAGAGGAAAGGCGGTTTAACCTTAAAGTGCATAAGGGGTTCTTCACTGTAAGAGCGGTAAGGATGTGGAATTCTCTTCCACAAGCAGTCGTATCAGCAGGGAGCATTGATAGTTTCAAAAAACTATTAGATGGACACCTTAAAGACCACAACATACAGGGGTATACAATGTACGGTTAAAAGCGGACACACACACACACATCATAGGTTGAACTGAATGGACTGATGTCTTTTTTCAACCTCACTAACTATGTAACTATGTAATATGTAACTATGTAACAAGTGAGCTAGCCCTGTGTTCGTTCTTTTCTTCTCATCCTATTTGCTCACTTGGGGAAAATTTCTCGGTTTGGGAGCTCACATTTAAATCTTCAGTCCTGTAGGATGGGTGGAAGTGGTTTAAAGTGGTACTGTATTGTGTTATATTGCCTTTTTTGTTGGTGTTTTGCCATTTGGAAGACTTTATCAATTGTTTTCTTTTGCCATTTGCGTGACATTAATACAAAATAAACATTTAACTCATCAGTCTGTATGTGTTTTATCCTGACAGCCAGGGAGTCACCTTGCCAAGGTATTTAAGAGGTGGCAGCAAGGACAACACTCTGCTCAGGGCTCAGTACTGAACAGGGTACCCAGAATGCTCAGTGGCTCCTGAGGGGGTAGCGATACACATAAAGTGTTAAATATTTATGCAGATCAAACTACTGGTTAGAATATGTACATTTATCTGTAGCGAGCTAGATAAAATATGTTAATGCATTTTCTTTTACAGTCCACACTGATTTGTCAATGCTAAATTAGGTATGAACATCACAATTTTCAACAATATTTTCCAATGCCTAGACTCAGCAGTGTTATGAGTAGGGATGGGCTAAACAACACCCCTCTGTGCAGTTTGCAGCAGAACTCCCGAACAGGGGAAATGTTCTAGCCCAAACGGCAAACCCTATTGAAGTCTATGGGAGCCAAACAGGAAACATCAAAAGTACCCATTCTGAAGACTTACAGTATATGCAAATGATTGCATACGGCAAGAGGCCTCCCAGGAAGTAAGAGCATTTTTGTTTTTTTCTATTTTCCGGTTTGGCAGGTGGCTTGATGGATTTACATTGAGGGACACTATTTTTTTATATTTTAATAAAGGATTTGTCAAAAATTGTCTTATGCGGTTATTACTTTTTGTACATTTTTTGAGGAATGGGTGGGGGTGCTATGTACCCTATACCCATTCACATTGGGGGGGGGGGGCTGTGATCTGGTTATTCCCCTCTGCCTCTAAGCACCTACCTTTCCATGTTGAGACCATGTGGCCTGATATTATTCAGGAGGAGGGGGGGGGGGGCGGTCGCTCATCCTTTTCGCCATTTTTTTCCTTATTTTTTTTTACTGACACTTTTTTTTTTTATTCAGCTGTCAATGGGGAAAGACATTGACAGCTGATGACTCATTGGTTGTTAAGGAAGCAATGGCCGGCTTCTCGACCCCCCGGCCCCACTCCTTAACAACCAGCTTACACTGTGCCCTGATTGGGTCAGTGTACTGCAGGGTGTTCATCAAAGCAAACACCCTGCAAATTCGTGTGTTCGGCGAATAGCTGAACAGGCAAATGTTCGGCCCAAGCTCGTGTTTGGGCTGAACCGTTCGCCCGTTTCTAGTTACGAGCTCCTAAGCCCATAAACCTTCTTCCTATGGCATCAGACATGCATTAAAAGGCACCAGAACTATTAATTTCCCACTACTGATTATTCAGCAACAAGACCAACAAATTTTCAATTAGTGAAGAATAGTATAAAAAAAAAAAAAAAAAAAAAAAACCTACTACTGCTGTGATTTCTTTTTACAAATTCAAAGCTCTGCAAAACCCACATCATTGTTTATCCCCCCACTGTTATTTACAAAATAAATAGCAAAATAAAGAATAGAAATATGAAAAAAAATATCTAAAGTATACTGTATAGTTTTTATATTAAGGAGGACCCATTTTTTTAAATGTTTAATTTTTAAGACGTATAAGGAAAAAAAATCAGCTAAATGTAAGTGATTTGATTATCCATTTCTGGACCAGATGGTTTTACTCCCTTAACCACTTTACCACTAGAGGATTTTGCTGTCTTACGTCTGGGCCACTTTTTGCGATTCGGCGCTGTGCGAATTTAACTGACAATTGCGTGGTCGTGCGACGCTGTACCCAAACGAAATTTACGTCCTTTTTTCCCACAAACAGAGCTTTCTTTTGGTGGTATTTGATCACCTGTGCGATTTTTACTTTTTGCGCTATAAACAAAAAAAGAGCGTTTATTTTGAAAAAATAACAATATTTTTAACATTTTTTTATATGAAATTCCTCCCAAAAAATATGTAAAAATCAAATTTTTTTAAAATTTTTGCCAATTTGTTTGTGTTTTTGGTGTTTTTTTTTTTTAATGAGTAATGGCGGCGATCTGCAATTTTTTTTGCGGGACTGCGACATTTCGGCGGACAGATCGGACCCTTGACTGACATTTTTGACACTTTTGGGGGTACCAGTGACATCACTGCAGTAATCAGTTCTATATATATGCACTGTTACTGTAAAAATGACACTGGCAGGGAAGGGGTTAATTTTATTGGAGAGGGAGGGGTTAATGTATGCCTGGTGCTTACTAACGTGTGGGGGGGGAGGTGACTGAGTGAGCCAGGGACAGATCGGATGTTCAGCTATGCTATCTCCGCCGCTCCTCCCCTGGCCCGACTCCCGCTGTGAATGAAAACAGCGGGAGCGCGCCTCCGGCGGCGCGCGAGCGCCGCCTACAGGGGGAGGAGTCCAGCGACGTAGGTCTACGTCGCTGGACGATAACGAGCCACTGTGCCGCAGTAGCAGCACAGTGGCTAGTGGTAAAGCGGTTAATGACTAGGCCATTTTTTGCGATACGGCACTGCGTTACTTTAACTGACAATTGTCATGCAATGTTGTAAATAAAATGTATGTCCTTTTTTTCCCACAAATAGAGCTTTCTTTTGGTGGTATTTGATCACCTCTGCAATTTTTATGTATTGCGCTATAAACAAAAAGAGCTACAATTCGGAAAAAAAAAAAAACAATATTTATTACTTTACTATTTTTTTACTCTGCTATATAACATTCCCAATAAAAAAAAATAAAAAATCGAATTTTTTCATCATTTTAGGCCAATTTGTATTCTGCTACATATTTTTGGTAAAGAAAATCCCAATAAGTGTATATTGATTGGTTTGCACAAAAGCTATTGCATCTACAAACTAGGGGAAAGATTTATGTCATTTTTATTTATTTATTATTATTTTTTTACTTGTATTGGCTGCGATCAACGATTGTTAGCGGACTGCAACATTACGGTGGACAGATCGGACACCTGACACTTTGGGGGGGGCAGTGTTAAAAATATGCATTACTGTACTAATGACACTGGCAGGGAAGGGGCTAACACCAAGGGAAATCAAAAGGTTAAATGTGTCCCTAGGGGGTGCTTTCTAAATGGGGGGGGATGGGCTTGCTGCATGAACACAGAGACCTGTGCTCCCAAGTAAGAGGAACACAGCGGCAGACCACCGTTCTGTCTCCACGGGGAGTGATTGCGGGTGCCCGGCAGCAATCGTGGCCGCCAAACTCACTGATTGGTTCCCCTGTGGCCAATCAGTGCATGTGCTCCCCCACTATCAGTCCCGCGAAGCGCCGTACAGTTACATCATTTTGCGGGACAGAGCCGACCTGCAGCAGTATACAGTATCTCACAAAAGTGAGTACACCCCTCACATTTTTGTAAATATTTTATTATATGTTTTCATTAGGGATGGGCTTGATGTTCGAGTCGAACGTAAGTTGGACTCGAACATCAGCTGTTTGTGTGTTCGCTGAACACACAAACAAATGGGGCACTTGGCAGGAAGTTTTCCCCCCCCAATGAACGCCCCATAGTGCACTGCATTGGTGCAGTGAATAAATTACTGATGATTGGCCAATGCATGCACATGACCTGTATGCTTTGGCCAAGCACAGCACAGTGTCCTGTCAGAGCTATGATTGGCCAAAGGCAGGCTGCCTTTTGCCAATCATGGCTCAGGGGCAAGTCCACGCCCCACACTATATACGGTGTATAGTGTATGATATTAGAGGTTAGGCAGGTAGTTAGTGGATAGTGAGTTGAGTTAGTATAGTGCAGTCAGTGTAGTGAACAGGCATACCCCACTTTTATAATGTATAGATACAGTATCTCACAAAAGTGAATACACCCCTCACATTTTTATAAATATTTTACTATATCTTTTCATGTGACAACACTGAAGAAATTACACTTTACTACAATGTAAAGTAGTGAGTGTACAGCGTAAAGTAGTGAGTGTACAGCTTGTATAACAGTGTAAATTTGCTGTCCTCTCAAAATAACAACACACAGCCATTAATGTCTAAAACGCTGGTAACAAAACTGAGTACACCCCTAAGTGACAATGTCCAAATTGGGCCCAATTAGCCATTTTCCCTGTGACTCGTTAGTGTTACAAGGTCTCAGATGCGATTGGGGAGCAGGTGTGTTAAATTTGGTGTTATTGCTCTCACTCTCTTATACTGGTCACTGGAAGTTCAACATGGCACCCCATGGTAAAAAACTCTCTGAGGATCTAAAAAAAAAAAGAATTGTTGCTCTACACAAAGATGGCCTAGGCTTTAAAAAAGATTGCCAAGACCCTGAAACTTAGCTGCAGCATGTAGGCCAGGACCATACAGTGGTTTAACAGGGCAGGTTCCACTCAGAACAGGCCTCGCCATGGTCGACCAAAGAAGTTGAGTGCTCATGCTCAGCATCAAATCCAGAGGTTGTCTTTAGGAAAAAGACATTTGAGTGCTGCCAGCATTGTAGCAGAGATTGACGGGGTGGGGGGTCAGCCTGTCTGTGCTCAGACCATACGCTGCACACTGCATCAAATTGGTCTGCATGGCTGTTGTCCCAGAAGGAAGCCTCTTCTAAAGATTATGCACAAAAAAACCTGCAAACAGTTTGCTGAAGACAAACAGACTAAGGGCATGGATTACTGGAGCCATATCCTGTGACCTGATGAGATAAAGATAAACGTATTTGGTTCAGATGGTGTGTCTTCCCTACAGTCAAGCATGGTGGTGAGAGTGTCATGGTCTGGGGCTGCATGAGTGCTGCTGGCACTGGGGAGCTACAGTTCATTGAGGGAACCATGAATGCCAACATGTACTGTGACATACTGAAGCAGAGCATGATCCCCTCCCTTCAGAAGCTGGGCCGCAGGGCAGTAATCCAACATGATAACAACCCCAAACACACCTCCAAGACAACCATTGCCTTGCTTAAGAAGCTGAGGGTAAAGGTGATGGACTGGTCAAGCATGTCTCCATACCTAAACCCTATTAAGCATCTGTGGGGCATCCTCAAATGGAAGGTGGAAGAGCGCAAGGTCTCCAACATCCACCAGCCCTGTAATGTCATCATGTAGGAGTGGAAGATGACTCCAGTGGCAACCTGTAAAGCTCTAGTAAATTCCATGCCCAAGAGGGTTAAAGCAGTGCTGGAAAATTTTGGTGGCCACACAAAATATTGACACTTTTGGCCCAATTTGGACATTTAGACTTATGGGTGTACTAACTTTTGTTGCCAGCAGTTTAGACGTTAATGGCTGTGTGTTGAGTTATTTTGAGGGGACAGCAAATTTCCACTGTTAAACAAGCTGTACACTCACTACTTTACATTGTAGCAAAGTGTCATTTATTCAGTGTTGTCACATGAAAAGATATAATAAAATATTTACAAAAATGTGAGAGGTGTACTCACTTTTTTGAGATACTGTATGTTGTAGTCCTGGGTCCCCTCTCAGTGTTCCCCAAGTGTTGTGTCCCTGTCACTTATAGTTCATGAGCAGTGCCTTGCCAAACTGCCAGAGATTTCCCATAGATGTCAATGTTTTTTTCCTTTAGAAATGTCAGTTTTGCTGCAGCAGGCTGCATACATCATACAAATGTGCCACATTACAGGCACATTATGGGGACCCCCCAGGCACGATATTTAAAGGAATTTTTCATTTTTATTTTTTCACTTTAAGCATTATTAAAATCACTGCTCTTGTAAAAACGTTTAAAAAAAAAAAAAAAAAAATTGCATTGATACATGTCCCCCAGGGCAGTACTCAGGTCCCCATACACTCTTTTTATGACAATAACTTGCATATAATCCTTTAAAATGAGGACTTTTGATTTTTCATGTACGTGTCCTTTAGACTTTAACCACTTTCCAACCGCCGCAAGTACATTTACTGCGGAAGTCAGCCCCTCCTCGCCCAGGAGCCTGGAGAGGGTGAGTGCCACCCCTGCTTGTTTCCTGACATCCCCGCGCAAGTGACCGGCGGCTCCGATGTCCGCCGGTCACTCGCGATCTCCCGCTGGAGAGGAAGAAAGGCAGGCGCTGATGTAAACAAAGCCGCCTGTCATTCTCCCTGATGTAAGTGCAGAGATCATACAATCCTGCTATGTAGGATCGTATGTCTCTGTGGTTACATCAAAAGCCATGCCCCTTGACAGAAGCACGCCCCTAGGGACACACCTAATCCCTGGATCTCTAATACATTTAACCCCTTCCCTGCCAGTGTAATTTTTACAGTAACAGTGCATATGTATAGCACCGATTACTGTAGTAATGTCACTGGTACCCCCAAAAGTGTCAAAAATGTTAGTCAGGGGTCCGATCTGTCCACCGCAATGTCGCAGTCCCGCTAAAAAAAAAAAAAACGCAGATCGCCGCCATTACTAGTTAAAAAAAAATATGTAGCATAAAACAAATTGGCCTAAAATGTTAAAACATTTTGATTTTTAGATTTTTTTGGGGTGAATTTTATATAAAAAAATGTTAAAATATATTTTTTTCAAAATTTACGCTCTTTTTTTGTTTATAGCGCAAAAAATAAAAATCACACAGGTGATCAAATACCAACAAATTCCCCAGTTTGTGGGGAAAAAAGGACGTCAATTTAATTTGGGTACAGCGTCGCACGACCGCGCAATTGTCCGTTAAAATCACGCAGCGCGGAATCGCAAAATAGGCCCTGGTCTTTGAGCAGCCAAATCCTCCGGGGCTTAAGTGGTTAATAGAGTTGGCATGTTCGCTACAACTTTTTCCCTGTTCGAGATGTTCTGGTGCGAACCGAACAGGGGGGTGTTTGGCCCACCACTACTTTTCATGTGCCAACACTGAAGAATTTACACTTTGCCACAATGAAAAGTAGTGAGTGTACAGCTTGTATAACAGTGTACATTTTCTGTCCCCTCAAAATAACAACACACAGCCATTAATGTCTAAGCCGCTGGCACCAAAAGTAAGTACACCCCTATGTGGAAATGTCCACATTGGACCCAAAGTGTCAATATTTTGTGTGGCCAAAATTATTTTCCAGCACTGCCTTAACCCTCTTGGGCATGGAGTTCACCAGAGCTTCACAGGTTGCCACTGGAGTCCTCTTTCACTCCTCCATGATGACATCAAGGAGCTTGTGAATGTTAGAGACCCTGCACTACTCCACCTTCTGTTTGAGGATGCCCCACAGATGCTCAATAGGGTTTAGGTCTGGAGACATGTTTGGCCAGCCCATCACCTTTACCCTCAGCTTCTTTAGCAAAGCAGTGGTCATCCTGGAGGTGTGTTTGGGGTCATAATCATGTTGGATTACTGCCCTTTGGCCCAGTCTCTGAAGGGAGGGGATCATGCCCTGCTTCAGTATGTCACAGTATATGTTGACATTCATGGTTCCCTTAGTGAACTGTAGCCCTCCAGTGCCAGCAGCACTCATGCAGCCCCAGACCATGACACTCCCACCACATTGCTTTACTGTAGGCAAGACACACTTGTCTTTGTACTCCTCACCTGGTTGCTGCCACACACGCTTGACACTATCTGAACTAAATAAGTTAATCTTGGTCTCATCAGACCAGAGGACATGGTTTTGAGTAATCCATGTCCTTAGTTTGCTTGTTTTCAGCGGACTGTTTGTGGGCTTTCTAGTGCATCATCTTTAGAAGAGGCTTCCTTCTGGGACAACAGCCATGCAGACCAATATGATGCAGTGTGCAGCGTATGGTCTGAGCACTGACAGGCACTGACAGGCTTATCCCCCACCCCTTCAACCTCTGCAGCAATGATGGCAGCACTCATACATCTATTTCCCAAAGACAATCTCTGGATATGACACTGAGCACGTGCACTCAACTTCCTTGGTTGACCATGGCGAGGCCTGTTTTAAGTGGAACCTGTCCTGTTAAGCCACTGTTTGGTCTAGGCCACTGTGCTGCAGTTCAGTTTCAGGGTCTTGGCAATCTTCTTATAGCTTAAGCCATCTTTATGTAGAGCAAAAGTTCTTTTTTTTCAGATCTACAGAGGGTTCTTTGCCATGAGGTACCATGTTTAACTTCCAGTGACTAGTATAAGAGAGAGAGTGATAACACCACATTTAACACACCTGCTCCCCATTCACACCTGAGACCTTGTAACACCAACGAGTCACATGACACCAGGGAGGGAAAATGGCTAATTTGGCCAAATTTGGACATTTTCACTTAGGGGTGTACTCACTTTTGTTGCCAGTGGTTTAGACATTAATGGCTGTGTGTGGAGTCATTTTGAGGGGACAGCAAATTTACACTGTTATACAAGCTGTATATTCACTAATTTTGTAGAAAAGTGTCATTTCTTCAGTGTTGTCACTCAAAAAGATATAATAAAATATTTACAAAAATGTGAGAGGTGTACTCACTTTTGTAAGATACTGTATGTACTGCTGGCGGTCGGCAAGTGGTTAAAAGGACAATAATTCAACTGTTTATATTCCATTTTATAATCATATGTGTACATGAGGCAGCCATATTTGCTCTTTACATAAGCAAGCTTTACTTCCTTCTAATACTTTTGCCTAATACAGTAAACCCCCGCTCCATCGCGGTTCAGTTTTTGCGGTCCCGGTATATTGCGTTTTTTTTTTTAATGTTATTTTACTATATAAATCATTAAAAATGAAATATTTTTGTGTTTTCCATAGCTCTTGCTATGTCTCTCAGTATCTTTTATGTGTTTAAATGAGTTTCTATTGTTTTAAAAGTGTGTTTAAAGACCTTAAAATGCTTTTACACGTACAGTGACAGTAAAAAAAACATGCCTACAATGCATTTTAATAGGGTTTTTCTATTTCGCGGATTTTCACTTTTCGTGGCTGGGTCCGGAACGTAACCCCCGCAATGGAGGGGGGTTTACTGTACTTTTACCTAATTTTTAAGGTCTATCAGATTGAAAAAAAAAGGCTGTCTGCAATCTTTAAAGATGTCAAACTCTCGGTGCCAAGGTAGCCAGAAACCATGTCATCTTGCCTAGAATTTAGGTGACAATATGGAGCTTCCATAGCAGTGTGTTTATTATACAAGGAACCTGAAAAATAGAAATGTCTACTTTTACTCCTTTTTATGGTTTAGTTTTGTCAAAACTGTGACAGGGCTCTGTTTCTGTTTATTTGTCACCAGAGGACCAACAACTTTGTGTAATGCACAGTATGGTTTTGGTTATATTTGACTAAGGGTGGCGACACACGCTACAATCTGATTGTACAATCCCTGTGCAATCTAATTTATGTACTATGAGAACAAACTTATACAATACAATACATTTCTATGAAAAAGGGCCTATCTATTAATAGGCCCCCTAAATTACATACTTGTTGGTAGATCTAAAGGAGATTGTACAGTCAGACTGAATAGTGTATGGTTAACTTAAAACAGATCTCAAGATAAATATAAAACTCATTGGTTTGTCCAGCTAGGATTGCATTAAAAAAATATGTATAAAAATGTATTTATATAAAATGATATAAGTTAGGATATGGTTAATATTACCTGAAATGTTCATTTACACCAACTTGCCATATTCCCCTGCAATTTAGGGGAAAAGATTGAGTATATGATTCTAAACTGAATGATAATTAGGCATTATTTAAAGGCTAAGTTCACCTTTCCAGGCAGAATTTTTTTTTTCTGCCTGGAAAGATGATGATAAACAGAAGCCTTCTCTTATGTCTTTTTTGCTCAAGCCATTCCAAACGCATGTTTTTTTGGCCCCTTTTTACTTTGCAGTGTTTTTATCTCTAGTTTTTTTACTTGGCAAAATGTTAGTTTGTTTCTGCATTTGGGTTGCTGTTCACAATTAATGGCACTAAAAATGTGAGAGAAAGGGAGAGTGAGAGGTGCCAAGCCGTCACTAGTATAGCAGGATTTTATTGAATGAGAAAAATAAAAACAAGTTATAATGCACTCACAACTATCCTAGAGTGATAGGCATTTAAGCTGCTCAGTGTGAAGCTGACAGAAGAGAGTCCATTCCTGACAGGAGCTGTTGGTACTAGAGTTGAGCGAACACCTGAATGTCCGGGTTCTGCAGGTCCAGCCGAACTTGAAAAAAAAAGTCCGGGTTCGTGACCCGGACTTAACACGAACTTTACCCCGATCCCGAACACCATTGAAGTCAACGGAGACCCAAACTTTTGAGCACTAAAATGGTTCTAAAACAAACATGGAAAGGGCTAGAGGGCTGCAAATGGCAGCAAAATCATCTTAAGTGCTCTGCAAACAAATGTGGATAGGGAAATAACATAAAATAACATAAAATTCTGAAAAATAAAAAATAATCTTGAATGATGTAGCAGGAGGCCGAGGCCCATATGGAGTAGGAGGTTGAGGTGGCGCAGGATATGGCGGTGTAGGTGGAAGCGGCGGCAGTGGAGGAGGAGGACGAGGTAGCCAACACTGGGTTTTTGTTTTTAATTACATTTTTTTTTTTTATTAGGGTACACCCCAAAAGAGTAAGAAAGATCAAATCCAACAATGGCTGGGTAAGGCCGGTATACATGTCTATTCTGCACAAGGTACGGACAAGTCCTGTGGGATCCATGCCTGGTTCATTTTAATGAACTAGAGCTTGTCCACATTGGCTCTGAACAGGCGGCTGCGCTTGTCTGTGATAACGCCCCAGCCCTGCTAAATACCCATTCTAATAATACACTGGCTGCAGGGCAGGCCAGCACCTCCAAGGCGTAAAGGGCAAGCTCAGGCCATGTGCTCAACTTGGAGACCCAGAAGTTGAAGGGGGCAGACCCTTCAATCAGTATGTCTAGGCGCGTGCACACATACTGCTCCACCATGTTAGTGAAATGCTGCCTCCTGCTAAGACGTTCCACACCAGCTGGTAGTGCTGCTGCTTGTTATGGTGTGCTGACAAAGCTTTTCCACATTTCGGCCATGCTAACCCTGCCTTCTGAGGTGCTGGCGGTGCCCTGGCTGCGTTGGCGACCTCTTCCTCCTCCTCCCCTGCCTTGGCCTTGTGCTTCCACTGTGCCCCCGCTGTCAGGTGGGAATGACACCAGCAGTGCGTCTACCAGCGTGCGCTTGTACTCGCGCATCTTTCGATCACGTTCCAGTGAGGGAATTCAGGACGGTATGTTGTCCTTGTAATGGGGATCCAGCAGGGTAGACACCCAGTAATCAGGACAAGTTACTATGTGGGAAACTCGGCGGTCGTTGCGGAGACACCGCAGCATGTAATCGCTCATGTGTGCCAGGCTGCCCAGAGGCAACGAAAAGCTGTCCTCTGTGGGCGGTGTATCCTCTGTGTCCTCCGTATCCCCCCAGCCACGCACCAGTGATGGCCATGAGCTAGCCTGGGTGCCACCCTGCTGTAAACATGGTTCCATATCCTCCTCCATCTCCTCCTCATCCTCATCAGCCTCTAGAACTGTGCCCCTGCTGGACAATTGTGTCCCTGGCATTTGTGGGTGCAGGAACCCACCCTCGGAGCCACTTGCGAATGACTGCCCTGAAAGCCTTGGAAATGATACCTCTTCATCCTCCTCCTCCTCCTCATCCTGTGCCACATTCTCTTCCATCATCGCCCGAAGTGAGAACAGCGTCATCGGCACTGGCCATGTTGGTGGAGTACTCGAAACAGCGCAACAAGGCACACAGGTCTCGCATGGTGGCCCAGTTATTGGCAGTGCTGTTCCGCAGAGCGACTCACGCGTGCGTGCTGCAGCTGAAACTCCACTATGGCCTGCTGCTGCTCGCATAGTCTGGCCAGAATGTGCAAGGTGGAGTTCCACCATGTGGGCACGTCACATATGAGTCGGTGAGCGTGAAGGCCGAAGTTATGCTGCAGCGCTGACAGGCGAGCAGCAGCAGGGTGAGAACGCCGAAAGTGTGCACAGACGGCCCGCACTTTCTGCAGCAGCTCTGACATATCAGGGTAATTTCTAAGGAGCCTCTGCACCACCAAATTCAGCACATGCGCCAGGCAAGGAATGTGTGTCAAACCGTATTGGCCCAGAGCTGCTACGAGATTTTGCCCTTTATCGCACACCACCAGGCTGGGCTTGAGGCTCACTGGCAGCAAACACTCATCCGTCTGCTGTTCAATGCCCCTCCAAAACTCCTGCGCGGTGTGTGGTTTTTAAAACAAACAGGCAAATTTTAAAACTGCCTGCTGTCGTTTACCCCTGGCTGTGCTGAAGTTGGTGGTGAAGGTGTTACGCTGACCGGAAGAGGAGGCAGTAGAGGATGAGGAAGCGCAGTAGGAGGAGTTAGGAACAGGAGGCAAACTGAAGAGCCCTGCAATCCTCGATGGTGGAAGGACATGCGCCAAACTGCTATCCGCCTCAGGCCCAGCCGCCACTGCATTTACCCAGTGTGCTGTTAGGCAGATATAACATCCCTGACCGTGCTTACTGGTCCACGTATCCGTAGTTAGGTGGACCTTGCCACAGATGGCATTGCGCAGTGCACACCTGATTTTGTCACCCACTTGCTTGTGCAGGGAAGGGATGGCTTGCCTGGAAAAGTAGTGGTGGTTTGGCACGACGTACTGTGGGACAGCCACCGCCATAAGGCTTCAAAAAACTCTGCGTCTCCACCAGCCGGAATGACAGCATTTCAAAGGCCAGGAATTTTGAAATACTGGCATTCAGGGCCAGGGATCGCGGGAGGGTAGGGGGGTACTTCCTCTTCCACTCCAGTGTTTGGGAGATAGAAAGCTGAACGCTTCCACAGGACATTGTGGAGATGGTTGTTGGTGACCCTGGTGGTGGTGTTGCTGGTGGATCCTCTGTTTGCAGGGGTGGCAGGTGACACTGTCACTACAGAGGTGGATGAAGAGGCCGAGACTGCAGCAACAGAAGAGGAAGCAGGAGGAGCCAGAGACCTTTCTTGGTTTTTAACAAGGCAAGGAGGCTGGTCCTGGGCTGGAGCACCCCAATAGATACGCCCCGTTGCGTGATGTTGGGGAAACCAGTCAGGGACCAGCATTGCTGGAGCAGAGTGACGCCCCTAGCTGCCAGGGGAAGAACTCCTCCAGTGAGGCCGGGAGAAAGGGAAAGGAAAGACAGGTGCTGGTGGCAGGGGACTCAATCATTAGAAGGACACAGAGGGCAATCTGTCACAAAGACCGTGGGCGCCGAACAGTCTGTTGTTTACCGGGCGCTCGGGTTCGGCACATAGCGGATCGGGTGGACAGATTACTGGGTGGGGCTGGGGAAGACCCAGCTGTCATGGTACACGTGGGTACCAATGACATAGGCAGAGGAAGATGGAGAGTCCTAAACAATTTCAGGGACCTAGGCGCTAAGTTGAGGAGTAGGACCTCCAAGGTAGTATTTTCAGAAATACTACCAGTACCTCGAGCCACACCAGAGAGGCAGCGGGAGATTAGGGAAGTTAACAAGTGGCTGAGGAGCTGGTGTAGTAAGGAGGGTTTCGGGTTCCTGGAGAACTGGGCCGACTTCTCAGTCGGCCACCGGCTCTTTGGTAGGGACGGATTGCACCTAAATGGGGAGGGTGCAGCCGTACTGGGTGAGAGGATGGCCACAAAGTTAGAGGGGCTTTTAAACTAGGTGATGGGGGGAGGGTACAGATGTAGAATTAGCCAGTGGAAAGCAAGATTCAGAGGGCAGAAATGGGGGCATTAGCGGTATGGTGTTCGGAGCTCCTAAACCCAGGGTGGGTATGGGGAAAAATCAAGAGAGCAGCCTAAAAACATCAAATGAGGATATATGTAACCGGTCAAAATTACAAGGCTTTTATACCAATGCCAGAAGCCTGGCTAACAAGATGGGAGAGCTGGAGCTACTGATGTTTGAGGAGGACTTAGATTTTGTGGGGATAACAGAGACTTGGTTTGACAGCTCTCATGACTGGATAACGACCATTCAGGGGTATTCCCTTTATCGCATAGATAGAGAAGGTAAAAAAGGGGGAAAGGTATGTCTGTATATTAAGAACAGTGTACAGGTAAATATGAGGGATGATATTAATAATGGAGCTATGGACGAGGCAGAATCCCTATGGGTAGAACTTAAAAGGGAAGGAACTGTGGGGAAGGTAATATTGGGCGTATGCTATAGGCCCCCCAACCAGAGGGAGGAGGGGGAGGCGGACCTCCTTTTACAGATAGGATTGGCAGCAAGGATGGGAAATGTCATTATAATGGGGGACTTTAATTATCCAGATATAGACTGGGCAGAAGGAGCCGCGCATTCAGCCAAGGCTCGGCAGTTCCTATCCTAAATGTTTTGCAGGACAATTTCATGAGTCAGATGGTGAATGCACCGACAAGAAACAATGCGGTACTTGACATACTGATTACCAACAATACAGACCTGCTGACGGATATAGAAATACGGGGCAACTTAGGAAACAGTGACCAGGGCAGCCATCAGAAATTTTGGGGCCCCTTACACAGCTGTAGGCCTGGGCCCCCCCCCTTCCCCCCGGGCCTGACCTCCAACATTCCACAGGGCTTGCCCACTTTCCGTCCCACCAAATCAACCCATAATATACACTGATTTAGGTTATTTTCATGAAAGAAATGTAGTAGTATACAATTTGGCCTAAATGTATGAAAAAATATTTTTTCTTTGCAAAATTTTATAACAGAAACAAAGAAAAAACATTTTTTTTTCAAACTTTTTCCGTTTATTTAGCAAAAAATTAAAAACCCCAGTGGTGATTAAATACCACCAAAAGAAAGCTCTATTTGTGTGGGGAAACAAAAAGGGAAAAGTTTGGGTTTAGCGTTGCATGATTGCGCAATTGTCATTCAAAGTGCAACACTGCTGATGGCCCAATATAGCAAAGAGATATCCCCATCCAGCAAAGAGACAGTCACAGGCAGGCTGGCAGCACAAGCCCACATCCACACATGTAGCCCCTCAGTATCCTTATAATCCCAGTCTGCAGAAATGTCACCTCCGCTCAATTCACAGTCCACAAAAGCTACACCAGAGCCCCCTTTCCTCTTCACCTCCACGGTGTCACCAACCAACTAAGCTCCGAATCAGCCAGTGATTGATCAATGCTACCCTGTCCCTGAGCAGACGCTACCAAGGCCATCCTAATAGCATTATGCGCCCCTGGGCAAAGTAATGCACTGGGGCCCATACAAGCCCTCCCAATTTTTGCACCTACTCTCAAAAATAAAGTATAAATAGTTGACAGATTTAATAGATCTGTTCTTAGATTATTCGTTTATTAGATTTGATAGGTCTGTGCTGCAACTTCCTTGCAACTGCGTGCAATGCTTGTGGTGGGCTGATGCAGTATTTTGGGAGTTAAAACAAGTGGTGAGGAGGTGACATCACTTCTTCACTGCCTGATAAATGCCTCTAAAAAGGAATCCATGTGTGGATTGTTTTTCAGAGGAGTGGCATCCTTTTTCAGGCTGTATTCACACATAATGCAGAGCTACTGGAACGATTCAATGCATCGGTAGCTCTGCTTTGTCGGCTGTGGTAAAGTCAGTGCATCACATGGCTCCCCTTTTTTTTAATGAAGTTTATTTTAGGTGTATAAATTGTACACTTCATTCACAACAATTTAAAGGAGTAAGATGCGCTGCATTGTTGTGCGATTCGGCATAGCATGTCTGCATGTTATTACAGCATGCTGAAGCACAGCCATAGGCTGCGTTGCAGTGTGAATGGGACACATAGGAATCAATACATTTCCTGAGTGTCCCTGATGTGACAGATGTTGCAATGCAGCAAAACATGTGTCACTGTATATAGTGTAAATTAGGCTACATTCAACACCAGGGATTAGCGCCAGTGTTAATTGCAGCAGCTCTCAGCAGGTAAGTGTGGCCACTGGCTCTGTTCACTATGACAGGTCGCTGGCAGCTGCACCTATTTGTGGCTCTCTGCACAGCTAATGATTACCCGCAGAAAAGTGCATCCAGCAGCAATCGCTATAGTGAACAGAGCTGGTGGCCACATTTACCCACTGACCCAGAGCTCTCAGAGACACAGAGCAGAGGAGGGGGGGGGGTGCATCTGCAATTGTCAAGGGGGGGGGGGCGAGTTAGAGACACTCACCAATTATCCAGACAGGATCTATCACTGCGTTGGACCTGCTGTAGTGGCTGTGTACTCTAGTTTGGCATCTGTCCTGCATACACACAGCAAGCCCCTTCACAGTGTGTGTGTGAGAAAGGGGTGGAATATGGGTGGGGCCATTGGGGCAGGCACAGCAGGGATAGGATGGATCATCAGAGGAGGAGCAGAGTCATTGGACTGGCATGTTGATCACACTGTGCTGTGCACTCCCATTCCTGTCTCACTCGCAGGTTTTGTGCAAATGAGACATTGAGTGAAAAGATCGGTAAAGCAGTGTGAGACATTGCACAGCAACAAACTCCCAAGAAAGGTAGCTGCCCAGACCAGTAATTGACCATGATGAGAACCTAAATACTGCAGGCAGCAGGTGCACACCGCTGCTAATAAAACTACTGGTGTGCAGTGTACCATGCCACCCCAGCACTGCCAGCAGCTTACCTCTATGCTCGATAAGACGGTCCTGCACGCTGATGCTCTTCTCTCCTCTCTGTCTCTCCTCCGGCCTCAGTTTGAGTGTACCGCTCTCGCTACCACTGGACACTGGTCACGTGATGACCCAGCGGCGCCCCACCCACCTGCTGGTAAAGCAGGAAGCTGTAGGTGAGAGGAGCAGTGAGTCTGTCCATTGGGCTACGTTCTCCCCTCATTACTGAAAGGAAGAAACAGCTGAGCGGGCGGCGGGCCCCTCAGGTTGGTCGGGCCCCATACATGTGTATGGGCTGTACCCCCCTGACAGTGACCATAGGTCAATTAGTTTCAGTATTAATTATAGTAATAGGAAACACAAGGGCAATATAAGAACACTGAATTTCAAAAGAGCCAATTTCCCAAAACTGCGCTCTCTGCTAGAAAATATCAAATGGGATAGAACCCTGGGAACAAAGAACACGGAGGAAAAATAGGAGTGCTTCAAGAGCATACTTAACCACTTGCCTACTGTGCACTTAAACACCCTTCCCATCCAGGCCAATTTTCAGCTTTCAGCGCTGTCACACTTTGACTGACAATTGCGCGGTCATGCTACACTGTACCCATTTGAAATTTTTATAATTTTTTTCACACAAATAGAGCTTTCTTTTGGTGGTATTTAATCATCTCTGGGTTTTTTATTTTTTACAAAAAAAAAGAATAAAGACAGAAAATTTTGAAAAAAAAAAAAAGTTTTTCTTATTTTCTGTGAGTAAATTTTGAAAATAAATTTTTCTCCTTCACTGAAGGGCGCTGATGAGGCGGCACTGATGGGCACTGATAGGCTGCACTGATGGGCACTGATGAGGCGGCACTTATGGGCACTGATGAGGTGGCACTTATGGGCACTGATGAGGAGGTACTAATATGCCGCAATGATGAGCACTGATAGGCGGCACTGATAGGTGGCACTGATAGGTGGCACTGATAGGTGGCACTGATAGGGGGCACTGATAGGGGGCACTGATGAGCACTGATAGGCGGCACTGATGAGCACTGATAGGTGGCACTGCTGGGCACTGAGAGGTGGCACTGCTGGGCACTGAGGTGGCACTGCTGGGCACTGAGAGGCGGCACTGGCGGGCGGCACTGCTGGGCACTGAGAGGCGGCACTGATGGGCACTGGCGGATGGCACTGATGGACAATGACGGGTGGCACTGATGGGCAGCACTGATGAGCACTGATGGGCAGCACCATCAGTGCCCACACTCAGTGCCCATAGTGCTGCCAGTCAGTGCTTATCAGTGCCTAGATGAGCAGGCACTGATGGGCACTGACTGGCAGCACTATGGGTACTGATTGTGGGCATTGATGGGGACACTGATGGCGGGCACTGTGGGCACTGATGGGGGGGCACTGTGTATGTTTTTTACCTTGTAGTAATCAGGGCACTGGTGATCAGTGCCCTGATTACATGTCTCTTTGTCCCTGGCGCTGTGCAGCTCTCCCTCCTTCCTCACACTGCAGGCTCCGTGTGAGGAAGGAGCGCCGGCGATGAGAGATGATCTCATATGTTTACATATGAGATCATCTCTCATTGGATGATCCGATCACGTGGTGAATGGCCGCTGTGATTGGCCATTCACCACGATCTGTGATCGGCCGTGTCCAAGGGACACGGCCGACACAGATTCTCCCCGCTGCGCGCTCGCGGGAGCGCGCGGGAGCGCGCGGGGGGCGTGTCACTGGGAGGCCGTTTAAAAACGGCCTCCCGAAAATTCGAGTCCGCGCTGCAGCTGTATATAGGCTGTAGCGCGGATGGCAAGTAGTTAACAAAGGGATTGACCAGTGCATTCCAAAGGGAAATAAATTTAAAAGAGCAAAACTAAACCCTGGGTAGCTAAACTCCAACATAAAAATGCATATTAATGCTAAAGGAAAGGCCTTCAAAAAATACAAGGCTGAGGGGTCATTGGCAGCATTCAAGCATTACAAAGAGTGTAATAAGAAATGTAAAGACGAAATCAGGGCGGCTAAAATAGAACACGAGAGACATATAGGGAAAGAGAGTAACCCCAAAAAATTCTTTAAGTATATAAACAGTAAGAAAGCGAGGCCAGAAAACATTGGACCCATAAAAGACGATAAGGGTGTTTTGGCCACTGAGGACAGGGAAAAGGCGGTAGTGTTAAATAATTTCTTCTCTTCAGTCTTCACAAAAGAATTGGGGGGCTACACTAACCCAGCTTGTAAGGCCAAACTAAACAACACACCTCAGGAAATACCACCATGGCTAACAGAAGATAGACTTAGAACTAAACTAGAGAAACTTTAAAATAAATAAATCACCGGGACCGTATGGCTTGCACCCGAGGGTTCTTAAGGAGCTCAGCCAGGTGATTGCCAGACCATTATTCATGATCTTTAAGGATAGTTTACAGACGGGTATGGTGCCAGCTGATTGGAAAAAAGCCAATGTGGTACCAATATTTAAAAAGGGGCCGAGATATATCCCGGGTAACTATAGGCCGGTCAGCCTAACATCAGTAGTCTGCAAGATTTTTGAGGGGATGTTAAGGGACCACATACAAGACTTTAGTAATGAAAATGGTATTACTAGTAGTAATCAGCATGGATTCATGAAAAACCGTTCTTGCCAAACCAATCTATTAACCTTCTATGATGAAGTGAGCTGCCACCTAGATAAAGGTAAGCCTGTGGATGTGGTGTATCTGGACTTTGCAAAGGCCTTTGACACCGTTCCCCACAAACACTTACTGTTCAAACTCAGGAAGGTAGGTATGCACCATAAGGTGAGTACCTGGATAGAGAACTGGCTCCAGGGGAGGTTGCAAAGGGTGGTGATTAGAGTTGAGCGGACACCTGGATGTCCGTGTTCGGCAGGTTCGGCCGAACTTGAAAAAAAAGTCTGGGTCTGTGCCCTGGACTTTTTCCGAACTTTACCCGGACACCGAACCCCATTGAAGTCAATAAGGACCCGAACTTTCAGGCACTAAAATGGCTCTAAAAAACCAATGGAAAGGGCTAGAGTGCTGCAAATGGCAGCAAAATGTAGTTAAGAGCATGGCATGTGCTCTGCAAACAAATGTGGACAGGGAAATAACTTAAAACAACAAAAAATAAACAGAAAATATAAAACAATTTTCTTCATCTGTGAAGGACGAGGCCCATATGGAGTAGGAGGGAGGTTGAGGTAGTGGTGGATGTGGCGGTGTAGGTGGAAGCGGCGGTGGAGGGGGACGAGGTAGCCAACACTGCTTTTTTCCAGTCATTTAAAATTAGGGTACACCCCAAAAGAGTGAGAAAGATCAAAAATATAACAATGGCTGGGTAAGGTCGGTATCCATCTCTATTCTGCACAAGGTACGGAAAAGTCCTGTGGGATCCATGCCTGGTTCATTTTAATGAACGTGAGCTTGTCCACATTGTCTCTGGACAGGCGGCTCCGCTTGTCTGTGATAATGCCCCCAGCCATGCTAAATAGACGTTCAGATAATACACTGGCTGCAGGGCACGCCAGCACCTCCAAGGCGTAAAGGGCAAGCTCAGGCCATGTGCCCAATTTGGAGACCCATAAGTTGAAGGGGGCAGACCCGTCATTCACTACATGTAGGCGTGTGCACACATACAGCTCCACCATGTTGGTGAAATGCTGCCTCCTGCTAAGACGTTCCATATGAGCTGCTGGTGCTGCTGTTTGTTGTGGCGTGCTGACAAAGCTTTTCCACATTTTGGCCATGCTAACCCTGCCTTCTGAGGTGCTGGCGGTGCCCTGATTGCGTTGGCGAACTCTTCCTCCTCCTCCTCCTCTGCCTTGGCCTTGTGCTTTCACTGTGGCCCCGCTGTCAGGTGGGAATGCCAGCAGCATCGCGTCTACCAGCGTGCGCTTGTACTCCCGTATCTTGCGATCACGCTCCAGTGAGTGAATTAAGGACGGTATGTTTTCCTTGTAACGGGGATCCAGCAGCGTGGCCACCCAGTAATCAGCACAAGTTAGAATGTGGGCAACTCGGCGGTCGTTGTGGAGACACTGCAGCATGTAATCGCTCATGTGTGCCAGGCTGCCCAGAGGCAAGGAAAGGCTGTCCTCTGTGGGAGGTGTATCGTCTGTGTCCTATGTATCCCCCCAGCCACGCATCAGTGATGGCCATGAGCTGGCCTGGGTGCCACCCTGCTGTGAACATGGTTTCATCTCCTCCTCCATCTCCTCCTCCTCATCCTCCTCATCCTCCAGAACTGTGCCCCTGCTGGACAATTGTGTACCTGGCGTTTATGGGTGCAGGAACCCACCCTCGGAGCCACTTGTGAATGACTGCCCTGAAAGCCTTGGAAATGATCCCTCTTCCTCCTACTCCTCCTCCTCCTGTGCCACATCCTCTTCCATCATCGCCCGAATAGAAGTGGGATAGTTAAGCTGAGAACGGCGTCATCGGCACTGGCCATGTTGGTGGAGTACTCAAAACAGCGCAACAAGGCACACAGGTCTCGCATGGAGGCCCAGATATTGGTGGTGAAGTGGTGCTGTTCCACAGAGCGACTCACGCGTGCGTGCTGCAGCTGAAGCTCCATTATGGCCTGCTGACAGGCGAGCAGCAGCAGGCTGAGAATGCCGAAAGTGCGCACAGACGGCCCGCACTTTCTGCAGCAGCTCTGACATATATCGGGATAATTTTTAAGGAACCTCTGCACCACCAAATTCAGCACATGCGCCAGGCAAGGGATGTGCGTCAAACCGGCTAGGCCCAGAGCTGCTATGAGATTTCGCCCGTTATCGCACACCACCAGGCTGGGCTTGAGGCTCGCTGGCAGCAACCACTCATCGGTCTGCTGTTCCATGCTCCTACACAATTCCTGCGCGGTGTGTGGTTTTTCCCCCAAACAGGCAAGTTTTAAAACTGCCTGCTGTCGTTTACCCCTGGCTGTGCGGAAGTTGGTGGTGAAGGTGTTACGCTGACGGGATAAGGAGGCGGTAGAGGATGAGGAAGCGGAGTAGGAGGAGTTAGGAACAGGAGGCAAACTGAAGCACCCTGCAAGTGTGTCCTTAATAGGGGTTTAAAATATGCACCCCCGAAACAGCTGGATAAGTTTGACACATTCATAGACCTTCAGAAGTTTGTAAGAAAGATCAACATTAAGAGACACTTCACTGTGAATCCTTCCACATCTAAAACCGAATACAATATGGGTATTAAAAGCACCAGTTTCTCCAATGCCTCCACGTTCAACCCCCCGGGTGGGGTGGCACCGGCGGTGGCTGTATTTAGAGATCTTGTTGCTAAGGACATTGATCAACTTCGGTTGAATAAATGTGAGATGCACTCCGCTTTCAATAGGGGACTTAAGTCTCTAAAGGAGCGGAGGGATATCATAGTGAGGCCTGCGGACAAGGGCGGCGGGATTGTCATTATGGACACCGCCGCCTATGACGCAGAGATGCTAAGGTTGCTATCAGACAGGGATACTTATATTCCCCTGAGGGGTGACCCTACCGCCAAATATAAAAAGGAACTGATTGCCCTGGTGAATGAGGGGTTTGATAGGAAGCTTTTCACCAAAAAAGAGAAGGCTTTTCTGGTGCCTTCTGCCCCCAGAGTACCCGTTATGTATTTTTTGCCCAAAATACATAAGGATCCTATTTGCCCACCCGGGAGACCTATAGTTAGCGGTATTGATTCCGTTACCTCCCGGGTGGGCAAATATATCGATCATTTCCTACAGCCTGTGGTGGTAAAAATGCCCTCGTATTTACGAGATTCCATGCAGGTGATTAATGAGTTGGGCAATGTCACCTGGCAGGATAATTATATTTTGGTAACAGCGGATGTTTCATCCCTGTATACCATAATTTCACACCAACATGGCAGAGAGGCGGTGTCTCATTATCTGAGGTTAGAAAGTTTGTTGAGTTTCCAGAGAGATTTCATTATTTCTCTTCTGGACTATGCAATGTCCCGAAATTACTTCTGGTATAATGGCACTTATTACCTACAGAACAGGGGAGTGGCCATGGGCGCGAAATTCGCGCCCAGTATGGCCAACCTGTTCATGGCCAAATGGGAAGAGGATGTCGTCTGGGGTGTACCTAGGCCGGAGCTTGTGCTCTGGCGTCGGTACATCGACGACATCCTCTTCCTATGGGACGGCACGGGTGACTCCCTGGTTGAATTCATGGGAACCCTGAACAACAATGATAGGGGCATCAGTCTGACCTATGAATCAAGCGCGAGCGAGATTCATTTTTTGGATCTTAGGATCCGTATAGAGGAAGGGCAGATTGTTACCTCTACTTTCTTTAAACCGACTGACAGGAACGGATTCATAGATACCACGAGTTGTCATCACAAATCGTGGTTAGAGTCCGTTCCTGTCAGTCAGTTCCTACAATTGAAGCGTAATTGTTCGCGTCATGAAGATTTCTTGCAGGAGGCCTCTGTCCTCAAAGAGAGATTTCTTGAGAAGGGGTACGACGAGTCTCTTTTGAGTCAGGCCTTGTTAAAAGCTGATTCGAGAGCGAGAGAGGATCTTCTTCAGCCTAAACAGAGGGACTTAAAACGTCCTTTTGATTTTGCATTCCTCTCTTCGTACTCCACTCAACATTTCTCAGTGAAAACTATTCTTCGGCGCCATTGGCACATCTTGCGGAATGATTCAGTGTTGGGCCCCCTCTTACCTCCCCAGCCTCAGGTGATCTATAGGGGTGTCCCTCCCTTAAAGTTGCAGATTGCCCCCAACATTAGGGATCCCCCAAAAAAGGTCTCTTTTTTTCAACAAATGGGAGGCTTTTATAAATGCAGGAGGTGCACTATCTGTCAGCTTAATGTGGTGAAAAAGAGACGAGTTGACACCTTTAAGTCTGGTTCTGGACAGGATTTTAGGATTAAACCGTTTATATCCTGTACCACCAGGTATGTGGTTTACCTGGTGAGATGAGGGTCAGTGATTGCAGCGCTGCTATTTTAAATAAGTGTTCATAAAACAATTTTAGAAAATGGTGATTAAACCATTCATATAAACCATCAATAAAGTGCTATTCGGTGCAATTATTGTGCAAAATACCAAAAATATTAAAAATAAAAATTAAAATATAAAGTGCAGATATTACAATGTAAAACTTCAAAAATGCAAACTGAGTGTGAACAGTCCATAAAACAGTTCTTTGCGGTAACAGAAGCAGGATGCTTGATCTTGTAACTTCGGGGTCTCCCCCTTAGGGTATCTACTTACCACTATGTGGCGTTTTTAGAGCAGATTATAGTGGAGTGAGCTGTTGTTTCTTGCAAAGCTGTTTGGACTATGTTGGAAGCGATCCTTCTTCTTTAAGCGATATTCTCAGGTGTCCTCATGAAATAAAGAATGGCTGGACATAGTGAGGACCGTTTAAACTGTGAATTTATTAGGTTAAAATACAGTAGAATACTCACAAACATATAACATGATAAAGCCTGTAAGTGCCTATGTTAGGTGCGGTGGTGTATCGCTCCTCAGCGTTCTCCTTTCCGACCTGAAGTCACGTGGCTGCCTCTCGGCCAATGGCTATACGCGTTTCGCTGTGAACACAGCGTCATCTGTAGCTGGCTAATTCGAAGTGCCATCTGTGTTATATAGCCGCGCTGAGCTATCCTTCCGGTGTATTGAATATTGGATACTACTTGTTACATTTAATGATGTCTTGATTTGCTGGTGTTATGACTCCGATGCAATGTATCTTATGTTGGTCTATTCAGATTGTGTATTGTATTTTTACTGGAATGCCTTTCTAAATTACTAAATACAACCTCTCTTACGATAACGATACCAGGTGTGTGCTAAATAAATAAATGAATAATTCTAATTGTTGAGTTGGCCCCTAGTGGACTTCCTGGGTAACTGCTACCACAGATTGTGTTGTAGCCATACACACGCCAATTTGTGTCCAATTGTTAACCAATAAAGTGCTGCAATCTTTTTGTAAATAAATAAATAACAAGTTGGAACAACTAGGTAGTTAGATATAAGTTAATATCAATTAAAAAAATAAAATAAATTATCTAGATATAGAAAAAATTAAAAGTCATTTATAAAACAATTAATGGATATAGAAAAAAATTAAAAGTCATTTATAAAACAATTAATATCTATTTCTACGTTTAAACCCTTCGGTGTCATACTTCCTAATTTGTGTATCCACCATGTTTCGTTCTGTGAGATAGCTCTTGTCATATGTGTGCCCCTCCAATGTTTGACAATAGTATCTATTCCACAGAATTTCAACTTGCTCGGATCTTTGTTGTGGCAGATGCGGAAATGGTTGGACAAACTGTGCTTTTGGAATCCATTTTTTATGTTTTTGATGTGTTCTCTTAATCTGATGCGAAGTTCTCTTGTTGTGCGTCCCACGTACTGGAGACCGCATTCACATTCTAATAAGTACGTAACATGTGTGGTTCTACAAGTAATAAATTTATCAATTTTAAATTGTTGCCCAGTGACTGTGGATTGGAATTGTGTTTCCTTTCTTCGCTTATTGTTTGTCCTGCATGTGCGACATATAACGCAGTCGCCACATCTATAATAACCTTTTTGGTCTAAAAATGTATTTGGTTTTTTAGGAGGGTCTGGTATATTTCTTGCCAGTTTGTCCTTCAAAATAGGAGGTCTCCTATAAATAAAATGTGTTTTTTTTGGTAAAATCTTGCTGAAGGTTGGATCTCTCAATAAAATAGGCCAGTGTGTTTTAAAAATGTTTTCCAACTGTTTGTATTGTTTGTTAAACTCTGTGCAAAAAGCCATTTGGTAAGATTTGTGCGTTTTTGGTTTTGGTTTTAAGAGTTCCTTTCTATCAGTTTTTAAAACTTTGCGTTGAATCTGCTGTAAAGTTGCTGGTTTGTACCCTTTATCCTTGAATCTTTTAATCAGTACCTCAGACTGTGTAAGATAGTCTTGCTCTGACTTACAGTTACGTTTAATCCTAAGCAGTTGTCCTTTCGGTACTGCTGATAACCATTTGGGATGATGGTTGCTATTTGTTGGGATGTAGCTGTTCCTATCAGTGCTTTTAAAAAATGTTTTTGTAGCCATTTGATTCCCTATTTTAAAGATAGTTAGATCTAAATAATTTATCTCTGATTGGTTTATGGTGGCTGTGAACGAAATTTGATATTTATTGTCATTCATACGTTCTATGTACTCTGCAAGAGATTCTTTAGATCCTTCCCAAATTATTAAAATATCATCTATGTAGCGTTTGAAACCACGTAGCTGTGGGTGGGGGTTCATAAAAATATATTCCATTTCCCACTTACTCATGAAAATATTGGCTACTGTGGGTGCGTACTTAGCCCCCATCGCTACGCCTTTGATTTGTTTAAAAAAGTGCTTATTGTGCCAAAAGTAGTTATTGCACATTGCCAATTCTAAAATGTCTAGGATAAAATCAATTTGTGCTGGGGGTAGGGATTTATCTTCTTGCAGAGCCCATTTTACTGCTGTCAGAGCGTCTTTTTGCTTAATATTAGTATATAGTGAATTCACATCCACACTTGCTAAAATAGTATTATCAGTTGTGCTCAGGCTTTCAATATAATTAATTGCATCTTTACTGTCCTTGAGGTAAGATGTAGTTTTTTGTGCAAGGGGCTGTAAATGGTAATCTATATATTCTCCAACTCTTGCGAATATGGATTCGATTCCATTTATGATCGGACGTCCTGGCGGTTTGATCAATCTTTTGTGAATTTTTGGTACTTGATAAATAATGGGCATTTTGGGAGCCTCAGGTACTAAATATTTTAATTCTTTTTTATTGAGTATGTCATCTTTATAAGCTTTTTTTGTTTTTTTGACCAACTTGGCTTTCAATTTATTCAGTGGATTGCTCTTTAATTTAATATAAGTCTCACTGTCATGAACAATGCGATCCAACTCTTCTATGTAGTCTTGTTTGTCTAAAATCACAATTCCTCCCCCTTTGTCCGCTGGTCTTATTACAATATTTTTCTTTTTTTCCAATGCCTCTATATTTTGTTGTAACTTCTTGCTACCAGGGACAGGGTGAGTCGAAATATTTTCAATGTCCTGTTGTACTAACAGTTTGAAAACCTCTAAACATTGATTATTGCTAGGTTTCGGGTTAAACGTAGATTTATTTTTTAAAATACTATGCGTGACTCCTGTTGGTGATGATGTGGTAATTTCTTTGGTGTCATTTTTGTTAGCATAAAACTTTTTGATATTCAGAGTTCTTACGAATTTATGCACATCAATGTATGCTTGAAATTTGTTAATGTTTTTAGGAGGGGCAAATTTTAATCCTAAATCAAGTATACGGAGTTCCTCATCATTAAAAGTTTCTTTACTCAAGTTGTAAATTCCTGCTCCTAGTTGTTCCTTTTTCTTTTGTTTTTTCCCCCCTCTGCATCCTCTTTTCTTTCTGGGTTTTGTGGGTAGGGAGGTGGATTGTAAAATGGCGGTGGACCCTGTTGGTATCCCCTGGGTCTCCAATAATATGGGTTGCCCCTTGGAGGGCCCCAATACGACCCTCTGCCTCTGTTGCCTCTCCATGGTGGTCTCCCTTGTCCTCTGTTCCAAAAATCCCCTCGATATGGGGGTTGATGTTGATACCCTTGATAGTACTGAGGTGGGGGTCTCCTCCCTCTAGGTGATGGGGTGTATTGGTTTAAAGATTCATATCTGTTTTGTGTATCTACATTATACTGTGGTGAATCCGTCTCATGTTGTGGCGTTTGATTGGCATATGACGTACTAGCTACTGGAGTTTGTGTTGGAAAAGGAGAGAAAATATTCTCTCTTTCTGGTGAGGAGTCTCTGGAGGGAATCTGCTCATCCTCCAGTAACTCCTGCCATTTATATATATTTCCCGCTTTGTAGTCATTGAGGTCTCTCTGAAATTTTTTTATTTTTTTCCTTTGTGTGTCTTTATCTAATTTGGAAATGAATTCTTGTGTGCTTTTCATTTTCTCTTTATAATCATTTGTATTAACATGCGGCTGTAAGGCTTCTTTCAGGTTAAGGATCTTACTTTCCAACATTTTAAGTTTGCTTTTTCGTCTGATTAATATTAAATCTAACAATTTTTGCTCACATGTATTAAAGAAGGTATACCAATTGTCATTCAAATCTTTATTATCTAGACCATCATTGGGACCCAAGTTCCAACGTAGTCTTCTGGGTGTCATTCCTTCTTTTATATACTGTTCAAGTGTGGTGATATCCCACCACACTCTTACCTGCTTGTCTAACGTGTGTTTTAACGTTTTAAAATTTTGCCCCATATCAAAGGATGAGGGGTTGCCGGAAAATATTTCTTCAGTATTAATTTTCCTTTTACTTATAAAATCAAAAAGTTCCATAGCTGCTGAGGTTGAAGTTTTACAATAAAGTGAAAAACTGAAAATATCGGGACTGTGAACCTCGCGCTTATGGGATGTGTGATATTATCCAATTAAGTGTTTATAAATTAGCTGCCTGCTGCAATAAAAGTGCTAGTGCTTTAAATGAGTGAGGGTCAGTGATTGCAGCGCTGCTATTTTAAATAAGTGTTCATAAAACAATTTTAGAAAATGGTGATTAAACCATTCATATAAACCATCAATAAAGTGCTATTCGGTGCAATTATTGTGCAAAATACCAAAAATATTAAAAATAAAAATTAAAATATAAAGTGCAGATATTACAATGTAAAACTTCAAAAATGCAAACTGAGTGTGAACAGTCCATAAAACAGTTCTTTGCGTTAACAATTGGACACAAATTGGCGTGTGTATGGCTACAACACAATCTGTGGTAGCAGTTACCCAGGAAGTCCACTAGGGGCCGACTCAACAATTAGAATTATTCATTTATTTATTTAGCACACACCTGGTATCGTTATCGTAAGAGAGGTTGTATTTAGTAATTTAGAAAGGCATTCCAGTAAAAATACAATACACAATCTGAATAGACCAACATAAGATACATTGCATCGGAATCATAACACCAGGAAATCAAGACATCATTAAATGTAACAAGTAGTATCCAATATTCAATACACCGGAAGGATAGCTCAGCGCGGCTATATAACACAGATGGCACTTCGAATTAGCCAGCTACAGATGACGCTGTGTTCACAGCGAAACGCGTATAGCCATTGGCCGAGAGGCAGCCACGTGACTTCAGGTCGGAAAGGAGAACGCTGAGGAGCGATACACCACCGCACCTAACATAGGCACTTACAGGCTTTATCATGTTATATGTTTGTGAGTATTCTACTGTATTTTAACCTAATAAATTCACAGTTTAAACGGTCCTCACTATGTCCAGCCATTCTTTATTTCATGAGGACACCTGAGAATATCGCTTAAAGAAGAAGGATCGCTTCCAACATAGTCCAAACAGCTTTGCAAGAAACAACAGCTCACTCCACTATAATCTGCTCTAAAAACGCCACATAGTGGTAAGTAGATACCCTAAGGGGGAGACCCCGAAGTTACAAGATCAAGCATCCTGCTTCTGTTACCGCAAAGAACTGTTTTATGGACTGTTCACACTCAGTTTGCATTTTTGAAGTTTTACATTGTAATATCTGCACTTTATATTTTAATTTTTATTTTTAATATTTTTGGTATTTTGCACAATAATTGCACCGAATAGCACTTTATTGATGGTTTATATGAATGGTTTAATCACCATTTTCTAAAATTGTTTTATGAACACTTATTTAAAATAGCAGCGCTGCAATCACTGACCCTCACTCATTTAAAGCACTAGCACTTTTATTGCAGCAGGCAGCTAATTTATAAACACTTAATTGGATAATATCACACATCCCATAAGCGCGAGGTTCACAGTCCCGATACCTGGTGAGATGTCCATGCGGCCTTGACTATGTTGGCCGCACTATCCGGGAGCTTCATGTGAGGCTCAAGGAGCATGTGGCCAACATAGTCAATGGCTTCCCCAAACACAGCCTCTCTAGGCACTATGATGAGTGCCACAATAGGGATCCTAGTGGCACTTTGTTTTTGGGGATAGACAAATTTTCAGGACATTGGAGAGGAAGCAATCTAACAAGAGGGGTTTCCAAGCTCGAAACGAGCTGGATATATAGACTCAAATCCTATACCCCCTTGGGTCTTAACATTGAATGGGATTTAAATGCCCATATTAATAATTCCTAGATTGGCGTTCCCGTCCCCCTCCTTGGTATTTGCTGTGCAATATTTGCTAGTTTTATTCAACGTGTACAATATTTCTGGATTTGTTTTATTATGTAGCATTTTAATGCATGTTTTTTACTATCTTATGTTGTTATTAATTGATGTATGTATTTTTGTGCTTTTCTGAGACCTCCTTGTACCTTGGGTGTTCCACAATAGGAGCACCGATAGATGGCGCTGTCTCTCCTCGGGCCGTGGTTTGATATATTGGGTATCTATATACCTGATATGGTATATGGGGTAATGCCCTTTTTTGGTTGATCCCATTTATAGGACATTGCTCATTTGAAGGATGGGGGAGACATCGCAGTGTGGGGTTTTGTGAAGGGATTTTTCCTTTCGTTTCCCCATTATGTTGCTCTCCTCTCCCTTCCTCTTCCGGTCAGAGTGGTGGTTCCGGTCGCGTGGAGCGCATACCTCACTTCCGGCCACTTAGTTCCGGTGGGCGGTTTTCTCCTCCGCTATAGAAAGCACTGGCGCACCCTGTAGCCACACCCCATGACGACGTCCAATCGGACGAAACGTACGTCGGGTGGCGTGCTGGGTGGCGCGTGCTACGATCCGTGGAGGAGACAGGACGGCCATAGATTCGGTGGTCCACCGCTGGGACGCCCTAAGGACATCTGGGAGGTCTCGGTGCCCATGTATTACATGCGAGATGTAGTACTTATTTTGTGAGTACCATTCTTCTATTTAAGAATAAAGCCTTTTAAAGCGGTCTGCGCTATGTGATGTCCCTCTTTCTCTTTGCATAATATACCACATCGTGAGCTTATTAGGACCGCATTGGAGAAGCCTTCATGATTTCCAGTTATGCGCTACTTTTGATCTCTGTGATGGAGATCAATCACTTTTGGTAAGAAGTACTGGTGTTGGAGTGCTTTCTGGTGGTGGTTTTCTGCTCGAGAATTACTTCTTTATGTGGAGACGGACACACATGGACTGCTTTTTCATTGCTTTTTACACATCCTCAAGTGGGACTGTCATTCATTAAGGGTCTTAGCGCCACAGTTTTGTTTTTTAATCCTCGGTGGTGGAAGGACATGCGCCAAATTGCTATCCGCCTCAGGCCCACCCGACACTGTATTTACCCAGTGTGCCGTTAGGGATATATAACGCCCCTGACCGTGCTTACTGGTCCGCGTATCGGTAGTTAGGTGGACCTTGCCACAGATAGCGTTGCGCAGTGCACACCTGATTTTTTCCCCCACTTGCTTGTGCAGGGAAGGGATGGCTTGCCTGGAAAAGTAGTGGCGGCTGGACACGACGTACTGTGGGACAGCCACCGACATAAGGCTTTTAAAACTGTGCATCTCCACCAGACCGAATTACAGCATTTCAAAGGCCAAGTATTTTGAAATGCTGGCATTCAGAGCCAGGGATCACGGGTGGGTAGGGGGGTACTTCCTCTTCCTCTGAAGTGTTTGGGATATGGAAAGCTGAACGCTTCCACGGCACATTGTGGAGATTGGTGACCCAGGTGGTGGTGTTGCTGACAGATCCTCTGTTAGCGGGGTGGCAGGTGCCGGTATCACTACAGAGGTGGATGAAGAGGCCGAGACTGCAGCAGAAGCAGGAAGCAGGAGGAGCCAGAGACCTTTCTTGGTTTTGAAGGTGTCTACTCCACTGCAGCTCGTGCTTTGCACTTAGATGCCTGATCATGCAGGTTGTGCTCAGGTTGAGAAGGTTTATGCCTCGCTTCAGGCTCTGATTGCACAGGGTGCAAACCACTCGTGTCCTGTCATCAGCACATTGTCTGAAGAACTTCCATGCTAGAGAACTCCTTTGATCTGGCTTTGGTGCACTCGGTCCCTTGCTGCGTTGGGCAGTAGCAGGCGTAGTGTCTAGGGCACGGCCACTCCGCTTCTGCACCTTTCTCCCTCTTCTGCTGTGCTGGTGGCTCTGTGCGACCACCGCCTCTTCCACCAAACTACTCAGGTCACCTGCATGACCTTCATTCCATGTGGGGTCGAGGACCTTATCGTCCTCCACATCATCTTCCACCCAGTCTTCACCCCTGCCCTCCTTGTCGGTCTCCACAATTCTGAGTGCCGCAGCAGTGGGCACCTGCGTTTCGTCATCATCGGAGACGTGCTGCGATGGTCCTTCCATGTACTCATCTTGAGAAATAAGTGGTTGGGCATCGCTGCACTCAATCTCTTCCACTTCTGGGACAGGGCTAGGTGGATGGCCCTGGGAAACCCTGCTGACAGAGTCATCAAAAAGAAGAAGAGGCTGCTGCATGACTTGGGGCTCAGACTGCTTGCCTGATTTGCAAGGGGGTGAGGTGAAAGACAGTTGGACATCGGCTGCAGGTGCCAACTCTGACCTTTCTGCAGTAATCTGGGTGGGAGACAATGTGAAGGAACTGGAGGCACTGTCAGCAGCAAACCAATCTACTATCGCCTCTACTTGTTCTTGCCTCAACACTTGTAGAGGCGCATGATGCCCTACCAAATACTGCTGCAGGTTCTGTCGCCTACTCACACTTGAGGAAGGTGTTTCACTTGTGCGTGTAGCTGGCACAAATCGACCACGTCCTCTCCTTGCAAAAGGAGCTCTACCAGCAGCACCACGACCCAGGCCACGGCCCCTATTTGACGTTCTCCTCATATTTCTGTAATTTATGATCTTGCACTAGAAAGGTGTTTATTGAATAGCGGAACAAAACAACAACAGTATCGCACGGGTGTATCTCACAGTCAAATATTCAAACTATGCCGCAATTTAATTTTTTTACCCCAAAAGGGTGTTTACTAAATAGCGGAATAGAAAAACAGTATACAAATACAACAGGTGTATCTCACAGTCAAATATGCAAAGTATGCCGCAATCCTCGGCGGTGGAAGGAGATGCGCCAAACAAATTTAAAAGGTGTATCTCACACGTACCGATACAGACTATGCCGTAATTCAATTTTTTACACTCCAAAAGGGTGTATATTGAATAGCGGAATATAAATTTTTTTATAAAACGGTGTATCTCACACGTACAAACACAGACTAGGCCCCAATTACAATTTTTTGTACCCTAAAGGCAAGATGAGGATGAGGAAGAGGAGTAGGAGGAGTTCGGAACAGGAGGCAAACTGAAGCGCCCTGCAATCCTCGGCGGTGGAAGGAGATGCGCCAAACAAATTTAAAAGGTGTATCTCACACGTACCGTTACAGACTATGCCGTAATTTAATTTTTTTCACCCCAAAAGGGTGTATATTGAATAGCGGAATAGAAAAAAGTATATAAAACGGTGTATCTCACACGTACAAACACAGACTAGGCCCCGATTACAATTTTTTGTACCCTAAAGGAAGGATGAGGATGAGTAAGAGGAGTAGGAGGAGTTCGGAACAGGAGGCAAACTGAAGCGCCCTGCAATCCTTGGCGGTGGAAGGAGATGCGCCAAACAAATTTAAAAGGTGTATCTCACACGTACCGTTACAGACTATGCCGTAATTAAATTTTTTTTCACCCCAAAAGGGTGTATATTGAATAGCGGAATAGAAAAAAGTATACAAAACGGTGTATCTCACACGTACAAACCCAGACTAGGCCCCAATTACAATTTTTTGTACCCTAAAGGCAGGATGAGGATGAGGAGTAGGAGGGGTTCGGAACAGGAGGCAAACTGAAGCACCCTGCAATCCTCGGCGGTGTAAGATGCGCCCAAAAAATTGGAAAGGTGTATCTCACACGTACTGACACAGACTATGCCGCAATTTAATTCTTTTTACCCCAAAAGAGTGTAGATTGAATAGCAGAATAGAAAATATGATATAAAAAGGTGTATCTCACACGTACAAACCCAGACTAGGCCCCAATTACAATTTTTTGTACCCTAAAGGCAGGATGAGGATGAGGAGTAGGAATTCGGAACAGGAGGCAAACTGAAGCACCCTGCAATCCTCGGCGGTGTAAGATGCGTCCAAAAAATTGGAAAGGTGTATCTCACACGTACTGATACAGACTATGCTGCAATTTAATTCTTTTTACTCCAAAAGGGTGTAGATTGAATAGCGGAATAGAAAATATGATATAAAATGGTGTATCTCACACGTACAAACACAGACTTGGCCCCGATTACAATTTTTTGTACCCTAAAGGCAGGATGAGGATGAGGAGTAGGAGGAGTTCGGAACAGGAGGCAAACTGAAGCACCCTGTAATCCTCGGCAGTGTAAGATGCGCCCAAAAAATTGGAAAGGTTTATCTCACACGTACCGATACAGACTATGCCGCAATTTAATTCTTTTTACCCCAAAAGGGTGTAGATTGAATAGCGGAATAGAAAATATGATCTAAAAAGGTGTATCTCACACGTACAAACCCAGATTAGGCCCCAATTACAATTTTTTGTACCCTAAAGGCAGGATGAGGATGAGTAGTAGGAGGAGTTCGGAACAGGAGGCAAAGTGATGCAGCCTGCAATCCTCGGCGGTTTAAGATGCGCCCAAAAAATTGAAAGGTGTATCTCACACGTACCCGATACAGACTATGCCGCAATTTAATTCTTTTTACCCCAAAAGGGTGTAGATTGATTAGCGGAATAGAAAATATGATATAAAAAGGTGTATCTCACACGTACAAACCCAGACTAGGCCCCAATTACAATTTTTTGTACCCTAAAGGCAGGATGAGAAAGAGGAGTAGGAGGAGTTCGCAACAGGAGGCAAACTGAAGCACCCTGCAATCCTCGGCGGTGTAAGATGCGCCCAAAAAATTGGAAAGGTGTATCTCACACGTACCGATACAGACTATGCCGCAATTTAATTCTTTTTACCCCAAAAGGGTGTAGATTGAATAGCGGAATAGAAAATATGATATAAAAAGGTGTATCTCACACGTACAAACCCAGATTAGGCCCCAATTACAATTTTTTGTACCCTAAAGGAAGGATGAGGATGAGGAGTAGGAGGAGTTCGGAACAGGAGGCAAACTGAAGCACCCTGTAATCCTCGGCGGTGTAAGATGCGCCCAAAAAATTGGAAAGGTGTATCTCACATGTACCGATACAGACTATGCTGCAATTTAATTCTTTTTATCCCAAAAGGGTGTAGATTGAATAGCGGAATAGAAAATATGATATAAAATGGTGTATCTCACACGTACAAACACAGACTTGACCCCGATTACAATTTTTTGTACCCTAAAGGCAGGATGAGGATGAGGAGTAGGAGGAGTTCGGAACAGGAGGCAAACTGAAGCACCCTGTAATCCTCGGCAGTGTAAGATGCGCCCAAAAAATTGGAAAGGTGTATCTCACACGTACCGATACAGACTATGCTGCAATTTAATTCTTTTTACTCCAAAAGGGTGTAGATTGAATAGCGGAATAGAAAATATGATATAAAATGGTGTATCTCACACGTACAAACACAGACTTGGCCCCGATTACAATTTTTTGTACCCTAAAGGCAGGATGAGGTTGAGGAGTAGGAGGAGTTCGGAACAGGAGGCAAACTGAAGCACCCTGTAATCCTCGGCAGTGTAAGATGCGCCCAAAAAATTGGAAAGGTTTATCTCACACGTACCGATACAGACTATGCCGCAATTTAATTCTTTTTACCCCAAAAGGGTGTAGATTGAATAGCGGAATAGAAAATATGATCTAAAAATGTGTATCTCACACGTACAAACCCAGATTAGGCCCCAATTACAATTTTTTGTACCCTAAAGGCAGGATGAGGATGAGTAGTAGGAGGAGTTCGGAACAGGAGGCAAACTGATGCAGCCTGCAATCCTCGGCGGTTTAAGATGCGCCCAAAAAATTGAAAGGTGTATCTCACACGTACCCGATACAGACTATGCCGCAATTTAATTCTTTTTACCCCAAAAGGGTGTAGATTGATTAGCGGAATAGAAAATATAATATAAAAAGGTGTATCTCACACGTACAAACCCAGACTAGGCCCCAATTACAATTTTTTGTACCCTAAAGGCAGGATGAGGATGAGGAGTAGGAGGAGTTCGCAACAGGAGGCAAACTGAAGCACCCTGCAATCCTCGGCGGTGTAAGATGCGCCCAAAAAATTGGAAAGGTGTATCTCACACGTACCGATACAGACTATGCCACAATTTAATTCTTTTTACCCCAAAAGGGTGTAGATTGAATAGCGGAATAGAAAATATGATATAAAAACTTGTATCTCACACGTACAAACCCAGATTAGGCCCCAATTACAATTTTTTGTACCCTAAAGGAAGGATGAGGATGAGGAGTAGGAGGAGTTCGGAACAGGAGGCAAACTGAAGCACCCTGCAATCCTCGGCGGTGTAAGATGCGCCCAAAAAATTGGAAAGGTGTATCTCACATGTACCGATACAGACTATGCTGCAATTTAATTCTTTTTACCCCAAAAGGGTGTAGATTGAATAGCGGAATAGAAAATATGATATAAAATGGTGTATCTCACACGTACAAACACAGACTTGGCCCCGATTACAATTTTTTGTACCCTAAAGGCAGGATGAGGATGAGGAGTAGGAGGAGTTCGGAACAGGAGGCAAACTGAAGCACCCTGTAATCCTCGGCAGTGTAAGATGCGCCCAAAAAATTGGAAAGGTGTATCTCACACGTACCGATACAGACTATGCCGCAATTTAATTCTTTTTACCCCAAAAGGGTGTAGATTGAATAGCGGAATAGAAAATGTGATATAAAAGGTGTATCTCACACGTACAAACCCAGACTAGGCCCTGATTACAATTTTTTGTACCCTAAAGGCAGGATGAGGATGAGGAGTAGGAGGAGTTCGAAACAGGAGGCAAACTGAAGCACCCTGCAATCCTCGGCGGTGTAAGATGCGCCCAAAAAATTGGAAAGGTGTATCTCACACGTACCGATACAGACTATGCCGCAATTTAATTCTTTTTACCCCAAAAGGGTGTAGATTGAATAGCGGAATAGAAAATATGATATAAAAAGGTGTATCTCACACGTACAAACCCAGATTAGGCCCCAATTACAATTTTTTGTACCCTAAAGGCAGGATGAGGATGAGGAGTAGGAGGAGTTCGGAACAGGAGGCAAACTGAAGCACCCTGCAATCCTCGGCAGTGTAAGATGCGGCCAAAAATTTGAAAGGTGTATCTCACACGTACGGATACAGACTATGCCGCAATTTAATTCTTTTTACCCCAAAAGGGTGTAGATTGAATAGCGGAATAGAAAATATGACATAAAAAGGTGTAACTCACACGTACAAACCCAGACTAGGCCCCGATTACAATTTTTTGTACCCTAAAGGCAGGATGAGGATGAGGAGTAGGAGGAGTTCGGAACAGGAGGCAAACTGAAGCACCCTGCAATCCTCGGCAGTGTAAGATGCGCCCAAAAATTTGGAAAGGTGTATCTCACACGTACCGATACAGACTATGCAGCAATTTAATTCTTTTTACCCCAAAAGGGTGTAGATTGGATAGCGGAATTGAAAATGTGATATAAAAAGGTGTATCTCACACGTACAAACCCAGATTAGGCCCCAATTACAATTTTTTGTACCCTAAAGGCAGGATGAGGATGAGGAGTAGGAGGAGTTCGAAACAGGAGGCAAACTGAAGCACCCTGCAATCCTCTGCGGTGTAAGATGCGCCCAAAAAATTGGAAAGGTGTATCTCACACGTACTGATACAGACTATGCTACAATTTAATTCTTTTTACTCCAAAAGGGTGTAGATTGAATAGCAGAATAGAAAATATGATATAAAATGGTGTATCTCACACGTACAAACACAGACTTGGCCCCGATTACAATTTTTTGTACCCTAAAGGCAGGATGAGGATGAGGAGTAGGAGGAGTTCGGAACAGGAGGCAAACTGATGCAGCCTGCAATCCTCGGCGGTTTAAGATGCGCCCAAAAAATTGAAAGGTGTATCTCACACGTACCGATACAGACTATGCCGCAATTTAATTCCTTTTACCCCAAAAGGGTGTAGATTGAATAGCGGAATAGAAAATATGATCCAAAAAGGTGTATCTCACACGTACAAACCCAGATTAGGCCCCAATTACAATTTTTTGTACCCTAAAGGCAGGATGAGGATGAGGAGTAGGAGGAGTTCGGAACAGGAGGCAAACTGATGCAGCCTGCAATCCTCGGCGGTTTAAGATGCGCCCAAAAAATTGAAAGGTGTATCTCACACGTACCCGATACAGACTATGCCGCAATTTAATTCTTTTTACCCCAAAAGGGTGTAGATTGATTAGCGGAATAGAAAATATGATATAAAAAGGTGTATCTTACACGTACAAACCCAGACTAGGCCCCAATTACAATTTTTTGTACCCTAAAGGCAGGATAAGGATGAGGAGTAGGAGGAGTTCGCAACAGGAGGCAAACTGAAGCACCCTGCAATCCTCGGCGGTGTAAGATGCGCCCAAAAAATTGGAAAGGTGTATCTCACACGTACCGATACAGACTATGCCGCAATTTAATTCTTTTTACCCCAAAAGGGTGCTTACTAAATAGCGGAATAGAAAAACAGTATACAAATACAACAGGTGTATCTCACAGTCAAATATGCAAAGTATGCCGCAATCCTCGGCGGTGGAAGGAGATGCGCCAAACAAATTTAAAAGGTGTATCTCACACGTACCAATACAGACTATGCCGTAATTCAATTTTTTAAACTCCAAAAGGGTGTATATTGAATAGCGGAATATAAATTTTTTTATAAAACGGTGTATCTCACACGTACAAACACAGACTAGGCCCCAATTACAATTTTTTGTACCCTAAAGGCAAGATGAGGATGAGGAAGAGGAGTAGGAGGAGTTCGGAACAGGAGGCAAACTGAAACGCCCTGCAATCCTTGGCGGTGGAAGGAGATGCGCCAAACAAATTTAAAAGGTGTATCTCACACGTACCGTTACAGACTATGCCGTAATTTAATTTTTTTCACCCCAAAAGGGTGTATATTGAATAGCGGAATAGAAAAAAGTATATAAAACGGTGTATCTCACACGTACAAACACAGACTAGGCCCCGATTACAATTTTTTGTACCCTAAAGGAAGGATGAGGATGAGGAAGAGGAGTAGGAGGAGTTCGGAACAGGAGGCAAACTGAAGCGCCCTGCAATCCTTGGCGGTGGAAGGAGATGCGCCAAACAAATTTAAAAGGTGTATCTCACACATACCATTACAGACTATGCCGTAATTAAATTTTTTTTCACCCCAAAAGGGTGTATATTGAATAGCGGAATAGAAAAAAGTATACAAAACGGTGTATCTCACACGTACAAACCCAGACTAGGCCCCAATTACAATTTTTTGTACCCTAAAGGCAGGATGAGGATGAGGATTAGGAGGGGTTCGGAACAGGAGGCAAACTGAAGCACCCTGCAATCCTCGGCGGTGTAAGATGCACCCAAAAAATTGGAAAGGTGTATCTCACATGTACTGACACAGACTATGCCGCAATTTAATTCTTTTTACCCCAAAAGAGTGTAGATTGAATAGCAGAATAGAAAATATGATATAAAAAGGTGTATCTCACACGTACAAACCCAGACTAGGCCCCGATTACAATTTTTTGTACCCTAAAGGCAGGATGAGGATGAGGAGTAGGAGTTCGGAACAGGAGGCAAACTGAAGCACCCTGCAATCCTCGGCGGTGTAAGATGCGTCCAAAAAATTGGAAAGGTGTATCTCACACGTACCGATACAGACTATGCCGCAATTTAATTCTTTTTACCCCAAAAGGGTGTAGATTGAATAGCGGAATAGAAAATATGATATAAAAGGTGTATCTCACACGTACAAACCCAGACTAGGCCCCGATTACAATTTTTTGTACCCTAAAGGCAGGATGAGAATGAGGAGTAGGAGGAGTACGGAACAGGAGGCAAACTGAAGCACCCTGCAATCCTCGGCGGTGTAAGATGCGCCCAAAAAATTGGAAAGGTGTATCTCACACGTACTGATACAGACTATGCTACAATTTAATTCTTTTTACTCCAAAAGGGTGTAGATTGAATAGCAGAATAGAAAATATGATATAAAATGGTGTATCTCACACGTACAAACACAGACTTGGCCCCGATTACAATTTTTTGTACCCTAAAGGCAGGATGAGGATGAGGAGTAGGAGGAGTTCGGAACAGGAGGCAAACTGATGCAGCCTGCAATCCTCGGCGGTTTAAGATGCGCCCAAAAAATTGAAAGGTGTATCTCACACGTACCGATACAGACTATGCCGCAATTTAATTCCTTTTACCCCAAAAGGGTGTAGATTGAATAGCGGAATAGAAAATATGATCCAAAAAGGTGTATCTCACACGTACAAACCCAGATTAGGCCCCAATTACAATTTTTTGTACCCTAAAGGCAGGATGAGGATGAGGAGTAGGAGGAGTTCGGAACAGGAGGCAAACTGATGCAGCCTGCAATCCTCGGCGGTTTAAGATGCGCCCAAAAAATTGAAAGGTGTATCTCACACGTACCCGATACAGACTATGCCGCAATTTAATTCTTTTTACCCCAAAAGGGTGTAGATTGATTAGCGGAATAGAAAATATGATATAAAAAGGTGTATCTTACACGTACAAACCCAGACTAGGCCCCAATTACAATTTTTTGTACCCTAAAGGCAGGATGAGGATGAGGAGTAGGAGGAGTTCGCAACAGGAGGCAAACTGAAGCACCCTGCAATCCTCGGCGGTGTAAGATGCGCCCAAAAAATTGGAAAGGTGTATCTCACACGTACCGATACAGACTATGCCGCAATTTAATTCTTTTTACCCCAAAAGGGTGCTTACTAAATAGCGGAATAGAAAAACAGTATACAAATACAACAGGTGTATCTCACAGTCAAATATGCAAAGTATGCCGCAATCCTCGGCGGTGGAAGGAGATGCGCCAAACAAATTTAAAAGGTGTATCTCACACGTACCGATACAGACTATGCCGTAATTCAATTTTTTACACTCCAAAAGGGTGTATATTGAATAGCGGAATATAAAGTTTTTTTATAAAACGGTGTATCTCACACGTACAAACACAGACTAGGCCCCAATTACAATTTTTTGTACCCTAAAGGCAAGATGAGGATGAGGAAGAGGAGTAGGAGGAGTTCGGAACAGGAGGCAAACTGAAACGCCCTGCAATCCTTGGCGGTGGAAGGAGATGCGCCAAACAAATTTAAAAGGTGTATCTCACACGTACCGTTACAGACTATGCCGTAATTTAATTTTTTTCACCCCAAAAGGGTGTATATTGAATAGCGGAATAGAAAAAAGTATATAAAACGGTGTATCTCACACGTACAAACACAGACTAGGCCCCGATTACAATTTTTTGTACCCTAAAGGAAGGATGAGGATGAGGAAGAGGAGTAGGAGGAGTTCAGAACAGGAGGCAAACTGAAGCGCCCTGCAATCCTTGGCGGTGGAAGGAGATGCGCCAAACAAATTTAAAAGGTGTATCTCACACATACCATTACAGACTATGCCGTAATTAAATTTTTTTTAACCCCAAAAGGGTGTATATTGAATAGCGGAATAGAAAAAAGTATACAAAACGGTGTATCTCACACGTACAAACCCAGACTAGGCCCCAATTACAATTTTTTGTACCCTAAAGGCAGGATGAGGATGAGGATTAGGAGGGGTTCGGAACAGGAGGCAAACTGAAGCACCCTGCAATCCTCGGCGGTGTAAGATGCGCCCAAAAAATTGGAAAGGTGTATCTCACATGTACTGACACAGACTATGCCGCAATTTAATTCTTTTTACCCCAAAAGAGTGTAGATTGAATAGCAGAATAGAAAATATGATATAAAAAGGTGTATCTCACACGTACAAACCCAGACTAGGCCCCGATTACAATTTTTTGTACCCTAAAGGCAGGATGAGGATGAGGAGTAGGAGTTCGGAACAGGAGGAAAACTGAAGCACCCTGCAATCCTCGGCGGTGTAAGATGCGTCCAAAAAATTGGAAAGGTGTATCTCACACGTACCGATACAGACTATGCCGCAATTTAATTCTTTTTACCCCAAAAGGGTGTAGATTGAATAGCGGAATAGAAAATATGATATAAAAGGTGTATCTCACACGTACAAACCCAGACTAGGCCCCGATTACAATTTTTTGTACCCTAAAGGCAGGATGAGAATGAGGAGTAGGAGGAGTACGGAACAGGAGGCAAACTGAAGCAGCCTGCAATCCTCGGTGGTGTAAGATGCGCCCAAAAAATTAGAAAGGTGTATCTCACACGTACCGATACAGACTATGCCGCAATTTAATTCTTTTTACCCCAAAAGGGTGTAGATTGAATGGCGGAATAGAAAATATGATATAAAAAGGTGTATCTCACACGTACAAACCCAGATTAGGCCCCGATTCCAATTTTTTGTACCCTAAAGGCAGGATGAGGATGAGGAGTAGGAGGAGTTCGGAACAGGAGGCAAACTGAATCAGCCTGCAATCCTCGGCGGTTTAAGAAGCCCAAAAAATTGAAAGGTGTATCTCACACGTACCCGATACAGACTATGCCGCAATTTAATTCCTTTTACCCCAAAAGGGTGTAGATTGATTAGCCGAATAGAAAATATGATATAAAAAGGTGTATCTCACACGTACAAACCCAGACTAGGCCCCAATTACAATTTTTTGTACCCTAAAGGCAGGATGAGGAGTAGCAGGAGTTCGCAACAGGAGGCAAACTGAA
Source organism: Pelophylax lessonae (assembly GCF_965119305.1). NCBI lineage: Eukaryota > Metazoa > Chordata > Amphibia > Anura > Ranidae > Pelophylax > Pelophylax lessonae. The sequence continues at coordinate 131,158,044 of NC_138777.1, forward strand.
GCACCCTGCAATCCTCGGCGGTGTAAGATGCGCCCAAAATTTGGAAAGGTGTATCTCACACGTACCGATACAGACTATGCCGCAATTTAATTCTTTTTACCCCAAAAGGGTGTAGATTGAATAGCGGAATAGAAAATATGATATAAAAAGGTGTATCTCACACGTACAAACCCAGATTAGGCCCCAATTACAATTTTTTTGTACCCTAAAAGCAGGATGAGGATGAGGAGTAGGAGGAGTTCGGAACAGGAGGCCAACTGAAGCACCCTGCAATCCTCGGCGGTGTAAGATGCGCCCAAAAAATTGGAAAGGTGTATCTCACACGTACTGATACAGACTATGCTGCAATTTAATTCTTTTTACTCCAAAAGGGTGTAGATTGAATAGCAGAATAGAAAATATGATATAAAATGGTGTATCTCACACGTACAAACACAGACTTGGCCCCGATTACAATTTTTTGTACCCTAAAGGCAGGATGAGGATGAGGAGTAGGAGGAGTTCGGAACAGGAGGCAAACTGAAGCACCCTGTAATCCTCGGCAGTGTAAGATGCGCCCAAAAAATTGGAAAGGTTTATCTCACACGTACCGATACAGACTATGCCGCAATTTAATTCTTTTTACCCCAAAAGGGTGTAGATTGAATAGCGGAATAGAAAATATGATCTAAAAAGGTGTATCTCACACGTACAAACCCAGATTAGGCCCCAATTACAATTTTTTGTACCCTAAAGGCAGGATGAGGATGAGTAGTAGGAGGAGTTCGGGACAGGAGGCAAACTGATGCAGCCTGCAATCCTCGGCGGTTTAAGATGCGCCCAAACAATTGAAAGGTGTATCTCACACGTACCCGATACAGACTATGCCGCAATTTAATTCTTTTTACCCCAAAAGGGTGTAGATTGATTAGCGGAATAGAAAATATGATATAAAAAGGTGTATCTCACACGTACAAACCCAGACTAGGCTCCAATTACAATTTTTTGTACCCTAAAGGCAGGATGAGGATGAGGAGTAGGAGGAGTTCGTAACAGGAGGCAAACTGAAGCACCCTGCAATCCTCGGCGGTGTAAGATGCGCCCAAAAAATTGGAAAGGTGTATCTCACACGTACCGATACAGACTATGCCACAATTTAATTCTTTTTACCCCAAAAGGGTGTAGATTGAATAGCGGAATAGAAAATATGATATAAAAAGGTGTATCTCACACGTACAAACCCAGATTAGGCCCCAATTACAATTTTTTGTACCCTAAAGGAAGGATGAGGATGAGGAGTAGGAGGAGTTCGGAACAGGAGGCAAACTGAAGCACCCTGCAATCCTCGGCGGTGTAAGATGCGCCCAAAAAATTGGAAAGGTGTATCTCACATGTACCGATACAGACTATGCTGCAATTTAATTCTTTTTACCCCAAAAGGGTGTAGATTGAATAGCGGAATAGAAAATATGATATAAAATGGTGTATCTCACACGTACAAACACAGACTTGGCCCCGATTACAATTTTTTGTACCCTAAAGGCAGGATGAGGATGAGGAGTAGGAGGAGTTCGGAACAGGAGGCAAACTGAAGCACCCTGTAATCCTCGGCAGTGTAAGATGCGCCCAAAAAATTGGAAAGGTGTATCTCACACGTACCGATACAGACTATGCCGCAATTTAATTCTTTTTACCCCAAAAGGGTGTAGATTGAATAGCGGAATAGAAAATGTGATATAAAAGGTGTATCTCACACGTACAAACCCAGACTAGGCCCTGATTACAATTTTTTGTACCCTAAAGGCAGGATGAGGATGAGGAGTAGGAGGAGTTCGAAACAGGAGGCAAACTGAAGCACCCTGCAATCCTCGGCGGTGTAAGATGCGCCCAAAAAATTGGAAAGGTGTATCTCACACGTACCGATACAGACTATGCCGCAATTTAATTCTTTTTACCCCAAAAGGGTGTAGATTGAATAGCGGAATAGAAAATATGATATAAAAAGGTGTATCTCACACGTACCACCCCAGATTAGGCCCCAATTACAATTTTTTGTACCCTAAAGGCAGGATGAGGATGAGGAGTAGGAGGAGTTCGGAACAGGAGGCAAACTGAAGCACCCTGCAATCCTCGGCAGTGTAAGATGCGGCCAAAAATTTGAAAGGTGTATCTCACACGTACCGATACAGACTATGCCGCAATTTAATTCTTTTTACCCCAAAAGGGTGTAGATTGAATAGCGGAATAGAAAATATGACATAAAAAGGTGTAACTCACACGTACAAACCCAGACTAGGCCCCGATTACAATTTTTTGTACCCTAAAGGCAGGATGAGGATGAGGAGTAGGAGGAGTTCGGAACAGGAGGCAAACTGAAGCACCCTGCAATCCTCGGCAGTGTAAGATGCGCCCAAAAATTTGGAAAGGTGTATCTCACACGTACCGATACAGACTATGCAGCAATTTAATTCTTTTTACCCCAAAAGGGTGTAGATTGGATAGCGGAATTGAAAATGTGATATAAAAAGGTGTATCTCACACGTACAAACCCAGATTAGGCCCAAATTACAATTTTTTGTACCCTAAAGGCAGGATGAGGATGAGGAGTAGGAGGAGTTCGAAACAGGAGGCAAACTGAAGCACCCTGCAATCCTCGGCGGTGTAAGATGCGCCCAAAAAATTGGAAAGGTGTATCTCACACGTACTGATACAGACTATGCTACAATTTAATTCTTTTTACTCCAAAAGGGTGTAGATTGAATAGCAGAATAGAAAATATGATATAAAATGGTGTATCTCACACGTACAAACACAGACTTGGCCCCGATTACAATTTTTTGTACCCTAAAGGCAGGATGAGGATGAGGAGTAGGAGGAGTTCGGAACAGGAGGCAAACTGAAGCACCCTGTAATCCTCGGCAGTGTAAGATGCGCCCAAAAAATTGGAAAGGTGTATCTCACACGTACCGATACAGACTATGCCGCAATTTAATTCTTTTTACCCCAAAAGGGTGTAGATTGAATAGCGGAATAGAAAATATGATCCAAAAAGGTGTATCTCACACGTACAAACCCAGATTAGGCCCCAATTACAATTTTTTGTACCCTAAAGGCAGGATGAGGATGAGGAGTAGGAGGAGTTCGGAACAGGAGGCAAACTGATGCAGCCTGCAATCCTCGGCGGTTTAAGATGCGCCCAAAAAATTGAAAGGTGTATCTCACACGTACCCGATACAGACTATGCCGCAATTTAATTCTTTTTACCCCAAAAGGGTGTAGATTGATTAGCGGAATAGAAAATATGATATAAAAAGGTGTATCTTACACGTACAAACCCAGACTAGGCCCCAATTACAATTTTTTGTACCCTAAAGGCAGGATGAGGATTAGGAGTAGGAGGAGTTCGCAACAGGAGGCAAACTGAAGCACCCTGCAATCCTCGGCGGTGTAAGATGCGCCCAAAAAATTGGAAAGGTGTATCTCACACGTACCGATACAGACTATGCCGCAATTTAATTCTTTTTACCCCAAAAGGGTGTAGATTGAATAGCGGAATAGGAAATATGATATAAAAAGGTGTATCTCACACGTACAAACCCAGATTAGGCCCCAATTACAATTTTTTGTACCCTAAAGGAAGGATGAGGATGAGGAGTAGGAGGAGTTCGGAACAGGAGGCAAACTGAAGCACCCTGCAATCCTCGGCGGTGTAAGATGCGCCCAAAAAATTGGAAAGGTGTATCTCACATGTACCGATACAGACTATGCCGCAATTTAATTCTTTTTACCCCAAAAGGGTGTAGATTGAATAGCGGAATAGAAAATGTGATATAAAAGGTGTATCTCACACGTACAAACCCAGATTAGGCCCCAATTACAATTTTTTGTACCCTAAAGGCAGGATGAGGATGAGGAGTAGGAGGAGTTCGGAACAGGAGGCAAACTGAAGCACCCTGCAATCCTCGCCAGTGTAAGATGCGGCCAAAAATTTGAAAGGTGTAACTCACACGTACCGATACAGACTATGCCGCAATTTAATTCTTTTTACCCCAAAAGGGTGTAGATTGAATAGCGGAATAGAAAATATGATATAAAAAGGTGTAACTCACACGTACAAACCCAGACTAGGCCCCGATTACAATTTTTTGTACCCTAAAGGCAGGATGAGGATGAGGAGTAGGAGGAGTTCGGAACAGGAGGCAAACTGAAGCACCCTGCAATCCTCTGCAGTGTAAGATGCGCCCAAAAATTTGGAAAGGTGTATCTCACACGTACCGATACAGACTATGCCGCAATTTAATTCTTTTTACCCCAAAAGGGTGTAGATTGAATAGCGGAATAGAAAATATGATATAAAAAGGTGTAACTCACACGTACAAACCCAGACTAGGCCCCGATTACAATTTTTTGTACCCTAAAGGCAGGATGAGGATGAGGAGTAGGAGGAGTTCGGAACAGGAGGCAAACTGAAGCACCCTGCAATCCTCTGCAGTGTAAGATGCGCCCAAAAATTTGGAAAGGTGTATCTCACACGTACCGATACAGACTATGCCGCAATTTAATTCTTTTTACCCCAAAAGGGTGTAGATTGAATAGCGGAATAGAAAATATGATTTAAAAAGGTGTATCTCACACGTACAAACCCAGACTAGGCCCCAATTACAATTTTTTGTACCCTAAAGGCAGGATGAGGATGAGAAGTAGGAGGAGTTCGGAACAGGAGGAAAACTGAAGCACCCTGCAATCCTCGGCAGTGTAAGATTTGCCCAAAAATTTGAAATGTGTATCTCATACGTACCGATACAGACTATGCCGCAATTTAATTTTTTTTACACCAAAAGAGTGTAGATTGAATGGCGGAATAGAAAATATGATATAAGAAGGTGTATCTCACACGTACAAACCCAGACTAGGCCCCGATTACAATTTTTTGTACCCTAAAGGCAGGATGAGGAGTAGGAGGAGTTCAGAACAGGAGGCAAACTGAAGCACCCTGCAATCCTCGGCGGTGTAAGATGCGCCCAAAAAATTGGAAAGGTATATCTCACATGTACCGATACAGACTATGCCGCAATTTAATTCTTTTTACCCCAAAAGGGTGTAGATTGAATAGCGGAATAGAAAATATGATATAAAAAGGTGTATCTCACACGTACAAACCCAGACTAGGCCCCGATTACAATTTTTTGTACCCTAAAGGCAGGATGAGGATTAGAAGTAGGAGGAGTTCGGAACAGGAGGCAAACTGAAGCACCCTGCATTCCTCGGTGGTGTAAGATGCGCCCAAAAAATTGGAAAGGTGTATCTCACACGTACCGATACAGACTATGCCGCAATTTAATTCTTTTTACCCCAAAAGGGTGTAGATTGAATAGCAGAATAGAAAATACGATATAAAAAGGTGTATCTCACACGTATAAACCCAGACTAGGCCCCGATTACAATTTTTTGTACCCTAAAGGCAGGATGAGGAGTAGGAGGAGTTCGGAACAGGAGGCAAACTGAAGCACTCTGCAATCCTCGGCAGTGTAAGATGCGCCGAAAAGATTGGAAAGGTGTATCTCACACGTACCGATACAGACTATGCCGCAATTTAATTCTTTTTACCCCAAAAGGGTGTAGATTGAATAGCGGAATAGAAAATATGATATAAAAAGGTATATCTCACACGTACAAACCCAGACTAGGCCCCGATTACAATTTTTTGTACCCTAAAGGCAGGATGAGGATGAGGAGTAGGAGGAGTTCGGAACAGGAGGCAAACTGAAGCACCCTGCATTCCTCGGTGGTGTAAGATGCGCCCAAAAAATTGGAAAGGTGTATCTCACACGTACCGATACAGACTATGCCGCAATTTAATTCTTTTTACCCCAAAAGGGTGTAGATTGAATAGCAGAATAGAAAATACGATATAAAAAGGGGTATCTCACACGTACAAACCCAGACTAGGCCTCGATTACAATTTTTTGTACCCTAAAGGCAGGATGAGGATGAGGAGTAGGAGGAGTTCGGAAAAGGAGGCAAACTGAAGCAGCCTGCAATCCTCGGCGGTTTAAGATGCGCCCAAAAAATTGAAAGGTGTATCTCACACGTACCGATACAGACTATGCCGCAATTTAATTCTTTTTACCCCAAAAGGGTGTAGATTGAATAGCGGAATAGAAAATATGACATAAAAAGGTGTAACTCACACGTACAAACCCAGACTAGGCCCCGATTACAATTTTTTGTACCCTAAAGGCAGGATGAGGATGAGGAGTAGGAGGAGTTCGGAACAGGAGGCAAACTGAAGCACCCTGCAATCCTCGGCAGTGTAAGATGCGCCCAAAAATTTGGAAAGGTGTATCTCACACGTACCGATACAGACTATGCAGCAATTTAATTCTTTTTACCCCAAAAGGGTGTAGATTGGATAGCGGAATTGAAAATGTGATATAAAAAGGTGTATCTCACACGTACAAACCCAGATTAGGCCCAAATTACAATTTTTTGTACCCTAAAGGCAGGATGAGGATGAGGAGTAGGAGGAGTTCGAAACAGGAGGCAAACTGAAGCACCCTGCAATCCTCGGCGGTGTAAGATGCGCCCAAAAAATTGGAAAGGTGTATCTCACACGTACTGATACAGACTATGCTACAATTTAATTCTTTTTACTCCAAAAGGGTGTAGATTGAATAGCAGAATAGAAAATATGATATAAAATGGTGTATCTCACACGTACAAACACAGACTTGGCCCCGATTACAATTTTTTGTACCCTAAAGGCAGGATGAGGATGAGGAGTAGGAGGAGTTCGGAACAGGAGGCAAACTGAAGCACCCTGTAATCCTCGGCAGTGTAAGATGCGCCCAAAAAATTGGAAAGGTGTATCTCACACGTACCGATACAGACTATGCCGCAATTTAATTCTTTTTACCCCAAAAGGGTGTAGATTGAATAGCGGAATAGAAAATATGATCCAAAAAGGTGTATCTCACACGTACAAACCCAGATTAGGCCCCAATTACAATTTTTTGTACCCTAAAGGCAGGATGAGGATGAGGAGTAGGAGGAGTTCGGAACAGGAGGCAAACTGATGCAGCCTGCAATCCTCGGCGGTTTAAGATGCGCCCAAAAAATTGAAAGGTGTATCTCACACGTACCCGATACAGACTATGCCGCAATTTAATTCTTTTTACCCCAAAAGGGTGTAGATTGATTAGCGGAATAGAAAATATGATATAAAAAGGTGTATCTTACACGTACAAACCCAGACTAGGCCCCAATTACAATTTTTTGTACCCTAAAGGCAGGATGAGGATGAGGAGTAGGAGGAGTTCGCAACAGGAGGCAAACTGAAGCACCCTGCAATCCTCGGCGGTGTAAGATGCGCCCAAAAAATTGGAAAGGTGTATCTCACACGTACCGATACAGACTATGCCGCAATTTAATTCTTTTTACCCCAAAAGGGTGTAGATTGAATAGCGGAATAGGAAATATGATATAAAAAGGTGTATCTCACACGTACAAACCCAGATTAGGCCCCAATTACAATTTTTTGTACCCTAAAGGAAGGATGAGGATGAGGAGTAGGAGGAGTTCGGAACAGGAGGCAAACTGAAGCACCCTGCAATCCTCGGCGGTGTAAGATGCGCCCAAAAAATTGGAAAGGTGTATCTCACATGTACCGATACAGACTATGCCGCAATTTAATTCTTTTTACCCCAAAAGGGTGTAGATTGAATAGCGGAATAGAAAATGTGATATAAAAGGTGTATCTCACACGTACAAACCCAGATTAGGCCCCAATTACAATTTTTTGTACCCTAAAGGCAGGATGAGGATGAGGAGTAGGAGGAGTTCGGAACAGGAGGCAAACTGAAGCACCCTGCAATCCTCGCCAGTGTAAGATGCGGCCAAAAATTTGAAAGGTGTAACTCACACGTACCGATACAGACTATGCCGCAATTTAATTCTTTTTACCCCAAAAGGGTGTAGATTGAATAGCGGAATAGAAAATATGATATAAAAAGGTGTAACTCACACGTACAAACCCAGACTAGGCCCCGATTACAATTTTTTGTACCCTAAAGGCAGGATGAGGATGAGGAGTAGGAGGAGTTCGGAACAGGAGGCAAACTGAAGCACCCTGCAATCCTCTGCAGTGTAAGATGCGCCCAAAAATTTGGAAAGGTGTATCTCACACGTACCGATACAGACTATGCCGCAATTTAATTCTTTTTACCCCAAAAGGGTGTAGATTGAATAGCGGAATAGAAAATATGATATAAAAAGGTGTAACTCACACGTACAAACCCAGACTAGGCCCCGATTACAATTTTTTGTACCCTAAAGGCAGGATGAGGATGAGGAGTAGGAGGAGTTCGGAACAGGAGGCAAACTGAAGCACCCTGCAATCCTCTGCAGTGTAAGATGCGCCCAAAAATTTGGAAAGGTGTATCTCACACGTACCGATACAGACTATGCCGCAATTTAATTCTTTTTACCCCAAAAGGGTGTAGATTGAATAGCGGAATAGAAAATATGATTTAAAAAGGTTTATCTCACACGTACAAACCCAGACTAGGCCCCAATTACAATTTTTTGTACCCTAAAGGCAGGATGAGGATGAGAAGTAGGAGGAGTTCGGAACAGGAGGAAAACTGAAGCACCCTGCAATCCTCGGCAGTGTAAGATTTGCCCAAAAATTTGAAATGTGTATCTCATACGTACCGATACAGACTATGCCGCAATTTAATTCTTTTTACCCCAAAAGGGTGTAGATTGAATAGCGGAATAGAAAATATGATCCAAAAAGGTGTATCTCACACGTACAAACCCAGATTAGGCCCCAATTACAATTTTTTGTACCCTAAAGGCAGGATGAGGATGAGGAGTAGGAGGAGTTCGGAACAGGAGGCAAACTGATGCAGCCTGCAATCCTCGGCGGTTTAAGATGCGCCCAAAAAATTGAAAGGTGTATCTCACACGTACCCGATACAGACTATGCCGCAATTTAATTCTTTTTACCCCAAAAGGGTGTAGATTGATTAGCGGAATAGAAAATATGATATAAAAAGGTGTATCTTACACGTACAAACCCAGACTAGGCCCCAATTACAATTTTTTGTACCCTAAAGGCAGGATGAGGATGAGGAGTAGGAGGAGTTCGCAACAGGAGGCAAACTGAAGCACCCTGCAATCCTCGGCGGTGTAAGATGCGCCCAAAAAATTGGAAAGGTGTATCTCACACGTACCGATACAGACTATGCCGCAATTTAATTCTTTTTACCCCAAAAGGGTGTAGATTGAATAGCGGAATAGGAAATATGATATAAAAAGGTGTATCTCACACGTACAAACCCAGATTAGGCCCCAATTACAATTTTTTGTACCCTAAAGGAAGGATGAGGATGAGGAGTAGGAGGAGTTCGGAACAGGAGGCAAACTGAAGCACCCTGCAATCCTCGGCGGTGTAAGATGCGCCCAAAAAATTGGAAAGGTGTATCTCACATGTACCGATACAGACTATGCCGCAATTTAATTCTTTTTACCCCAAAAGGGTGTAGATTGAATAGCGGAATAGAAAATGTGATATAAAAGGTGTATCTCACACGTACAAACCCAGATTAGGCCCCAATTACAATTTTTTGTACCCTAAAGGCAGGATGAGGATGAGGAGTAGGAGGAGTTCGGAACAGGAGGCAAACTGAAGCACCCTGCAATCCTCGCCAGTGTAAGATGCGGCCAAAAATTTGAAAGGTGTAACTCACACGTACCGATACAGACTATGCCGCAATTTAATTCTTTTTACCCCAAAAGGGTGTAGATTGAATAGCGGAATAGAAAATATGATATAAAAAGGTGTAACTCACACGTACAAACCCAGACTAGGCCCCGATTACAATTTTTTGTACCCTAAAGGCAGGATGAGGATGAGGAGTAGGAGGAGTTCGGAACAGGAGGCAAACTGAAGCACCCTGCAATCCTCTGCAGTGTAAGATGCGCCCAAAAATTTGGAAAGGTGTATCTCACACGTACCGATACAGACTATGCCGCAATTTAATTCTTTTTACCCCAAAAGGGTGTAGATTGAATAGCGGAATAGAAAATATGATATAAAAAGGTGTAACTCACACGTACAAACCCAGACTAGGCCCCGATTACAATTTTTTGTACCCTAAAGGCAGGATGAGGATGAGGAGTAGGAGGAGTTCGGAACAGGAGGCAAACTGAAGCACCCTGCAATCCTCTGCAGTGTAAGATGCGCCCAAAAATTTGGAAAGGTGTATCTCACACGTACCGATACAGACTATGCCGCAATTTAATTCTTTTTACCCCAAAAGGGTGTAGATTGAATAGCGGAATAGAAAATATGATTTAAAAAGGTTTATCTCACACGTACAAACCCAGACTAGGCCCCAATTACAATTTTTTGTACCCTAAAGGCAGGATGAGGATGAGAAGTAGGAGGAGTTCGGAACAGGAGGAAAACTGAAGCACCCTGCAATCCTCGGCAGTGTAAGATTTGCCCAAAAATTTGAAATGTGTATCTCATACGTACCGATACAGACTATGCCGCAATTTAATTTTTTTTACACCAAAAGAGTGTAGATTGAATGGCGGAATAGAAAATATGATATAAGAAGGTGTATCTCACACGTACAAACCCAGACTAGGCCCCGATTACAATTTTTTGTACCCTAAAGGCAGGATGAGGAGTAGGAGGAGTTCAGAACAGGAGGCAAACTGAAGCACCCTGCAATCCTCGGCGGTGTAAGATGCGCCCAAAAAATTGGAAAGGTATATCTCACATGTACCGATACAGACTATGCCGCAATTTAATTCTTTTTACCCCAAAAGGGTGTAGATTGAATAGCGGAATAGAAAATATGATATAAAAAGGTGTATCTCACACGTACAAACCCAGACTAGGCCCCGATTACAATTTTTTGTACCCTAAAGGCAGGATGAGGATTAGAAGTAGGAGGAGTTCGGAACAGGAGGCAAACTGAAGCACCCTGCATTCCTCGGTGGTGTAAGATGCGCCCAAAAAATTGGAAAGGTGTATCTCACACGTACCGATACAGACTATGCCGCAATTTAATTCTTTTTACCCCAAAAGGGTGTAGATTGAATAGCAGAATAGAAAATACGATATAAAAAGGTGTATCTCACACGTATAAACCCAGACTAGGCCCCGATTACAATTTTTTGTACCCTAAAGGCAGGATGAGGAGTAGGAGGAGTTCGGAACAGGAGGTAAACTGAAGCACTCTGCAATCCTCGGCAGTGTAAGATGCGCCGAAAAGATTGGAAAGGTGTATCTCACACGTACCGATACAGACTATGCCGCAATTTAATTCTTTTTACCCCAAAAGGGTGTAGATTGAATAGCGGAATAGAAAATATGATATAAAAAGGTATATCTCACACGTACAAACCCAGACTAGGCCCCGATTACAATTTTTTGTACCCTAAAGGCAGGATGAGGATGAGGAGTAGGAGGAGTTCGGAACAGGAGGCAAACTGAAGCACCCTGCATTCCTCGGTGGTGTAAGATGCGCCCAAAAAATTGGAAAGGTGTATCTCACACGTACCGATACAGACTATGCCGCAATTTAATTCTTTTTACCCCAAAAGGGTGTAGATTGAATAGCAGAATAGAAAATACGATATAAAAAGGGGTATCTCACACGTACAAACCCAGACTAGGCCTCGATTACAATTTTTTGTACCCTAAAGGCAGGATGAGGATGAGGAGTAGGAGGAGTTCGGAAAAGGAGGCAAACTGAAGCAGCCTGCAATCCTCGGCGGTTTAAGATGCGCCCAAAAAATTGAAAGGTGTATCTCACACGTACCGATACAGACTATGCCGCAATTTAATTCTTTTTACCCCAAAAGGGTGTAGATTGAATAGCGGAATAGAAAATATGATATTAAAAGGTGTATCTCACACGTACAAACCCAGACTAGGCCCCAATTACAATTTTTTGTACCCTAAAGGCAGGATGAGGAGTAGGAGGAGTTCGGAACAGGAGGCAAACTGAAGCACCCTGCAATCCTCGGCGGTGTAAGATGCGCTCAAAAAATTGGAAAGGTGTATCTCACACGTACCGATACAGACTATTCCGCAATTTAATTCTTTTTACCCCTAAAGGGTGTAGATTGAATAGCGAAATAGAAAATATGATATAAAAAGGTGTATCTCACACGTACAAACCCAGACTAGGCCCCGATTACAATTTTTTGTACCCTAAAGGCAGGATGAGGATGAGGAGTAGGAGGAGTTTGGAACAGGAGGCAAACTGAAGCACCCTGCAATCCTCAGCAGTGTAAGATGCGCCCAAAAATTTGAAAGGTGTATCTCACACGTACCGATACAGACTATGCTGCAATTTAATTCTTTTTACCCCAAAAGGGTGTAGATTGAATAGCGGAAAAGAAAATATGATATAAAAAGGTGTATCTCACACGTACAAACCCAGACTAGGCCCCAATTACAATTATTTGTACCCTAAAGGCAGGATGAGGATGAGGAGTAGGAGGAGTTCGGAACAGGAGGCCAACTGAAGCACCCTGCAATCCTCGGCGGTGTAAGATGCGCCCAAAAATTTGAAAGGTGTATCTCACACGTACCGATACAGACTATGCCGCAATTTAATTTTTTTTACCCCAAAAGGGTGTAGATTGAATAGCGGAATAGAGAAAAGTACAGTAAAACCTTGGTTTGAGAGTAACTTGGTTTAAGAGCGCTTTGCAAGACAAGCAAAATTTTCAAATAAATTTTGACTTGATATACAAGCGATGTCTTGATATACAAGTAGCCTCAAGTCACAGCTGAGTATAAAAGAGAAGAGAGGCGCCTCTAAGTGTAGCAATATGGTTAAATTTAATGAAGGTACAACATTTAGCAACTCACATGGTTGATGATTGGAACAGGCACATCTAAGGATGCAGGCATCCAGGCTAAAGCTGTCCACATAGGACCATCCTCCGCACCGCCATCTACGTCATCCCTTCCATGCTGCCCCTCGCTTTCAGATTGCTTTACTGCAGGGTGGTCTTCCCGGTCACAATTGCAGACTGACAGCAGTGAGAGCCAGCGGTGAGGAGGATGGTCTATGTGGACAGCTTTACCCCGGATGCCTGCATACTTAGATGTGCCTGTTTTATTCATCAACCATGTGAGTTGCTAAATGTTGTACCTTCATTAAATGGAACCATATTGCTACACTTAGAGGCGCCTCTCTTCTCTTTGATACTCTGTAGCTCCTGCTGGATTTTGCTTCTAATCACCTTGTGGAAGCGGCTATTTGTGGATGGAAATGTTATGGTTACACAACCTATCGCAATGCTATAATCTTTTTATATGGACTATAAACTGAAGGATTTATGAATAAATGGTTGTGGAACGAATCATCTGAGTTTCCATTATTTCTTATGGGGAAATTTGCTTTGATATAAGAGTGCTTTGGATTACAAGCAGGTTTCCGGTACGAATTATGCTCGCAATCCAAGGTTTTACTGTATTTAAAATTGGAAATTTTTCAATAGCACATGTGAACACAGCAGTGTCTTATGTTTTATGTCACGGTCAGCAGCAGGCTATGAAGGGAAAAACAAAATTCCCCTTTAAAGGTGTAATTTTTAACTAGCAGATTAGTACAGACTATGCCACAATTTAATTTTTTTTACCCCAAAAGGGTGTATATTGAATAGTGGAATAGAAAAAAGTATATAAAATTGGTGATTTTTCAATAGCACGTGTGAACACAGCAGTGTCTTATGTTTTATGTCACGGTCAGCAGCAGGCTATGAAGGAAAAAAAATAATTCCCCTTTAACTTTGTAATTTTTAAATAGCAGATTAGAACAGAAATCTGTAGTAAAATATAGCTGAACGCTGCACACAACAGACTGATAAAAATATATTTTTTTCTCCCTCCTCCTCCTCCTCAGTGGGCTCAAGTGAAGGCAAAACGATTGTTCACTGCACCACCCCCCACACAGCAAAATCGATGTAGATCGCTAACGGACGATTGTTCTGTCCTGTGTCTCCTATCTGTCCCTGCCTAATCTCTCCAGCCTGTCCCTAAAATGCTCAAATATCTTTCCCTGCCTACACTCCGACCTGTCCCTGCATTCTTTTCGGGCACAATGTTGTTTTTCCCTGTCTTTCCCTAATCAGCAGCAGCCAGCACGTATGATGTGTGCTCTCTCCCTACACTACAGCAGACTGACGCACCGCGCTGTGTCTCTCGAGCTTATAAAGACATGGGTCACATGCTTCAGATGGCCAATTACAGCTGGGATGGCTTAAGGCACACCAGTTAAACGCTTGTTGATTGGCTGTTGAAAGCCCGCCACTAAAAGCGCGCCATTACATACAAAACAGGAAATAAAATTGCCGAACACGGATTTTAAACCCGAACATACAGTAAAGTTTTCGGGTCCGTGTCAGGGTAGCAAAAATCCAATTATCCGGTACGGACCCGAATAATACAGTCCGTGTTCGCTCAACACTAGTGGTGATTAATGGGGAGTACTCAGATTGGGCGGGTGTGGAAAGTGGGGTCCCCAGGGTTCTGTCCTGGGGCCAATCCTGTTTAATTTATTCATAAATGTTCTAGAGGAGGGGATATCGAGGAAAATCTCAGTATTTGCGGATGATACTAAACTAAGCATGCCAATATCTTCTGAGCAGGATGTGGAAACCTTACAAGCGGACCTGAACAAAATAATGGTGTGGGCAACTACATGGCAGATGAGGTTTAATGATGAAAAATGTAAACTAATGCACTTGGGTGCCAGAAACGAGAACGAGAAAGCTAGCTACTCATTAGGGGGGGACCTTTGGGTGAGTCTAGGATGGAAAAGGACCTAGGGGTACTGGTAGACAACAGGATTGGCAGTGGCATGCAATGCCAAGCCGCTGCAAGCAAAGCCAACAGAATACTGGGATGTATAAAAAAGGGGATTCGCTCCAGAAATAAAGAGATTATTCTCCCACTCTACACGACTCTGGTCCGGCCACATCTGGAGTATGCTGTCCAGTTCTGGGCACTGGTCCTCAGGAAGGATGTGCTGGAACTGGAGAAAGTCCAGAGAAGAGCAACAAAAATAATTAGGGGAATGGAGGACATCAGCTATGAGGAAAGACTACAAGCACTGAACCTATTCTCTCTGGAGAAGAGACAATTGAAGGGGGATATGATATCAATGTACAAATACTGTACTGGCAACCCTAGCATATGGAATAACCTATTCAGAGAAACTGAATACAATAAGACACGTGGCCACTCACTAAAACTAGAGGAAAGGCGGTTTAACCTTAAAATACGCAGGGGGTTCTTCACTGTAAGAGCAGTAAGTATGTGGAATTCTCTTCCGCAAGCAGTCGTATCAGCAGGGAGCATTGATAGTTTCAAAAAACTATTAGATGGGCACCTTAAAGACCACAACATACAGGGGTATACAATGTACAGTTAACAGCAAACACACACACACACATCATAGGTTGAACTGGATTGACTGATGTCTTTTTTCAACCTCACTAACTATGTAACTATGTTTTGAGGTGTGCACTCCACTGCAGCTCGTGCTTTGCACTTAGATGCCTGGTCATGCATGTTGTGTTTAGGTTGAGAAGGTTTATGCCTCGCTTCAGGCTCTGATTGCACAGCGTGCAAACCACTCGTGCCCTCTCATCATCACATTGTCTGAAGAACTGCCACGCTAGGGAAATCCTTTGAGCTGGCTTTGGTGTGCATGGCCGCTCCGCTTTTGCACCCTGCTCCCTCTTCTGCTGTGCTTGTGGCTGTGTGCGACCACAACCTCTTCCTCCAAACCACTCAGGTTGACTGCATGACGTTCATTCCATGTGGGGTCGAGGACCTCATCGTCCTCCACATCAGGTTCTGCAGGTTCTGTCGCCTACTCGCAGCTGAGAAAGGTGTTTCACCTGTGCGTGTAGCTGGCACAGATCGACCACGTCCTCTCCTTGCAACTGGAGCTCCACCAGCAACACCACGACCCAGGCCACATCCCTTATTTGACCTTCTCCTCATATTTATCGAATTTTGGATCTTCCCCTAAATGGGTTTTTATTGCAATGCGCAATATAACAGTATGCAATGGGTGTATCTCACTGTACCATATGCAGACTAGGCCGCAATTAACGTTTTTTTACCCTAAATGGGTTTTTATTGCAAAGCGGAATACAACAACAGTATGCAATGGGTGTATCTCACTGTAACGTATGAATGAAAATCTGAAAAATAATTGTCCCCTTAATTGGTGCTTGTTGAACAGCAGATTTGAAATGCAGTGTCTAAACTCTGTAAGTCACAGTAAAATATGAAGGAAAAAAGTTTTTTTCTTTTTTAAAATGCAGATTAAGCAGACACATATGCACTGAGCTTGCATTAAATGTGCAGCACCGCACGCTGCCCACCTAACAGACTGATAAAAGTTTTTTTTTTCTCCTTTCTCCTCCTCACTGGGCTCAGGTCAGGGCATAAAGATCGTGCACTGCACCCCCACACAATACAATCAATGTAGATCATTATCTGATTAAAGAAGATTCTTCCTATGCTCTCCCTCAAAGCAATCTCCAGCCTGCAGCAGGCATCAGGAACCTCTCCCTAGTATAGTTTGAGCAGAGTGACACGCAGCGTTATGTGACTCCAGCTTATATAGACTCTGGGTCACATGCTGCACTGGCAAATCACAGCCATGCCATTAGTAGGCATGGCTGTGATGGCTTCTAAGGGCACACTAGTTAAACGCTTGCTGATTGGCTGCCTTGCACCTGTTGAAACAGTGCCATTAAAACCGCGCCAAAACATCAAAAAACAATACCGAACAACGGACAGTACCCGAACATATAGTGAATGTTTGGGTCCGTTTCCGGGTACAGAATACCCAAAAGTCCGGTACGAACCCGAACAATACAGTCCGGGTTCGCTCAACCCTAGTTGGGACCACAGAAGCGATGCCGGAGTCAATGCAGGAATCCAGAGAGCTGCCACAGAGCCGCCGTGGAAGACTCACAGGAACTGTCAGAAGAGCTTCAAGTGCCAGGATGCAATAGTCAAACAGGAACTTGTTTTGCAGGCTATTCCATGCCTCCATCATCAGACAATCACACCAACCTCCGGGGATTTTATAGCGGCCACAGTTATCAGTATCATGCCAAGATGAATAAAGGCTAGTGTATATGTAAAAATAAAGGGGAAATTGTGTTCTGATAGATTGGTACTTATACAGGTTAAATAAAGCAAAATTATTTACTTGGTCAAATAGGAGGCCTAATGCTCTAATAGTATATATTTCAATGTTAAAAATGTGTGACCAGCAAAAATTAAAGTGATTGTTAAGTCTCGTTTTTTTTTTTTTTTAAATAACAAACATGTTATATTTACCTCCTCTGTGCTGTTGGCTTTGCACAGGGCAGCCTGGATCCTCCTTTTCTTGGTCCCTCCCTCCTGTTGAGTGCCCCCACAGCAAGCAGCATATTATGGGGGCAACCGAGTCAAGCTGCAGCTTCATGTGTCCATTCAGACACGGAGCTGCGGTTCGGCTCTGCCCCCTCTGGCTAACTAACTTTGACTGACAGCCATGAGAGCCAATAGCACCGCAGCTGTGTCTTGGCCAATCAGAAGGGAGAGTCCTGTACAGCCAAGGGATTTGTGGACATCGCTTGTACAGAGATGGGGCTCAGGTAAATATTAGGGGGTGCTGGGGAGGCTGCTTCACACATAAGGCTTTTTATCTTAATGCATTGAATGCACTAAGATGAAAAACCTTCTGCCTTTACAACTCCTTTAAAAATAGTTATAAACAGAAGAACATTTTAAACGCAATTGTAAGAAAAATAATGAAGGTGATAAACCCAAAAAGAATCATGTCATAAAAATACTCAAAATAGGATATCAGATGCAATGAATGCTATCAGGGTGGTAAATAAAACAAAAATTTGAGGATATCATAGCTAGTAAAAATGTAATAATCATTATCACTGTAGCCTGGACTGGACTACCATTATCTGAAAGTGCAGACTCACCTTCTGTTACTTCAGATTGTCTTTGTATCCCTCTAGTGTTGGTTTAAGGATTAAATTATCATATTGCAGAGACTGGGAGAACGGCATTGTGGGATCTGTAGTCTTCTGTAAAGCTATGACTATGCACCTGGATTGTTTAAGAACTACCTTTCCCAGCAAGCTTTGGAACAGGCGTGGAGCCTCTTGCTTCCTGGAACCCATTGTGTGCACATCAATCTGCTGTACAGAGAGCAAAATTGCAGACTACGGCCTACTGCACACCGCCTCATCTGCCTGCAGACTCAGCCCTTGCGGAACGGATGTTCAACGCAGCATTGCAGACATCCTTGCAGTATCGCTGATCGGGTATAGTCGGTGGGACACCCTGAGACAGCAGATAGCAGCCATCTCGAGGCCACAGAGCGTGGACGATTCCCATTGCCTATTTCCCCAGGACCCTTTATTGATGGACATCAGGATTTGGTGAGAGGGCACCTGCTCAGACTAAAATTATTACAGTTCTAGTACCACTGAACACAAACACTCTGCAATTGAATCAGCCATCAGATCACTTAGGATTATAATCAACTATTCTGCATTACTTGCTATACACTGAGTTGTATTGGAATCTGTTCATGTTATGAGCTCCAACTGCCAGTGAAGACTCTAGCAAGGCCTTGCAAGTAGGACATTATTATACTGTTACTTCTGAAAGGGGACAGCAAACTTGTATCTAGATTACCCTATCTCTCATTAGGATTAGTGATGGACGAACATCGGCTGGGGCGGTCAGCCGCAAATTTTCTCAAATGTCTGCGAACCGCAAGTTCGCGGCGGGCCCCTTTGACTTTAATGGGAGGTGAACTTTAAAAACCTTTAGGTCATATTTGCAGCCACAAAATACTTTCTAGCTGTGCACAAATAGTCCCACTACATGGACAATGTCATAACTGAAGTATTGCAATTGGAAAAGTTGCCCTAAAAATTATTATTTTTTTTTTTTACAGCAAATTTTTTTTTATTTTTTCATAAATCAGCCAGAATTGACAGCAGCCAGTAAATACATGTCAAATGCATATAGGGTCCATTCACACATCTGTAAAATGGGTCCGCATCCATTACACAATTTGGCAGAACCTTTACAGACCCATTGATTTCCAATTCCAGTCTGAAAAATTAGGCATTCACAGGACAAAGAAGTAAGTGTCGGCCAGCACAGGCCCCAAAAATTAGCCCACATGCGTTTACCTGACAGCTAAGAACGTTGTATTCTGTGGCTGAAGGTACATTAGGCATTCACAGTATACAGAAGTAAGTGTCAACCATTCCAGGCCCAAAAATTAGCCCACATGGATTTACCTGACAGCTAAGAACGTAGTATTCTGTGGCTGAAGGTACATTAGGCATTCACAGGATAAATAAGTAAGTGTCGGCCATAAAAGGCCCCTAAAATTAGCCCACTTGGGTTTACCTGACAGCTAAAAAACGTAGTATTCTGTGGCTGAAGGTTCATTAGGCATTCACAGGATACAGAAGTAAGTGTCGGCCATAAAAGGCCCCAAAAATTAGGTCACATTGGTTTACCTGACAGCTAAGAATGTTGTATTCTGTGGCTGGAGGTACATTAGGCATTCACAGGATAAATAAGTAAGTGTCAGCCATAAAAGGCCCCAAAAATTAGCCCACGTGGGTTTACCTGACAGCTAAGAACTTAGTATTTGGTGGCTGGAGGTACATTAGGCATTCACAGGATACAGAAGTGTTGGCCAGTATAGGCCCCAAAAATTATCCCACATGGGTTTACCTGTCAGCAAAGAACGTAGTATTCTGTGGCTGGCGGTACATTAGGAATTTACAGGATACAGAAGTAGGTGTTGGCCAGTATAGGCCCCAAAAATTAGTCCACATGGGTTTACCTGACAGCTAAGAACGTAGTATTCTGTAGCTGGCGGTACATTAGGCATTCACAGGATACAGAAGTAAGTGTTGGCCAGTATAGGCCCCAAAAATTAGACCACATGGGTTTACCTGTCAGCAAAAAACTTAGAATTCTGTGGCTGAAGGTACATTAAGCATTCACATGATAAATAAGCAAGTGTCGGCCATAAAAGGCCCCAAAAATTATCTCACATGGGTTTACCTGAAAGCTAAGAACGTAGTATTCTGTGGCTGAAGGTTCATTTTAGGCATTGACAGAAAAAAATAATTGTCAGCCATGAAAGGCCCCCAAAATTAGGCATTCAATGAACATGAAATGTCTTTTATGCCGCTATATTTAGCGAAGACAAGGACCAGGAATTGTTGTGGGTGGATGGCGGTCTGGCGGATATTTGTGGCCTGCCATGGGGAATTTCAATTAAACATGGTCTACTGGTCACATGTGTTGAATTCCTCAGAGATCCATGCCTCATTAATTTCTATAAATGTAAGGTAGTCTACACTATCATGAGTTAGGCGAGTGCATTTATCGGTCACGATCCCCCCGGACAGGACACTGGACGGGGGGCAAGCCAACAGTTCCATTGCAAATTGCGCAAGCTCAGGCCAGAGGTCAAGCCTGCCCATCCAGTAGTCCAGGGGTTCATCACCCCCTCAGAGCGTCCACATTGGCCGTTAACCCGATGTAGTCGGACACCTGTCGGTCTAGGCGTTCCCTGATGCTGGATCCGGAGTACAGCTGTCAATGGTTCGGTTGAAAGAAGGATCTCATATCTGAAGTGACCAAGACATCTTCAAACCGCCCTCTTCTTGCAGGCGCTGTTGGATTGCTAACCGCAACTGTCTCTCTGTGACTGGAAATTCCTCTGCCAGCGCACACAAAAGCAGAATACAGCATTTCTCACAGCAAAGCCTGGAAGTAATGCATTCTGACCGCCCTCTGTGATGCTGGTAACATTTCTGCCATTTTTTGTTTGTACCGGGGGTCTAAGTACGTTGCCACCCAATACTGATCTATGCCCTTTATGCTTTTTATATGGGGGTCCCCCTTAAAACACTGGAGCATGAAGGCCCCCATTCACACTAAACTGGAAGCAGTGTAGTGGCCTGGCTTCAGCTCATCATCCAGGATAATGTCGTCCTCGTTCTCCTCCTTCCATCCACGGATAACACCAGGGATCCCAGAAAGGTTTAAAGCATGCTCTTCTTGCTCCTACTCATCCGCCCCGGCACCATTCTCCTCTGACTCCTCTTCAGACTCCTGTTGTTGACTTGTCTCAGATGGAGTAGCACCCACCGGGAATTCATCCAACATTGCGACTTCCTCATCTTCCTGCTCCTGCTCCTCGACGGCTTGATCAATGACACAACGCAATGCACGCTCCAGAAAGAAGGCGTAAGGTACGATGTCACTGATGGCTCCCTGGCTGTGACTGACCAGTTTGGTGATCTCATTGAATGGCCGCAGAAGTCTGCATGCATCCCGCATGAGCAGCCACTGGTGAGGTGAAAAAACCCAAGCTCCCCAGAACCTGTCCTGCCGCAGAGTTCGTACAGGTAGTCATTAACTGCACATTTCTGCAGGAGCAGCCTATCAAGCATATGCAAAGTTGAGTTCCATCGCGTCAGGCAGTCACAAATAAGACGCCTGATGGGCAGGTTGTGTCGACGCCGAATGTCAGCAAGGCGAGCCATGGCTGTGCAAGATCTTCTGAAATGGACTGAGATTTTCCTGGCCTGCCGCAAGATGCCCTGGACCCCAGGGTATTTGGCAATGAATCGCTGCACGACCAAGTTCAGGACGTGTGCCATGCATTACACGTGTGTTATTTTGCCCTGTTTCACCATGCTCAGCAGATTGGCACCGATGTCGCACACCACTTTACCAACTGTCAAATTCAGCGGTGTCAACCACTGATCTGCCTGTGAACGCAAAGCTGAAAGGAGTGCAGAACCAGTGTAGCTCTTGGCTTCCAGGCACAACAGACGCAGCACATCATAGCAACGTCTCACCTGGCATGTGGAATAGGTTCTGAAAATCTTGGGCGGTGCAGCAGAAAAGGAGGAGTCAGCCGAGGAGGAGAGGGAGGATGGAGGAGGAGGAGAAGAGGAGGCAGGCCTGCATGCAATCCGTGGCGGTACAACAAAATCTACACGGGTGCCACGGGTTACATGCTTGACAGCCGTCAGATGATTCACCCAGTGGGCAGTAAAAGTGATATACCTTCCCTGCCCGTGTTTGCTAGACCATGTGTCTGTGGTAAGATGTATCTTGACACCGACACTGTGTGCCAGAAATACATTCACTTGCCACTGAACATGGCCATACAGCTCTAGAATGCCCTTCTGTGAGAAATATTTCCTGCCTGGGACCTTCCATTGTGGTGTTTCAATGGCCACACCAGTTGATATGGCAGTAGTTGGCGGGCTATCAGTTCCGACAAGCCAGCAGTCAAATGTTGGGCAAGAGGGTTATCCGGCGTCATCATTTTTTTCCACTCCAACATTTGGGCCACAGAAGCCTGCCTTTTTCTAGAACAACGTGACGACGGCATCATGGAAGGTGGAGTGGAGGACAATTGTGAGGAGAGAGGAGAAGGAGAAAAGGCTGGACGGTGAGAGCCTGGAGTGTGGCTTTGTGGGTTCTGACGGTGTTGCTCCCACTGGGCTCGGTGATGGGAATTCAGGTGTCTTCTTAAGGCAGTCGTCCCTAGGTGAGTGTTGGGCTTACCGCGACCGTTGACTGCAAAGGCTGCAGATGGCAACACTGTTGTCAGCACGGACATATTAAAAAAAGCCCACACTGCGGAGCCATGTGTCTGTGTCCTGGGAGCACCAGATGTGACTGTACATGGTTGATGGCTCGCTCCTGATACATTTGCAGTCTGCTTTGTACCTCTTGTGCAATGCAAGTTTTGCCTGCCTCTCCTCCCTATCTCTCCCTGTCTCTCTATCTCCCTGTCTCTCCCTCTGAGATCTCCTCTTCCTCTCTTGTGGCCACCCACGTGACATCCATAGACACATCATCCACATCACCTTCCCCACCACTAACATTCGAGATCTCAGAGTAGGCAGCAACAGCAGGGACCAACCTCCTTGGGCTGATCTGGGTACTGTCGTCAGACTGCTTAGTGGCGGCTGTTGCTACCTCCTCTTCCTGATCCGATGCCAAGAATGGCTGTGCATCGCAAACGTCTTGTGATGGATCAGAAAATAATTCCAGTGACTCAAGCGGAGGGTAGGTGGTGATGGTGGTGTTTGTGGTCGTGTCTTTGGGGGTGCACACAGCAGAGAGTGAAGAGGCTGCAGATAGAGAGGATGAGCAGGGTGCAGAAGAGGAAGGCTGAGTGAGCCACTCAACCAAGTCTGGTGCGTCCTTTGACTTAATCGAACGCACCTTCTGAAACTTCACACTTTGGCTCTGGCCTACGGCTCCTGCCCTACCCCTACCACCCCTGCGTAAGGGCCTGCCTCTTCCTCTGCCTGTCATTTTTAAATTACCCAGTGAAAAAAGTCTCTAGAGAATCGCAGTATATCTGGAAAAAGGTATATAACACCCCGCTTCAATCTGTGGTATTGGGGGGCCACAGGTTTATCACACCAGTTCTACAAATAATTGGCCAGTAACTGTTGTTACTGTGTGTAGCACAGTTAACACAGCAAAATAGGCCCAATTTTTGAAGGACTAAAACACACTCTTAGAAAAGTATACTGTTAAATAACACCCCACTTCAATATGTGGTATTGGGGGGGCCACTGGTCTATCACACCAGTTGTTCAAAAAATTGGCCAGTGAGTTTGGCACTATGTGTATCAGACTTAAAACAGCAAAAGAGGCAATATTGTTGCAGGACACAAATACACTTAGGAAAGTATACTCAGATAACACCCCGCTTCAATCTGTGCTATTGGGGGGGGGGGGGCACTGGTCTATCACACCAGTTCTACAAATAATTGGCCAGTAACTGTTGTCACTGTGTGTAGCAGAGTTAACACAGCAAAAGAGGCCACATTTTTGCATGACTAAAATACACTCTTAGAAAAGTATACTGTTAAATAACCCCCCACTTCAATATGTGGTATTGGGGGGGGGGGGGCACTGGTCTATCACACCAGTTGTTCAAAAAATTGGCAAGTGAGTTTGGCTCTATGTGTAGCAGACTTAACACAGCAAAAGAGGCAATATTGTTGCAGGACACAAATACACTTGTAAAAGTATACTCAGATAACACCCCACTTCAATATGCGGTATTGGGGGGCCACTGGTCTATCACACCAGTTGTTCAAAAAATTGGCCAGTGAGTTTGCCACTATGTGTATCAGACTTAACACAGCAAAAGAGGCAATATGGTTGCAGGACACAAATACACTTGTAAAAGTATACTCAGATAACACCCTACTTCAATATGTGGTATAGGGGGGGTCACTGGTCTATCACACCAGTTCTAATACATTAAAAGTGCTTTTGTGTTTGTAGTATTGCTGCAGCGACGCTCAGTCACCACACCAGTCACAATGCCGCACAGCGCACAATACAAATCCACTATAATATGCTTTCTACAAAGTATATTATACCGTGGATTACACTCCTATATAGTGCACTGCACACCAATACCAAAAAAAAAATGCAGCCCTTTAAATTACTTTTGTGGACATTAACAGAGCGATTTGTGTCACTGCCGATCTCTAACTGCCCCTAAAGCACAGACTGGATACCTGTCCCTAAACTGCAAAGAGACTGTAGTAGACCTATACCGAAATACAAGCCCTTTAAATGACTTCTGTGGACATTAACAGAGCGATTTGTGTCACTTCAGTGCCGATCTCTAACTGCGCCTAAAGCACAGACTGGATACCTGTTCCTAAACTGAAAAGAGACTGTAGTAGACCTATACCGAAATACCAGCCCTGAAAAGGACTTTTGTGGATCTTTTTTTCAAATTCTGTCTTTATTAAGTCAATAATAGTCATAATACAAATAAATGTCACACTCAGTAGAACTTAAAAAAGATGTATCAACAGAAACATACCTTTCTTATACATGAAAGAGATAAAGTAGGGGAAAAACAAGAGATGCATTCAACACGGTAATTGCGAGAGTCCGTAATCAAATAACACTTCCAACAGGGCATAACTTATAACTGTTTTGTAAAATTCACATAGCCGGCAGCATGGGAAAGATAATGCGTAAATACACTAGAGTGTGAGGGTGATACTCAGAAGGAACATTGCTCACCAATGAAGAAAGCATAATAATAAACTGTGCAAAATATAGGACTTCCCAAAGCGGGAAAGAGGATAAAGTGACAGGGATATGAAGGGGAGGGGGTAGGGGGAAAAGCGGAGTGTCAGAAGGAAAAGAAGGGAGGGTACAGAACGGAGGGGAAGAAAAGAGATAGATCAGGACCACCTCCGCAGCCCTCTAGGAAAAGAAGGTCACAGAGAGGATCCGGGGAGGGGAGCGGAAAGACTGGAAGGGGTGGGATGGGATGGACCCTGAGCGGGCACCCAGCCCTGGAACCTGGTCATGTCAAGTAATACTGTGCAATGCACGGCCTTCATCCGAGAAAACAAACATGTTCCAGCAGCTCCATGTCTTAGTATATTGTTCCCTCCTGCCCTGTGAAGTCAGCACCATGTCCTCAAAGTCATTGATAAGTTTAACCCTGGATAGCCAGAGTGGGATCGAAGGAGGGGTGGTAGATTTCCAGCAAAGGCCGATACAGATTTTGGCCGCATTTAAGAGGTGGCGTAGGATAGATTTCTTGTATCGAGCAGGGGGGATAGTCATATTGTGTAAGATAAAGAATGCGGGGTCGTCCGGGAGAGCATAGTCTGTAATTTTCTGAGAGATTCTCCTCACTTCTTGCCAGAAGTCCCGTAGGTTCGGGCAACTCCAAAACACATGGAGCATAGTGCCTGGGTCTCTCAGACACCGCCAACATCTATCAGATGTGCCAGGAAAGAATCTAGCAATGCACACCGGTACGTAGTACCAGTGCGTTAGCAACTTATAGTTAGTTTCCTGGAGACGGGTGCAAATCGAGGAGCGCAGGGAGAATCTAATAATGTTTCTGCGTTGAGTCACATTGAAGGTCCTTTGTAGCTCACCTTCCCATTTCAAGATCCCTGGTAGTACAAAATCCTGTGGAGGTTCCGAAAGTAGTGAGTAAAGCTGTGATAGGGCGTGCGGCAACGGAGTGTGGCCCGAGAGAAGAATCTCGAGGGGTGACAGCGTCCTCTCAAAAAGTGAGCCGGGTCCCAGTTTCCTAAAGAAGTGACCCAGCTGCAGAGCCTGCCATCACGACAATGCAAATGGGCCACTCATCGCAGTCAACTGTAGAAGAGAAGGCCAGTCAGCAGTCGCTCCAAAATGGGATGCTCGAAACCTGCCCCCGGCACAGCCCACCAGAAATGCCGGGTTCCCCAATATTGGAAACAATGGTGAACGCGGCACCGAGTTTCTCATGGTACCCAGAATTGAAGAACAAATCCTAAGCGTCGGCCCGATAAGGGGGTGTCGTCTAACCACCTCTGGCACCGACGCGGTACACCACGGAGCTCCCGGGAGGTGAAGTGGATATAGAGACATTTCCAATGTTATCCACAGCTTCAGTATGGAGTGTCTACACCAGTCCACCAGTCGATTTAAGTGAGTGGCCTGATAGTAGCGCTTAACGTCTGGGACTGCCACTCCACCGTAGGTTTTAGTCAACGTGAGCAGGTTTCTACGCAGTCTGGGCCTACGCCCAGCCCATATAAACCTGGTAAAGGTAGCGTCCACTTGGCAAAAAAAGAGAGCAGGAATAGACACTGGAAGGGTCTGAAATAGAAAGAGAAACTTCGGGAGTATGGACATCTTGAGTATGTTGCAGCAGCCAAACCATGAATGGAGACCCGTCGACCACTTATCCAGCAAAGCTCGAGTCGAGGCCAGGAGAGGCAGGAAGTTTAGGTGATATACATCAGAGGGGTTCGGCGGCAGTAGCGTCCCCAGATACCTCAAGGCCACCGACGCCCATTTAAAGGGAAAGTTGTGGCGGAGGGAATCTTGCAGTTGAGTGGAGAGAGACACTCCCATGGCTTCTGATTTATTGTAATTAATTTTCAGATGGGAGACAGCACCATAAAGTTTAAATTCACAAAGGAGGTTCGGTAAGGACACCAAAGGTTTGGTAAGGGAAAAGAGGAGGTCATCCGCGTATGCCGAAATTTTATAGGTATCAGTGCCCACTAGCAATCCCGTTACATCAGGGTTGAGGCGGACCCTGATCAGGAAGGGTTCCAAGGTGATGGCAAAGAGAAGGGGCGAAAGGGGGCAACCCCGTCTCGTGCCATTAGAGATCTGGATAGAGGTGGAGAGTACTCCATTGGTCTTTACCGCCGCACGGGGGCAAGAATAGATACTGGTTATCCAGCTGAGCATGCGTGGGCCGAGTCCAAAATGGTGCAGGGCCTCAAACATGTAAGCCCAACTGACCCTATCGAAAGCCTTCTCGGCATCTGTGCTCAAGAAGACCGTCGGTCGGCGCTGGGTCTTGGCTAGATGGATTAGTTTCAGGGTCTTGGTGGTGCTGTCCCTAGCTTCCCATGTGGAGATGAATCCCACCTGGTCAAGGTGCACCAGATCTGGTAGGAGGGGTTGTAGCCTAGAGGCGATCATCTTGGCGAAGAGCTTCAAGTCCGCTTTCAGCAATGAGATTGGGCGGTAACTCCCGCAGACCGAAAGGTCCTTCCCTTCCTTGGGTATAACCGAGATGTGTGCCGGTAAGGAGTCCGCATGAAAGGAGGTGGACCAACCAATCTCATTGAACAGCTTCAACATAGAAGGGAGAAGCTAGGACTGCAATTGCTGATAGTACATGACGGTAAAACCGTCAGGGCCAGGAGCCTTGCCTCGTTTCGCTGCCTTGATGGCCAGAGATAGTTCACCCTGGGTAAAAGCCTCCTCCAAAGCCTCCCGCGCCGGGGACGGGAATCTCGGGAGGGGGACTGAGTCAAGATAGGACTCCACAGCCAAAGCATGAGAAGGGTCCTGGGGTAGGTTGTATAGACCTGAGTAAAAATCCCCAAAGCGTTGAGAGATTTCCCTGGGGAGATGGAGCTTACGACCTCCATCCCCCGTAATAAAGGGAATATAAGAAGAGGCCTGCTGGTCCCTAAGGGCTCTAGCTAGCACCCTCCCACATTTGTCGCCTGATTCATATTGGATCCGCTTACATCTCTGAAGGGCCGCCTTAGCACGGTACCTCAGGAGATCCGCTACCTGGACCCCTCGTATCACCAACTTGTGTGCCTCCCATACAACTCCAGGGTCACTGTCTGGGGTCTCATTTAGCTGGAAGTTTGGAGCTGTTGGGAGACATCCGCTAACACCTCCGGGTCTTGCAGGAGGCTCTCATTGAGTCACCAACACCAGTCCGACTCCCTGTCTGCACCCCCAAGTCTCACCTCCATAGTAACAGGCGCATGGTCCGACCATGTAATAGAGCCAATGTCTACGTCAACCACGGAGGGGAGGAGACGGAGGGGAACCAGGAACATATCAATACGGGAGTATACATTGTGCGGGTGGGAGAAGAAAGTATAATCCCTCTCACCGGCATGAAGTATCCACCATGCATCAATCAGTTGGAGTTCCCGGAGCAGCTTGAACACCTGCCCCGAACTCCCTGAGGGACAGATGAGACTCCCGCAGACGTATCCCGATGGGGGTCTAGGGGAAGGTTCCAGTCACCTCCCAAGAGTAACCTACCTAATGCAAAGTCCATAAGGGACGTCAGGGTCTTCTTTAAGAATGTATCTTGATGTGTGTTTGGACCATATATATTGGCTAAGGTGACCAACACTCCACCAATACGGCCCTTGAGGAATAAGAACCAGCCGTGGGGGTCAACGCATTGTGCAAGAAGGGACCATGGAACATTGTTCAAGAGCAGGATGGATACACCTTTTGATTTGGCAAAGACATTAGGAGCATGGTAAGCGTTAGGAAAAAATCTGTTTTGAAGAAAAGGAAGGCCACCTGACCGAAAATGGGTTTCTTGGATAAAAGCAATGTCTGAGCGCGAGCATCTCAGGTCACCTAGGAGCAGTCGTCTCTTTTCAGGCACATTTAGTCCCCTTGCATTCCAGGTGGTTACCCGCACAGGGTCCATAGCAGGGGGAGGGGGGACAGGGGGCCGGACAGGCAGGCAACAGAAAAGAGGGCCGGTACCGATGTACGGCTCAAGAAAGGGGGCTCTAGAAAAAGTGGACAGGAGCACCTTGTAACGGAACAGGGCACCCCTGACCGGGTACCTCCGTTGACAGATGCTCCTAGTGCTTTCCGAGGGCTCCAAGCACTCCACCAGACACCGTAACCACTTCAGACCCCACGAACCGCCGCAGCTTGGTTAGGGTCTCGGCATCTCCTTCCCACCCTGGACCTACGACAAGGCTCCAATTCCTGTGGGTGAACCTCTCTTTCCCCAGAGAGTGCAGCAGAACAAGCTCTTACACAAGCTCTTACAAGAGCTTAGTGATTATCTAAGGGAGTATGGAAGACCATAGCAATCCCTTGCAGCAGATTCCCTCAATAAGAGACAGAACTCTAGATTGAGGGTGAAGGAACTCTAGAACAACTTTATTGAACAAGACTTATATACAGTTTTCACCCACAAGGTTACCACCCAGATGGACCTTGTTGAAGACTGAACATAATATTCACCATCCAATAGGAACAGAGTTTTACACTCTCATACAATGTACAAAAAATATACAATGTGGGACAATCCCCCCTCCCCCTTAGCATCCAATCCACATATCTTTATACATCCCATAATACGTTTCTCTTAAGGCAGACAGACAGAACAATGGGAGGTCATTAGCACTTAACAATGCAAAAGGGAAATCCACATTCCCTCCCAATACACAACAAAAGGAATATCTGTCTGACATTGAAAGATATGTAATATACCCAGCATTTAGGAAGAACAGATTTCATGGCAAATGGGAATACATCTTAATATTTCTATATGGAGATATTGCTTGCAAATATGAAGCAATCCAAACCATTACTTATCTGTCTTTAAATTCCAGTGACGGTGAATACTGTCACACACCTCAACAAGGGAAAAGCAAGATTATATCCAAGAAAGAACCAAAAGAAGGAGGATGAAGGGAGGAGAACGAGTAAGAAAGGGAAAGGGTAAATGAGAGAAAGGAAAGAAAAAGCTAAAAAGAAAATAAATAAAAAAAAAAAAAGGGGGGAGGGGGACAAACAAGAAAGACACCCGTTCGAGGAGAAACAACCCTCTGGGGTGTAAGCCTAAGTGAGGGATAGAACCAAACACAGCAAAGGAGTCAAGCTCCGAGGCCAGAGCTCTCTCAATATAGAAACAAACAGTGATATATACCGCATGAGAAAAATTGAGACATTAAATGAACAATGGAACAGGTCCACAGAGCGAGTGCGGGGAACTCACCCGAGTCTCACTCTATGGAGATAACGTAGCCCTCTGCATACATAACATCAAGCATATACATGTAAATAACTAACTAACCACCGGGAGTAATGAAAGCCAGACACACAAGACTACCCAAACCTCCCAGGGGCAAGGGGCCGTAACAAGGGGGCACGTTCTAGAGTCCCCAGTCTATCGGGGACGGGTACGTGACCCACCAGTCCCCCAACTCTCCCCCCGCCCACCAGAGCTTCAGTGCTCGTGAGGACCCCACTAAACCGTGAAGGGAGTAGCCCTTTGCCAACATGTGGCAGCCCATGAGCCCGTAGCTGGGTAGCGTTCACCCCCGAGAGGGGGCCCCAACAGAGAACACCCAAGGATGCACCCCCCCGCCCAACCATAAACCCTGACCTAAGTGAGAGCCCCAGCACAGTCACACCCTTAAAGCATGAGCTCTAGCAAATAATCAGGAAAAGCAGTATGCAAAGAACGTTAAAGCATCACAAAGCACCAAATGTAGATCATACTGAGCAGAGATGCTCAAATTCCCATCTTCCTTCGGGGGAACTTTGTGGGAAGCGTTGAAGCTCAGGGAGCTGTGGGGACGTGAGAGCAAGTTCAGACGTGGGTCTGCAGTTGAGTCGAGTAACTACAGAAGGCAAGAGCCGGGGGGAAGCACATGGGAGCATAGTCTCACAAGTACATCCAGGATACGTTGGAGGGAGAGCACAGTACCTCTAACACGGTTCCTGCACAGGGAGTAAGAACCCAGGGGGGACTTTTGTGGATCTTAACAGAGCTATTTGTGTCTGGCAATCTCTCCCTCATGAACACAGCAGACCTTTCCCTACGCTGACAAAAAACAGAATGTGAAATGGCTGCCTGCTCTGGTCTATTTATAAGGTAGGGGCCATGTCCATGTGCTAAAATGTTTAAATTGGCTGTCCCGTTCCACCTGACGGCTGTGTCATGGGTCAAAGTTCTCCCCAATGTAAACTAATATGGCTGCCGCGAACAACGCCATGTGTTTGCAAAATTGGCGTGTAGCGAACAAGCAAAATTTGCCGCGAACCGACCGCCCATCCCTAATAGGTGTCTCATTGTCCCACAGCAACATTAATATAGTGTAGATTACTGTACAATGTTTTATAATAATAAATTGCTTCTATTTAGTGTTCATTTCATTCATTTAACATATTTAACCACTTGCCTACTGGGCACTTACACCCCCTTCCTATCCAGGCCAATTTTCAGCTTTCAGCGCTGTCACGCTTTGAATGAAAATTGCGCGGTCATGCTACACTGCACCCATATGAAATTTTTAATCTTTTTTTACACAAATAGAGCTTTCTTTTGGTGGGATTTAATCACCTCTGGCTTTTTTATTTCTTACAAAAAAAAAGAAAAAAGACAGAACATTTTGGAAAAAAAAAAGTTTTTCTTATTTTCTGTGAGTAAATTTTGAAAATAAATACATTTTTCTCCTTCACTGATGTTCGCTGATGAGGCGGCACTGATGGGCACTGAGAGGCTGTACTGATGGGCACTGATGAGGTGGCACTGATGAGGAGGTACTAATATGCCGCACTGATGAGCACTGATAGGCGGCACTGATGCGCACTGATAGGCGGCACTGATGAGCACTGATAGGTGGCACTGCTGGGCATTGAGAGGTGGCACTGCTGGGCACTGAGAGGCGGCACTGACGAGCGGCACTGATGGGCACTGAGAGACGGCACTGATAGGCACTAATTGGCACTGATGGGTGACACTGATGGGTGGCACTGATGGATACTGACGGGTGGCACTGATCAGCACTGATGGGCAGCACCATCAGTACCCACACTCAGTGCCCATAGTGCTGCTAGTCAGTGCCCATCAGTGCCTAGATGAGCAGGCACTGATGGGCACTGACTGGCAGCACTATGGGCACTGACTGTGGGCACTGATGGGGGGCACTGATGGCAGGCACTGTGGGCAGTTGTGGCATTATTTCCCCTCTTCTGTAATCAGGGCACTGGTGATCAGTGCCCTGATTACATTCCTGTG
The DNA here is from genome assembly GCF_965119305.1 of Pelophylax lessonae. NCBI lineage: Eukaryota > Metazoa > Chordata > Amphibia > Anura > Ranidae > Pelophylax > Pelophylax lessonae. The sequence continues at coordinate 131,190,479 of NC_138777.1, forward strand.
TGTTCCCTTACCAGTGTTCGGACTCTCCTCTTCCTCACACTGCAGTCTCCGTGTGAGGAAGAGAGCTGGCGATGAGAGATGATCTCATATGTTTACATATGAGATCATCTCTCATTGCACGGCCCGATCACATGGTAAATGGCCGCTGTGATTGGCCATTTACCACGATCTGTGATTGGCTGTGCCCAAAGGACACGGCCAACACAGATTTTCCCTGATGCGCGCTCGCGGGAGCGCGCGGGGAGCCTGTTTCTGGGAGGCCGTTTAAAGACGGCCTCCTGGAAATTCGAGTCCGCGCTGTAGCCGTACTTCGGCTATAGCGCGGATCTGAAGAAGTTAATATTGGGGGCATACAAGTTATTTGACATATTTGATTCTTTTTTTAAAGTAACGCAATAGTTACTTTCACTGGTGATTAGTTACTTTTTTACTGATGTAACTCAGTTACTTTTTGTGAGAAGTAACTAGTAACTATAACTAATTACTTTTTTTAAGTTACATGCCCAACACTGCTCGCTGTATACACTGCACACACCACATACCACAAAATACTACTAATTACTGTGGCACAGGTAACAGTTTTGTAGACACATATAAACCTCAGAATGAATGATCATTTTTTAAATATTAAACGTTTCCATCATATATGCTTTACTTCGCACAGAAACTGATCATTTTGTCTGAAGCCTACCTTAAAGAAGATCTTGATTAAACCTGCAACTGTTGGGATAATAAACACTTTGGTCAGGGCTATGTAATGTGCAACATACTGTGTAGATTGCAGAGGTCAGGAGGAGTAAGTAACATACAAAACATCGAAATGTATAGAATACAGGGGCCATGAGTAAAGCTTGTCATACATGTTCAGTATTTTTCATTCAGCCAGCCAGCTGAACAAAATAAACTGAATAAATGTACCCATCAATGTGAATGGGGAAATCCTCCCTGTTGTGTCTTTATATTCTGACAACAGGATTCCCCCACTGTCAGAATACACTGATCAGCATTGCAGTCACTGGCTGCATGTGCTGACCGAATACTGCAGGACTGTTTATCAGAAGCCAGTCTATCAGATAAAACATGAGATAGTGCTGCAGTCAGGACGACCCTCTTTTTTTACATGAATGTCCCCCTTTATATCATAAATCCCCATCCCCCCTCTTTATCAGAGCCCCCCTTATGTCAAAGACCCCTCCCCCTTATGACCCCAGAGCCACCCCCCCTTACATCGGGGTCCCCAGAGTCACCCTCCCCCTTACTCCAGGGTCACAAGAGCCACCCCCTTTGCATTAAGGTCCCCTGAGCCACCCCCCTTACATTAAGGTCCCCTGAGCCACTCTCCCATACATCAGAGTCCCCAGAGCCCTCTCTTTATTACATTAGGGTCCCCTGAGCCACCCCCTTACATCAATGTTCCCAGAGCCCCCCTCATTACATCAGGGTCCCAAGAGCCCCCCTCATTACATCAGGGTCCCCAGAGCCCCCCTCATTACATCAGGTTCTCCAGAGTGGCTCATTGTTACATAAGGGTCCTTAAAGAGCCCCCCTCCTTACATTAGGGACCCCAGGGTCCCCACCTTACATAAGGGTCTCAAGAGCCCTCCTTGTTACATCAGGGTCCCCAGAGAGCCCCCTCTCCTTACATCAGGGTCCCCAGAGAGCCCTCCACTTACATATGGGTCCCTACAGCCCCCCTTTTTACATCAGGGTCCCCAGAGAGCCTCTCTTACATCAGGGTCCCCAGAGAGCCCCCCACTTTAATCAGGGTCCCCGGAGCCCACTCATTACATCAGGGTCCCCAGAGAGCCCCCCCACTTACATATTGTAAGTATGTTTTTTTTTTATTAAACTCCTATGCTTTTATTGGATGCTGAAAAATTAGTTTTTTCTCTTCTCATTGGTACACTGCATGACCGGGTCCGATGTTCCTTAAGGATATATGTTTGGGGGAAATTTTGCTATTTGTATCCATAAGACGGCTTAAAAGGGGAAGTGACCTATACCTAGAGTGAGGGGTAAAGCTCACTGATGTGAATTAAGACCTTGATAGGTCTAACGATCTGGTAAGAGGATATATTTGCCCTGATTTCCTTTGGGGAGCACTGGGTGTTGCACCTTATAAGAATTATACTTACAAGCTGACCTCAATGCACTGTTTAATTGGGCAACTATGTGGCAAATGAGGTTTAATGTTGATAAATGTAAAGTTATGCACTTGGGGGCTAAGAATATGCATGCATCATACATACTAGGCGGAGTAGAACCCATAGCGGAAAAGGATCTGGTTGTTCTGGTAGATCATAAGCTTAATAATAGCATGCAATGCCAAGCTGCGGTTTCCAAAGCAAGAAAAGTTTCTTGTATTAACAGAGGCATGAACTCCAGAGAGAGAGAAATCATTTTGTCCCTGTACAAATCATTAGTAAGACCTTACCTGGAATATGCAGTTCAGTTTTGGGCACCAGTTCTTAAAAAGGATATAGGGGAACTGGAGAAAGTGTAGAGAAGGGCAACCAAACTGATAAGAGGCATGGAGGAGCTCAGCTATGAGAAAAGATTAGAGGAACTGAATTTATTCTCTCTTGAGAAGAGGAGATTAAGTAGGGATATGATCAACATGTATAAATACATAAGGGGTCCACTCCATATAGTAAACTTGGTGTTGAGTTGTTCTCTTTAAGGTCAACACAGAGGACAAGGGGCCACTCTTTACATCTAGAGGAAAACAGATTTTGTCTCCAAATACGGAAAGGTTTCTTCACCATAAAGCCCCGTACACATGTACCGATCGTCGGCCGAACGATCGGCCGTCTTTTGTAAAGGGCTGTCGTGTCTGTTGAAAACTGCAAAAGACTGCACACGAATTTTGTCGGCCAACAACAGCCGACTGCAGAAGTGATGTCATGTGATGGTTAACTTTCCTTGTCTTTTTTCTTTTCTGAGCATGCCCAGTCTTGCAAATCTGCTGTCTGTCGGCCGAAATCTGTACTGACTGGCGAACAATTGGCCGTTCTGGTGTCGGCCTACAAAAATTTTAATACTTGCACGACAGATTCTGTTCGGCCGAAAGTGCGCTGTCGGCTGTCGGAAGCATCATACTAACAAGCCTACATTCGGCCGTCGGCCGAATCTTTACGGCCGACAATCTGTACGTGTATACGGGCCTTAAGATGAAAATATGGAATAGACTCCCTCCAGAGGTGGTTCTGGCTAGCTCACTAGATTGCTTTTAAAAAGGCCTGGATTCTTTCCTGGGTGTACTTAATATAAGTGGGTACTAAAAATTTTTAGGTAAAGTTGATCCAGGGAATATCCAATTGCCTCTCGAGGGATCAGGAGGGAATTCCCCTGCTATAGCAAATTGGATCATGCTTTGCTGGGTTTTTTTTAGCCTTCCTCTTGATCAACTGTGGGTTTTGTAGGATTGTGTATATTTTTTGTAGGATTGTGTATATGGGATTGTATAGTTGGGTTTTCATTACTGTTTTTTTTTTTTTGTTGTTTTTTTTATTGATTGAGCCAGATAGACTTGTGTCTTTTTTCAACCTGACTAACTATATAACTATGTAATTATGTAATTGGAGGATATATGCACAATTTCTCTATCACTTTATGGACTTTATTTGATTTCTTGACACATGATTAATAATTTTGTTTGGACTTTCATCTAACATTTTATTTTTATTATCATTCATGAAGTATATTGCACTTATTTTTAAGACAGCGCAACACATTTTTTGATCAAATGATTTAACCCCAACACCAGAGAGCACATGTAAGAGGTAGATGGCAAAAGTCATGATCGGGTACGAAATGACACCTCAGGCAGATGTGGATTATCCCACAGGGGCATATGAGCATGAAATGTAGGAGCTTTCATGTGTTACATAGCCAACTGCTAAATTTTGACGGTGGTGGGATAGCATCTGTCCCTGGTCTCCCCGGAGGGGTGACCCGCACAAACCACATAAAAGGATTTAAAGGGGATGGACAACTGCATGGGAGAGATTAACTCATACTAGGGTGAGGTAATAAAAATAGAATAGCTGGGAAGTTATATAATATATATTGAGATCCGGAAGGGCTGTGCCATAAAGGGTCATGGTAGTTTTCTAAGTACGCCAAGACAACTTATGATGGGAGTTTCCCCAAATGAATGCATTAGGTATAGGATTTTGGATTTTAAAAATGTATAGAGGTGTTCCAGGTTGAGTCTAATATAATCTGTTAAGGAGCGGGACATTTGATCACCAAGGTAACAGATCTGGCTTGCTCTCACCAAAGGAAGAGAGGCCTGCTCAGAAGCAGGGGCACCCATTTCCAGTGGAAGGATCTGGGATTTGGTCCAGTTAATCTGTAGACCAGAGAGTATGCACTTTACCCGATATATCGGTATCGGCCCTGGAACTGGCCGATATTGCCAATATTTTTGTGACGTCATTCTGCCGTCTTAGGTTACCTCCTTCAACTTGGACAGCCTCACAGGAGTATATCACAGCCATACACCCACCCACAGCAGCCCGGTGCCAGCCAGCCACCCACATCCACAGGCACTGTACCAGCGAGCCAGCCAGCCACCCACAGGCCCTGTACCAGCCAGCCAGCCACCCACAGGCCCTGTATCAGCCAGCCACAGGCACTGTACCAGCCAGCCACCCACAGGCCCTGAACCAGACAGCCACTCACAGCCCCTGTGCCAGCCACCCACCTACCACAAGGTGCCAGCCAGCCAGCCATCCACCACTGGGTGCCAGCCACCCAACACAGGGTGCCAGCCATCCACCACAGGGTGCCAGCAAGCCAGCCACCCACCATAGGGTGCCAGTCAGCCACCCACCACAGGGTGCCAGCCAGCCACCCACCAAAGGGTGCCAGCAAGCTAGCCATTTAGCATTAAACAAAAAAATGAACATGTTCAGTACCAGATTGGTGTCAAAAATTGTCTTTATTTTTCAAAACTTTAAATATACAAAATATTGGCCCATATCGGCCGATACCGATACGCTGTGACCAAAATATCGGTATCGGCCCTGAAAAAAACCATAGCAGAGGGGTGTATATAGAGGAGGGTGTATATAGGAGAGGGTGTATATAGCAGAGGGGTGTATCTAGAGGAGGGTGTATACAGAGGAGGGGTGTATATAGCAGAGGGGTGTATATAGAGGAGGGTGTATATAGCAGAGGGGTGTATATATGAGAGTCATGCAGTGTCTGCTCCCTCCTCCTCCTACTCTCAGTGCTCCTAATACCTCTGTGTAGCGTAGTTACAGTATATGAGGCAGTCGGTAGGTGGGTAGGTGTCAGTGTGAGTTACTCTCCTCCAGTGCTAGGAATGGCAGAGGAGGGTTTGCAGTGATTGGTGTGGCAGGCAGCAGCGGCGGCTTCACCCGGCAGCGGCGGCGGCGGCTTCCCCTGCTTCTCCTTTCTCCTCCTCCTTGGCCAATAGCATGGCTTCTCCTTTCGACCAATAGGGTAAAAGGTCTCAGGACCCGCTTCCTGATTGGCTGGGAGGAGAATCAGTGTCATAATAGCAAATATTAATTCGATATTGTCACACAGCTGGGTGGGTTCAGAACCCACCCTTTTTCGAAGCCTATTAGAGCCTCTGGCTCTAATCACGTGCTTAAAAAAAAAAACCATTAGAATCCATGCGTCCGGCACCCTGCATGTAGATTAGGGGGCTGGACGCATGGATGGGGGGGGGGGGGGCATTGAGATCCTACCATTGACCCGAATTCAAGTTGTTGGGGCCTGGTAAAGGAGTTGAAGCCATGTGATGAAGTTCAGGCCAAAGGCAAATCTGCACAGGCATCCCCACAGATACCCCCACTCCACTGAGTCAAATGCCTTAGCAGCGACTACTCCCCGGAGCCTATTGTGTCATGAGATGCCTGAAAGTTGCCTGAAAGTTCATAGAAAGCCTTCTTTTCAGATTGAAATCTGTGTTTTTATTGGGCATGAAGCCCACTTGGTCTGGATGAATCAGTCCAAGTATGACTTTATTAAGGCGCAGAGCTTGAATTTTTAAACCCAGTTGTAGTAGTAAAAAAGTGCGATATGACTCGGGGAGTGTAGGGTCTTTCCGGGGTTCGGGAAGTAAAACTATGAGGGCTTCTCCCATGGAAGCGGGAATAGTGGCGTCAAACATGTGGGCGCACAGTTCTCATAGTCTAGGGACGAGGACCTGTTTGAATTGAGTGTAAAATTCCAAGGTGTACTGTACATAAGTTTAACAATATAAAATCCAATAACATCATCTCATATAAAAAACATTTGTAATGGTATTAGGACTTAGAAAAGCAATCAGCTTGCATGGGGAGTCAAAAAAGGTCTGTAACCATGTCACAAAAATTTCAAAAAGATGTTCCTTATAAACACTGGACCAGAAGAAACTTAATACTGCCCATAGAAGTCAGGATGGCAGAGGCTGGCCAGGGAAACGTAACAAATGAAAAGAAAAATGCATAATTCCAGAGCAACTTTGTGGTTCAGGGGGGCGATCCATCTCTGAAAACCAAACAGTGGTATTGGGTGCAGGGGCCCTGAGAGGAGAAAATGTAAATGATTGTGGGGGGGGGGGGGGGGGCGATAACAACACATGATGTTGCTAGCAATCATTATTGAGTTGCTTAATCTATGAAATAAGGGGGCATACGAGAAGTAGGTCTTGGAAGGCTGGTGTTCACCATAGTACAGGGTAGGAGAAAAGTAGGGGTCTGAAGTTAGCGAGGTCAAGGTGAAAGAGGAAAGGAATGATGTCCAACTTATGGTTCACAGAAGGTGACCGATGCATAGTATTTGTAATGGGGCGAGTCACACGGATCCTCTGCTGACAAAAACACCATGGTAGCAATACAATGGAGCTGCTTAAATCTCTAGGCGGGGTCGGACCAGCTGCTACCCTCAGCTCCAGCCAAGAGTGTGTTGAGTCTGGGTCATCAAAAAAGTGTACTCTGTCCTCTCCCACGTGGTGGATCCGAAGCTGCCTTTTAACTTCAGTGAACTGTGCACATTTCTTCTGAATCAGATCTCGGCTGAGAAATCCGGGAAGACCGCCACATGCATGTTGCCAAAGGGGATGTTACCTTTCTCCCGAGTGACCCGCAATATGGCGTCGGGTTCTCAGTTTTGAAATTTGGCGATAAACATGCATGGAGAAGCTCCATTCAGCGGGGGTCTTGCAGCTAGGCGGTGGGCTAGCTCCACTACGAATGTGGCCGAGAAGTCATAGGTGGTGATCAGCAGGGTCTTCAGGAAGGTTAGTGGGTAGGAGCCTTTGGCCCATTCTGGCAAACCCACAAAGCAAAGATTGCATCTCCTGAGCCTGTCCTTTATGTCATCTTGCTTGTGTAGTAAGGAGTTGAGCTGATGTTCCACATGTTCAAGGCAGCACTCGGCTTCCAAAACCCGTTACTGCAGCTTCTGGAAGTCTTGCCGTTTTCGAGAAATGCCACTCTTACTTCTTCTATCTTACAAGTGAGCGTATTTTGACATAAAGAGATTGCCTCCAATACTTTCGCCATGTCTCTCGCTGCTATTTCAGTGTCTGAGGATGGAGCGGCACCATCTTCCCCAGCTGAGTCTCTCTCCTCATGGCAGAATATGTCGAGTTTAGCGACAGCGTCGGATAATGTTTTTGGAGGGAGACATTGTTGCGCAGGAAGAGGGGGACAACAGCAGGCTAGATGTGTACAAATATCAGGAGGATAGTTCGCAAAATCAATGAATCAGGATGTTGGTCAAGCAGAGCTCTTAGTCAGCACACCCTACGCCATACAGCTACGGGCCCCAGGCCCTCAGCAAGTAGAGGTTTATGATTGAATATCCAGAGAAGTCAAAGTCCCTTAAATAAATGGAGGAGATAGGGGAGGAGTTATCCAAGAAACTGGCAGAAAGTGACAATTGTCTTTGAAGCAGCCGGCATAACTGGCAAAACTGGTCAGGCTTCCAGTCTTGCTCCCATGCTGCCAGTGTCTGGGATAACTCCCCCCTATCTCCTCCATTTTTTTAAGGGACCTTGATTTCTCTGGATATGGACTCATAAACCACTACTTGCTATAAGTAGGGATGATCGAACGGTTCGGGTCGACCATCGGTTCGACCCGAACATTGGCTGTTCGAGGTTCGGCCAAATTTAGAACTTTTTGCTGAAAAGGTTCGGAATTCGGCAACCAGAACCGACCAAAATGCAATGGTTTAGGAAATGGGCTTTAAAAGCCCGTGATTGGACCAGAACCATCAGTAAAAGCCAATTGAGGGGGCAGGAGAATGCTAGGAATGTGATTGGAGTGACTAGGGGGTCCATAGTCCAATCATTAGTGAAAATGCCCCCCAGTATATAAGATAGCCCCCGCCAAATTCCTAGCATTGTTATACAGGGACATGGAAGAGAGTGGAAGCAGTTCTGTGACTTTTGCTACAAAGTGTCATTTAGCAATTTTTAGTGTGAGGAAAGGGATATCTAGTGTAGTTAGGGTGCTATTTTCCACTATAGTTAGCTTTAAATATTCTGTTTCTGTAGGGAAAGTGTTAAGTGTAAGGGGACCGTAGTGTAGTGTTAACTGACTCTGACTGCTATGGCAGGGTGACAAAACCCTTCCATATCAGGGTGACTGCTATATAGAAAAGATTGTTTCTCTTGTGTCACATTCAGAGCACTGATATGGCTTCTCACCGGTCAGCTTGCTTTTTGGCACAGGCGTTTATAGGGCTTTTTTGAGGAGATGTTTGGAGTCAGGCATGACATCTGAACATCTGTGTAGGTGTATATATACATACACCCATGTCTGTATATACACACATACACATATATAGGTGTGAAAGTAGCAGAAACATATGCTTGCGCTAATTAAATAATTAACAGGCATATGGCTCCGCTCCTATAACACCTATATGTGTGTATTTGTGTAAATATATACAAGTGTGTGTGTATATATATATATATATAACCCTATACAGAAGTTCAGATGTTTTGCCTGCCTCCAAAGACCCCAAAAAAATGCCCAAAAAATGTCTGCGCCAAAAAAAAATGCCCAGGTGTGTTCTTGCAGGCGTTTTTTTTTGGTCATTTTTTTGGAGTCTTTGGAGGGAGGCTAAACATCTGAACTTCTGTATAGGGTTATATATACACACACACTTGTATATATTTATACACATACACACATATAGGTGTTATAGGAGCGGAGCCATATTAGTGTGAATTAGCGCAAGCATAGGGTTCTGCTATTTTCACACCTATATATGTGTATGTGTATATATACATACATGGGTGTATATACCCCTACACAGAAGTTCAGATGTTTTGCCTGCCTCCAAAGACCCCAAAAAAATGACCAAAAAAAACGCCAGCTGCAAAAACACACCTGGGCGGTTTTTGTAGCTGGCATTTTTTTGGGCATTTTTTGGGCGTCTTTGGAGGCAGGCATAACATCTGAACTTCTGTGTAGGGGTATATACACCCATGTATGTATGTATACACATACACATATATAGGTGTGAAAATAGCAGAAATCTATGCTTGCGCTAATTCACACTAATATGGCTCCGCTCCTATAACACCTATATGTGTGTATGTGTATAAATATATGCAAGTGTGTATGTATATATAACCCTATACAGAAGTTCAGATGTTTAGCCTCCCTCCAAAGACCCCCAAAAAATGCCCAAAAAATGGCTGCGCCAAAAAAAAATGCCCAGGTGTGTTCTCGCAGGCGTTTTTTTTTTGGGCATTTTTTTGGGGTCTTTGGAGGGAGGCTAAACATCTGAACTTCTGTATAGGGCTATATATACACACACATTTGTATATATTTATACACATACACACATAGGTGTTATAGGAGCGGAGCCATATTAGTGTGAATTAGCGCAAGCATAGATTTCTGCTAATTTCACACCTATATACAGTATGTGTATGTGTATATATACATACATGGGTGTATATACCCCCTACACAGAAGTTCAGATGTTATGCCTGCCTCCAAAGACGCCCAAAAAATGCCCAAAAAAATGCCAGCTACAAAAAACGCCCAGGTGTGTTTTTGCAGCTGGCGTTTTTTTGAGCATTTTTTTTTGGGGTCTTTGGAGGCAGGCAAAACATCTGAACTTCTGTGTAGGGGTATATATATACATACACCCATGTCTGTATATATACACATACACATATATAGGTGTGAAAGTAGCAGAAACATATGCTTGCTCTAATTAAATAATTAACAGGCATATGGCTCCGCTCCTATAACACCTATATGTGTGTATGTGTATAAATATATACAAGTGTGTGTGTATATATAACCCTATACAGAAGTTCAGATGTTTTGCCTGCCTCCAACGACCCCAAAAAAATGCCTGCGCCAAAAAAAAAATGCCCAGGTGTGTTCTCGCAGGCGTTTTTTTGGGCATTTTTTTGGGGTCTTTGGAGGGAGGCTAAACATCTGAACTTCTGTATAGGGTTATATATACACACACACTTGTATATATTTATACACATACACACATATAGGTGTTATAGGAGCAGAGCCATATTAGTGTGAATTAGCGCAAGCATAGATTTCTGCTATTTTCACACCTATATATGTGTATGTCTATATATACATACATGGGTTTATATACCCCTTCACAGAAGTTCAGATGTTATGCCTGCCTCCAAAGACGCCCAAAAAATGCCCAAAAAAAACGCCTGCAACAACACACCTGGGCATTTTTTTTTTGGCGCAAGCATTTTTTTGGGCATTTTTTTGGGGTCTTTGGAGGCAGGCAAAACATCTGAACTTCTGTGTAGGGGTATATATATATATACATACACCCATGTCTGTATATATACACATACACATATATAGGTGTGAAAGTAGCAGAAGCATATGCTTGCGCTAATTAAATAATTAACAGGCATATGGCTCCGCTCCTATAACACCTATATGTGTGTATGTGTATAAATATATACAAGTGTATGTGTATATATATATAACCCTATACAGAAGTTCAGATGTTTTGCCTGCCTCCAAAGACCCCCAAAAAATGCCTGCGCCAAAAAAAAATGCCCAGGTGTGTTCTTGCAGGCGTTTTTTTTTGGGCATTTTTTTGGGGTCTTTGGAGGCAGGCAAAACATCTGAACTTCTGTATAGGGTTATATATACACACACACTTATATGTATTTTACACATACACATACAGTATATAGGTGTTATAGGAGAGAAGCCATATTAGTGTGAATTAGCGCAAGCATAGATTTCTGCTATTTTCACACCTATATATGTGTATGTGTATAAATACAGACATGGGTGTATGTATATATACGTGAAACAAACAAAGATAAAATTCCCAGTTCAATTTGCCAACCAGTCTGCTTACCAACCAAATTGGCCTGTCTAACAGTTTGCGTCAATACAGGGGTTTAGTTAGCACACATTTGCAAACGCATGTGAAAGCTGCAGGGCCACGTCAAGGCTCCCTGTTACCTGCAGTCCTAACTCTAATGAATTTTAAAGAGTCTCCACAGTGGGAGCACATGCAAGCTAATGGATAGATAGGGGGCAGGTGAGCCTGGAGGTGGCCCATCCCTCCTGAAAGGTAATTGGGGGCATAATGGAAGCCCAGCTGATAGTATTACAGCAAAGGCACCCAGTATGTCCACTCACCAGTACACATATACAACAAAGAAAATGGCCACTGCCCCCACCCACGTTTGCAAATGTGTGCTAACTAAACCCCTGTATTGACGCAAACTGTTAGACAGGCCACTTTGGTTGGTAAGCAGACTGGTTGGCAAATTGAACTGGGAATTTTATCTTTGTTTGTTTCATGTGCGTTGCCCTTCCATGTGTTCTTTGCTATGAAGGCCAGTTATAGGTGGGGGCAGTGGCCATTTTCTTTGTTGTATGTATATATACCCCTACACAGAAGTTCAGATGTTTTGCCTGCCTCCAAAGTCCCCCACAAAATGCCCAAAAAAACGCTTGCTACTAAACCGGCAAGGTGTGAAAATAGAGGAGCCTGTTCTATAAGTGACATAATACAAATGATCTTTTTTTTATGGTTCTGGACATGCTACAGAGCTGAAACTTCACATGTACACTTTTTAGACCCCCCCCCCCCCCCATACACGAAATCCAAAGTCAAAATCCAAAAATCTCTTTTTTTTTTTTCAATAATTGGCTCTCTATCAAAAATGACAATTTTTAAGAACTTTTTTTTGTGTGATTAATAGTCCCTGGGGCATGACCCAGAACCCTAGGCACTTTTTAGGGGCATTTATTGGGTTTTAGGGCTTCAAAATGGTGTTTTTTGATTACCGAAGTTTGGGTCCCATTGATTTCAATGGGGTTCTGAAATCCGGGCCGAACTTTCGGTAAGTTCGGATGTTCTGGCCGAACCGAACTTTTGAAAAGTTTGATCATCCTTAGCTATAAGTACAGCTTGGATATCTCAAGATCCACATGGATGGCTAAGTACATTTTCTCTACTTGAGCGTTATATGGCTTGGAAACACTTCTTTGATCTAAACTGATGGCTCATCACAGCATGGTCCTATTGGGGTGTTTGGAGTGATTGGACTCCGCCCTATCCAAGCTGGAAAGCAATCTCTTGTCTGCTGACCTACTACCACTCAAGGATTTGGCTCCCTTAAAGTAAAAGTTCAATCTCCCAAATGGGGCTTTCTTGTACACCAGAACTGTTCAACATTACTGTCTTAATGTATTATTATCTTTGTATTCAAATGTTTTCCTGAAAACCCTAATAAAAATCTTTTGAAACTAAACTGATGGCTCCCACAATGGGCAATGATGAATTATGTACCACACAGTTATGCCTGATGTTTGATATACAGTATATGCCATTATTCACTCAGACTTCATGCTGCTTTTTTTGGGGGTTGGTCTCCTAACACATTTCATTGAAACAAATTTTATTGAAGGACAACCTAATGGATTCTAAATGCCATTAGCCACATGTAGTGGCCCATCAAATTTTATTTTACTGCATGGGGATTGGTCTCAATCTACAGCCAGGGGCTGACTGGCAACTTTCGGGCCAGGGGGGCAAGTACAAACCAGAGGTCCATGGTGCAGCAACTCTGGATATAAAAAGAGATGGGACAACTAGAAAAAGAGGTGTTGCCCAAAAAAAGCGCCATTAGTTAGAGTAACAGGGGTGTAGCAAAAGATGGGTCTACAAAAAGCCAACGAAACCAATTGTAAATGAAAAAAATCTAATTTTATTGAATAAACAGAACAAAATGAACGGTTTCATGGTAAATAAATAAAACCTCGCCACTAAAATGAACCAAGTGGTAGTTAAAAACAAAACAAACGCAAATGTAGGTGAACTGCAGACACCTGAAGAGCAATCCAAATAGTCACAAATGGTAATACATCACAGATAAATAACAGAAATTGGCAGTGCAAGACCAAATGGACCCAAGTAAGGGTAGAGATTCAGCCGAAGGCAGCCACCCAGTGACAGACCAAATAGAGGGGTCGACACCCGGGTGAGTAGCAGTCACCTGAAAAGCAATCCAAATGATCACACCATGTGAAGGATCACAAATAATATGACATAACTTGCGGTTCAAAATCTGAGGGAACCCGCATTGGGGCAGAGGCTCGGCTAAAGGCAGCCATCCTGCGTCAAGCAAAAAGTGGTGCTCGACCCATGGGTAGCGACGAACATACCGAGCCAGGAGCAAAACCTAACAATGTAGAAGTAGATGGCACTGACTGAATGGAAGAAGCAACAAGTGAAAAATGAAATTGGCAATAAAAAATATTGAAAATAGAATGCCAAGCCTGGGCACTAAAAATAAAGCGCCATAGGATAAATGTCTCCATTTCCTCAGATACCGTCAACCTCATATGTAGGGAGGCATAAGCCAAAGGGGGGGAAAAGTGAGCGGAATGATTACCCACATCAATGAGGACACCAGAAACACTCTGTAATTAGCTGGATGGACCTATAGTAGACTTAGGCAATATAATGTATAAATGTTACATAGTTACATAGTAGGTGAGGTTGAATAAAGACAATAGTCCATCCAGTTCAACCTGTGTAGGTGTGTGTGGCTGTAATCATCTCACATAGCCCTGAATGTTCTGATCCTTGAGATGTACGTCTAAGAGTCTTTTGAAAGCCACCATACTACCCGCAGAAACCACCTCTTGTGGTAGAGAATTCCACAATCTTGTAGCCCTAACAGTAGAACCCCCCACGTTGCCTGAGGTTAAAACGCTTCTCCTCTAATCGCATTGTATGCCCTCGAGTCCTCATGCAATCCCTTCGACTGAACAGCTTTTTTTCTAAGCTGAGATCCCCATTGAGATATTTATAAATTGCTATCATGTCCCCCCTCAGGCGTCTCTTCTCCAGGGAGAATAAATCAAGTGATTGCAGACGCTCTTCATAATTTAGGTCCTCCAATCCCCTAATTAGTTTAGTTGCCCTTCTCTGGTCTCTCTCCAGCTCCAACACATCCCTCCTGAGGACTGGCGACCAGAACTGGACAGAATACTCCAGATGTGGTCGGACCAGAGTTTAATAAAGTGGAAGGATTATAGTCTTATCTCTGGAATACATCCCTTTCTTTATGCATGCTAATATGCTGGCTTTGGCAGCTGCCGCTTGACATTGCATGCTATTGCCTAATCTATCATCAACCAAGACTCCCAGATCTTTCTCCATTTTTGATTCCCCCAAGGGTTCCCCTCCTAACGTGTATTATGCTTTTATGTTTCTAGTCCCCAAGTGCAAAACCTTACACTTCTCCACATTAAACCTCATTTGCCAAGTCGTTGCCCACTCCGTTATTTTGTCCAGGTCATTCTGTAGGATATCTGCTTCATGCTGTGCAGTTATTGCCCTGGCCAATTTTGTGTCATCTGCAAAAACTGATATCGAACTCCTGATCCCGACCTCAATGCTGTTTATGAATAAATTGAACAAGGTTGGTCCCAGGACTGAGCCTTGGGGGACCCCGCTTACTACCTCAGACAAGTCTGAGTATGCGCTGTTTATTACCACCCTTTGGACACGCCCTTTTAGCCAGTTCCATATCCAAGAGCAAACCCTGCTATCGATACCTGCAGACCTTATTTTATAAATTAAGCGCTTATGGGGAACTCTATCAAACGCTTTAGCGAAATCCAAGTACACCACATCCACTGGTCTGCCCCTATCTAGCTCACAGCTCACCTCCTCGTAGAATGTTAAGAGATTGGTTTGACAAGAACACCCATTTGTAAACCCGTGCTGATTACTGCTGATGATGTTGTTGTCTTTAGCAAACTCTACGATATAGTCCCATATCATCCCCTCCATAAGTTTACATACTGTTGATGTCAAACTGACAGGCCTCTAATTTCCCGGGATATGCCTCTGACCCTTTTTGAATATCGGAATCAAGTTAGCTTTCCTCCAATCCCCTGGTACATCTCCTGTCCTAATACTGCCAGCAAAGATCAGGAACAGTGGTCTAGATATAACCTTACTGAGTTCCTTGAGTACTCTCGGATGTACGCCATCCGGGCCCGGTGATTTGTTTGTGTTAAGTTTATCCAGCCTTTCCCTGATTTCACCCTCTTTTAGCCATAGTGGCAAGTCCTGTGTATTACTACTAACCATACAGTCATGGTCAGTGTACCCCTCCTTTTCCTGTGTAAAGACTGACGAGAAAAAAACATTCAGCACGGTTGCTTTTTCAGTGTCCTCTGTAACCATCCTCCCATCATTGTTAATTATGTGTGCAATATGCTCTGCCCTATTTTTTTTGCTGTTGATATATTTAAAGAATTTCTTTGTTTTTTTTTTTTTTACTATCCTCCGCTATTTGTCTCTCAAAGTTGATTTTAGCCATCTTGATTTCGTGTTTACTTTTCTTATTTGCCTCCTTGTATTGCTTGAAATCCGATACTGTGCCCTCTGCTTTATATTTCTTGAAGGCCAATTTTTTCCACTAATAAGTTTTTTAACGCTACGGTTTAGCCAGCCAGGTTTGGTTTTGTCTCTTCTAAATTTATTTCCCATAGGAATGCACTGCAAGATGCATTTGCTTAATATGTTCCTAAAGCATTCCCATTTTCCCTCTGTGGTCAGTGATCCCAGGGTTTGGTCCCAGTTTACCCTTTCCATCAATGAGTACAATTTTGCAAAGTTTGCCCTTCTGAAGTTTAGGGTTCTTATGTTCCTCACTTGCCTTGTTATATTGTTATTTACACTAAATGTGATCATCCTGTGATCGCTAGAGCCCAGGTAGTCCTGGACTCCTACCTCCAAGATTAGGTCTGGGTCATTAGTGATCAATAGATCCAGGACTGCGTTTTCCCTAGTCGGAGAGTCCACCGACTGTGACATGTAATTATCCTGTAAGGTTTCCGTGAATAGACGGGCCTTCTGTGAGTGTGTAGTCCCCTCTTCCCAGTCAATGTCGGGATAATTGAAGTCCCCCAATATGATGACTAATCCCAGTTTTGCCACTTTACCCAATAGTGCTAAAAATTCCAGCTCTACCTCCTCCCCTTGTTTAGGTGGCCTATAGCAAACCCCCACAATTACTTTTCCCTTTTCTCCTTCCCTATGGAGTTCTACCCACACAGATTCTAAATCCATGCTCATCCCTTCCGTAATGTCACTCCTCTCTATCACCCTTACATTGTTATTGACATAGACACATACCCCTCTCCCTCTTTTTCCTACCCTGTCCTTCCAGGACACCGAATACCCTTGGATATTGGCCACCCAGTCATGTGAGGGGTCGAACCAAGTCTCTGTTATTCCCACAAGGTCTATGTCATCCTCATGTACTAACATTTCCAACTCATCCATTTTATTAGCTAGGCTCCTGGCATTAGCATATACCCCTCTTAGTTTTACGGAAGTTAAACGTGATTGGTGGTTATGTTTATTCCTGTTTGGTCTGAGGATTTCCCACACAGACCTACCAATTGATGTTATGGACCTACTGTCGCTGCTGACTCTACAACTGCCTTCAGTCCTTTGCTCCCTCCTGACTCTACTTCTGAGCCAGATGGTATCTAATAAATCTCAAAATTGGCCACAGCATGGATCAGCTAGTGAAGAGGATGCAAATGAGAACCAATGGCGTGTAAAATAAGCTGAAATGAACTCAAAGAAAGAGCAAAAAGATAAGTACTACATTCATGTAAAGGAATAAACCCAATCAATCCACTAGACATGAAGCACTGAAATGCATAAAATAAATATGATAAACCTGTTTGAGCGGGGTCTCTGCAATATGGAGCTGAGTCATCCTGCCGGTTTTCTTTGAGGGCTCACCGTTTGCCGTGTCACTATCATCCTGACCAGAGGAGTTCACCTTTTACCCTCCCATTGTTTCTTGGTCGGCTAAAACATGCTACTGTGAGTGGTTCCTGACCCTTTGGAGTGATCTGCTGCTCAGTCAGCCGGGCGCTGACTGTGTGGACAGGACCCTTGCATATGTTATACAATGATTTGATGCACTTTTCTTTTGGAGTGGTCTGCTATCATCTTTTCTGCTTTCAGTGCCAGTTCACACTAGTGCGGCTGCGGAGATCGCATGTAATTCGGAGCACACTGCTCCTTCATTACATGCGATCTCCTGTGCGGATGCAAATTCAGCCATACACTTTGTATGGCTGAAATTCGCACTGCACCCGCACAAAAGAAGCACAGGACACTTTTTTTCAGCCGCATCAGGATCGGATCCTGTGCGAACTGTCAGATCGCACTGCGATATGCGATCAAACTGGGGGTGTCGTTAACATTTAATTGACACCCCCTGCATATCGCATATGGCAGTGTGAACTGCCAGATGTGCATTTGCGATGCGGGAACAGGCTGCGAATTCGCAGCCTTACTGCATCGCACAAGTGTGAACCAGCACTTAAGAGACAAGTGACAGCAATATTATTTACAAACACTTCACTATTGAACTGCTACAAGAGTCTCCTGTGTGTGATGATTCATTTTTACTTGTTTCAGTTTGGGCTTGTTTTTGCAGTGATTTTATGCTGGCCGGCGGGCTATTCCATCCTGCAAGTTTGCTTTATTATAGTGCACTCCCCATACTGCTTTTATTACAAACCTTAAGGCCCGTACACACAATAAGAAATTCTGAAGGGAAATTTCGCCCGACGACCGATCTGCCGATTTTCGGATTGCTAGTATGGTGCTTCCGACAGCCGACTCCTACTTTTCGGCCGAAAAAATCCTGGTGTGCAGGCTATATAATTTTTGTCGTCCGTCAACACAACGTCCGATTTTCGTGCAGTCAGTACAGAATTCGTCAGACAAAAATCAAAAATCTGAACACACATGATCGGAAGTAATTAACGACCCGGAAGACTTTTTGTCCGAAAACTAGCCATTGTATCAAGAAAGAACTTTCGTCTCGCGGCAGGCAAATTAATTTTTGAAATGCGGTGCACATGCTCATCTTGGTTAATGTGAGAAGAAGGAAGCTGCTGCTCATAATTGTATACTTTATAATTAAAGAGGCATGTGTTCTGTTATGATGATTAGGGATGATCAAACGGTTCGGGTCGACCATCGGTTTGACCCGAACAATGACTGTTCCAAATTAGGCAACCAGAACCGACCAAAATGCAATGGGACAGGAACTGGGCTTTAAAAACCTGTGATTGGACCAGAAACCACCAGTAAAAGCCAATTGAGGGGGCAGGAGGATGCTAGGGGGTCCAGAGGCCAATCAGTAGTGAATACGCCCCCCAGTATATAACATAGCCCCGCCAAATCTCTAGCATTGTAATACAGGGGCTGTGGAAGAGAGTGGAAGCAGTTCTGTTACTCCTGCTTCAAAGCGTCATTTAGCAATTATCAGTGTGAGGAAAGGGATATCTAGTGTAGTTAGGGTACTATTTTCCACTATAGTTAGATTTAATAATCTAGTTTCTGTAGGGAAAGTGTTAAGTGTCAGGGGACTGTAGTGTAGTGTAGGGTTAACTGACTCTGACTGCTATGGCAGGGTGACCAAACCCTTACATGTCAGGGTGACCGCCATAGAAAGCCATAGAAAGCCATAGAAAAAAGATAGTTTCTATTAGAATTGCAATAGAGCAGGATAGTGGCTTCGCCCCTGTGACACCCGGCTTTTTGTTGCAGGCGTTTTATTGGGCTTTTTTGTGGACGCGTTTGGAGGCAGGCATAACATCTCAACTTCTGTGTAGGGGTATATATATACACACACACATGTATGTATATATACACATATATAGGTGTGAAAGTAGCAGAACCCTATGCCTGCGCTAATGAAATAATTAACAGGCATAGGACTACGCTCCTATCACACCTATATGTGTGTATGTGTATAAATACATATAAGTGTGTGTATATATACCCCTATACAGAAGTTCAGATGTTATGCCTGCCTCCAAAGATGCCCAAAAAATGCCCAAAAAAAATGCCTGCAACAACATACCTGCGTTTTTGTAGCAGGGCATTTTTTGGGCATCTTTGGAGGCAGGCATAACATCAGAACTTCTGTGTAGGGGTATATATATATACACACACACACATGTATGTATATATACACATACACATATATAGGTGTGAAAGTAGCAGAACCCTATGCCTGCGCTAATGAAATAATTAACAGGCATAGGACTATGCTCCTATCACACCTATATGTGTGTATGTGTTTAAATACATATAAGTGTGTGTGTATATATATATACCCCTATACATAAGTTCAGATGTTATGCCTGCCTCCAAAGACACCCAAAAAAACGCCTGCAACAACACACCTGGGCACCCTAACCCTAACCCTTACCCTAACCCTTACCCTTACCCTAAGCCTGTGAATGTGTGTTAATAAAAAATGTTTACACTCAACAATGTGTGTTATAATATTTCTTTGCCTTGCCGTGGGGGGAGGGGGGGCAGGTCTAAAGCTGTGTAAAGTGGCACAAAATGTATGATGGCTGTCCTGTTTACATAGTTGAATGTTAATTAAAGCATTTTAGTTTGTGTGTATAATTATCAGCCTGCCAGAATGAGTGTTCCTTCTGGACCAGTGGCCATCTAACAAGTGATATTCACTAGTACACTGAGTGCACAATGATATCTGTCGACTGAGTGGCAATCAGTCTACACATATCCAGGTTCGATTTAAGGACTAGCACTCATAGGATTCTATATGTCAGTGTGATAGGTACTAACACTCAGTGTACTGAGATCAGTGTAATATATAGTGAATCGCAGCTTCGTTTGTTCATTTCCCTTTAGATTACCAATATATAACACTTATATCTCTACACTGAGCGAATTTCACATAACACTGACATCTCCTTACATTAGTGGGCAGTGAGAAGGATGTCATAAATTAACACAACATAACAGGTGGAGCTAAGTTGTTATTACACTAATGGGTTAAGAAAAAAACACAAACAATGTATGGGGACCTTCTAGCCAATGGCCACCAATGTAAGGAGACATTGGGTGGACCTTGGGTGTGACCTACTTTACTATGTGAGAGGGCTTATCTAATTTACCTGGGGGGCTGAAGGCCCTGGTCTTTTGGCCACCTAGCAATGCCCCAGAGCTTTGAAATTTCATGTTTTGCATATTAAATTGTATAAAAATTATATTAATCAAGATACTTGACATATGGACCCAAATGCACAAGTTTCTTACAAAATCTGGATTATCTTTAGTGAAACGTGCTTAAAAATAATTACGATATAGTGACCTCGTGAATCAGTTAAGGTCTAATTTCACTATAGGAGCAAGTGGTAAACCAAACACACATGGTAAAAATCTAATTTTAACAGCTGGGGAGAGACAACAGTAGATAAACACACTGATAAATGTATTAACCCTCAAAAAGTCACACATATATAACACATGATGAACAAAAAACATGTTTATTTTGGCATGTACCCAAAATATTTAAATACACACTCTTGAATAAATGCAAATTTTTTTAATGCACAAATAATAAAATATTTATACAAATTAGACTGTATCGGGCAGGAATTGCTGCCAAGAAATGGCCCCTCTACCAACAAAATAGTCGACATATTGTTGTCTAACATCACGGGCACTTCTGGAGTCCAAGCCAGAACGGGCTACTTCCATTGGTGTCATTGGATCGACAGGCCCACGTGCTTCAGCCTCTACACTAGGCCCTGGCATGGCAGGATCACTCTCAATTGGCTGACATATATCTCTGCATGCCTGCGCAAAAAATTATGAAAGATGCAGCAGCAGAGGACCACATGATTGACTTTGTATAATGCCAGATGGATGGAGCTGAGGAAAAGTCTAAATCTATTTGACATAATTCCAAAGGCATTCTCCATCACTCTTCTAGCACGGGATAGCCGGTAATTGAAAATCCTTTGCTCGGGGGTGAGGTTTCTCAGAGGGAATGGCTTCAAAAGATGTTCCCCAAGAGCAAAGGCATTATCAGCCACGAAAACAAAATTGAGACCCTCAATTGTTTGCTCCCTGGATGGCAAGTTGAGAGTGCCATTTTGTAGCCGCCGAGCTAACTCGGTTTAGTCAATGACTCCCCCATCAGAATTGCGGCCATTCTTTCCAATGTCCAAAAACATAAACTCATAATTAGCATTAACAGTTGCAAGCATTACAATGCTAAAAAAACCTTTATAATTATAATAATAGGATCCCGAATTAGGTGGTGGGACGATGCGGACATGCTTGCCATCAATAGCACCCCCAAAATTCAGAAAATCCCACTGCTCCTGGAATTTGTCAGCAACTTCCTGCCACTGCTCTACGTTGGTCGGAAACTGTTGGAAAATAATTAAAAAAAACAATTAGTGCTTGTGCACATCACATTATTACACACACATTTGGCACAGAAATGCATATGCAACTTTAAGATAAGAACAACATGAAGGGAATCTTTAGCATTTTGGGGTATGTCATCTACATACATTTAATTTTCGCCTCCTAATTAGAGATGGCCTTGCGGTTTGCCCGGCGGTCGGTTCGCGGCGAATTTTGCTTGTTCGCTACCCGCCAAATTTGTGACCACATGGCGTCGTTCGCGCCGGCCATATTTGTTTACATTGGGGAGAACTTTGACCCGTGACACAGTCGTCAGGTGGAACGGGACAGCCAATTGAAACATTCCAGCACATGGACAGTCCCCCTACCCTATAAATAGACCCGATCTGGCGGCCATTTCACATTCCACTTTCTGCCAGTGTAGGGAGAGGTCTGCTGTGCTCATCAGGGAGAGTTTGCTAGAAACATATAGCGTTGTGAAGATTCACAAAAGTCCTTTCCAGGGCTGGTATTTTTCAGTATAGGTCTACTAGTATCTTTTGAGCTTAAGGAGAGGTATCCAGTGGTTGCTTTAGGGGCAGTTAGAGATCGCCTGCAGTCACAAATCGCTCTGTCAATGTCCACAAAAGCCCTTTTGAGGGCTGGTATTTCGGTATAGGTCTAGTATCTTTTGAGCTTAGGGAGAGGTATCCTGTGGTTGCTTTAGGGGCAGTTAGAGATCGGCTGTAGTCACACGCAAATCGCTTTGTCAATGTCCAAAGTCATTTAAAATGCTCCAATGTCGTTTTAGGGTCTATTACAGTCTCTTTACTATAGGGCTAGGTATCCTGTGGTTGCTTTAGGGGCAGTTAGAGATCGGCTGCAGTCACACAGAAATCGCTTTGTCAATGTCCACAAAAGTCATTTAAAATGCTCCAATGTTGTTATAGGGTCTATTACAGTCTCTTTAGTATAGGGGCAGGTATCCAGTTGTTGCTTTAAGGGCAGTTAGAGATCGGCTGCAGTCAAACACAAATTGCTCTGTTAATGTCCACAAAAGTCATGTAAAGGGCTGCAAATGTTTTGGTATTGCTGTGCAGTGCACTAAAAAGGGGGGGGGGTTGGGGGTAATCCACAGTATAATATACTTTGTAGAAAGCATATTATAGTGGATTAGTACTATTATTGTGCACTGTGCAGCATTGTGACAGGTGTGGTGGTGAGACTGAGCGTTTCTGCAGCAACACTACACACAGTGACAAAAGCACTTATAACGTATTATAACTGGTGTGATAGACCAATTGACCCCCCCCCCATGCCACATATTGAAGTGGGGTGTAAAATTTTTCAAGTGTATTTGTGTCATGCAACAATATTGCCTAGTTTGCTGAGTCTGGTACACACCGCGCTTAACTCACTGGCCAATTTTTTGAACTGGTGTGCTACACCAATGCTCCCCCCCCCCCAATACCACATATTGAAGTGGGGTGTTATTTAACAGTATAAATTTCTAAGAGTGTATTTTAGTCCTGCAAAAATTTGGCCTCCAGCTGTGTAAACACAGTGACAATAGTTACTGGCCAATTATTTGTAGAACTGGTGTAATAAACCTGTGCCCCCCCCCCCCCCATGCCACATATTGAATTGAGGTGTTATTTAACAGTATACTTTTCTAAGATTGTATTTTAGTCCTGCAAACATTTGGCCTCTTTTTCTGTGTTAATTCTGCTACACACAGTGACAACAGTTACTGGCCAATTATTTGTAGAACTGGCGGACTGACAGACCGGCAGATAGGGAAGAAATGCAGGCAGAACTTGCATTGCAGAAAAGGTAGAAAGCAGACTGCAAATGTATCAGGAGCGAGCCATCAACCATGTACAGTCACATCTGGCGCTCCCAGGACGCCGGCACATGGCTCCGCAGTGTGGGCTTTTATTAATGTGTCCGTTGCTGACACCAGTGTTGCCATCTGCAGCCTTTGCAGTCAACGCATAAGTCGCGGTAAGCCCAACACTCACCTAGGGACAACCGCCTTAAGAAGGCATCTGAAATCCCATCACCAAGCCCAGTGGGAGCAAAACTGTCAGAACCCACAAAGCCACACTCCATGCTCTCACCATCCAGCCTCTTCTCCTTCTCCTCCCCCTTCTCCTGTCTCCTCACAGTTGTCCAACACTCCACCTTCTATGATGCCGTCGTCAAGTTTTTCTGGAAAAAGGCAGGCTTCTGTGGTTCAAATGTTGGAGCGTAAAAAAGGTGTCCGACAGGTGTCCGACTACATCGGGTTAACGGCCAATGTGGACGCTCTGAGGAGTGATGAACCCTTGGACTACTGGGTGGGCAGGCTTGACCTCTGGCAAGAGCTTGAACAATTTGCAATGGAACTGTTGGCTTGCCCCCAATCCAGTGTCCTGTCCGAAAGGACGTTCAGCGCAGCAGGGGGGATCGTGACCTATAAGCGCACTCGCCTAGCTCATGACAGTGTAGACTAGTACTACCTCACATTTATAAAAATGAATGAGGCATGGATCTCTGAGGAATTCA
The DNA here is from genome assembly GCF_965119305.1 of Pelophylax lessonae. Lineage (NCBI taxonomy): Eukaryota > Metazoa > Chordata > Amphibia > Anura > Ranidae > Pelophylax > Pelophylax lessonae. Next base: position 131,214,764 of record NC_138777.1, read on the forward strand.
ACACATGTGACCAATAGACCGGGTTTCATCGAAATTCCTCATGCCAGGCCACAAATATCCGAAATACCGCCATCCACCCACAACAATTCCTGGTCCTTGGCTTTGCTAAATACAGTGGCATAAAAGGCATTTCATGTCCATTGAATGGCTAATTTTTGCAGCCTATACAGGCCGACACTTACTGTTCTGTGTACTGTGAATGCCTACTGTACCTCTAGCCATCATATACTACATTCTTTGCTGTCAGTTCAACCCATGTGAGCTCATTTTTGCAGCCTAAATAGCCCGCCACCAACTTGTGTATACTGTGAACGCCTACTGTACCTCTAGCCATCATATACTACGTTCTTTACTGTCAGTTCAACCCATGTGAGCTCATGTTTGCGGCCTAAACAGCCCGCCACCAACTTGTGTATACTGTGAACGCCTACCATACCTCTAGCCATCAAAAACTACGTTTTTTGCTGTCAGTTCAAACAATGTGAGCTAATTTTTGGAGCCTATACAGGCCGACACTTACGGTTCTATGTACTGTGAACACCTACCATACCTCTAGCCATCAAAAACTAAGTTTTTTGCTGTCAGTTCAAACCATGTGAGCTAATTTTTGCAACCTATACAGGCCAACACTTACTTCTGTATACTGTGTGAATGCCTAATGTACCTTCAGCCACAGAATACTATGTTCTTAGCTGTCAGGTAAACGCATGTGGGTTAATTTTTGGGGCCTGGAATGGCCGACACTTACTTCTTTATCCTGTGAATGCCTAATTTTTCAGACTGGAAATGAAAAACAATGGGTCTGTAAAGGTTCCACCAAATTGTGGAATGGATGCGGACCCATTTTACAGATGTGTTAAAGGACCCTATATGTATTAGACAATGTATTTACCGGCTGCTGTCAGTTCTGGCTGATTTATGAAAAATATATATATATATTTTTTGCTGTAAAAAAATAAATAAAAATTTAGGGCAACTTTTTCAATTGCAATACTTCTGTAGCTGCAAATATGACCTAAAGGTTTTTAAAGTTTGCCTCCCATTAAAGTCAATGGGGCCCGCCGCGAACTCACGGTTTGCGGACTTTTGAGAAAATTTGCGGCTGGCGTTCGCGAACCGCCCCGGCCGATGTTCGTCCTTTACTACTCCTAATGTCATAATATTGTAATTCACCAGCTACAGCATTTGTATATGCTGACTTTTACATTTAGCATGGGTGGGTGGGTAAAACTATGCTGTCAAACACCATTAAGGGCTTGTGCCTACTGAACGTTTTTACATCAGAAAATAAACATACACAATCATAGGTTTAACTGGATGGACTGATGTCTTTTATAAACCTCATAAACTATGTAAAAAAATAAAAATAAAAAGGGATAATGGGTTCTGGGAACGTCAGAAAATGACACAGATAAAATATACTGTTAACAGGCTATGCATTTAGGGACACATAGGAGAGGATGCTGGGGTGGTTACTGGCTAATTTTAAAAATGCTTAGGAAAATATATAGCTTTGCTACTATGTGCATGAGGCCAGAGGGCAGTTACAAAATAATGACATATGTAATTTGATGTACATCCAAAATAAACTAAATTATGTTGACATGAAAAATACATGAATGTAATATAAAAATAAGAAACATACCTTGATATAGTCCTTCTGCAAGACTTTAATGATAGCAGAGCAGGTCTCAGGGATGATGACTCCAAGAGCTTGGGGGGAGATACCTGTGGTGAACTTGAGATCCTGCAGGCTTCTCCCTGTTGCAAGATATCTCAATGTTGCAATTAGCCTTTGCTCAGGAGTAATTGCAACCTGCATACATGAAGACAGTGAAAACATGGATCCGTCATCCTCAAATAATTCCTGAAGACATCAGGATTATTTTCCTGTAGCTCCCGCAGCAAGGGCATGTGGGAATATTGCTCACGGTTGAGCAACCAATTTTTGGTCCAGGAGGTCCTCTTTTTCTTCTTCTTGCAAAGAACTCGGCTTAGAGCAATTACTCCCAGCCCAACAACAGCAAGAGTAGAATCCTCGGTCATCATAATTGCTTCTTGAACGATGTCTCGGAATATAGCGTGTCGTTTACCAAACAAATGCTACCGAAATCAGCGCAAGATGCCCAGAAGGGTCACGGCCAAAAACTCACTTCCTCTTTTGTAGCGTTGGACGTAGTTAGTCATCTTTTGTCGGAAGACAAAATTCGTATGCAGTCTAGAACACATTCCAACCAACGGATACGCACTCTCGACAAAAGACGGACGAGCAGTCGGTGGAAATTGGTAGCGTGTGTACTGGGCTTTAGTCTGTTATGTGGCTCCAGCGGACTCTCCCATCTTCTAGTATACACCTGCCGATTTTGATTGTTGAAGAAGTTTATTTGCTCACATATCACTCCATGAGCCACCACACAGGAAAGTGACTCTTTATGGGATGTACTTCATTCAAGTCAGTGTTTTTTGTTCAGTGGATTGACTCTGCACCATTTTTCTATATATGATTAGCCTCATCGTCCTGATAGACTCTTTCATTGTCCTGTATACATTTGCTGAACCTGCACATTGAAAGGGATCACCTGTTCATCATTGTCTCCATGAGTCGTTGTTTAGGAGAATGACCCTTTATCATATTTATTTTATGCATTTCAGTGCTTCATGTCTAGTGGATTGATTGGGTTTATTCCTTTACATGATTGCAGTACTTATCTTTTTGCTCTTTCTCTGAGTTAATTTCAGCTTATTTTACACGCCATCGGTTCTCATTTGCATCCTCTTCACTAGCTGATCCATGCTGTGGCCAATTTTGAGATTTATTAGATACCATCTGGTACATTTATACATTATATTGCCTAAGTCTACTATAGGTCCATCCAGCTAATTACAGAGTGTTTCTGGTGTCCTCATTGATGTGGGTGATCATTCCGCTCACTTTTCCCCCCCTTTGGCTTATGCCTCCGTACATATGAGGTTGACGGTATCTGAGGAATTGGAGACATTTATCCTATAGTGCTTTATCTTTAGTGCCCAGGCTTGGCATTCTATTTTCAATATTTTTTATTGCCAATTTAATTTTTCACTTGTTGCTTCTTCCATTCCGTCAGTGCTGTCTACTTCTACATGTTAGGTTTTGCTCCTGGCTCGGTATGTTCGTAGCTACCCATGGGTCGAGCACCACTTTCTGCTTGACGGAGGATGGCTGCCTTCAGCCTAACCTCTGCCCCAATGCGGGTTCTCTCTGATTTTGAACCACAAGTTATGTCATATTATTTGTGATCCTTCACATTGTGTGATCATTTGGATTGCTTTTCAGGTGACTGTTACTCGCCCGGGTGTCGACCCCTCTATTTGGTCTGTCACTGGGTGGCTGCCTTCGGCTGAATCTCTACCCTTACTTGGGTCCATTTGGTCTTGCACTGCCAATTTTGTTATTTATCTGTGATGTATTACCATTTGTGACTATTTGGATTGCTCTTCAGGTGTCTGCAGTTCACCTACATTTGTGTTTGTTTTTAACTACCACGTGGTTCATTTTAGTGGCGAGGTGAAAGGTTTTGTTTTATTTATTTACCATGAAACCGTTCATTTTGTTCTGTTTATTCAATAAAATTTGATTTTTTTCATTTACGATTGGTTTCGTTGGCTTTTTGTTCTTGTTTTTTTGGCTTTTTTGCTCGACCCATGGGTAGCTACGAACATACCGAGCCAGGAGCAAAACCTAACATGTAGAAGTAGACAGCACTGACGGAATGGAAGAAGCAACAAGTGAAAAATGAAATTGGCAATAAAAAATATTGAAAATAGAATGCCAGGCCTGGGCACTAAAAATAAGGCGCCATAGGATAAATGTCTCCAATTCCTCAGATACCGTCAACCTCATATGTACGGAGGCATAAGCCAAAGGGGGGGAAAAGTGAGCGGAATGATCACCCACATCAAAAGGCATCTTTTGCTACACCCCTGTTACTCTAACTAATGGTGCTTTTTTTGGGCAACACCTCTTTTTCTAGTTGTCCCATCTCTTTTTATATGCTGCTTATCTGCCATTTTAGTTCCGCTCTTATTTGAGCAAGTGGGTATTTTGTATGTGCATTTAATTTATTGATTGGATTTTTTTCTACAAGTCATTATTATTCATACCTTCCCTCTCTTTGTTTGTTGTCATTTATGCAGCATCTCGGCCCCCTCTCACTCTCCCCCTTCCCCGTCTCCTTCTGACTCCCATTCCAGGCTGAAGCTCTGCTCCAGGTACTGTCTACTCACCAGCCAAATCTGGTTCCCGACCTGGTCAGCGGGGGAGCTGGGACAGCTTGGACGGGGCTTCCTGGGGGAGGAGAGTCTCCAGTGGGTCATAGAACCAGCCTCTGCTCAGACACAGTCTACACCATCCATGCGGGGGAAAAGGCCTGCGCTCTGTCCTTGTCTTCATCCCACACTCAGTAGGTCAGCAGTGGGGACTTTTTAGTTCTTTTCACCAGTAATCCTTTAGGCATGTCTTTGGCAGAAGCGGCCTTTTTACAGGACATCAGAGTGGCCCGGGGGGCAGATTCCCCCCTGCCCCCTGGCCCAGTCCTCCTCTGTCTACAGCCAGAAGGAATTTAAATGCCATTGGCTATATGGAGGTGCCCAATTATTATTGTTTATACACTGCCCTGGCCAAAAAAAAAGTCCCCACCTGGAGTTAACTAAGCAACTAACTAAACTCATTTAATTACATTTTTTTTCCCGGGAAAGTTGAACTTAGCCTTTAAGCTGGCAATGCATGGCTGCTGGCTCCTCCCTGCTTAACAACATCAATTTAAAAGGGGGCGTGGCTTCTGCATGGCGGCGAGCAGACGTGCTTGATCTGAGCTCCGGTGGCATCTCGGCAATATAACCCCTGGCAATGCCTTCTAAAGCCCCAAATCTTCGCTCCATGTCGGGCAAGCGGTCCGGTAAAGGTTCGTCCTCCAAACAATCCAGCTCCGGGTCCATTAAGAAGTTCCTGTATGCGGGAAGTTCGGGCTCCCATGCACGAGGGAGCAGGGCCGCAGCCTCGGAGTCGGGTAAGGCGTCCTTCGTCCACTCCGCTTCACCACGGGAGCATTCCCCGGCTTCTTCCATCTTCTCCGATACCGTGGACGAGCTGCATTCTGCTGCCACCTCCGACATGTCTTCCCTTCTCCACGGCAGGAGATCGGTAGCATGTTCCGCAACCTGGAGCATTCGCTCAAGAAGGAAATTACAGCGGTCCGTTCAGACATGTCTCATTTGCTCACAAGAGTTGAGGACATGGAACGCAGGCAGGGGGGCGCACAGGAGGGCTCCATCAAGGAACTTCAGGACAAGGTCACACAACTAGCGATCGCCCACCGTGCAGCTTTGTACAAGATGGAGGACCTCGAGAACCGCAACCGGCGGAATAACATCCGCATCCGCGGGCTTCCTGAGGCTACAAGGGATGAGGACCACGAGGCTTCGGTGAGGGGCATCTTTAACTCCGTATTGGGTAAGCCTCCTACTGACCCGTTGCGCTTTGACCGTACCCACAGAGCCCTCAGACCCCGCAACTTGTCCACTGACTTACCCAGGGATGTCCTATGCCGCCTCCATTACTATGAGGACAAAAATGCCATCATGTCCAAGCTCTGCGGCACACAGGTCATAGACTTTGACGGGGCCTCTCTGAACCTTTTCCCTGACCTCTCTAAGGAAACCCTAGAACGCAGGCGTGCATTGAAGCCCCTGTTGGAGCAACTCAAGGCGGATGGAGCCACTTATCGGTGGGGATTCCCTATCTGTCTCATTGCCACTAAAAACGGGCGCTCCGCTACCCTGCGTTTTCCCGAGGATCTCCCAGCTTTCCTCCAGAATATGAGCCTACCCCCCATGGAACTGCCGGGTTGGCACGATTGCATTCCTGTCTTTTCTTTTAAACCGGACACCTCCTGGCACAAGACGCCATCCAAGAAGATGCGCACCTCGGCTCCAACATCTGCCCGCAAATCAGGCTCCAATGCCTTGTATCCTCACCCACCTGAGTAACTGTGGGTCGATCCTATACATGCTGTCCTTGATGTGATGTCTACCTTTTTCAGCTTGCTCTCTATGTTTCATTGAGGGCTTATGTTCATTCGCATGTGTACCGGTTTGTTCACCTACCTGAGACTTTCCTCATTGTTTTTGCCTTTTTTATCCGGTTCTATCCCCTTTGCCAGGGGGAGGTTTTTGTGACTTTCCTTTTATGGTTAATGTTTATGTTGCTTCAGTTTGCCGGGATGCCGCCACCGGCTCCCTTCTAAGTGGTTCTGCGGGATGTTTTTCCACCCGCTTGCCATGTTCCCCTTTCTCCTCCAGGGTATGGGGGCATCGGGGTTGGGTTCTTGCCGTGTGGGGGGTTTTCCCTTGCCCGGCACCCCGGCTCTGGCTCCCCTCCTCCCCTTTGGGACCACTGCAGTTCGCTGCGTGATTATGATGTATGTCCCATTGGACATTTGACTTGTGTCTTCTCTTTGTTCTTTCTTTTTTCTTTGTTCTTCCTTTCTGCCTCTTCTTCCTCTTCCTCTCCCATTCCCGTCCCATCTGCCTCCCTCCCTCTCCCTTGTAGACCCGGGCATATGTTTAGTGTGTGTAGGGTGTTCCCTGGTACCCCATGGCGACCATAAAAGTCTTATCGTATAATGTTCGGGGTCTGAACACAGCTTTTAAACGCCACCAATTGTATCGGGAGCTTCAGCGTGAATTGTGCTCTGTCGCCTTCCTACAAGAAACCTATCTCTCCCATTCCACGCATGTTAAACTATACTCCCCGAATTACCCTACTCGGTTTTATAGTCTCTTCCCCTCGAACAAGACTAAAGGGGTCGCCATTGGGTTCCATAAGAACACTCCCTTTCAACTTGACAAGATGCTTACTGATATTGATGGCCGCTTTCTTTTTGTGAAGGGGTCCATAGGTAACACCCGCTGTACGCTTGCCAACATCTATGCCCCTAATCAGGCTCAGTCTACCTTCTTATGGAAAACACTATTGGAGCTGGCGGAGTTTGCTGATGGCCTGCTTGTGGTTGCTGGCGATTTCAATATGGTCTTAGACCCCCTCCTTGACACCTCTAGAGGCAGATCCAATAACCCCTTCAAACAAATAGCCTGTCTTAAGAAACAATTGCTAGCACTTCAACTAATTGATGTATGGCGCATTTTACATCTCAAGGTCACTGACTTTTCTCACTTTTCTAGAGCCCACGGGTGTTACTCTAGGATTGACAATATATTCATAGATCACTTTCATTTGCCATTTTTTAAATCTGCGTCCATCGGCTGCTCCACCTTGTCAGATCATGCACCGGTCATGGCCACCCTGCTCCTTCCGTCTCTGCCCTCCCGCTCCTCTAATTGGAAGCTAAACAATTCTCTCCTTGCAAACCCCTCAGATGCAGCTTTTTTATCGTCCGCCTTATCGCAATATTTCAGTGATAATGCCAGTGATGATGCCCCTCCCTCCCTGATTTGGGAGGCGCATAAGGCCACCATGAGGGGAAAACTGATAGAGTTGGGGGCCCGGAGGAAGAGGGAGCAGGGTCAACTGATTGCAGAGCAGCTTGCACGGGTCACCGACTTGGAAAAATCTCACAAGCTGTCCCTGCATATCTCCCATTTGCAGGCTTTGACAGAGGCTCATTACTCGACAAGGCCACTAAACGTAAGTTTCACTTAATTGCCCACAAATGATATGAATGGGGTGACAAGCCAGGCAGGCTGCTTGCCAGGTCCCTTCAGGAGCAAAAAACGTCCGCCTTCATACAGAAAGTGAAGCCTTCGAATAGCCCTATGGTTCACTCCTCCCCTGCTATAGCTCAGGCTTTTAGGGACTTTTACAGTAAGCTCTATCATGTTGAGGGTGACCTTAGCCATCTCCCCCCTTCTGAAAAGCGGAAGCGTATCTGGGCGTACCTAAAGCAGGCTAAGCTCCCGAAATGATCTAAACGTTCTCTGAGAAAGTTGGAGGAAAACTTTTCTGTAGAAGAATTTCAACTAGCACTGAAAACCACACCGGTGGGCAAGGCCCCGGGCCCTGACGGGTACATGGTGGCATACTATAAAAAATTCTCAGATGTATTGCTACCTCATCTGACCTCTTATGCCAATTCGATCTCCAAATCTGTAGGTTTTCGACCAGAGTCGCTTGCTGATCACATCTCTGTCCTACCCAAACCTGGCAAGGACCCTACAGACTGCGGTAGTTACCGCCCCATTTCCCTTTTGAACGTAGACCTTAAGTTATACTCCAAGGTGTTAGCTAATAGGCTTCTGCCCCTCATCCCCTCGTGGATTTCCACGGATCAAACGGGTTTCATTCCTGGGAGAGAGGCTCGGGATAATTCCCTTCGCGCTCTCTCCTTACTTCACTTTGTCCGCAGTCAATCCCAGCCCACCCTGTTCTTATCCACTGATGCTGAAAAAGCATTTGATCGGGTGGACTGGGATTATTTGTTGACAGCTCTGCGCTTTTTCGGCTTGGGCCCGCGAGTGCTACACCGTATTGTGGCCCTATATGCTCAGCCGACGGCGCAGGTACGCGTTAATGGTCTCCTGAGTACCCCCTTTCCATTACATAATGGCACACGGCAGGGGTGCCCGCTGTCCCCCCTGTTCGTTGCCATTTCCCTCGAGCCCTTCTTGTCCACTGTTAGGCAGTCTAATGATATCCACGGTGTCAAGGTTGGGCAAACAACACACAAATATGCCGCGTACGCGGATGATATCCTCTTTTTCATTCAACAACCCCGTGTTTCGCTGCCAGTCCTGTTGCGGGCCTTTGCCGACTTCCACCAGCTCTCCAATTTTAAAATCAACATGACCAAATCTGAAATTCTAAATATCAATCTCCCACGCCCATTAGTTGACTCCCTCTCCCCACATTTCCCTTTCCAGTGGTGCCCGTCTAAATTGAAATATCTTGGCATCTATTTAACTCCTCACTTACACTCCCTATTCCAACATAATTATATCCCCTTGCTGAATGCTATTAAGTCCGATCTGAGGAGATGGTCCTCCCTGCACCATTCGTGGTTGGGGAGGATCAATATTTTAAAAATGAATATTTTACCCCGTATTCTTTTCCTTTCCAAATGCTGCCGCTGGGTGTGCCTATTGGCCTCTTTACTTTATTACAGTCTCTGATTACGAAATATGTATGGCAGGGTAGGCGCCCCAGGATTGCTAGGGCAACGCTATATCGTCCAAAGCGATCGGGGGGGCTTGCACTCCCTAGTATACGTGATTACTTCCGGGCGATCTCACTCACCCGTGTGTCCGTCTGGAAGTACTCATCTCAATCCAAATTGTGGGTTCGATTGGAATATGACATGTGTTGTGTTGACCTGTCTGTGGTTCCCTGGATCCCTGGATCTACCCGTGCACTCTCTTTAACCACCTCCCCGCTGACCTTAGCTACTTTGTCAGTTTGGGACAGCCTCCATAAGAAGTTCTCCTGGGCCCACAATTCCCCTCTCATGCCACTTCTGAATTCTGCCTACTTCACCCCTGGTTCATTGGACGCTGATTTTAAACAATGGTCCCCGAAAACTCCACTATTGCTTCATCATGTGGCTCACTCCAGTACTCTGAAACCTCTACACCTAATTCTAGGCCCCAGAGCTGCTACTAACATGGACCGTTGGAGACATAGGCAACTGGGTACATTCACTGGTTCCTTACCACGCCCCTTGCGGGACTCCACAGACCTTAATCCTACCCTCGCATACGCACATGCGCATACACACATTTATTTCTGTGTGCCTGAGCATGCGCACAAACACCTGTTTGGGTCCAGCTGAGCGTCTCTTACATTGCCCCCCCCCCCCCAATGGGCAACCTCCTGATGCCCATCTGCAACATTTTCTCAGGAGACTGAAAAAAAGTTTGTATTAGTTTTGCAGCATGAAGGTTAGCTTCTGGTTCCCATTAATTTTCCTCTGGGCCATAGCCTTTCCATTTAATCAAGTACTGGACAATACCTCCTTTCTTCCTTCATTCCACAATTGTTTCAACTTCGTACTCTTCGTTGCCATTGATGATTTCAGGTGGCGGTGGATCCGACTCACGGTCAGGAAATGGGTTTAATCTTGTAGGCTTTAGCAGGGATACATGAAAGACAGGGTGAATCTTGTATGTTTCAGGAAGTAAAAGTTCATAGGCTACTGGATTGATTTGTCTCTTTATAGAGAATGAACCAATATATCTAGGCCCTAGTTTCTTGAATGGGCACGACAGCTTTAGATTCGTTGTGGATAGCCAAACCTTGTCTCCTTGTTTGAGGTTTAGATCTCCTCTTCCCTTTCTGTCAAAAAATGTTTTATTGTCTTGCTGTGCTTTGACAATGGCATCTTGCAACAATCTGTTGTTGGTCTGAAGAAATGTTGCTCTTTCCTGGACTGCAGGAACCAAGGAATTGGGCATCACATCAGGTAAAAAGGCTGGGAAGTACCCATAGTTTGCAAAAAATGGGGCTTTTCCTGTGGCTGAATGAACTGCGTCATTATATGCAAACTCCGCCAGGGGTAAAAGCAATGCCCAGTCATCCTGTGAAAAAGATGAAAAACACCAGAGATATTGTTCCAGGGTTTGGTTTGTTCACTCCGTTTGGCCATTTGTTTGTGGATGATGAGCTGAGGAAAAGCAGGTTTCGATTTTCAATATTCTGCAAAGGTCCCTCCAGAATCTGGAGGTAAATTGTACCCCCCGATCTGAGGTGATGCTGCTAGGTAGCCCATGGAGCCGAACCACTTCCTTGATGAAGGTACGGCAGTTTCCATTGCTGAGGGGGTTCCCGACATAGGGATGAAATGGGCCATCTTGGTTAATCTGTCGACCACCACAAAGATGGCAGTGAATCCTTCAGAAGGAGGGAGCCCGACAATAAAATCCATATTGATCATCTGCCAAGGCCTCTTGGGAATGGGCAAAGGCCTTAGTAGACCCCAAGCTTTGGTCTTGTCATTCTTGTTTCGGACCTCAGACCAGGCCACCAAAAGGAACGTTGTACAAGATCGACCGTCTTGGATATCCCAAAATGCCCTGCCAAGGGATGATCATGACACAGGCCGAGGATTTTGGAACGAAGACTCAGGGGTACTACAAACACCTTTTGGTTAAAAAAAAAACAGGCCCTCTTGTTCTTGAAAGCACATACCTGGTATTATTATTATTATTATTATTATTATTATTATTATTATTCAGGATTTCTATAGCGCCAGCAGTTTACGCAGCGCTTTACAATGTTAGAGGGAGACAATACAGTCGCAATACAATAAAATACAAAAGGATTAAGAGGGCCCTGCTCAGAAAAGCTTACAATCTAATAGGACGGGGCAGGTGGTACAAGAGGTTATAACAGTAGGGAATGAGCTGATGGAAGATTAGTTGGAGGTGTGATAGGCTTCCCTGAAGAGATGAGTTTTCAGGGATCGCCTGAAAGCAGCTAGAATAGGAGATAGCCATACAGGTTGAGGTAGAGCATTCCAGAGGATGGGAGAGGCCCTGGAGAAATCCTGGAGACGAGCATGAGAGGAGGAGACAAGGGAGCTTGAGAGTAGGAGGTCTTGAGAGGAGCGGAGAGGACGGTTTGGGTGATATTTGTAGACAAGATTGGTGATGTAGCTTATGGATGCCTGATTCAGCTGAGTAATCAGATCTGTTTGCAGAAGTAGAAAGCAGGATTGTGTCTACTTGGCGACATTCTCCATCCTCTGGGTACATCTGGGATAGCGCATCAGGCTTGCCATTCTTGGAACCTGGTCTGTAGGTGATGTGAAAGGTAAAGCGGGAAAAGAACAGACTTACTCCAGATTTTTATGATCAGTAAAGATCAGGATAGGGTGAGATGCCCCCTCTAACAGGTAGCGCCATTCCTCCAAGGCCGTCTTTATAGCCAGCATTTCCCGGTCCCCCACGTCATAGTTCCTTTCTGCCGAGCTGAGTTTCCTGGAAAAGAAGGCAACAGGATGAAGAAGGGACTTTGTGCCTAAACGTTGTGACAGGATGGCACCTACGGCATTTTCTGAGGCATCCACTTCAAGAACATAGGGCAATGCAGGATTTGGGTGTCGTAGAATAGGTGCTGTGGTGAATAGGGTTTTCAACTGGTCAAACGCAGCTTGTGCTGCCGGTATCCATTGGAAATGAGTACTTTGCCTCGTTAGCTGGGTGACTGGAAGGATAATGGCAGAGAAATTCTTAATAAACTTGCGGTAGAAGTTGGCAAATACAATGAACCTTTGCATGCTCTTCCTGTCTGTGGGAGTGGGCCATTCGAGGATCTATTTAACTTTCTGGGGATCCATGGAGATCCCAGAGGTAGAAATGACAAGTCCCAAGAATTGAATTGTTTCCCTTTCAAACTCACATTTCTCGGCCTTCGCGTTCAATCCATGGTCTCTTAGGCGGCCGAGGACCTTTTTGACATGTTCACGGTGTATTTCGATGGATCCTGAAAAGATAAGAATGTCATCAAGGTAAACAATCATAAACAGATCAAGAAAGTCTCTGAAAATATTATTCACAAAATGCTGAAAGGTGGCTGGAGCATTGCACAATCCAAAGGGCATGACAAGGTATTCAAAGTGACCAAATCTTGTGCGAAAGGCGGTCTTTCTGTAGTGCATGTAGGGTTGCTTCAGCTGTAACAGATCGCTGTGGATCGTCATAAAGCTGCGTCATTGCTTCGAAGAAAGATGAGAGTGTGTTCAGGACTGTATTCTTTTGTTCAAGGAGACGGTGGGCCCAGGATTGCAGGTCCCCGAGAAGTAGAGAGATTGCGAACCCCACCTTGGTGGATTCAAGTTAAAAAGTCCGTGGTTGCAGGGTAAAGTACAACTCACAAGAGTTCCTGAAAGCCTGTAATTTGTGCCGGTCACCCGAAAATCATTCAGGAGCAGGTACTCGAGGTTCTGGTGGTGGCAAAACCACTGCAGGTGCGGATAGGACCCGTTCAGGCAAGGAGGACCCAGGTGCAGGGGTGTCTGGGGTGGAGGCCATGGATTGGATGCAACCCTCTAGCTGGAAGTAGCCCTTTTGCAGGGATTTGACTGCTTGGGTAAGCGAGGCAAGTTGCTGACATAATGTCTCTAGAGGTGCAGCCCTTCTCTTGGTCTCCGACATCTGGCTGAGTGGTACTATCACGTACCTGGTGGAGATCAAGCTGTAGGGAGGGCTTCTCTTGCACCTCCTGTCCAACACCCCTGGTAGAGATGACAGGCGGTATAGGACACAGAGTGGCACGAGGGCCGGTATAGCAGGTGGTGTCTTGACAGGAGACTGATGGCTGTGGATCACCGGATGAGCACCTGGAACTGGAACTTGGTGATGCTGGATGAGAAGGCAGGAGCGAAGCCGGAACACAAGCCAAGGAGTCGTCAACAGCCGGGCAGCACGGGTACAGGAACGTGAGACGGAAGAGGAGTCAGGATACAAGCCGAATTTGGTACACAGTCTGGCAGCGAGGTGCAAAGGCATAAAGACAGGAGCAGGGTCAAACACAGGCCGGGGTCACAGGTAGGCAGGCAGGAATCCAGAGGAGAGTCAGAGGCAAGCCGGGTCAGTATGGGTAATCCAGAAGCAGGTCAGGCAACAGGAACAAGCTGAAAGACCACTGAGCAATATGCTCCTGTCACTGCTTAGTTTAAATAAGCCATTTGGCGCCAAATACGTGCACACGTCGCGTACGCGTGTTCGCGCATGCGCATACGCACATATTTTCCTGTTTGCCTGGGCATGCGCACAAACGCCTGTTTGGGTCCAGCTGAGCGTCTCTTACATCATGTTATCAACCAATATATTTTTAAGCTAAACTATTATTGGTATTAAAGAAAAACTATAGTATACTAATGTTTTTAGTGAAAGATATCAGCCTAATGTAAATAGACTTACTGTATCAGTATGTGTTGAACTATTAAAACCTTGGCTTTGTGTGAGGTTTGTAATCGATTAATTAGAAGGCCTTTTCCTTAGCTTGTCTGAGAAATGGAAAAGTCAGATTTCTCAGCAGATATCACTTTTTACCAATTCAGTTCTAAAGGCTGGTGAAACCCACATTGCCCAGATATTTTTTCCCTTAATACATATCAGTGTTCACGCTCTCAAAAGTGTTATTGGGCATCTCAGCAGTGGCGGCCCGTGCATAGGGGGCGCCAGGGCGCCGCCCCCCCCTAAAAAAAAAAAAAAAAAAGACAAAAAGAACAATAAAGTTCGGAAAAAAAAATCGGTTCGCCGGCCAATGTGGTGGCTAAAGGGGGGGGGTGGGGTTTACGACCCAGAAGAGGCGCAGATTGGCTGCCTTCTGGGGGCGTAACCTGGGCACAGGAAAGAGCGCTTGGCCACCCCCACCTTCGTGATATCCTGGCTGTGATTGGTCCAGTCTCCAGCCTGGACCAATCATCATCCAGGATATCGCTGACGTCGCAATGGGGGCGGTGCCGGTGCGTGCGTCAGTCACTCACCGTCACCGCCGCTCAGAGAAGAGGAGAGGCCGCCCGCCGGTTCCCTCCGCCGAAACGAGGGAGAAGGACCCGCCGCAGAAGAGGAGGAAGAAGCTGAGCCGCGCCGCCGCCAGGTAAGTTTGAAGGGAGCACGCACGCTGGTCTCTGCATTGATTGAGGTACAATGCTGTGGGCACTCTGCAATAATTGGGGTACAATGCTGTGGCGCTCTGCAATCATTGGGGGACAATGCTGGCACTCTGCAATCATTGGGGGACAATGCTGGCACTCTGCAATCATTGGGGGACAATGCTGGCACTCTGCAATCATTGGGGGACAATGCTGGCACTCTGCAATCATTGGGGTACAATGTTGGCACTCTGCAATCATTGGGGTACAATGCTGTGGCACTCTGCAATCATTGGGGGACAATGCTGGCACTCTGCAATCATTGGGGACAATGCTGGCACTCTGCAATCATTGGAGTACAATGCTGGCACTCTGCAATCATTGGGGGACAATGCTGTGGCGCTCTGCAATCATTGGGGGACAATACTGGCACTCTGCAATCATTGGGGACAATGCTGGCACTCTGCAATCATTGGGGGACAATGCTGGCACTCTGCAATCATTGGGGTACAATGCTGGCACTCTGCAATCATTGGGGTACAATGCTGTGGCACTCTGCAATCATTGGGGGACAATGCTGGCACTCTGCAATCATTGGGGGACAATGCTGGCACTCTGCAATCATTGGGGGACAAAGCTGTGGCGCTCTGCAATAATTGGGGGACAAAGCTGTGGCGCTCTGCAATAATTGGGGGACAATGCTGTGGCGCTCTGCAATCATTGGGGTACAATGCTGTGGTGCTCTGCAATCATTGGGGGACAATGCTGTGGCGCTCTGCAATCATTGGGGTACAATGCTGTGGCACTCTGCAATAATTGGGGGACAAAGCTGTGGCGCTCTGCAATAATTGGGGGACAATGCTGGCACTCTGCAATCATTGGGGGACAATGCTGGCACTCTGCAATAATTGGGGTACAATGCTGTGGCGCTCTGCAATCATTGGGGGACAATGCTGTGGCGCTCTGCAATCATTAGGGGACAATGCTGGCACTCTGTAATCATTGGGGGACAATGCTGGCACTCTGCAATCATTGGGGGACAATGCTGGCACTCTGCAATCATTGGGGTACAATGCTGTGGCGCTCTGCAATAATTGGGGTACAATGCTGGCACTCTGCAATCATTGGGGGACAAAGCTGTGGCGCTCTGCAATAATTGGGGGACAAAGCTGTGGCGCTCTGCAATCATTGGGGGACAATGCTGGCACTCTGCAATAATTGGGGGACAAAGCTGTGGCACTCTGCAATCATTGGGGGACAATGCTGGCACTCTGCAATAATTGGGGTACAATGCTGTGGCGCTCTGCAATCATTGGGGGACAATGCTGTGGCGCTCTGCAATCATTGGGGGACAAAGCTGTGGCGCTCTGCAATCATTGGGGGACAATGCTGGCACTCTGTAATCATTGGGGGACAATGCTGGCACTCTGCAATCATTGGGGGACAATGCTGGCACTCTGCAATCATTGGGGGACAAAGCTGTGGCGCTCTGCAATAATTGGGGGACAAAGCTGTGGCGCTCTGCAATCATTGGGGGACAATGCTGGCACTCTGCAATAATTGGGGGACAAAGCTGTGGCACTCTGCAATCATTGGGGGACAATGCTGGCACTCTGCAATCATTGGGGGACAAAGCTGTGGCGCTCTGCAATAATTGGGGGACAAAGCTGTGGCGCTCTGCAATAATTGGGGGACAATGCTGTGGCGCTCTGCAATCATTGGGGTACAATGCTGTGGTGCTCTGCAATCATTGGGGGACAATGCTGTGGCGCTCTGCAATCATTGGGGTACAATGCTGTGGCACTCTGCAATAATTGGGGGACAAAGCTGTGGCGCTCTGCAATAATTGGGGGACAATGCTGGCACTCTGCAATCATTGGGGGACAATGCTGGCACTCTGCAATAATTGGGGTACAATGCTGTGGCACTCTGCAATCATTGGGGGACAATGCTGTGGCGCTCTGCAATCATTGGGGGACAAAGCTGTGGCGCTCTGCAATCATTGGGGGACAATGCTGGCACTCTGTAATCATTGGGGGACAATGCTGGCACTCTGCAATCATTGGGGGACAATGCTGGCACTCTGCAATCATTGGGGTACAATGCTGTGGCGCTCTGCAATAATTGGGGTACAATGCTGGCACTCTGCAATCATTGGGGGACAAAGCTGTGGCGCTCTGCAATAATTGGGGGACAAAGCTGTGGCGCTCTGCAATCATTGGGGGACAATGCTGGCACTCTGCAATAATTGGGGGACAAAGCTGTGGCACTCTGCAATCATTGGGGGACAATGCTGGCACTCTGCAATAATTGGGGTACAATGCTGTGGCGCTCTGCAATCATTGGGGGACAATGCTGTGGCGCTCTGCAATCATTGGGGGACAAAGCTGTGGCGCTCTGCAATCATTGGGGGACAATGCTGGCACTCTGTAATCATTAGGGGACAATGCTGGCACTCTGCAATCATTGGGGGACAATGCTGGCACTCTGCAATCATTGGGGGACAAAGCTGTGGCGCTCTGCAATAATTGGGGGACAAAGCTGTGGCGCTCTGCAATCATTGGGGGACAATGCTGGCACTCTGCAATAATTGGGGGACAATGCTGTGGCGCTCTGCAATCATTGGGGTACAATGCTGTGGTGCTCTGCAATCATTGGGGGACAATGCTGTGGCGCTCTGCAATCATTGGGGTACAATGCTGTGGCACTCTGCAATAATTGGGGGACAAAGCTGTGGCGCTCTGCAATAATTGGGGGACAATGCTGGCACTCTGCAATCATTGGGGGACAATGCTGGCACTCTGCAATAATTGGGGTACAATGCTGTGGCGCTCTGCAATCATTGGGGGACAATGCTGTGGCGCTCTGCAATCATTGGGGGACAAAGCTGTGGCGCTCTGCAATCATTGGGGGACAATGCTGGCACTCTGTAATCATTGGGGGACAATGCTGGCACTCTGCAATCATTGGGGGACAATGCTGGCACTCTGCAATCATTGGGGTACAATGCTGTGGCGCTCTGCAATAATTGGGGTACAATGCTGGCACTCTGCAATCATTGGGGGACAAAGCTGTGGCGCTCTGCAATAATTGGGGGACAAAGCTGTGGCGCTCTGCAATCATTGGGGGACAATGCTGGCACTCTGCAATAATTGGGGGACAAAGCTGTGGCACTCTGCAATCATTGGGGGACAATGCTGGCACTCTGCAATAATTGGGGTACAATGCTGTGGCGCTCTGCAATCATTGGGGGACAATGCTGTGGCGCTCTGCAATCATTGGGGGACAAAGCTGTGGCGCTCTGCAATCATTGGGGGACAATGCTGGCACTCTATAATCATTGGGGGACAATGCTGGCACTCTGCAATCATTGGGGGACAATGCTGGCACTCTGCAATCATTGGGGGACAAAGCTGTGGCGCTCTGCAATAATTGGGGGACAAAGCTGTGGCGCTCTGCAATCATTGGGGGACAATGCTGGCACTCTGCAATAATTGGGGGACAAAGCTGTGGCACTCTGCAATCATTGGGGGACAATGCTGGCACTCTGCAATCATTGGGGGACAAAGCTGTGGCGCTCTGCAATAATTGGGGGACAAAGCTGTGGCGCTCTGCAATAATTGGGGGACAATGCTGTGGCGCTCTGCAATCATTGGGGTACAATGCTGTGGTGCTCTGCAATCATTGGGGGACAATGCTGTGGCGCTCTGCAATCATTGGGGTACAATGCTGTGGCACTCTGCAATAATTGGGGGACAAAGCTGTGGCGCTCTGCAATAATTGGGGGACAATGCTGGCACTCTGCAATCATTGGGGGACAATGCTGGCACTCTGCAATAATTGGGGTACAATGCTGTGGCGCTCTGCAATCATTGGGGGACAATGCTGTGGCGCTCTGCAATCATTGGGGGACAAAGCTGTGGCGCTCTGCAATCATTGGGGGACAATGCTGGCACTCTGTAATCATTGGGGGACAATGCTGGCACTCTGCAATCATTGGGGGACAATGCTGGCACTCTGCAATCATTGGGGTACAATGCTGTGGCGCTCTGCAATAATTGGGGTACAATGCTGGCACTCTGCAATCATTGGGGGACAAAGCTGTGGCGCTCTGCAATAATTGGGGGACAAAGCTGTGGCGCTCTGCAATCATTGGGGGACAATGCTGGCACTCTGCAATAATTGGGGGACAAAGCTGTGGCACTCTGCAATCATTGGGGGACAATGCTGGCACTCTGCAATAATTGGGGTACAATGCTGTGGCGCTCTGCAATCATTGGGGGACAATGCTGTGGCGCTCTGCAATCATTGGGGGACAAAGCTGTGGCGCTCTGCAATCATTGGGGGACAATGCTGGCACTCTGTAATCATTGGGGGACAATGCTGGCACTCTGCAATCATTGGGGGACAATGCTGGCACTCTGCAATCATTGGGGGACAAAGCTGTGGCGCTCTGCAATAATTGGGGGACAAAGCTGTGGCGCTCTGCAATCATTGGGGGACAATGCTGGCACTCTGCAATAATTGGGGGACAAAGCTGTGGCACTCTGCAATCATTGGGGGACAATGCTGGCACTCTGCAATAATTGGGGGACAATGCTGTGGCGCTCTGCAATCATTGGGGTACAATGCTGTGGCACTCTGCAATCATTGGGGTACAATGCTGTGGGCACTCTGCAATCATTGGGGGACAATGCTGTGGCGCTCTGCAATCATTGGGGGACAATGCTGTGGCGCTCTGCAATCATTGGGGGGACAATGCTGTGGGCACTCTGCAATCATTGGGGGGACAATGCTGTGGCGCTCTGCAATCATTGGGGTACAATGCTGTGGCGCTCTGCAATCATTGGGGGACAATGCTGTGGCGCTCTGCAATCATTGGGGGACAATGCTGTGGCGCTCTGCAATCATTGGGGGACAATGCTGGCACTCTGCAATAATTGGGGGACAAAGCTGTGGCGCTCTGCAATCATTGGGGGACAATGCTGGCACTCTGCAATAATTGGAGGACAATGCTGTGGCGCTCTGCAATCATTGGGGGACAATGCTGTGGTGCTCTGCAATCATTGGGGTACAATGCTGTGGCACTCTGCAATCATTGGGGGACAATGCTGTGGTGCTCTGCAATCATTGGGGTACAATGCTGTGGGCACTCTGCAATCATTGGGGGACAATGCTGTGGCGCTCTGCAATCATTGGGGGACAATGCTGTGGCGCTCTGCAATCATTGGGGGACAATGCTGTAGCGCTCTGCAATCATTGGGGGGACAATGCTGTGGGCACTCTGCAATCATTGGGGTACAATGCTGTGGCGCTCTGCAATCATTGGGGTACAATGCTGTGGCGCTCTGCAATCATTCGGGGACAATGCTGTGGCGCGCAGCAATCATTGGGGGACAATGCTGTGGTGCTCTGCAATCATTGGGGTACAATGCTGTGGCACTCTGCAATCATTGGGGTACAATGCTGTGGGCACTCTGCAATCATTGGGGTACAATGCTGTGGCGCTCTGCAACCATTGGGGTACAATGCTGTGGGCACTCTGCAATCATTGGGGGACAATGCTGTGGCGCTTTGCAATCATTGGGGGACAATGCTGTGGCGCTCTGCAATCATTGGGGTACAATGCTCTGGCGCTCTGCAATCATTGGGGGACAATGCTGTGGCGCTCTGCAATCATTGGGGGACAATGCTGTGGCGCTCTGCAATCATTGGGGGGACAATGCTGTGGGCACTCTGCAATCATTGGGGTACAATGCTGTGTCGCTCTGCAACCATTGGGGTACAATGCTGCGGGCACTCTGCAATCATTGGGGGACAATGCTGTGGCGCTTTGCAATCATTGGGGGACAATGCTGTGGCGCTCTGCAATCATTGGGGTTCAATGCTCTGGCGCTCTGCAATCATTGGGGGACAATGCTGTGGCGCTCTGCAATCATTGGGGGACAATGCTGTGGCGCTCTGCAATCATTGGGGGACAATGCTGTGGCACTCTGCAGTGATTGGGGTACAATGCTGTGGCGCTCTGCAATCATTGGGGTACAATGCTGTGGCACTCTGCAATCATTGGGGTACAATGCTGTGGCGCACTCTGCAATCATTGGGGACAATGCTGTGGCGCTCTGCAGTGATTGGGGACAATGCTGTGGCGCTCTGCAGTGATTGGGGACAATGCTGTGGCGCTCTGCATTGAAAGGGGCTTGCACGCTGAACTCTGCATTGATGGGGGCACGGAACAGTGTTTATTGCATTGAAGGGGGCACAGCACAGTGTTTATTGCATGGAAGGGGGCACAGCACAGTGTTTATTGCATTGAAGGGGGCACAGCACAGTTGCATTGAAGGGGACACGCACGCTGAACTCTGCATTGTGGGGGCACAGAACAGTGTTTATTGCATTGAAGGGGGCACAGCACAGTGTTTATTGCATTGAAGGGGGCACAGCACAGTTGCATTGAAGGGGGCATGCACGCTGAACTCTGCATTGTGGGGGCACAGCACAGTGTTCATTGCATTGAAGGGGGCACAGCACAGTGTTTATTGCATTGAAGGGGGCACAGCACAGTGTTTATTGCATTGAAGGGGGCATAGCACAGTGTTCATTGCATTGTGGGGGCACAGCATAGTGTTCATTGCATTAAAGGGGGCACAGCACAGTGTTTATTGCATTGAAGGGGGCACAGCACAGTGTTTATTGCATTGAAGGGGGCATAGCACAGTGTTCATTGCATTGAAGGGGGAACAGCACAGTGTTTATTGCATTGAAGGGGGCATAGCACAGTGTTCATTGCATTGAAGGGGGAACAGCACAGTGTTTATTGCATTGAAGGGGGCACAGAACAGTGTTTATTGCATTGAAGGGGGCATAGCACAGTGTTCATTGCATTGAAGGGGGCACAGAACAGTGTTTATTGCATTGAAGGGGGCACAGCACAGTGTTCATTGCACTGAAGGGGGCACAGAACAGTGTTTATTGCATTGAAGGGGGCACAGCACAGTGTTTATTGCATTGAAGGGGGCACAGCACAGTGTTTATTGCATTGAAGGGGGCACAGCAAAGTGTTTATTGCATTGAAGGGGGCACAGCACAGTGTTTATTGCATTGAAGGGGGCATGCACGCTGAACTCTGCATTGTTGGGGCACAGCACAGTGTTCATTGCATTGAAGGGGGCACAGAACAGTGTTTATTGCATTGAAGGGGGCACAGCACAGTGTTCATTGCATTGAAGGGGGCACAGAACAGTGTTTATTGCATTGAAGGGGGCACAGCACAGTGTTTATTGCATTGAAGGGGGCACAGCACAGTTGCATTGAAAGGGGCACGCACGCTGAACTCTGCATTGTGGGGGCACAGCACAGTGTTCATTGCATTGAAGGGGGCACAGCACAGTGTTTATTGCATTGAAGGGGGCACAGCACATTGTTCATTGCATTGAAGGGGGCACAGCACAGTTGCATTGAAAGGGGCATGCACGCTGAACTCTGCATTGTGGGGGCACAGCACAGTGTTCTTGCATTGAAGGGGGCACAGCACAGTGTTTATTGCATTGAAGGGGGCACAGCACAGTGTTTATTGCATTGAAGGGGGCATAGCACAGTGTTCATTGCATTGTGGGGGCACAGCACAGTGTTCATTGCATTGAAGGGGGCACAGCACAGTGTTTATTGCATTGAAGGGGGCACAGCACAGTGTTTATTGCATTGAAGGGGGCATAGCACAGTGTTCATTGCATTGAAGGGGGAACAGCACAGTGTTTATTGCATTGAAGGGGGCACAGCACAGTGTTTATTGCATTGAAGGGGGCATAGCACAGTGTTCATTGCACTGAAGGGGGCACAGAACAGTGTTTATTGCATTGAAGGGGGCACAGCACAGTGTTTATTGCATTGAAGGGGGCACAGCAAAGAGTTTATTGCATTGAAGGGGGCACAGCACAGTGTTTATTGCATTGAAGGGGGCATGCACGCTGAACTCTGCATTGTTGGGGCACAGCACAGTGTTCATTGCATTGAAGGGGGCACAGAACAGTGTTTATTGCATTGAAGGGGGCACAGCACAGTGTTTATTGCATTGAAGGGGGCACAGCACATTGTTCATTGCATTGAAGGGGGCACAGCACATTGTTCATTGCATTGAAGGGGGCACAGCACAGTTGCATTGAAAGGGGCATGCACGCTGAACTCTGCATTGTGGGGGCACAGCACAGTGTTCATTGCATTGAAGGGGGCACAGCACAGTGTTTATTGCATTGAAGGGGGCACAGCACAGTGTTTATTGCATTGAAGGGGGCATAGCACAGTGTTCATTGCATTGTGGGGGCACAGCACAGTGTTCATTGCATTGAAGGGGGCACAGCACAGTGTTTATTGCATTGAAGGGGGCACAGCACATTGTTCATTGCATTGAAGGGGGCACAGCACATTGTTCATTGCATTGAAGGGGGCACAGCACAGTTGCATTGAAAGGGGCATGCACGCTGAACTCTGCATTGTGGGGGCACAGCACAGTGTTTATTGCATTGAAGGGGGCACAGCACAGTGTTTATTGCATTGAAGGGGGCATAGCACAGTGTTCATTGCATTGTGGGGGCACAGCACAGTGTTCATTGCATTGAAGGGGGCACAGCACATTGTTCATTGCATTGAAGGGGGCACAGCACATTGTTCATTGCATTGAAGGGGGCACAGCACAGTTGCATTGAAAGGGGCATGCACGCTGAACTCTGCATTGTGGGGGCACAGCACAGTGTTTATTGCATTGAAGGGGGCACAGCACAGTGTTTATTGCATTGAAGGGGGCATAGCACAGTGTTCATTGCATTGTGGGGGCACAGCACAGTGTTCATTGCATTGAAGGGGGCACAGCACAGTGTTTATTGCATTGAAGGGGGCACAGCACAGTGTTTATTGCATTGAAGGGGGCATAGCACAGTGTTCATTGCATTGAAGGGGGGACAGCACAGTGTTTATTGCATTGAAGGGGGCACAGCACAGTGTTTATTGCATTGAAGGGGGCATAGCACAGTGTTCATTGCATTGAAGGGGGCACAGAACAGTGTTTATTGCATTGAAGGGGGCACAGCACAGTGTTCATTGCACTGAAGGGGGCACAGAACAGTGTTTATTGCATTGAAGGGGGCACAGCACAGTGTTTATTGCATTGAAGGGGGCACAGCAAAGTGTTTATTGCATTGAAGGGGGCACAGCACAGTGTTTATTGCATTGAAGGGGGCATGCACGCTGAACTCTGCATTGTTGGGGCACAGCACAGTGTTCATTGCATTGAAGGGGGCACAGAACAGTGTTTATTGCATTGAAGGGGGCACAGCACAGTGTTCATTGCATTGAAGGGGGCACAGAACAGTGTTTATTGCATTGAAGGGGGCACAGCACAGTGTTTATTGCATTGAAGGGGGCACAGCACAGTTGCATTGAAGGGGGCACGCACGCTGAACTCTGCATTGTGGGGGCACAGCACAGTGTTCATTGCATTGAAGGGGGCACAGCACAGTGTTTATTGCATTGAAGGGGGCACAGCACATTGTTCATTGCATTGAAGGGGGCACAGCACAGTTGCATTGAAGGGGGCATGCACGCTAACTCTGCATTGTGGGGGCACAGCACAGTGTTCATTGCATTGAAGGGGGCACAGCACAGTGTTTATTGCATTGAAGGGGGCACAGCACAGTGTTTATTGCATTGAAGGGGGCACAGCACATTGTTCATTGCATTGAAGGGGGCACAGCACAGTTGCATTGAAAGGGGCATGCACGCTGAACTCTGCATTGTGGGGGCACAGCACAGTGTTTATTGCATTGAAGGGGGCATAGCACAGTGTTCATTGCATTGAAGGGGGCACAGCACAATGTTCATTGCATTGAAGGGGGCACGCACGCTGAACTCTGCATTGAAGGGGGCACGCACGCTCGTCTCTGCATTGAAAGGGGGCATGTACACTGGTCTCTGCATTGAAAGGGGGCATGTACACTGGTCTCTGCATTGAAAGGGGGCATGTACACTGGTCTCTGCATTGAAAGGGGGCATGTACACTGGTTTCTGCATTGAAAGGGGGCATGTACGCTGGTCACTGCATTGAAAGGGGGCATATACCATCTCCTGTACCATGACCTGTGACATGCCTATACCATATCTGTGCCATGCCTATACCATCTCCTGTACCATCACCTGTGCCATGCCTGTACCATCACCTATGCCATGCCTATACCATCACCTGTGCCATGCCTGTACCATGACTTCAAAGTCGCGCAGTTTTTACTGCGTTTTTTGACGCGAAGCAATACCTATTACATTTTTCTTTTTGCGCCCCCCCAAAAATTTTGAGCACCAGCCGCCACTGCATCTCAGTACACTGATGTAAAATGGGCTACTGAACCTTGGTGACATTTGATTTTGTATTAGTTATAAGTGAGAATATCTTTTGAACTTATAAGTGCTACTTTTCTTATTTACTGTATTAGAAAGAAAGAAAATAGAAAGTACATGTTAAATCATCTTTGGTAATAATGGTTTCTTCTCTTTGCCTTGTCTAGATTCAAATGGAAGTCCTAAGGATCATGAATTGGTTCAAATGTTTCTTATGATGCATCCCTGGTATATCCCATCTGGAGACCTAGCTAAGAAACTCTTTACTCTATATCCTTTAGCATTGTTTAAATTGTTACTTTATTGCATTATATATTTAAAATGTATGTCAAGGCATAAATTTTAAAAACATATTTTTTGCATCTCTGCAATATATGCATGTTTCTCTTGCTTTATCCTTTTAAACATGCTGCACGAAAAATAACTGTTGATGTGCCAGAAATATAGTTTACAGCTAATTTCCTCTTTGACATGACAATACAGTGTATTTGTGGCTCTGTATTCCAAAGCCCATGCTCTCTGCCCTGTCTATTTAATTTCTCATTGAGTTCAAAAAGAGAGCAAAGGGAGTGTTTAGCTCATCAAATTTCTGGCAAAAATGAAAAAGGTATTTTATGCACTTGTAAAACAGATATGATGAAAAATCTTTTAGTTGCTTGTGTAACGCCGCCCCCGAAGGACCCGCTTGGCAATTTCAGGTTCTCTGTTCTGTGCCTTAAAGCGGTTGTACACTCAGTAAAAAAAAATAAAAAATCTGCAGGACAAAGGCAAAATGAGCTAGTATGCATCGCATACTAGCTCATTATGAAATACTTACCTTAAAACGAAGCCCCGACACAGTCGCCTGGACAACGCTAAGGGCGCTGTCATGTTGCTTTGGCATCTCTTCCTGGTTCTGCGGCTCCGGCCCTGTGAGTGGGCAGAGCCGCGATGGCGTCATGTGCGGTAGTTTCACTTTCCGGCAAGGGCTGGCAAAAAGCTCTGAAGGTCCAGCGGAAGGTTCAGAGCTTTCAGAGCGCATGCGGCTGCATGCAGGGCAAATATCTCCTAAACCGTGCAGGTTTAGGAGATATTAATTGTACCTACAGGTAAGCCTTACTATAGGCTTTGCTGTAGGTAAAAGTCAAATAGCGGAGTATACTACCGCTTTTACTCCAAGAGCAACCTCAGCCCCTCTGGCACACCTGGTTAAATAAAATCACTATGAACAGGTTTAAGGATACACATGGAAAATACCTTTATCCTGACTTTGGATTATTACCATGAAATAGATACACACCCATTTAGTGATCAACAAGCTTGATATATTATTACAGGTTAGAATAAGTGGCAACTTAGAGCACAGTTGAACCTTAAAACACAGTACCAATGCAATAGAAACAAAAACCTTCAATACTTGGCAACTGTAGGTACAAAAATAGGCTGTAACTATATGCTTGTAACACGGGCACTGAGCGGGAGGGGAGAAGGTTTATTGACTTTTCAACTCCCTCTGAGCCACAGGCACTATCAATTTGTAAAGAGGAAACAAGATAAACATATACTATAGGGCAATTACATGCAAGAGATCTCAATGTGGGTTACCAGAGTTCTAAGTTATATTATATTAAATATAATATGAAGGTAGAGTTCGAAAACATTATTGTTTTTTGATATGAAAATTCCCGCTTATGCTAGCAATGGGGGGCCCTTGATATCAGTGAACATTGGTAATTTTCACTTCCCAGATTCATTTTTGTCTCTCCATGTTCAGGAAGGAAAGGTCAGCATCTCCCTATCTCCATCTTTTGGCCAAAAGGAGAAATTGCATAAGAAATAGTCTTACATTACTATATTACTATACTTACATAACTATTTGTTATGCAATTTTTTCTTTAGCTAACTATTTGTTATGCAATTTCTCCTTTGACTTGTTCCTCAACTACACTTCTGCTTGATCCCTACCTGCTATATCTGCTACTGGACCCCAGCTTGCTCACCTCCTGGTGGGGGCAATCCTGAGGGCCGTGACCTGGTACTTACCCGCAGCAAAGCCCATCTCCCCCTTCAGGAGCTCTGGTGAATCCCATACTTAGACTCCGCACCCATGTCATCAGCCAGGATTACCTGCATTGATATATTTCTCACTTGTTGGTGGGTGCTGCTGTGCTACTATAACTACTGGCCTCCGAGCCGGACTCCAGACTATGACACATTGTGTTTTTGATAAAATACCCTTCCTAGCCCATCTCAGCTGACATCAACATGCAGTTTATACGGTTTGGCTGGATCAGCATAGGCAGGAGCAGTCGTTAAACTCCACTTCAACTGGCAGAAAGCTTGCTCATACTAGTCCGTCCACTGGTTCTTGGATTGACTCCCGAGGCTTCCTGGGCTCTCCGGGTCGTCGAACGTGTTTTGTTAGGTCTGGGTCGTCGTCTTCATCCTCATTCTTCAGTAACTCGTTAAGGGGGGGGGGGGCTATTCTAGCAAATCCCTCAACGACTCTCCTATAGTATGAGCAAAACTCCAGGAACAACCTAAGCTCAGTCACATTCATAGGCCTTGGCCAAGAGGTGTCAGCTTCCAACTGTTGTGGCTCAGTAGCCAGTCGCTCTGCGGAGGGAACATGGCAGAGGTAATAACCTTTATGGCTGATAAAACTGGCATTTTACAGGGACAGCTTTAACCCCTTGTCATGGAGTCTCTTTAGAACCTTCTCCAGCCTACTGGTCAGAAGTTCTCACACTGGAGTTTAGAGAGGGGGAGGAGCCTGTCAATGGCGCCAGAATTGAGTGTGTGCTGAGGCTCCGTGGAACGCTGTCCGGAGAGATGACCCTAGGAACTCTCAGCCTTCCGGCTCCCATGAGCGGCTAACTCGCACCCCCTGGACCCCCCTCACTCAAACCCCCCTGACCTGGAATGCCTCCCGTGGAATCACCGCAGTCGTGTCTCATGCAGGACACCGAAGAAGCAGCCGCTGGTATGCTAGCATAGAAGCCGAGCACCAGAGGCAGAGAGTGCGGAGGCTCTGCTAAGCACAGGAGATGAGCGTGAGTCGGCAACTCGAGGAGGGAGACGCTGTATGGAGATCAGGGACACTTGATCTGGAGCACGGCTAAGGACAGTGGAGAGAGAAGGAGGAGGAGGAACAAACGAGCCGGGAACCGAGACATAAATCACAGCGGCAAAGGAGACAAATTGTGACCGGGTCACAAAGGAGTGGTGAGAAGGTGAAAGCCCCCCCCCCCCCTATTTTCTTTTATTACATGTTGCATGTATTGATTGAATCCCTGCTGTTTGAAGCTAGGATAGACTGTACCACGTTAACGTTCTGAGTGCAACAAAGTTTCACTATCCCTAGACCTTGCTAAAGGGAAGGAAAAAAGGCTGGAATTAAAAGAAAAAGAAAATAGGAGGAAATAGGAGGGCAGTTAATGGAAGAGAAGACATAGAATCTCAGCATTAAAGTGTATCTCGGATCTCCTACCTCCAGGTTTAGAAGGGATGCCTGCCATAACTCACCGTGAAAAGAGTGATTAAAGACCGGTTGGAGAGAACTGATAAGAAATTCTCTGGCTTTCCTGGTCCTCTGTCCAAAGAGGGCGTATATCATAACTTCCCTTCCGGGGAAAATATTTAATAAACTGTTTGATTGGAGAAACATCCCGGCATGTACCGTATGTCTCCTTGCCTAAAAGAGGTCTATGTTATGGCTCACCTTGGAAAGACTATTTGAAAGCTATAGGTTTAAATATATAATAAACCCCCCTGATCACTTAACTATCCGGTCTGTCACAACTTTCTTGGGAAAGATTATTACCTAAAGCTGCTGGATTTAATCCATAAGGAGCTCCCTGGTCCTCCTGTCTCTCTCCCTATAGGGGTGTCTGCCATAAAAATGTTTTTTTTTTTGCTGGATCTAATCTACAAGGAACTTTCTGGTTGCCCTGCACACGGCATCTGCTATAACTTCCCCCGGAAAGAATACATGAAAGTTACCTGATATAATCAATAAAGAACTAAGGGCGGTTTATGACATAACTCTCAACCCCCCTCTTTAAAAGACGTGTCTGACATATCTCTCTGTGGAAAGTTCATTTGAAAGTTGCTGGACTTAATTTAAATAGACCTCTTTTGACTATCCTGCTCCTTGTTTAAAAGAGGTGAATGTTATAATTTTCTTTGGAAAGATTATATGAAAGGGGTGTATGTCATAATTTGCTTTTTTGAGCTAAAACACTTAAAAGTGGCTGGATTCAAACATAAATGGAACTTTTTGATATGTATTTCTCCCTGTCTAAAAGGGGTGTTTGTCATAGCACCCTTTGGAAGGATTACCTGAAAGCAGCATGATTAAATCTATAAGGATCCCCCTGACTACCCCAGTATTTTGTGTAAAATAAGGGTGTCGGTCATAACTTTTTTGTTTTGAAAGATTACTTGGAAGCTGAAGGATTTAATATATAAGGATCTTTTTGGCCCCCGGCTCTCCTTTCTAAAAGGGTGACTGTCATGACCTTTCCTTGGAAAGATTACTAAAAAATTGCTGGATCTTATCTATAAGGAACTGACTGGGTATCTTGGTCTCCGCCCAGAAAAAGGTGCCTGATATAGTTTTATTTGGGAAAGACTATATGAAAGCGCCTGAATCAATAAACAAAGAACTAAAAGGGGTGTCTGATATAACCCCTTTTAGAGACATTACGTGAAAACTGCGGATCATAACCTATAGGGAACTGTCTGATCAGCTTACTTTCCCGTTTAAGACTTCCTTTGGAAAGATTATCGGAAAGCTGCTGGATTCAACCTATAAGGAACTCCTTAGCATTCCCACTTCCCTGACCAAAGGGGGTGTGAGTCACAACCTTTTTTGGAAAGATGAATCCAAAGCGCCAGATCTAATCTACAGGGAACCCTATGGTATCTCTGTCTAAAGGGGGTGTCTATTATAACTCTCTTTGGAAGGAGTACTGAAAAACCACTGGACCAAATAAAGACTCTTCTTGTTTTACTGTGTCCTTGTCTAAAGGGGGCAGAAGTCATAACTCTCTTTCAAAAAAGTACTTGAAAGCAGTTGAAGTCAGACATAAAGAAATTTAACGGAGCTGAGGTTATCATCAAATTCCCAGGGAATAATAGAGCAGCTAGTAAAGTAGTCAAAAGGTGGAGATAAAAAAAAAAAAATTCTCACATTAAAAGGAACTTTCAGGATAAAGATGAAGAATAAACAGACAAAAGAGGGGAGAGGGAAACCAGCAAAAGTAACGGCCAGCCCAGGGACTATTAAAATGTTTATGACCCTGGAAGGGAGAGGGCAAAACTCATTACCTGAAAAACAACCAGTTGTAAGACCAAAACAAAATACCGAGGGAAATAAAAAAACTAAAGGCCAAAAATCTACAGGAGTAATTGGAGAAGATAGTTTGGATCTGTCCAGAGAGAGTATACAAACAATGGGGGACAGCGAACTAGGAAGAAAGGAAGAACTAAGGACCAACCACCCACAAAATCAGAAATGGTAGAAATGTTTGGTAATTTGGAGAGATCAATTAAAACTGAAATAGCCACCCTCCACTGAGATCTGGGACATATCCTGACGAGAGTAGAAGAAACAGAAACGAGGATAGACACAAATGGAAAAAAGTTAAAAAAATTAAAAGATCAAATGAAGAAAATACAGTTAGAACAGAGGAATATGCTATATAAAATGGAAGACCAAGAGAATAGAAATAGAAGGAAGAACTTGCGGATTAGAGTAGAGCCAGAGAAGGAAAAAGATGAAAACCACTAAATGCACCAAGAGAAAAAACAAGAGATGTGATAGCAAGATTCCATAGGTACGAAGTTAGAGCTCAGATTTGGGAAAAAATGAGAGACAGACCAATACTGAGATATGACGGAGCAGATCTACAGGTATTTCCAGATCTCTCTCAGGAAACAATCAACAGAAAACGTATCTTAAAACCAGTAGTGGAAGTCTTAAAGAAACAAAACATACAGTACTTCTGGAGTCACCCCACGGGACTAGGGGTGCGGAGAGAAGGGAGGACTGTGTTGTAAAGATTCCCAGAAGACATCCAAGTATTCTGCGACACCTTAAACATACCAGTAATGGAAATACCTGGATGGACAGACCAAGAGATTCCAGAGGAGGAAACAGAGGAAGACGATCAGTGGCAAGAGAAAACTAATCCGATACTAAAGAAGAAACCAAAAAATTAGAGACTGGACATGGGGGGGATCTGAGTGAGGGGGGGGCGTAGGGGGGGAGGAAGTATGAGGGTAAATTTAGAAAGAGGTTAAAGAGGATTGTTCCACGGAGGCGGTAGCATGCACCAACCAACGACCCAGAAATAGGGAAGAAGGGAGGGGCAGGCGAGCAAAGACAGAGCTCAACCCCGGGGAAATGTCGATTGAAATGGGGAGGAGGTAAATCGACTACCCTAGCTAAGGGAAGGGGAAAAGCTAGGTACCCATTATGCCGAGGGATGGGAACAGGGAGGGGGGTGGAAGGGGAGGGGGGCGAGGGAGGGGAGAAGGGAGGGAGTAGAGGGAAGAGGGAGGGAAGGAGGAAATAGTAAACTCAAAAAAATAACCTACTCCTATAATAAGCAGATTGAGCTTAAGAGATCTTTGGCCCTTACAGAGAAATCAGCCCTCAGAGGACCCCAGCTTAAAGATAAGGAAAGTAACAACAGAGAGGGGAGTAAAATGAGGAAATGGTGGTAGTTAACTTAATGTCCTATAACGTTCGAGGATTGAACTCGCCAGCTAAGAGAATAAAAATCCTGGGGGAAATTAATTATTTAAAAGCAGATATAACATTTTTACAGGAGACCCACATTACCCATGCATCCAATACTAGGTTATATTCCCGAAACCATCCCATATGGTACTATGCAGACTCATTTAAGAAAAAATCTAAGGGTGTCGCCATTGGCTTTTCCCGAGGTGTCAGATTTGCTCTGGAAGAGAGGTTGGCAGACCCAGAGAGAAGATTCCTCTTCCTGAAAGGGAAGCTTTATGAGGAGGAAGTCACACTGGTAAATATATATAGCCCCAATGAGGGGCAGGTAGACTTCTTGGGAAGGATCTTAGGGAAATTGATGAATTTAAAAAGGGAGGGGTGATCTTGGCTGGAGATCTCAACCTGAGCCTCGACCCAAAAATAGATAGTACTCACTATCCCAAAGGAGTAAAAACCTTCAGACAAAGAAAATTAAGGACAAATCATTTCAGAGTTGTAAGAATATTTAATAATAATATCTAGCGCTTGTACTTCATTATGTCAGAAATTTATACTGCTCTGAATATAACAGTTTCTTTTTATGGTTAATAAGCAAAGATCTATAAGAAAGGAGAATCTTCACCTATTCCATAAATCACTATGTCGTGAATTCTTTTAATTGATTAATTTCTTTTTAAAAGCATATACCAATCTTAGTGAGTACAGTCTACAGTATGGAATATATATAAAAATATTTATTCTCAAGACATGTAATCATGATATATGATCAAAAAGGAAGTGACACAAAAAGATAACTCTACATAAAAATACTAACTTCAAACAATCAATGCAATGTGATGTTTAGCTCAATAATGAAAGTGAAACTGAAACAAAATGAAAGTGAAAGCAAAGCAAGATTACCATTTCTTCCCAGGTATAGCATAAGCCATAAATAAATGTTCTATATAAACAGACTACAATGGTCTGCGCAATGCATAGCCGAAAGTCACTTCACTGCAGATGAGTGAGAATAAGCCATGCAAAACGGAAGACTTAAAATTGCAAATAATGCACTAAATCTGATATTAATAAAAATGTATAAAAACAAAAATCAGCTTTTTAGAGAAAAATCTACTATGGTTTATACGGCTGGGATTGTAATCTCATTACCCTTAAATTTGCAATATAAAACATATAAGGATGGAAATAAACAATATTGAATAAAATCAAATAATACAGCAAGGCATATTTACCACACTTAAGATGGCCGCTAGCTTCAAATGGGCGTTACCAGAGTCCTAAGATGGATGCCAGTCTTAAGATGGTGGCTTCCCTTCAAGTTTCAGATGAATGATGGACTATGGAGTATGTCTGGATGCGTCTATAGATGGACATAGTAGCGTGTGTGATGTAAGTGTATTGTATGTTGGGCAGTGTAATGTGTCCTATCTCTCATCTGGGTTGGTCTTTTATATGGTAAGAACAAAGAGTTATAAAAATTACCATAAGTAAAACCCAGAGGGATGAAACATTATCCCAATTGGTCGGGATATTCTATACCTAAACTGGTGAGTTCAGAGTCACACCTCTTTAAATAATTAACCCTATACCTTGGATCATAAAGTTAAAGGATGATTTCTCTATATGTAAGAGTAATCATAAAACACATATAAAACTTTGTCCAGACTCCCAGTACATACATAAATGTCCATCTGTATCTCCACCATTCTCTGGCAATTATTGGATCTGGTAAACCGTTTTTATAATAATTATTTTTAATACAAAATAATATTTCTTTATTGGAAATATCTAAAATTATCTCAAGACTGCACCTGGTATTTCGTCTATAGAGGGCAGTATCGTACCGTTCATTAGATTTTGTAGTTAAATAATAATTAAAAACTATTACCATTCCTCTTATCAGATGATCTTTGACCTCTAAGCTAGTGAAGATCCATTAATTATTTGGATTCTGACACAACTGTCAGACAGAGCGTCTAGTTTGTAATATTTACGACACCTTTGAACACTTAGACACAAACTTCTCGGAAATTAGGTAATTAGTGACGAGATACAAATGTCCTTACACTTAAAAGTAATTTATTCTAAGTAAGATTATTACTGCAAGAATATAAACCCAAAATGTGATATAATATTCCTAAATATATATGTATATGCCTTACATAATATAATGACATAATTATGGCTAATATCTTCACACACATAATGATGTACCTTTAAAAACTTATATATATAGCTCATTTTAAATGTCTGCTGAAGAACACTGAGCCATTGTCTATTGTTATATACAGATAAGATTACAAGCTAGACTAGTATGGTGTCTCGCTAATTGTCCGTTATCTGATAGAGATGTCAAAAGGCCTCTTATTTATGACAAAAGAAAATAGAAATGTCTGCTGAAAGTATAGAACCCTATTGTAAGCCTGCGAGAAACATTTTGTTTAACAAGTACATAATGAACCTTCTTTGACCTTAAAAACAAGATGGAAGCCATACCATTCAGAATCTCTTATGCATAATATGAAATATACATGGCTTTTTAAAATCCATTTTTTTCTATTATTTAATTAATCAATCACCCCCAATAATCCCGACAGAGTCAATTGGCTGATATTTGGAGAATTCTCCACCCAAAAGAAAGTGACTATACTTTTTTTTCAACTGTACATGGGACATATTCGAGAATTGACTATGTATTAATAGAACATAGATGGATTGAAAGAGTAATTGAGGCAAGGGTTGGGACCAGGACCTGGTCAGATCACTCTCCTACTACAGTTAAGATGAAAATGAGTAGAGAACAACCTAAAAGGGATGCATGGAAAATTAATGAAGAACTGATAAGGGATAAAAAGTGGGGAAAAGAAGAAGAGAAAGAACTGGAGCTCTATTTTCAAACAAATGATATTGAGGAAACCCCGAAAAATATTATATGGGAAGCACAGAAAGCCTATATGCGGGGATTATTAATGTCCAAAGGAGCACAAAGGAAAAAGGAAAGAACAAAAGACAAGGATAGACTGATGATAGAAGTCTTCAAACTCGAACAAAAACACAAAAGAACCCAAAACCGAGGCCTAAACAACTTACTAGAGGAAAATAGAAAAGAACTGAAGGATTTGTTAGAACAGGAAATTAGACAAGAATTTAATAAGATAACAAAAGAGAAATATATTGAGAGTAATAAAGTCGGGACAAATTTGGCAAGGACCCTGAAAAAAAAGAAAGCTGTGAACTTTATAGATAAGATAAAGAGTAAAATGGGGAAATCATTTATGCAACTTCTGGGATAGCAAGGGAATTCCAAAAATACTATGGAAATCTATATGCAGTAAGAGGAGATGACAGACAGGGGAATGACCCGGCCAGGAGCGAAAAAATTAAAGAATATCTAAGAAAGGCTAAGGTGACAAGGGTTGATGAGGAAAAACTAACACTTCTGGAGTTACAGATTACAGATCAGGAGATAGAAAGGGCTATAAAAGAAACTAGCTCAGGAAAAAGCCCAGGCCCAGATGGGTTTACAATTAATTACTATAAAAAATATAGGGAACTGTTAGTCCCGAGGCTGAGAGGCTATATGAATGGGTTAGGTACCCAGTTTGAAATGAGCAAAGAAGCCCTATTAGCATCAATCACTGTCATCTTAAAAGAAGAGAAAGACCCAGTACTATGCTCTAGTTATAGACCCATCTCACTTTTAAATGCGGATACAAAATTATTCACAAAAATATTGGCAACAAGGATGAAGGGGCTAATGAAGGAGTGGGTACATAGTGACCAAGTAGGTTTCATACCCGGAAGACAAGGGCGAGATAACGGGGTAAGAACGATTCTCCTGATGAAACAAATGCTAAATAATAGATCCCTGAGCTTGATACTGTCAATAGATGCTGAAAAAGCATTTGACAGGGTAAATTGGGAGTTTATGATTAGAACCATAGAGGAGCTGGGAATAGGACCTAGAATGATGGCTTGGATTAAAACATTATACAGCCACCCTACAGCTAAAGTAAAAATCAATGGTTCACTGTCTGAACCATTTGAAATGTTCAATGGAACAAGACAAGGATGCCCCTTATCCCCAATGTTGTTTGTACTTTCTCTCGAACCTCTCTTAGCAACAATTAGAGGAAGCCCGGATATCAGAGGGGTGAGGGTAGGACATGTGGAGCATAAAGTCTCAACTTTTGCAGACGATGTTCTGCTCTACATATCCAATCCAAGGATTACTTTGCCAAATATAATTAAAACTCTGAAACAATATGGAGAACTGTCAAATTTAAAAATTAACCAAAAAAAATCAGAGATATTAAGTATTAATATAAGTAAGCAGGAAAGAGAAAGGTTAAAAAGTGAATTTCACTTTGTATGGAGAAAGGATTAAATAAAATACCTAGGAATTAAATTAAGATCTACCCCAGATAAACTGTATAAGGCAAACTTCCTCCCATTACTAAATGAAATAAGAACAGAGATTAATAAACTAACCTCAAGGATTTTCTCATGGATAGGGAGAATAAATATTATAAAGATGGCAATTCTTCCAAAAATATCATATAAATTTCAAATGATACCAATCCCAATCCCACAGGCATTTTTTAAGACACTTAAAACCCTGATAACCCGGTTTATATGGAAAAATAAAAAGCCAAGGATAAAATACACAACACTAAGTAAAGGAAAGGGGCAAGGGGGATTAGCACTACCAGATTTCAAAAAATATTATCAAGCATCAGTACTTACACGGGTGATAGAATGGAGTAAAAAAGAGAGTGATAAATATTGGGTAAAAATAGAAAACACTATGAGTGACACATATTTAGAAAATATCATTTGGATCCTTCCACAGTTTAGTTAAATGTTAATACTCATATAATAACAAGACAGGCACTGAAAATTTGGGACATGATACACACTAGAGAAAAATGGACATATAATTCACCACTGATACCACTACAAAATACAATTTTTTTTGCACCAGGGGAGGGAAGGGAACGCGGTAGATAGATGGAAGATTAGGATGCACGGTTGGGAGATATAATAGAGCAGGGAAAAATTATAACCTTTACAGAATTAAAACAAAAAAAGATGAATTGGAAAGTAAATGAGTGGAGGTACTGTCAGTCGAGGCATTTTGTAGCCTCACTACCTCAGCCAATAAGGGATATGAAAGAACTACTGCCTTATGAACAAATGTGTGTCTCAGATAAGATAGTAAACAATATCTCAAATATCTATAAAATTATGATTGCAGAAATGAAGGAGACAGGGCCTTCACTCATATAAAAATGGGAGAGGGAATTGGGGCCATGTAGTGAGGGGTTACAATGGGAAAAAAGTTTAAAACTTGTGCACATCTCAGCAATAGATACAAATACAGAAGAAATGAACTACAAACTTATCTCCAGATGGTACAACACCCCGGATAAAGTGGGTAGTTACCAAACGGAGAGTTCGAAAAACTGTTGGCGGGGATGTACGGTTGTAGGTACGATAACACATATTTGGTGGGAGTGCCCGAAAATTAAAAAATTCTGAAGGGAAGTACTAACCTGGATTAAGAAAATTACAAACATATATATCCTTGAGGATCCTTGGAGATGCTTATTAGGGATGTCCCGAACGGTTCGCCGGCGAACGGTTCCCGGCGAACTTTGGATGTTCGTGTTCGCCGCTGCGGGCGAACATATGCAATGTTCGGTCCGCCTCCTATACATCATCATTGAGGCAAACTTTGACCCTGAATCTCACAGTCAGCAGACACATTCCAGGCCAATCAGCATACCTCCCTCCCACACCCTCCCACCTCCTATAAATAAGCAAGGGCAGCATCCATCTTAGATCATTTCTGTGTTACTGAGAGCAGGGAAAGTGCTGCTGCTGCTGCTGTTATAGCTAGGGACAGTTAGTCAGTGTTCCCGGTCTTGTTAGCCAGTGTTCTTGGTACACTCCTGCTGTAAGGACAGCTCCCCAAAAAGCCCTTCCAAGGGCTGGTATTTGAGTTTTTTTTTTTTGGATATACAGTAAAACCTTGGTTTGAGAGTAAATTGGTTTAAGAGCGCTTTGCAAGACAAGCAAAATTTTCAAATAAATTTTGACTTGATATACAAGCGATGTCTTGATATACAAGTAGCCTCAAGTTACAGCTGAGTATAAAAGAGAAGAGAGGCGCCTCTAAGTGTGGCAATATGGTTAAATTTAATAAAGGTACAACATTTAGCAACTCACATGGTTGATGATTGGAACAGGCACATCTAAGGATGCAGGCATCAGGGGTAAAGCTGTCCACATAGGACCATCCTCCGGACCGTCATCTACATCATCCTTTCCATGCTGCCCCTCACTTTCAGATCGCTTTACTGCAGGGTGGTCTTCCCGGTCAGGATTACAGACTAGCAGCGGCGGTGCAGAAGATGGTCTATGTGGACAGCTTTACCCCGGATGCCTGCATACTTAGATGTGCCTGTTTTATTCATCAACCATGTGAGTTGCTAAATGTTGTACCTTTATTAAATTGAACCATATTGCTACACTTAGAGGCGCCTCTCTTCTCTTTGATACTCTGTAGCTCCTGCTGGATTTTGCTTCCAATCTCCTTGTGGAAGCGGCTATTTGTGAATGGCAATTTTATGGTTACACAACCTATCGCAATGCTATAATCTTTTTATATGGAATATAAATTGAAGGATTTATGAATAAATGGTTGTGGAACGAATCATCTGAGTTTCCATTATTTCTTATGGGAAAATTCGCTTTGATATAAGAGTGCTTTGGATTACAAGCATGCTTCCGGAACGAATTATGCTTGCAATCCAAGGTTTTACTGTATATATATATATATATATATATATATATATATATATATATATATATATAATCTATTGTCCCCAAAAGCCCTTTTGAGGGCTGGTATTTGAGTATTATATATATATATAAATATATATATATATATCTATTGTGCACTGCAGTTACCAGCCCACTGTGTGTGAGAGGCCACAGACCCACCGCAGACTGTACTGTGTGCACACCACACTCATTTCGGGTGGCACAGGCACAGTACCTTGCATTTTAAAAAATATTTTTTCTTTTCCTCTGTCATAATTGCAGTGAGTGCTGTGTCAGGTCCACAGAGTGTACTGTACCCACTGCAGTGCACTGCCCACCACTGATATATATACGGTGGCACAGCATCTTGTTGCAAATTGAAAAAAAAAAAATATTTTTTATTATTGCAGTTGCCTGGGCTGCCAGTGACTGTCAGGTCCACAGAGTGTACTGTGCCCACTGCAGTGCCACTGCCCACCCACCACTGATATATACGGTGGCAGGCATGACTTTTTTTGGATTAGTGTCTGGGGGGGGGGGGGGGGTCTAAAAAGCGTACCTGTGAAGTTTCAGCTCTGTAGCATGTCCAGAACCAGAAAAAAAAGATCATATAGGTGTAAAAGGGGTTCCCATCATCCCTGCTCTACTGAAAAATGATCTTTTTTTCTGGTTCTGGACATGCTACAGAGCTGAAACTTCACAGGTACACTTTTTAGACCCCCTAGACACTAAATCACACACATGTGAAGTTTCAGCTCTGTAGCATGTCCAGAACCAGAAAAAAAATAGAATTAGGGTTAGGGCTAGGGTTAGGGTTAGGGTCAGGGCTAAGGTTAGGGTTATTTTTAGTGCTTAGGGTTAGAGGGTTAGAGTTAGAGGGGTAGGGGTAGGGCTACTAACTCTAACCCTAAGTATCTCACGTAACCCTAACCCTAGCCCCTAACACTAAACCTAACCCTAACCCTCTAACCATAACCCTAACCCTCTAACCTTAACCCTAACCCTCTAAGCCTAGCCATAAAAATAACCCTAACCCTAAACCTAACCCTAAACCTAACCCTAGCCCTAACCCTAGCCCTAAGCCTAACCCTAATTCGTAATTTTTTCTGGTTCCAGACATGCTACAGAGCTGAAACTTCACAGGTACACTTTTTAGACCCCCCAGATGCTAATTTTTTTTTTTTTTTTTTTTTAATTTTTCCAATAATTGGCTCTCTATCAAAAAATTAAAATTTTTAAGAACTTTTTTTGTGTGATTCAGTGTCTGGGGGTCTAAAAAGTGTACCTGTGAAGTTTCAGCTCTGTAGCATGTCCAGAACCAGAAAAAAAATAGAATTAGGGTTAGGGCTAGGGTTAGGGTTAGTGCTAGGGTTAGGGTTATTTTTAGTGCTTAGGGTTAGACGGTTAGGGTTAGAGGCGTAGGGGTAGGGTTACTAACTCTAACCCTAAGTATCTCACCGTAACCCTAACCCTAGCCCCTAACACTAAACCTAACCCTAACCCTTAAAGCCCAGTTCCTGTCCCATTTTGGTCGGTTCTGGTCTGTTTGCGGTTGTTTGCGGTGCGTTAAACGGGGAGTTTGGTCTGTCACTGAAGCGGGCGTAACCCTTACACTACCTGATCGATACAACATCATACCTGATCGTATACACACACTGGATGTTTTAAAGCACGTTATTCCAAACAATTTAGGAATGTTAGGTGATTTATGCCCTTTATGGAATAAAACCCGACTCTGCGCCAACTACGTAATTTTCCATGGGAGTTTTGCCATGGATCCCCCTCTGGCATGCCACAGTCCAGGTGTTTGTCCCCTTGAAACAACTTTTCCATTACTATTGTGGCCAGAAAGAGT
Organism: Pelophylax lessonae; assembly: GCF_965119305.1. Lineage (NCBI taxonomy): Eukaryota > Metazoa > Chordata > Amphibia > Anura > Ranidae > Pelophylax > Pelophylax lessonae. The sequence continues at coordinate 131,255,145 of NC_138777.1, forward strand.
CCCTGTGGGTTTTAAAATTTGCCTGCCTATTAAAGTCTATGGCGGTTCGCAATGTTCACGAACATTCGCCGATGTTCGCGTTCGCCGTTCGCGAACAGCGAATTTTATGTTCGCGACATCACTAATGCTTATTTCATGGTACAAAATTGTCAGTAAAACAATATAAGAAAACATGAATTCCTCACTTGCTAAACTCGGCAAAAAGCCTGATACCCCTAAAATGGCAAAAAGAAGACCCTCCCTCGTGTAAAGAATGGCTTAAGAAGGTGGAAAAAATGAGAAAATTAGAATCACCAAGGAGCTGGGGAGAAGAGGAACAAGGAAATTGGGCAGAAATATGGGAAGAGTGGCAAGATTTTAAACAAACAGGGGATTATAAAATGATTCAGCCTCGGTTCACATTTATGCGATGCGGGAAGGCTGCGAATCCGCAGCCTGTTCCCGCATCGCACACGCACCCCTGGCAGTTCACACTGCCATATGCAATACGCTGGGGGTGTCAATGTACTGTTAACGACACCCCCAGTTTGATCGCATATCGCAGTGCGATCGTGCAGTTCGCACAGGATCGAATTGCACAAGTGTGAACCTCTGTGCGATCCGATCCTGATGCGGCTGCCAAAAAGGGTCCCTGTGCGTGTTTGCTGCGGCTGCGGTGCGAATTTAGCCATACAAACTGTATGGCTAAACTCGCACCGCACAGCCGATCGCATGTAATGTCGGAGCAGTGCGCTCCAACATTACATGCGAACCCCGCACACGCACAAGTGTGAACCGGGGCTCAGGGAGAAGGTGAGACATAGGAGAGGCGGGATGGGGGAGGGAGGGGGGAGGGTACAATGTTAGTACAATGTTAGTGCAATGTTACAATGTTACAATGGTAGTAAAATGTTAGTTTTGAGAAGGAAAATATATAGACAGGAATTATTGATAAACATGATGCAACAAGTAATGTTTGCCTTTGAAATGTATGCTATAAAAAAAAAAAAAAAAACGCTCTTCATGCTTTTCAAAGAAGTAGGTGGTAGGGAGCTGTGAGAATGCAATCATCCCAATAGACATAGAACAAGAAAACCCCTCCAAGAATGCGGGACTTTTGTAGGCAATACGGACAAGTAACCACAAAGGCACGAATATATAAAAAATTTACATTTTGTTTACATATCAGAGTAAAATCGTCTAAGAAGGAAAATAAGGGTAAAATATGTATGTGCTTTGCAAAGATAAAAATGACAGATCAGATGAAAATCAATGTGAATTAAAAAGATAAAATAATAACCTAAATGTATCCGTGATAAAGTGCATATATGGTAGAATTTAACCACTTAAGCCCCGGAAGATTTTACCCCCTTCCTGACCAGGGTTTTTTTTGCGATTTTTTACTGCATGACTTTAACAGACAATTGCGCGGTCGTGCGTTGTACCTAAACAAATTTGACGTCCTTTTTTTTCCCACAAACAGAGCTTTCTTTTGGTGGTATTTGATCACCTGTGCGATTTTTTGATCATGCGCTATAAACAAAAAAAGAGCCTAAATTTTTCAAAAATAACAATATTTTTCACATTTTTTTATATGAAATTCCCCCCCCCCAAAAAATGTAAAAATCAACATTTTTTAACATTTTCGGCCAATTTGTTTTATGCTACATATGTTTGGTAAAAAAAATTGCAAAAAGCGTATTTTGATTGGTTTGCGCAAAAGTTATCGCGTTTACTAACAAAGGGAAAGATTTTTGTAATTTTTGGTGTTTTTTTTTAATGAGTAATGGCGGTGATCTGCGATTTTTTTGCGGGACTGCGACATTGCCGCGGACAGATCGGACCCTTGACTGACATTTTTGACACTTTTGGGGTTACCAGTGACATTACTGCAGTAATCAGTGCTATACATATGCACTGTTACTGCAAAAATGACACTGGCAGGGAAGGGGTTAACTGTATTGGAGAGGGAGGGGTTAAGTGTGTCCTAGGGGCGTGTTTCTAACTGTGAATGGACATGGCTACTAGTGTAAAAACAGAGATCAATGGTCCTACAAAGTAGAACCGTCTGATCTCTATTTTTACACAGGGGAGAATGACAGGCGGCTTGTGTACATTAGCCGCCTGCCTTTCTCCCTTCCCGGCGAAAGATCGCGAGTGACCGGCAGACATCGGGGTCCGCCGGTCACATGCACTGACTTGTTAGGGAACGAGCCTGCTATTGGCTCACAAGCCAGTGACAGGCTAGTGACGTACCGGTACGTCACTTTGCCTGGCCGGGGCTCACTGCTGCAGTATATGTACTTGCGGCGGTCGGCAAGTGGTTAACTAGTAAACTTCCTAAACATAAAAATTCTAAATGCATAAAGTATTGATAAATATATATAAAATCCGTGAATATATTGATAAACAGTCCCAATCACCAGTGCTCAAATTGCCAATCTGTAAACTGAAGCTTGTAGAACCGTTTGTCAGATGTATCATCTCCACTCTTGTGACCCCCCATTAGGTGGGTGCTCACCTCATTAAGTGTGACCTCGCAATTAAGCTTGGTCAGTAACAGCATATATCCCCAGCAGGGAAAGGTTGTGTAGCACTGCCCCCTTGAGGGCTGCTGTATTTCTCACCTTTTCGTGTCCCCTGGGTTACCGATAGCAACTGCATGCATAAATGCAGAATCTTAACACTTTACTTTCTTGGCTCAGTCAATGAATAGTCTAGGGGTTGTTATTTTTGTTGTTTTATTTTATATGGGGATGGGAGAAGGGATTCGTGGGATATTCCAACACTTGAACTATTCACAATGTTACGGACTTCTAACTGAGAATGTGGCAAGGCCGCAGCTTCATCCTGCCACTAGATGAATCTGAAGGAATGTGCTTTATGTACTTATCTTCAGGGCACTCGCCTAGTACCCCCTTTCTATCCACCAGCTGACAACCGTCCTCTGACTACTCTACTCCGGAGTGGCCCCCTTCCTGGTCAGGCCCTTAGACATGACCCCCTGTACTCACGATACTGCTTTTCAGGTTCTCCAGTGTCTCAACAGCTCCTAGTCAGCTGTCCTGGACCTCTGGATTCAGCTTCACACTTCTAGCTCACCATGCCGACTGCCTGTGACCATACACCAACCAATGCAGAAGAGGAGGCAGCCGCCACCCTCCTTTCCGGGACTCTGCTCACCAGCCAAATACCTTGAGCACATGATACTACACCCGACAATGCACTGAGACAGCATTCTGTGCCAATCCCTGGGGCTGTATAAAAGCCTGTGTACTCATTGGCCAGGTTTGGCCAGGTGCCTGCCCATTGGATCAGTGGGGACACTCTCTCAGACCACATGAATCACACACTGAGCACATTGCGCAGACCTAACTCACAGATCCTGCTCCCTGTTAAGCAGAGAGAAATATAGAATTTACCTGCTGCTCCTCTGATAGGCAGACAGAGCCAAAAACTATACTCACTCTCTAGCACCTACCTAGGAGGGTGCTACAGGTGGATGATTTCCTCCAACGTTCAGGCTCCCAATCAGGGATATTGAGCTCATCAGCTCTCACACATAGGAAAAAAGCACAAATTCATGGTGTAAATAACGTTTGAAAAAAACATAAGTTTATTAAAACACTCATAGAACACTCACATGCACCTGGTGCTAGAGTGCACCAGTCTATCCAGGCCAAAAGGAGCTGCTTCACATACCAAATCAGCCCAGGGGGTATAAAAACAAGTAAGTAGATTGCCGCCTGTGTTTACCCAGGAGTACAGTAGAACCAGCAATTTTCTCAATGCCCTCAACAGGTGGTACCACTTGGGGCAGCAGAATAGAGCCGAACGGACAAGACTAACACCTCAAAAGGCTGCAAAGGAAAGATGTACAGTAGGGAATGGGTATAGAATATATAAAGCTTAATAAGAAAAAAAATTTTCTTATAGCAGGTACTGACAGTTACTTACATGTAAGGCACTATCCATACATAAGCAGTCAAGCTGAGTAAGTATATGTGGATGGTAGCCAATTTGGCGACCAGCCAAAATATGGTAAAATATGTCCAATCCCAGGTAGACTAAGGACAATAGTTGGAGAAAATAGTAAAAGCACTATCAGGAAGCAAAGGAAATTAATATTTAACAAGAGCTTTCACAAAGTCAATTCCTACGTGGATACATACCAGAATTGCACAAGCAAAACGACATGCAGCTTGAGCTGCCAAAACTGCACTAAAGCCCGACAGGGCCTGTGCTGTTGTAAAGGCAGTGAGGGCTCCAAAAGGAACCATCATGAGACAAGCTCAAATCTCCATGAGGCAGTAGCCAATGGTGGCGACGCTGGAGGGAAGGCCCAATGCACCTCCCCGAGTCGAGGGCGCATTGTGTAGCCACACCTGAAGGGGTGATGTCGCGCCAAGTCATTCGCTCACTGGTGCACAAAATTGTCATGGCTGGAAAAGAAAAGGAGGCGGGTCTGGAGCTCTAACCATACTTAAGCCAAGAAGAGCGGCCATGGATGGAAAGAGCTCCGAGGCCGGCACATCTGGGGATGACATCTGCAAACACGGGCCAGAAAAACAGGCCGACGTGCCAATCCACACAGAGGAGAGAAGAGGAGGCGCAGGCAGCCTACGTGCGCTGGGTGGCACCACAGGGAGAGAGCGGGGGCAGCTGGTCAATCCAGCAACAGGGATGGAGCAGCTAAAAATATAAGCCATAAATGTTGTGAGACGGTCACAAAAAAAAATAAAGGACAACAAATGGACTGTAATGGGAAAGCATCAAACAAAATAACATAGCCAGCAACATACATGTGCACACCATAATAAACAAATTATATAATCAGATATTTCAAACTTAAATTTAAAAAGTCACTTACAAAACAGGCAAGAGGGACATACAGTACCATTTAAAGATAGAAATAAGAATGGTATATGGCATGATTATAGAGGAAAACCAGTGGGAGAAGGGAAAAACACAAAAAGAAAATAAACATACATAGACATAAAAATGAAAATGGGGGTGTAATACTGTTCATAGAATAAACTCATCGACAAGATTCCAAAAGTCATATCTCCCAACCCCCTAAGTTGAAGCCCTCCAGAAAGCGCTTAAAGGATATTGCCTCATTCAGACCTGGTAAGGTGGCAGCATTAAGTCTAAAGATCCACCAGAGCTCGTATTGGGGAGGGTTTTATTCCAATCCCCCCCCCCCCCCGTGAGCTTGGTTGAACCTGATACAACACCAAAAACTGAATAGGGGGGAAATGTCCACCATGCGTTTTAGCCACGTGGCGACCAAGTTGAAGTTTGTCATCGCAAGATTGCATGCACTGCATGCATTGCATGCTTGCTGATAGGCCCTACTAGGACGTACTATTGTTTTGCAATTGGCATAGTGTCTGGGGATATATTTATCCCCATTAGGTAATAGAATGTTTTTGGCTCTATCGATATGGTGACAGTAATTGCATCCTTCACACCTGAAAGTGCCTGGGTATTTGCATTGGTCTTTTCGAGCATTTCACCTGTACTCACTATGTATTAGGCTATTTTTTATAGACTTAGCAAAAGTAAAACCTGGTGTTTCTGGGACAAATGGTCCTACGCTCGGATTAATTGTTAGCAGATGCCAGTATTTTTTAACAACGTTGGTAATCTGTTTGTGTTGGTTGGAATATCTAGTGATGATACGGGCAGACGTAGTAGAATCTCTCTTAGCCTCTCTCTTAGCCTCCTGTTTAACCACTTGCCTACTAGGGCTATTTTTGACATTTGGTGTTTATAAGCTAAAATCAGTTGTTTTTGCTAGAAAACTACTTAGAACCCCCAAACATTATATATTTTTTTTAGCAGAGACCCTAGAGAATAAAATGGAGATTATTGTAATATTTTTTATCACACCGTATTTGCGCAGCGGTCTTCCAAACGCAATTTTTTTGGAAAAAAATCACTTTTTTGAATTAAAAAATAAGAATCCAGTAAAGTTAGCCCAATTTTTTTCCATAATGTGAAAGATAATGTTACGCCGAGTAAATAGATACCCAACATGTCATGCTTCAAAATTGCGCACGCTCACGGAATGGCGACGAACTTTGGTACTTAAAAATCCCCATAGGCGACACTTTAAAAATTTCTACAGGTGGCCATCTTAGAGTTACAGGAGTTACAGAGGAGGTCTAGGGCTCAAATTATTGCTCTCGCTCTAACGATCGTGGCGATACCTCACATGTGTGGTTTGAACACCGTTTACATATGTGGGCGGGGTTTCAATGTGCGTTCGCTTCTGCGCGTGAGCTAACGGGGACAGGACGCTTTTTTTTTTTTTTTTTTACTATTTATTTTATTTATTATTTTTTATTTTTACACCGTTTTTTTAAAAAAAAAAAAATTGATCATTTTTATTTCTAATACAAGGAATGTAAACATTCCTTGTAATAGAAATAGGCACGACAGGACCTCTTTTTTGTGAGATCTGGGGTCAAAAAGTCCTCAGATCTCACAAGTACACTAATAAAGATAGAAAGTAAAAAAAAAAATGACAAAAAAAAAAAAGGGACCTTTAAGCCAGTTGCTCGGCAACGACGTTTGCCGTCGATCCGGTCCTCCAAGACAATAGAGTCGAGTGAGGGCAAGCTTGCCCTCACTCGACATCCTATCTGTGAGGATCCGGGACCCGATCGCTTTCCCCGCTGCCGGCGGGTCTGGTAAGCGGGGAAAAGGACCGGGATGCGGCGGGAGGGGGGGCACCCCTTCCGCCATCCCGGAGGGTGATCTCACGGCGAATCTGCCGCTGGGACCACCCTTATGGGAAAGCCCATCGCCTGCAGTTTAAAGAAATACCAGGGTTATGGCAGCTATCTGCTGCCATAACACCGGTATTTAGCTTTAAACTCAGGACGTATATGTACTATGGGCCGGTATTGAGGTGGTTAAAGGAGCTGTCAAGAGAACAGTTCCATCTGAGTCTAAGATACTGGCTGTATGGTATGGACTAAACTAAAGGTCTGGGATGGAAACTACTGGCATGGAGAATTATATTCCCAGCCGTGGGTTTACGATATAAAATACTGGTTAAATATCCATTATCGTCTTTCTGAAATTCCACATCAAGCAAGGATATGGTGTTCCAACTGTAGTTCATAGTAAACCTTAAGTTGAAATCAATAATGTCAAATGCCTTCATGAAATACTGTAACAAATCAGGTGTACCGTCCCAGACTACAAAAACATCATCAAAATATCTATACCAAAGGCTCACGTGATCCATAACTTTTGCCAATATGTCAGAATCCAAGAGCATACGCTCCAACTCCCCCAGGTACAGGTTGGCATAAGTGCCCATAGCCACCCCCTGTACCTGGAGGAAGTGAAAGCCATTAGAAAATGGATTTTTAATTCATACTTACCTGTGAAATCCATTTCTTGAAGTACATCACGGGACACAGAGCCAAAAATCATAACATATGGGTTATATAGCCACCTATAGGTGAAGGACACTGCCAACCAATCAGAATTGATGACCCCCTATATAACCCCTCCCATACAGGAAGTACCTCAGTTTTGTAGCAAGCTGTGTCCCATGATGTACTTTAAGAAATGGATTTTACAGATAAGTATGAATTAAAAATAAAATTTTTCTTTTCGTACATCACGGGACACAGAGCCATAAATTATAACATATGGGACGTCCCAAAGCAATGCAACTGAGGGGAGGGGGGACACAAAAAATACCACCATCTGGCCCTTAACAGAAGGATTACACCGCCGCCTGCAGTACACTGCGGCCAAAAGCAGACTCCTCCTGGGTCCCAACATCCACTCTATAACAACGAGTGAACGTATGCACCGATGACCAGGTCACGGCCTTGCAAATCTGAGCCATAGAGGCTTGATGGCGCTGTGCCCAAGAGGCACCTACTCCTCTGGTAGAATGTGCCTTTACAGGAAAAGGTGGAACCTTTCCTACTACACCTGGGTAATAACCTGGTGAATCCAACAGGAAATCGTAGATTTAGATGCTGCCAACCCCGTTTCTGGGGCCTTTTGGCAGCACAAACAAGCTCTCGTTTTTATGAATCTGAGCTGTTTCCTGTAAATAAAATTTAAGTGCACGCATTACACCAATGCAATAACCTTTCCTCCTCTAAGTGAGGATCTAGAAAAAAAAGGTAGTAAAATGTCCTGTTCAAATGGAAGGCGGACACTACCTTGGGCAAAAAATCTGGGTGAGGATGTAAAATCACCCTATCTTGATAAAATACCAAGAATGGCTCTTTACAAGAAAGAGCTGCTAGTTTCGATACCCTTCTAGCCAAAGTTATCGCAATCAAAAAGACCAGTTTCTTGGTCAAAAGAACCAGAGGAACTTGCCCCAGAGGTTCAAAAGGCTGTTTTTGCAAAACTGCCAACAGCAAATTTAAGTCCTAAGGACACAACGGTGGCTTCACTGGTCCGAAGGTTTGAAACAACGAATGGGAAGCGATCGGTTCCAGGAAAAAAAACAAAAAAGCTTAAATCTTGTTCAGGGCTAATTTCATATCTACCCCTGCCTGCAGGAAGGACAGAATTCTCCCTATAATATATGTGTGGGGATGTCATTTCCTGGCTTCACACCAGGCAATGTAGGATTTCCAGACCCTGTAATATGTAGTATTTCTAGAGACTGACTTCCTGGCGTTTATCAGTGTATGAACTGCAAGGACAGACACACCCTGCTCTTACAAGATTAAGGCTTCAATAGCCAAGCCATCAAATATAGAGACTATATAGCAGGGTGGAATATCAGACCTTGAGGGAGCAAGTCTAGATACAGTGGAAGGGCCCAGGGCCTCATCACTGCCAACCTTTGGATTTGTGCATACCAAATCCTCCTAGGCCAAGCCAGAATTACTGGTTTCCCCTCCAGCTGGATCCTGCACAACAAACGTGACATCAGCTGTCCCGGAGGAAAGGCATAGACCAGGGAATACTCCTCCCAAGGAGTCACCAAACCATCCACTCCGACTGCGAGTGGATCCCTGGTCCTGGACACAAATCTCTCCAATTTGTTATTGAACCTGGATGGCAACAGATCAACGTCTGGGACCCCCAGTGTAGGCAGATCAATTAAAAAATCTCGGGATGTAACGACCTTCCCCCGGAAACATCTGTTGATGGCTCAAGAAATCTGCCTGCCGGTTCTCAATTCCTGGAATGAACACTGCTGTCAGGCATGGCATAAACTTCTCTGCCCAGGACAAGATAATATCCACCTCTTTCTGGGCTGACCGACTCCTTGTGCCTCCTTGATGGTTGACATAAGCTACGGCCGTGGCAATGTCTGATTACACCCTGACAGGGTGACCCTCGAAGTCTGGGCGTCCAGATTTTCAGAGCCTGACTGACTGCACGAATTTCCAAAATGTTGATGGGGAGACTACTCTCTACCCAAGACAATTTCCCCTGGACCACAGCCTCCTCCAGAACCGCTCCCCAGCTGGAGAGACTGGCATCTGTAGTCACCACTTTCCAGGTCACTGGAAGAAAGGATTTTCCCTTCTCTAGATTTCTGGTCAACTACCAATTCAGACTCTGTCGTACTCTTGGTAGCAGAGATATGGACTGGTCCAAGGACTGAACTTTTATATTCCACGCAGACAGACCATTGTTCTGAAAGGGTCTGGCATGGAAATGAGCATAGGGAATTGCCTTGAATGTGGACACCATCTTCCCCTAGTAACATCTTGCAAAGACGTATAGACGGATATCTCAGTCTTACTATAAACCGAACCTGACCCTTCAGGTCTGAGACCCTGGCAAGAATATCTTTGCCTGTACCGTGTCGACAAGAAGCCCCAGGTATTCCAAACGCTGGACTTGCTGTAATGCTGACTTTGCTAAGTTCAGGATCCAACCCAGACATTTCAAAAATGTACAGTCTGAAGGATATTTTGGCTTAGAGCCGACGCCGATCAATCTATTAGTGATAGATCATCCAGATATCCTATTATCGATATCCCTCAAGACCTTATAACAGCCAATACTGGAGCTAGTATCTTTGTGAACACTCTTGATGCTGTGGCCAACCCAAAAGGCAGGGCCACAAACTGGAAATTATGGTTTCAGATGGCAAAACGAAGGAACCTTTAATGGGTCTGAAATATAGGCACATGAAGATATGTATCCTTGATGTCTATGGATGCTAGAAATTCTTCTCCCTGCAGGGAGGCTACGACTGAACAAATTGATTCCTTGCGGAAAGAACGAACCTTTCGTTTTCTGGAACCTTGGTTATCACCCTCTGAGCTCTCAGCTGATCCAATGCCTGAAAGAGAGAGCTTTCTTTTAGGGGATCTGTTGGTATACTTGACCTCACAAACCGAGGATGCTGGAAACACCCAAAATACTAGCTTGTATTCCTGTGAAATGGTGGAGACAACCCAGTTGTCTTGAATTAAATCCACCCATGCCCCTGAGAACTGCAGGAGCCTTCTTCCCACCCAGGCGAGTGGGGGCGCCCCTTCACTGAGAGGGTTTAGAGGAAGTCTTGGCTGATCTCTGGGCCCAAGGCTTTTTCTGACCTTGCCCCGAAGGCTTGGGTCTGGACGCAGACGGTTGAGGCCGTCGCCACTGCCTGGAACTGGAAGCACTGGTATTATGTGTGCAGGGGATCTTAAAGAAAGGACGCCTGCTCTTCCTCTTTACAGGTAGCAACATACTCTTCCCCCCTCAGATCTTTTGGCTATACTTATCCAGATCATCACCAAAAAGGCCTTCTCCCTGAAAGGGGAAGCTAGCCAGTAATTTTTTACATGGTAATTCCGCAGACCAGCTCTTTAACCAAAGGATTCTGTGCATATGCACTGTCATCAGAGCAAACTGTGACATTTGCTTTATCTGTAAGAGCATCTACTGCGAAACACAAAGTGCGAGGTAGATCTAACAGATCTTCCACAGACTCTCCTTGAGAAGGAACTGTCTTGGCCACTTGCTTTATGTGGTCTTTCAAAGACTGACACACTCCTATGGCTGCCACTGCTGGTTGTAATTCAGAACCTGCAACCGCAAAGGAGGCTTTCAATAAAAATTCCAACTTTTTATCTGCTGGATCTTTAAAAACCTGTGCATTATCCACAGGACAGGTTAAATTCTTGTTAACTGAAGAAATGGCTGCATCCACAGTGGAAATTTTCCATCTCTTAGAAAACGTATCCTCCATAGGATATAACAATGAAAACCTTTTAGGAGAAACAAACATCCTATCCAGATGATCCCAGTCATTATACACTTCTTGCTCCAAGAGTGGATGTATGGGAAATGACCGAGGACTCTGAGGAGGGCACAATGAGCCTATGGAGGAAAAAGAGGTTTCAGTAGTTTCTAAGGGCGGGAGTTTGAACTCAGCCCGGACCATCTGAGCAAGAGACTGGATAAACAATATCTGGAATTGAGAGGCTGATAGAGATTCCTCTGACTCTTACTCCCCGTAAGTGGAACTTTCAGCTTGACCTTCTATAGGGTCACCCTCAGCTACATCTTCCACATCCTCTGCCCAATCCTGAACTGATTCAGGGGGAGGCTCAGGAGAGTGGGATCTAACCCGCTTCTTTCCTCCATGTGGTGCTGCAATCATGTCAGCAATCCTTCCCCCCTAGGCTGGCTAATGCCAATGCAAAATCGTCCTTGATAACAAAGGTTGTGGCAGAAGTACACGGAGTAGCTACTATGCCTGACAAGCGTAATGGCTCAGATTGGCTAATTGCCTCTGGCTTATCAGGAGGAGAAGACAAAGTGGAAACATACTAGGACCTTCAGGGCCTGACGGTGGCATCATAGTGCCCTTTCCAACCGTGCTCCCTCCAGGCCTTTTCGGGCAGACATTGCTTTATAGCAAGACAAACTTGAGGTACTACCTTTAAAGTGTACTCAAGGTCTGTGCCAGACCTATACAGCCTAATGCACACAACACTGATTACCTAAGATACGGGACCTATTGCCAGAAAAATACACCCACAGTGACTCACGCAACCCAGCTGCTGCTGCTCTGTGTCCCTTTCAGCCTGTGACAGAGGCTAGTGTGTTGGAAACAGCTCCTTGCAGAACTGGCCCGTTTATGCATGTGCGGCATGGTGCGTGGCATCCACGTGCAGGCTAAATCACGTTAGAACACTCCCACCACACGGCGTATGCCTGTACTTAAATGCGAAGATTCACATAGGCATGCAACACGCGATCCAGCAGAGGCGAACATGCGAACGCTCTTGCGCCAGGGCTAACACAACAAACAAATGGGGGAGAGAGCAGTTTAGGCTGAATCTTGTTTGTCACAGCTGAAACCTTTCAGGTAATCAGTTTAGTGTAAGAAACAATGTAACAATATGCTTTAAACAGACTTTAAACATACTTTGCATAAACCTGCTACAATGTAATTACTAGCAGAAATACACTTTGCACAAGTCTCTGTAATCTTATTAAAGGGAACAGTGCAAAAAATATTTACAATTTTGCATTTTTTAACCTCTTAAGGTTTTTGTTTGCTGTGCAAATATTTAAAATGAACTCACCAGTCCTGCCACAGGAAACTGCTATAAGCAAGAATCCAATTTTCACTTTTCACAGTGAGCATGGTCTTAAAGACCTTCAAGGACTGGGTCCCCTATATGAGGGGCCATGGCCTTGGACCTGAAGAGCACCGCACACAGAGCGCTTTTGGGGTTTGGTATTATAAGGGTCCGTATCCCAGGGTCCAGAGCCTACAAAGGACAGAGTTACAGGCAAAACCTTGTATCTGCTTCCCGAGGCTCAGGTAACATCTTTTTAGTTCATTGACTGTTTTAGATGGATCCGATAGCTAACCCCTTAGATCAGTGATCTTTGTTTGGGGTATGATAGCATAATCTTCTTTCTTTTTCTTTAAAACATAACAAACATGTGGAGCACCTCTCCACAGCGACCTTCACCTTTTAGACACTGATGAAAAAACTGAGGTACTTCCTGTATGGGAGGGGTTATATAGGGTGTCATCAATTCTGATTGATTGCCAGTGTCCTTCACCTATAGGTAGCTATATAACCCATATGTTATGATTTATGGCTCTGTGTCCCATAATGTACGAAAAGAAAGAGAAGTAGTTGTGATGGAGAATGAAATGCAATGATTCAAAGAAGAACTCAGTCATGGGTCTATCATGGAGGCTCCCCTGAGAGAGGATTTGTCTTATACATGATAGGCCTCTTTCATGAGGAATCCAACTGTAATGTGCTTTGATGTCTATAGCTACAAAATAGGCATTCTGGGGTAGGTGTAATTCTTCCAAAGAAGGTGGATCATATCCTGTATATAGGTGGGCAAATTAACCACAAATGGTCTTAGGTAGTTATCAACCAGAGTACTTAGGTTTTCTGTGAAGGAACCAATATCCAAATTAATCTGGCGAGCGGGTGGATGTTGTAGGTCCTTATGAAGCTTGGGAAGCGCATAAAAGACAGGGGTGTGAGGGGGTGTTGTACGAACAAATATAGACCCATTGTGTTTTATCAATGACACTCTGCAAATATGCAGCATCAACCAGTTGGTAAAATTCATTATGGCATTTCTCAATAAGATTACCTCCTATAGGACGGTACCTCTGTCTATTTTAGAGAATTGTATTACACATATTTTCATACTGTCCGTTATCCATGATGACGAAATAGCCACCTTTATCGGAAGGCTCAATTGTTAGATTTAATTTTTAGGCTAAATTTTGGAGTGCTGACCTCTCTTCAGGGGTGTTTTACTGGTAGGACCTATCACTTAGTACCCAATGTGGGTGGCCATCATCCCGATAATTAGATACAAAGAAAGTACCCCCAATGGTATGGGATTTTACATGCCACTCAAACACTGAAAAGAGGTGCAAAGTTGTACGTATAAAATCAAATTTTATTACATAACAAAAATTATTAGTTACACAAACATTATGGCTAGAAAAAACTAGACATAAAGAACTTTAAAAACTTGCAAGTAAAGACAGACCAGTATCCATACAGAAGACTCTTGGGTATCATTGGTAGAAAGAACCGGACAGGACCCTACGCGTTTCGGGTTTTGAAACCCTTCTTCAGGGATCAACCAAAGTTCGGTACACAATGTTTACCCAAAGCAGTTTTCTTTGTAGGGGCAACTGAGCTGTCAATTAAAATCGGTATCAACCGAAAAGAAGATGTCTGGTGTCATAGAGAACATGATTCACTGAGAAAAGAAAGAGGTAATTATAGAGATGGCTGAGAGTTGACAGCATCGTGGGCGCCACAATGATCCATTATTGGTCCTAAATGGTAATCTCTTCAGGGGTGCAGTTACTGACAGTATTATGAATTCCTATTTTTTTTTTTTTTACCTCATTTGTAGTTAATTTAACAAATGCTGCCAAATTTGAGTTAGGGCTGAGTGGAGGTAATATGTCAGATTTTTTCTTGAAACAGTGTTTATAGGTGCAGCGGAAGGATTATCTCGATCAAAGTGCTCCATTAGCTCATTTATTCTAATATGAGTGGCAGGTAACTCAGGGTCCTGCTCATCAAGGAGAGATAACATCCAAGGCAGCAAGATGCTGTTTATTATTTTTATCAGATAGTGTTGTTTTTATTATATAAGGACTTACGAATCAATTTCCTTGCAAAGAGGTGTAAATCCTCAATTAACTTGAATTTGTCAACATTGTTGTCTGGGCAGAAGCTTAAGCCTTTGGTCAATACAGAGAGTTCATCAGGTGAGAGTGTGTGGTGTGAGATGTTGATAAAAGTGAGTTGACCATTCAGGTCCACAAGGGTAGAGTGATTACTGTCAGGGGGCTCAAATTGTGAAAGTGATAGTTTTAGAGGAGGTGTTTGGCCCTAAAAAATCCTCATCAAGGGGTGCAACAGGAATAATAGTGTCGCTGGATGTGTGAGCAGAATATGAAAGAGCAGAAGCCTGGGTAGACCCAGGTGCAGCCCAGCCTTGAGAGTAAGGTTGTTCAACTGTGTGTTTCTTGTGTGCATGTCCTTGAGATTCCTCACTCGTTTGAATTTACGTGGCTTGTTGCATTTGCTGGACCCTTTTGGGGGAATAGAAGAATTTGAGGAAACTTGTAAATGAACAGATTGTAAATCATTGAAATTTCTATTATTGCTGTGTTTGACTCTTCTAAAGCTATGATTGGAATTCCATTTATACGTAGTCTTTTCATCAAAAGCCAGTTGGTCCCTGCAAAACTTTTTTTCTTTAGTTACACCTGGGCGTTTTTGTAGCAGGCATTTTTTTGGGCATTTTTTGGGCGTCTTTGGAGGCAGGCATAACATCAAAACTTCTGTGTAGGGGTATATACACACACACACATGTATGTATATATACACATACACATATATAGGTGTGAAAATAGCAGAAACCTATGCTTGCACTAATGAAATAATTAACAGGCATAGGTCTCCGCTCCTATAACACCTATATATGTGTATGTGTATAAATACATATAAGTGTGTGTGTATATATACCCCTATAGAGAAGTTCAGATGTTATGCCTGCCTCCAGAGACCCCCAAAAAATGCCCAAAAAAAAAACGCCTGCTACAAAAACGCCCAGGTGTGTTTTTGCAGCAGGCGTTTTTTTTTTTTGGGCATTTTTTGGGGGTCTCTGGAGGCAGGCATAACATCTGAACTTCTCTATAGGGGTATATATACACACACACACTTATATGTATTTATACACATACACATATATAGGTGTTATAGGAGCGGAGACCTATGCCTGTTAATTATTTCATTAGTGCAAGCATAGGTTTCTGCTATTTTCACACCTATATATGTGTATGTGTATATATACATACATGTGTGTGTGTATATATATATATATACCCCTACACAAAAGTTCAGATGTTATTCCTGCCTCCAAAGACGCCCAAAAAATGCCCAAAAAAACGCCTGCTACAAAAACGCCCAGGTGTGTTTTTGCAGCAGGCGTTTTTTTTTGGGCATTTTTTGGGGTTCTTTGGAGGCAGGCAAAACATCTGAAATTCTGTATAGGGGTATATATACACACACACTTATATGTATTTATACACATACACATATATAGGTGTCATAGGAGAGAAGCCATATGCCTGTTAATTATTTCATTAGCGCGAGCATAGGTTTCTGCTACTTTCACACCTATATATGTGTATGTGTATATATACATACATGTGTGTGTGTGTGTATATACCCCTACACAGAAGTTCAGATGTCATACCTGACTCCAAACATGTCCTCAAAAAAGCCCTATAATCGCCTGCAACAAAAAGCCGGGTGACAGGGGCAAAGCCACCATCCTGTTCTATAAGTGTTCTAAGAGAAACAATCTTTTCTCTATAGCGGTCACCCTGATATGGAAGGGTTTTGTCACCCTGCCATAGCAGTCAGAGTCAGTTAACCCTACACTACACTACGGTTACCCTGGCACTTAACACTTTCCCTACAGAAACTAGATTATTAAATCTAACTATAGTGGAAAATAGTACCCTAACTACACTAGATATCCCTTTCCTCACACTAATAATTGCTAAATGACACTTTGAGAGCAGAAGTAACAGAACTGCTTCCACTCTCTTCCACATCCCTTTATTAAAATGCTAGAGATTTGGCGGGGGGGCTATCTTATATACTGGGGGGCGTATTCACTACTGATTGGCCTCTGGACCCCCTAGTCACTCCAATCACATTCCTAGCATTCTCCTGACCCCTCAATTGGCTTTTACTGATGGTTCTGGTCCAATCACGGGCTTTTAAAGCCCAGTTCCTGTCCCATTGCATTTTGGTCGGTTCTGGTTGCCGAATTCTGAACTTTTTCAGCAAAAAGTTTGTAATTCGGCCGAATTTCGAACAGTCAATGTACGGGTCGAACCGATGGTCGACCCGAACCGTTCGATCATCCCTATTGGGCACTTTTTGCACACCCCATATCAAAATCATTCTTCTAAAACATATCCTGCCATCTCAGGATCTGGGCTTGGACTCTTTCTTTCCACTCAGGTGAGAGTGGAGTGTCTTGTGGATAGAATCCTATCCTTCTCTCCCCTCACCAAATCAGACGGGACTGGGGTGGCCGGGGTTCACTTATCCTAGCAACATTCAGGCCTGCAATTTCACTTGTGAGACTGTAAAATTGCAGATGATAACTGGATTCTTCCCATGGCTTTGTTGCAAAGCCCAAGTTGATGTAACTTCTGGGAATACCTCCACTCCGTGTCCTCTCCCTGACAGTCAGCGTCAAGGACAACCAAGGATGCTCCCAATGCTCCCATTGAGCTTGAATGCCGCTCAAAAACATGCCACTTCTCTAGGTGAAATGTAAGGGGCTTGCGCTTAGGATACCTTGGTTCGGTGAATATAAGTGAAAACAATACCAAATATGTCTAAAAACTCATTAATTAATCAATAAATAAATTAAAGAAATAAGCTGCTGCTGGTATAAAAGGTGATACCTTTCAGACAATATTAAGAACTAAGTACCTGCGCTGCTTAAACCGAAACCATTAACATCAATAATACTAATTAATAAATATGATCATAAAGTGCCCGTGCAAATAAATGTTCATAAATAACTGTGCAACTTGTGTATATAAATATAGTGTTACCACATTGAAAATTGTGAATAATCAATAAATATCATTAGGTGGTAGTACCTTCTCGCATCCGTCTAAACACCATATCCTTACCACTCCTTCAGCTGGGGATATCCGTTCTTGGACTGGGCACTGGCATGCTTGTCTCCGCATGGGGTATATATCCTTGGTTGAAGTATCAGGCTCCAAAACACGAGGAGTAAGCATTCTTCTGACGAGGTCAGTATTGGTTTCTATGATCAGGGAACTCTTGTTGGCTCCCAGGTGGCCAGGACCTACCACAGCTTGTGTGTCGAATGTCTCTGTTTTTCCAGCCACAGAGGAGTCAAAGGTTAACTAGATTGGTAGGTAGCCATCGTAGGGGAAATTCTGGGCCCCAATACCTCATATTTTGAATTCCTCCAACTTCTGCAGGGGCAAGTGTTTAAGATGTTTGTCGTAGAAGTCTCAGTACAGAAGGGTAACTTGTGCCCCTGTTTTCAGAAGGTCCTTCATGTAGATGCCTTTCCCTTGAATAGGTACAACAGGAGAAGGTTCCACTAGCTCGACGGGGAATTTGCGAGAAGTGTGGTTAGTCTGTTAGTCCTTCTTGATGGGCTTTGGGTTTTGTTTGCGTTTTTGGATGAGCCCCAGAGGGCTGGTATGCACCGACTCTCTGCGACTGGGCATTTGAGGTCGATGGGAGCGGATTGTCTGGTCATTCAGAAAAAGCAGTTAGGGCCCTCTATGACAGTTTAGGCTTCCGCTGTGGCTTCTCTGCATCCTTGTCTTTTGAGCTAACTGCTGTAGATGGCAGGCACCCAGTTGGCTCCTTCCTCAGGGCCCTATGAGATTTCCTTCTGGCTTTTTAGAACCGGCTGACATATTTTAGGGGACTTGTGAAGTTGCTATGGTAATGACCTACTCCTCCGCAGTTAACAGACTAATTGACTCATAGGCTTCTCTGCAGGAACGACTGTAGGGTTCAAAGTCTGCTTGGGCTCTGAGACATTCTGGTTAGCTGAGGGGTGATCCTGGCTGCTAGCAGCATCATCATCTCTATCATTTGCGACACCTGAGTTTCCAAGTGCTCTATCTCTGGATGATCACTAGTTGCACTAATTACTTTGACCTCAGCGACAGGTTCTGGTTTCAGGTTTCTCTTTTAACTCTCCAACAGAGCTTCTTCTGCTTGCACTGTCTGGATTAATTCAGGGTATTTCAAAATTCCACTATCTCTTCAAGTTTTCAACTAGCATAATAGGATCTACGGGCTGAGACCCCTATAAAACCTGATGTGCCCAGACCCTGTCAATTGACCTGGGATCTATACCTTTCTTTAGCATCATCTGGTGCATTTTCTTGTCAGGACACCTCATGTATTCAGACAGTTTCTCCCCCCTCATCTTGGTAGGTATGCTCAAACTGGTACACAAGGTCCAGAAAAGGTTCCTAGCTGTTAAACGAGGGGGTGGGGGTTTTTGATCTTTGAGGTGGTGTGAAGTAAGTTTTTGCCTCCGTCCCTATATCTAGAAAAAGCAAGGGGGTTTTTTGGTGTCTCACGCCAAGGTAGTGGGACTTTATGGGCAAGTAATATCAAATCCAAATAAGATAAAAAATAGTATTCCAATTTATTTACAATCTTACAAAAAGACAAAAATAAATAAAGTAGTATTATATCTCAAGATGTGAGCATTAGTGTTGGGTATAGGCCCAATGTGATAAAGATAAGAAAGAAGGATTCTAGGTGAATCCGTGACACGTGGTAAATTTGTGACAGTTTTATATGGATCTTGTCTCTGTGTGTCCCGAATGGGGATCAGGAACAATTATGTTACAGAGTTTCATCCATAGTCTACTGACGCGTTTCGGCTATATCAGCCTTTTTTAAAGGTTTCTGTCACTCAGCTGTAATGTATAAATAATAGTATTTAATATTTCCATTGGAAATATACATATAAATTGAGGTGTATAAAAATGCTGAGGAGTACATACTTGTATTTTCAATCCTGTTTCTGCAAACCAAAAAATTCTCTGCATCCTCTAAACCTGCAGCAAGGAGCCGTGAGGTACCGTAGTCTGGAAGGATATATTGTTTATTGTAATATCATTTATAAAGTTGGGGGTATGTATTACCATTATTTTACACTCACCTCCAGGTTTTAGGAGGTGTTCATATGTGAATCTCTACTCAATGTTCCAGGAATGTCCTAGGTAGTTCTAAAATAGTACATATATATATGTATGATTATAGAATATCTTCCAAGTCAATTAATTGTACATAGGTGTCCAAATTCAAAACACTTACAGTTGCAGAGTTTGAATGGGGACAGAGGGGAGGTGTCTCTTCCACTGCTGCACTCAAGGGATGAGTTATTGCCCCGTTCTGAAAGGGATCATGGATGGTGTCCATGAGGTGTTTTAACAGTAATGGTTGTGAGTAAAGGTATTTTATTTTGTGACTTCAAGAAGTATTGAGTAACACCTACATTTAGGGGAAGGTATGAGGAGAAAGGCAAGGTCCTTCACAGCATGCAGGTCCACGTCCGTCCTGTCCCCTCCTCAAGAGGGAAGTGAGGAGGGATGCCGGCTCCCCGGCCTTATAAAGCCGCTCGCGCATGTGCCTGAGGCGCCGTGCTTGATCGGCTTTTTCCGTCAGTGACTCGGGCGCTTCGTACGAGGCATACTGGGTGATGCGCGCGCAGTACGAGCCGGTCCTGACAGTTCGGCCGCCGACACGGAATGACGAGATCTGGGAGACAAACCTGCCGTGACCGGCGGGTGAGGGGGGAGAGATCTTGACTCCCTTCCCGTCTCAGAGGAACCCCTGTCACAGAGGAGTGGCAGGGGTTTACCGTGCCAGGTGCAGGTTGGAGGAAATACTGAGTGGTTTGCTAATGAAGCAAGATATACATATTTATATCAATATACAAAAGGCATTTTCCATCGTAACGGAAACAATAATAAATAATCATTATTCCTATGTATAAAACATTCTTTTGTTAATTTTAACAGCAGTAAAAATATATATATATATAGATGCCCAGAAGAATATCCCCAAGGGGGGATGTTTGAGGAACATTTACAGGTCTGGTACACCAAAAAGAGGGGGAGGGGAGATTTTTGGGCAGGAAATTAGGAGGACGTTTTGATATATTTCTCAGTCGATGGTGATTGGTATTACCATGTTTTGTAAGTCTGTTTTGCCAGAGGCAAAACCTTCCAGAAATGGTCTGAAACTTTCTGTTTCATTAAGCCCTGGATATTTTGTGGCATTAAGACGCCTAATCCATCGCATCTCCATTTGCAAAAGTTTTTTGTTCCAATCGCCCCCACGTTGTGGTATATGCATTCTCTCAAGGGCAATAAATGTTACTTTTGGCATTTTGTTGTTATGTGTGTTTTTAACATGCCTGCCAAGTGGTAGATGGAAGTTGCATATTGCCATACTTTGGATGTGTTTGTTAATTCTCTTACCCATTTCCTGTTTTGTCTTACCGACGTAAAAAGACCCACATTCGCACCTCATGAGGTAAACGACTCCCCTCGTTCTACAATTGACATAGTGACGTGGTCTGAAATGTTCGCCATTTGGGAGGATGGTGTCTGTGCATTTTTTAATGACACTGCACTGTGCGCAAGTGCCACAGGGGTATGTACCCTTGTCCTTACAGGGGTCCTTCCGTTTTTCTTTAAATTCACTATGTATTAAGTCTTGTTTGAGGGAGCCGGCCTTTTTATAGGTGACAAGTGGGCTGTCTGAGATAAACGGTTTTACTACAGGGTCTTCACTTAGTATGGTCCAATGTTTCTGGAGTATTTCTTTAATTTTGTAGTGTTCATTTGTGAATCGTAGGATAATACGGCTTTTTTCTCCTTGTTCCTTTATTTCGTCCACTTTTTTGGTTTTGAATAGGAGTTCATGTCTTTGTTGTTTTTTGACTTTATTAAATGCTTTCCTGAGGGTACTTCTAGTGTACCCTCTTTCCAGGAGTCTGCCCGTAAGAAGGTTGGCTTCTTTTTGGAAATCATCCTCATCTGTGCAGTTCCTCTTTAATCTTAGGAATTGGCTATATGGTATAGCTTTTTTTAGGGGTGTTGGATGAAAGCTTGTGGCGTGCAGGATTGAGTTTCCTGCTGTTTCCTTGCGATAAAGGGTTGTTTTAATTTCTCCATTCTCCTCTTTCAATATCCAGGTTTCCAGGAACGCAATCTTTCTCTTGTCGTAGTTGAGTGTAAAATACATGTTGTAGGTATTGTTGTTCATCGCTTTCAAGCATTCTCTAATTAGATTTTCTGGGCCTGTCCAAATGATAAAAATATCATCTAGGAAACGCTGCCATAGTAATATATGGTCTACAAAGATGTTATTATTTTCCTCAGCCAGAAATTCTAATTCCCAGGCCCCTAAGTAGATATTCGCATACGATGGTGCGCAACTCGTTCCCATCGCAACACCGCACGTTTGTAAGTAGTAGGTGCCATCAAAAGTGAATACATTGTGGTTTAATATATATTCCAGCATCATTACAATGAATTCGTTGAAGTTATGGTCCCGTTCACTCTGTTGTTTGAGGGTTTCTCTTATAATCTCAATGCCTTTTTTGTGGGGGATGTTATTATAAAGGGCTTCAACATCGATGGTAATCAGGAAAGCCTCTTTTGGTACTGTTAAATCCTCGAGTATCTGGAGTAGGTGGACTGTGTCTTTAAGATGTGATGGGAGTTTAGTCACATGTGGTCTTAAGTATGCATCGATAATCTTACTTGTTGTCTCTGTAAGATTACCATTCCCGGATACAATTGGTCGCCCTGGTGGATTATCCTTATTCTTATGTATCTTTGGCAAAGCATATAGAGTGGGGGTTCTAGGGTGTTTAGTCCTCATGTATGTCCACAGGGACTCCGTAATAGTACCTTCATTTAAGGCTCTGTCCAGTTTCTTATAGAAGTCTTCTTTGAAAGCTTCCAACATGACCGGTAGTATTTTCTTGTAACATTTTTTGTTGTTCAAGATATTTAAACACATCGTTTTATACTGGTCATTGTCCATTAAGACCACATTGCCCCCTTTATCCGAGGGCTTAATTGTGATATTCTCATTATCCTGGAGCTCCTTCAGAGCCTTCTTTTGGAGTTTTGTTAGGTTTTGTGTAACCCCCTGATCCTTTAATTGATTGATTTCTTTAGTAATTTCTCGCACAAAGAGGGCGATTGTCGGGTTGGTGTTTAATTTTTTTTTATCTTATTTGGATTTGATATTACTTGCCCATAAAGTCCCACTACCTTGGCGTGAGACACCAAAAAACCCCCTTGCTTTTTCTAGATATAGGGACGGAGGCAAAAACTTACTTCACACCACCTCAAAGATCAAAAACCCCCACCCCCTCGTTTAACAAACCGGATGGACAACACATCCATGTTCTCGTTGATCTTTAGGTGGACAAGAAATTAATAAATTTAACATACTACCTCTATAGGGCCGCTCAGCAGGACCCCATAATTTAAATTATCTTTAAGGGTTGGGCAGTACCCTCTCCCCCTTTCGGTGATAATATCACTTTAGAATAAGGGGATACCACACCCCATACCCTCTGTTCTCAACCAACAAGGCTGAGACAAACAACTAACCTTCCTATAATGGAAGAGATACCCACGGGAGACCTGATGGGAGATGGATGGAATGCCCTCATGTCGGACATCCAAAAGAGTTTTCAAGGGCAGGAACAACAGGACTCAGATATTATGGCTTTATTCGGAACCCTAAGGAAACATTTAGAAAGAAAATCGGCTCTTTTTTGGCACATCAAGTCGTTTCAAAGATACATATCGGAAAACATTAACCCAGTAGGCCTCCGCATACAAATTTTTCCCACAATGGATAATATTACCATAAACATGAAAAAAGAATGGGAAGAAATTTTGAACGAATGTTCAAAAAAACTAATGATCTTACTACAAGAGGAATATACCAGGCAGATGAAAAACCTGGATGAGGACATTAAAACTACCTACGACTAGTGTTGAGCGAACACGGACTGTATTATTCGTGTTCGTACCGAATAATTGGATTTTTTTTACCCGAACACGGACACGGACACTTTACTGTATGTTCGGGTAAAAATCCGTGTTCGGTCGTTTTATTTCCGGGTTTTGCATGCTTTGGCGCTCTTTTCATGGCGGGCTTTCAACAGCCTATCAACAATCGTTTAACTGGTGTGCCTTAAGCCATCCCAGCCATGCCTGCAAATGTCTTAGTAGCTGTGATTGGCCGTCTGAAGCATGTGACCAAGTCTTTATAAGTTCGAGGCAGCCGCCGCAGCAGCGTCATTCTGCTGCTTAGCTAAGGGACAGAGCACACATCAATGTGCTGGCTGCTGATTAGGGAAAGATAGGCAGGAAAAAACCATTTGTGTCCGGATAGAATTGAGGGACAGGTCGGAGTGTTTAGGCAGGGCGAGTTGTAGGCATTTTAGGGATAGAGTCTGCTGAATTATAGGGTCAGTGTCTTCTACAAACTACAATCGATATTGCTGTGTGGGGGGTGGGGTGAATCTGCACTCAATCCTGATCTACGATCTCTTCTCAATCCTGTTAGGGACAGAGTCTGCTGAATTTTAGGGAAACTGTGTTCTACAAACTACAATCGATATTGCTGTGTGGTGTGGGATTGGAGATAGGCAGGTGTCAGTGATCCACATCCATTTTTCTGTGTGTGAGCTGCAGTGAACACAATCTTTTTGGGCTGCAGTGAACACAATCTTTTTGGGCTGCAGTGAACACAATCTTTTTGGGCTGCAGTGAACACAATCTTTTTGGGCTGCAGTGAACACAATCTTTTTGGGGTGCAGTGAACAAAATCTTTTTGGGGTGCAGTGAACACAATCCTTTTTGGTGTGCAGTGAACACAATCTTTGTGGGGTGCAGTGAACAAAATCCTTTGTGGGGTGCAGTGAACACAATCTTTTTGGGGTGCAGTGAACAAAATCCTTTTTGGGGTGCAGTGAACAACATCCTTTTTGGGGTGCAGTGAACACAATCTTTTTGGGGTGCAGTGAACAAAATCCTTTGTGGGGTGCAGTGAACACAATCTTTTTGGGGTGCAGTGAACACAATCTTTTTGGGGTGGAGTGAACAACATCCTTTTTGGGGTGCAGTGAACAAAATCCTTTTTGGGGTGCAGTGAACAAAATCATTTTTGGGGTGCAGTGAACACAATCTTTTTGGGGTGCAGTGAACACAATCTTTGTGGGGTGCAGTGAACACAATCTTTTTGGGGTGGAGTGAACAACATCCTTTTTGGGGTGCAGTGAACAACATCCTTTTTGGGGTGCAGTGAACACAATCTTTTTGGGGTGCAGTGAACACAATCTTTGTGGGGTACAGTGAACAGAATCTTTGTGGGGTGCAGTGAACACAATCTTTGGGGGGTACAGTGAACACAATCTTTTTGGGGTGCAGTGAACACAATCTTTGTGGGGTGCAGTGAACACAATCTTTTTGGGGTGGAGTGAACACAATCTTTTTGGGGTGCAGTGAACACAATCTTTGTGGGGTGCAGTGAACACAATCTTTTTGGGGTGGAGTGAACAAAATCATTTTTGGGGTGCAGTGAACAACATCCTTTTTGGGGTGCAGTGATCAAAATCCTTTTTGGGGTGCAGTGAACACAATCTTTTTGGGGTGCAGTGAACAAAATCCTTTGTGGGGTGCAGTGAACAGAATCTTTGTGGGGTGCAGTGAACACAATCTTTGGGGGGGTACAGTGAACACAATCTTTTTGGGGTGCAGTGAACACAATCTTTGTGGGGTACAGTGAACAGAATCTTTGTGGGGTGCAGTGAACACAATCTTTGGGGGGTACAGTGAACACAATCTTTTTGGGGTGCAGTGAACACAATCTTTGGGGGGTACAGTGAACACAATCTTTTTGGGGTGCAGTGAACACAATCTTTGTGGGGTGCAGTGAACACAATCTTTGGGGGGGTACAGTGAACACAATCTTTTTGGGGTGCAGTGAACAACATCCTTTTAGGGTGCAGTGAACACAATCTTTGTGGGGTGCAGTGAACAACATCCTTTTAGGGTGCAGTGAACACAATCTTTGTGGGGTACAGTGAACAGAATCTTTGTGGGGTGCAGTGAACACAATCTTTGGGGGGTACAGTGAACACAATCTTTGTGAGGTGCAGTGAACACAATCTTTGTGGGGTGCAGTGAACACAATCATTGTGGGGTGCAGTGAACTCAATCTTTGTGGGGTACAGTGAACACAATCTCATACTTCTGAAGATTTGAGGGTGCTGCCTGTTCCATACTCCCCCTACTCCTCATCTAGCCTTTTAGGGGTACAAACAATAGTAATTGGGGCCCAGTGTGGTTGTGTACGTGTGATATACATACACTTTTTTTGGATCATATTTTCTATTCCGCTATTTAATCAAAAACCTTTGGGGATCAGTTAAATTGGGGGATAGTCTGTGTTGGTACGTGTGAGAGAGATCCACCTTTCCAAGTTGTTGGGGTTCATCTCATACTTCTGAAGGTTTGAGGGTGCTGCCTGTTCCATACTCCCCCTACTCCTCATCTAGCCTTTTAGGGGTACAAACAATAGTAATTGGGGCCCAGTGTGGTTGTGTACGTGTGATATACATACACTTTTTTTGGATCATATTTTCTATTCCGCTATTTAATCAAAAACCTTTGGGGATCAGTTAAATTGGGGGATAGTCTGTGTTGGTACGTGTGAGAGAGATCCACCTTTCCAAGTTGTTGGGGTTCATCTCATACTTCTGAAGGTTTGAGGGTGCTGCCTGTTCCATACCCCCCCTACTCCTCATCTAGCCTTTTAGGGGTACAAACAATAGTAATTGGGGCCTAGTGTGGTTGTGTACGTGTGATATACATACACTTTTTTTGGATCATATTTTCTATTCCGCTATTTAATCAAAAACCTTTGGGGATCAGTTAAATTGGGGGATAGTCTGTGTTGGTACGTGTGAGAGAGATCCACCTTTCCAAGTTGTTGGGGTTCATCTCATACTTCTGAAGGTTTGAGGGTGCTGCCTGTTCCATACCCCCCCTACTCCTCATCTAGCCTTTTAGGGGTACAAACAATAGTAATTGGGGCCTAGTGTGGTTGTGTACGTGTGATATACATACACTTTTTTTGGATCATATTTTCTATTCCGCTATTTAATCAAAAACCTTTGGGGATCAGTTAAATTGGGGGATAGTCTGTGTTGGTACGTGTGAGAGAGATCCACCTTTCCAAGTTTTTGGGGTTCATCTCATACTTCTGAAGATTTGAGGGTGCTGCCTGTTCCATACCCCCCCTACTCCTCATCTAGCCTTTTAGGGGTACAAACAATAGTAATTGGGGCCTAGTGTGGTTGTGTACGTGTGATATACATACACTTTTTTTGGATCATATTTTCTATTCTGCTATTTAATCAAAAACCTTTGGGGATCAGTTAAATTGGGGGATAGTCTGTGTTGGTACGTGTGAGAGAGATCCACCTTTCCAAGTTGTTGGGGTTCATCTCATACTTCTGAAGGTTTGAGGGTGCTGCCTGTTCCATACTCCCCCTACTCCTAGCCTTTTAGGGGTACAAACAATAGTAATTGGGGCCTAGTGTGGTTGTGTACGTGTGATATACATACACTTTTTTTGGATCATATTTTCTATTCCGCTATTTAATCAAAAACCTTTGGGGATCAGTTAAATTGGGGGATAGTCTGTGTTGGTACGTGTGAGAGAGATCCACCTTTCCAAGTTGTTGGGGTTCATCTCATACTTTTGAAGGTTTGAGGGTGCTGCCTGTTCCATACTCCCCCTACTCCTCATCTAGCCTTTTAGGGGTACAAACAATAGTAATTGGGGCCTAGTGTGGTTGTGTACGTGTGATATACATACACTTTTTTTGGATCATATTTTCTATTCCGCTATTTAATCAAAAACCTTTGGGGATCAGTTAAATTGGGGGATAGTCTGTGTTGGTACGTGTGAGAGAGATCCACCTTTCCAAGTTGTTGGGGTTCATCTCATACTTCTGAAGGTTTGAGGGTGCTGCCTGTTCCATACCCCCCCTACTCCTCATCTAGCCTTTTAGGGGTACAAACAATAGTAATTGGGGCCTAGTGTGGTTGTGTACGTGTGATATACATACACTTTTTTTGGATCATATTTTCTATTCCGCTATTTAATCAAAAACCTTTGGGGATCAGTTAAATTGGGGGATAGTCTGTGTTGGTACGTGTGAGAGAGATCCACCTTTCCAAGTTTTTGGGGTTCATCTCATACTTCTGAAGATTTGAGGGTGCTGCCTGTTCCATACCCCCCCTACTCCTCATCTAGCCTTTTAGGGGTACAAACAATAGTAATTGGGGCCTAGTGTGGTTGTGTACGTGTGATATACATACACTTTTTTTGGATCATATTTTCTATTCCGCTATTTAATCAAAAACCTTTGGGGATCAGTTAAATTGGGGGATAGTCTGTGTTGGTACGTGTGAGAGAGATCCACCTTTCCAAGTTGTTGGGGTTCATCTCATACTTCTGAAGGTTTGAGGGTGCTGCCTGTTCCATACTCCCCCTACTCCTAGCCTTTTAGGGGTACAAACAATAGTAATTGGGGCCTAGTGTGGTTGTGTACGTGTGATATACATACACTTTTTTTGGATCATATTTTCTATTCCGCTATTTAATCAAAAACCTTTGGGGATCAGTTAAATTGGGGGATAGTCTGTGTTGGTACGTGTGAGAGAGATCCACCTTTCCAAGTTGTTGGGGTTCATCTCATACTTCTGAAGGTTTGAGGGTGCTGCCTGTTCCATACTCCCCCTACTCCTAGCCTTTTAGGGGTACAAACAATAGTAATTGGGGCCTAGTGTGGTTGTGTACGTGTGATATACATACACTTTTTTTGGATCATATTTTCTATTCCGCTATTTAATCAAAAACCTTTGGGGATCAGTTAAATTGGGGGATAGTCTGTGTTGGTACGTGTGAGAGAGATCCACCTTTCCAAGTTGTTGGGGTTCATCTCATACTTCTGAAGGTTTGAGGGTGCTGCCTGTTCCATACCCCCCCTACTCCTCATCTAGCCTTTTAGGGGTACAAACAATAGTAATTGGGGCCTAGTGTGGTTGTGTACGTGTGATATACATACACTTTTTTTGGATCATATTTTCTATTCCGCTATTTAATCAAAAACCTTTGGGGATCAGTTAAATTGGGGGATAGTCTGTGTTGGTACGTGTGAGAGAGATCCACCTTTCCAAGTTGTTGGGGTTCATCTCATACTTCTGAAGGTTTGAGGGTGCTGCCTGTTCCATACTCCCCCTACTCCTCATCTAGCCTTTTAGGGGTACAAACAATAGTAATTGGGGCCCAGTGTGGTTGTGTACGTGTGATATACATACACTTTTTTTGGATCATATTTTCTATTCCGCTATTTAATTTAACTGGGCCTCCATGCGAGACCTGTGTGCCTTGTTGCGCTGTTTTGAGTACTCCACCAACATGGCCAGTGGCAATGACGCCGTTCTCAGCTTAACTATCCCACTTCTATGCCTCCTTGAAAAAACAATTCGGGCGATGATGGAAGAGGATGTGGCACAGGATGAGGAGGAGGAGGAGGATGAAGAGGTAACATTTCCAAGGCTTTCAGGGCAGTCATTCGCAAGGGGCTCCGAGGGTGGGTTCCTGCACACGCAAACGCCAGGGACGCAATTGTCCAGCAGGGGCACAGTTCTGGAGGATGAGGAGGATGAGGAGGAGGAGGAGCTGGAGGAGGAGATGGAACCATGTTCACAGCAGGGTGGCACCCAGGCCAGCTCATGGCCATCACTGGTGCGTGGCTGGGGGGATACAGAGGACACGGACGATACACCTCCCACAGAGGACAGCCTTTCGTTGCCTCTGGGCAGCCTGGCACACATGAGCGATTACATGCTGCAGTGTCTCCACAACGACCGCCGAGTTGCCCACATTCTAACTTGTGCTGATTACTGGGTGGCCACGCTGCTGGATCCCCGTTACAAGGACAACGTACCGTCCTTAATTCACTCACTGGAGCGCGATCGCAAGATGCGCGAGTACAAGCGCACGCTGATAGACGCCATGCTGCTGGCATTCCCATCTGACAGCGGGGCCACAGTGGAAGCACAAGGCAGAGGAGGAGGAGGAGGAGGTCGCCAACGCAACCAGGGCACCGCCAGCACCTCAGAAGGCAGGGTTAGCATGGCCGAAATGTGGAAAAGCTTTGTCAGCACGCCACAACAAACAGCAGCACCAGCAGCTCAGATGGAACGTCTTAGCAGGAGGCAGCATTTTACCAACATGGTGGAGCAGTATGTGTGCACACGCCTACATGTAGTGAATGACGGGTCTGCCCCCTTCAACTTCTGGGTCTCCAAATTGGGCACATGGCCTGAGCTTGCCCTTTACGCCTTGGAGGTGCTGGCGTGCCCTGCAGCCAGTGTATTATCTGAACGGGTATTTAGCACGGCTGGGGGCGTTATAACAGACAAGCGCAGCCGCCTGTCCAGAGACAATGTGGACAAGCTCACGTTCATTAAAATGAACCAGGCATGGATCCCACGGGACTTTTCCATACCTTATGCAGAATAGCAATGGATACCGACCTTACCCACCCATTGTTCCATTTTTGCTCTTTCTCACTCTTTTGGGGTGTACCCTCATTTAAAATTTTTGAAAAGAAGCAGTGTTGGCTACCTCGTCCTCCTCCTCAGGGCCAGATTAATGTAGGGGCTATTGGAGCTGCAGCTCCAGGCCCCTACCTTTTATATAGGCCCCGGGT
Organism: Pelophylax lessonae; assembly: GCF_965119305.1. NCBI lineage: Eukaryota > Metazoa > Chordata > Amphibia > Anura > Ranidae > Pelophylax > Pelophylax lessonae. Next base: position 131,285,520 of record NC_138777.1, read on the forward strand.
TGGCCATATTCACTGTTACCGCTCTTCTGTCACTTGTAAACACAGAAGTCTGGCTTCTATGCTCGCTTCCCCAGGCAGCACCCTCAGAACCTCCCCACACAGCGTGAAGGCCGGACAAGGAGGGACAGTTGGCGATGCATGGATGTGTTTATGGGCTTCAGAGACAGCATCCCATGTTGAATTAGGCATGCATGGCTGCACCCTTCCTCCTCTGGGTGCATGGCAAGGCACGGCCCTTAAGGCCCTTCAAAATCCTCAGCACCAAGCCCATGATGCTGTTAATCCGGCCCTGGTCCTCCTCCACCGCCGCTTCCACCTACACCGCCCATAGGTGTGCGCAGCCTATTGCATTAAGGTGTGCACCCCAAAGTTGAAATACACATGCATGTGTTTGCCAGCAGGGAGAGTAATGTATCGGGGCCATGTACCTGTAGGCAAGGAGAAATAGAGCAGAGCAGGTCCCAGGGAGATCTTTCCCATCTCCTCACTGGCAATGCTATGTGCCCTAGGTGATTAGGGTGTGCCCAGGCACACCCAGCACACCCTGTGCGCACGCCTATGTCACCGCCACATCCACCACCACCTCAACCTCCCTCCTACTCCATATGGGCCTCGTCCTTCAGAGATGAAGAAGAACATTGTTTTATTTTTCAGTTTTTTTTGTTGTTTTAAGTTATTTCCCTATCCACATTTGTTTGCAGAGCACTTGCCATGCTCTTAATTACGTTTTGCTGCCATTTGCAGCACTCTAGCCCTTTCCTTTGGTGTTTTAGAGCCATTTTAGTGCCTTAAAGTTCGGGTCCCCATTGACTTCAATGGGGTTCGGTGTCCGGGAAAAGTTCGGTAAAAGTCCGGGACACGGACCCGGACTTTTTTTTAAAGTTCGGCCGAACCCGTCGAACACGGACATCTAGGTGTCCGCTCAACCCTACCTACGACCAACTAACTCCCTTAAAAAAGATATCATTATATAGCGAACAGGAGAAGAATCTTAAAGAACACCTGGAAGAATACAGCAGAGACATTCTAAAGAAAAAGGAAAGAAAATATTGGAGGGACAAAAACGCATTTTCTCAAAACCGTGCATATAAATGGTCGAATAATAGAATATAATATAATAATAGACAGCCAAGAAGAAACAAAGCTACTCGTAACACAGGCACCTACTATTCATCCGATTCATCATCGTATGCATCAGGAGCAGAACAGCAAAGGCGACGACGAGGTGCTGAACAACCCCAGCAGGACCCACAATCCGATTTGGAAGACAGAGAAGAACCCCCACAAGACTCTGAAGAAACTAACTCCAGGGAAACAGATATACCCAATGCAGGAGATGGGACAGCACCAGTTAAACACCACCAAATATTTTTAAGACCGAGTGGACCCAAAGACAGTGGCCCCAAATCTCAAAAGGCTTTTTTAGGGAAAACCCAGAAGAAGAAAACTCATCCCACATAATGGAGGAAATGAGGGAGCACACCATTATAAACCTTTCTAAACATGAACTAACTATTGAGCAAACGGAGGTCCTAAAACTAGGGCTCTCCTTTTGTCCAAATAGAACCACTGATAGGTTTGAAACCATAAAGGATATTAACCTTTTTGCCCAGAAATTACTTTTAAGAGTCATGTACAGTAAGAAGCAAACGGAAGAACCACAGACCAATTTTACTGCAGCTGAGTTTAGAGCTATCCGGGACCTCAATTTACTGTTGGAGGAGGGTGGACTGGAGGATTGGACGGATGAGGATACCACAATAGACAGTGAGGAGGAGGAACAGGAAACTGACCCCTCGAGGGGAATATCCCTCAAAAGTTTCAAGAAAAAATCAAGTGCATTCCCACCTTTAAACACCAACCCGACAATCGCCCTCTTTGTGCGAGAAATTACTAAGGAAATCAATCAATTAAAGGATCAGGGGGTTACACAAAACCTAACAAAACTCCAAAAGAAGGCTCTGAAGGAGCTCCAGGATAATGAGAATATCACAATTAAGCCCTCGGATAAAGGGGGCAATGTGGTCTTAATGGACAATGACCAGTATAAAACGATGTGTTTAAATATCTTGAACAACAAAAAATGTTACAAGAAAATACTACCGGTCATGTTGGAAGCTTTTAAAGAAGACTTCTATAAGAAACTGGACAGAGCCTTAAATGAAGGTACTATTACGGAGTCCCTGTGGACATACATGAGGACTAAACACCCTAGAACCCCCACTCTATATGCTTTGCCAAAGATACATAAGAATAAGGATAATCCACCAGGGCGACCAATTGTATCCGGGAATGGTAATCTTACAGAGACAACAAGTAAGATTATCGATGCATACTTAAGACCACATGTGACTAAACTCCCATCACATCTTAAAGACACAGTCCACCTACTCCAGATACTCGAGGATTTAACAGTACCAAAAGAGGCTTTCCTGATTACCATCGATGTTGAAGCCCTTTATAATAACATCCCCCACAAAAAAGGCATTGAGATTATAAGAGAGTGAACGGGACCATAACTTCAACGAATTCATTGTAATGATGCTGGAATATATATTAAACCACAATGTATTCACTTTTGATGGCACCTACTACTTACAAACGTGCTGTGTTGCGATGGGAACGAGTTGCGCACCATTGTATGCGAATATCTACTTAGGGGCCTGGGAATCAGAATTTCTGGCTGAGGAAAATAATAACATCTTTGTAGACCATATATTACTATGGCAGCGTTTCCTAGATGATATTTTTATCATTTGGACAGGCCCAGAAAATCTAATTAGAGAATGCTTGAAAGCGATGAACAACAATACCTACAACATGTATTTTACACTCAACTACGACAAGAGAAAGATTGCGTTCCTGGAAACCTGGATATTGAAAGAGGAGAATGGAGAAATTAAAACAACCCTTTATCGCAAGGAAACAGCAGGAAACTCAATCCTGCACGCCACAAGCTTTCATCCAACACCCCTAAAAAAAGCTATACCATATAGCCAATTCCTAAGATTAAAGAGGAACTGCACAGATGAGGATGATTTCCAAAAAGAAGCCGACCTTCTTACGGGCAGACTCCTGGAAAGAGGGTACACTAGAAGTACCCCCAGGAAAGCATTTAATAAAGTCAAAAAACAACAAAGACATGAACTCCTATTCAAAACCAAAAAAGTGGACGAAATAAAGGAACAAGGAGAAAAAAGCCGTATTATCCTACGATTCACAAATGAACACTACAAAATTAAAGAAATACTCCAGAAACATTGGACCATACTAAGTGAAGACCCTGTAGTAAAACCGTTTATCTCAGACAGCCCACTTGTCACCTATAAAAAGGCCGGCTCCCTCAAACAAGACTTAATACATAGTGAATTTAAAGAAAAACGGAAGGACCCCTGTAAGGACAAGGGTACATACCCCTGTGGCACTTGCGCACAGTGCAGTGTCATTAAAAAATGCACAGACACCATCCTCCCAAATGGCGAACATTTCAGACCACGTCACTATGTCAATTGTAGAACGAGGGGAGTCGTTTACCTCATGAGGTGCGAATGTGGGTCTTTTTACGTCGGTAAGACAAAACAGGAAATGGGTAAGAGAATTAACAAACACATCCAAAGTATGGCAATATGCAACTTCCATCTACCACTTGGCAGGCATGTTAAAAACACACATAACAACAAAATGCCAAAAGTAACATTTATTGCCCTTGAGAGAATGCATATACCACAACGTGGGGGCGATTGGAACAAAAAACTTTTTCAAATGGAGATGCGATGGATTAGGCGTCTTAATGCCACAAAATATCCAGGGCTTAATGAAACAGAAAGTTTCAGACCATTTCTGGAAGGTTTTGCCTCTGGCAAAACAGACTAACAATACATGGTAATACCAATCACCATCGACTGAGAAATATATCAAAACGTCCTCCTAATTTCCTGCCCAAAAATCTCCCCTCCCCCTCTTTTTGGTGTACCAGACCTGTAAATGTTCCTCAAACATCCCCCCTTGGGGATATTCTTCTGGGCATCTATATATATATTTTTACTGCTTTTAAAATTAACAAAAGAATGTTTTATACATAGGAATAATGATTATTTATTATTTTTTCCGTTACGATGGAAAATGCCTTTTGTATATTGATATAAATATGTATATTTTGCTTCATTAGCAAACCACTTGGTATTTCCTCCAACCTGCACCTGGCACGGTAAACCCCTGCCACTCCTCTGTGACAGGGGTTCCTCTGAGACGGGAAGGGAGTCAAGATCTCTCCCCCCTCACCCGCCGGTCACGGCAGGTTTGTCTCCCAGATCTCGTCATTCCGTGTCGGCGGCCGAACTGTCAGGACCGGCTCGTACTGCGAGCGCATCACTTAGGCGCATGCGCAGTACGAAGCGCCTGAGTCACTGACGGAAAAAGCCGATCAAGCACGGCGCCTCAGGCGCATGCGCGAGCGGCTTTATAAGGCCGGGGAGCCGGCGTCCCTCCTGTAATGTTCTGGTACCTTTGGTACCCTAATTCCACTTTTCCTAAGTGTATGCGCCCCACCATTCTCTTTTGGTAAGGTGCGCATACACCTTTAAGACCGATGCTGTCATCACTGAGCGCCGCTGGAGCGGCTATTTCAACCTCCGGCGGTCTCACTCACATGTTCGTTCAACGCCGCATAATCTGCCTTGAAGCTCTCATGCTTGCAAGCATACCTCGCTATCGGAACCACGCTGCTGATCCCTGTATCCCGCTACCGGATCATCCGCTCTTGCCGAACCTCTCCTCTACTACATTGCTACTAGTGATAAGTACCCCACAGGGGAAACCTCTATAACCTTCATACTAAAGCTTACACTATCTAGCTCTGCATACTAAGGACTATTACTACATCTGCATTAACTAAGATTGCTAGCTCTTGAGCCTAATACCATCTGCTCTTGCACTGGGTTGGTCTATCCTGTATGTTTACCTGCTACTCTATCATCTGCTACCATACATGATTGCTTAACCTATCTGCATCCCATCTGCTACTATCTTACTTTCAAGAACATTCCTTTCAAGTGTCTGTCATCTACCATCTCTACCCAACCTGTCTCTTCAGCCTATCATCACTATATTACTTTACATATAAGTCACTCTAGGAACATCTTATTGAGTGTGTGTATCTACTTGCTGAATTGAGACTATCCACACATGATGAGTCTTGGGAGTTGGGATTGGTGTCTCAGCGTTTCTCTACATGACTACTGAAGTGGAATATTTCTGCAGCTGTAAATCCACATTATACATAAAACGCAGGAGCGTTACAGATTGTACGAACCTCAAATGGACTCAGCAGAAATAACCACTCAGGTGACACAATTAAAACAGCAAGTAACTGCGTTAATACACGCACTTGCTGAATTAAGAGAAGAAAATCAGGCTCTGACGCAGCAGGTAACCAGACTGACACAACTTACCACTGCTCAGTCCCCTGAACCCAAAATAAATCCTCCTTTGGTATTTACAGGCGATCGCAAAAAATTTTGCAAATTTAAAAACGCATGTGAGTTACTTTTCTTGCTAAAACCCCGTACCTACCTTACTGATCACATTAAGGTTTGTACTATTATTTCTTACCTAACAGGCGATCCTCAGGCCTGGGCAGACTCTCTTTTTGAGAAAAACGATCAGCTTCTCAAATCCTATACCTTTTTTCTAGCAGAACTTACTAGCCTATATGATGATCCCAATAGGCAGAGTACTGCCGATCTTCAATTAAGGTCCTTGAAACAAGGTAGGAGACCTGTGGAAGACTTTGTCGCAGAATTCAAGAGATGGACCCTTGATTCAGAATGGAATGATGCATCTCTGAAAACTCAATTTAGGCTTGGCCTATCAGAGGCCGTTAAAGACGAGCTCGCCCGAGCGGATCTGCCAAAAACCCTGGATGCATTGATACAACTCAGTATCACCATAGATAGAAGACTACGAGAAAGAAAGGCTGAAAAAATGGGAATGCCATTATCCAGTTCTTCTCGGATTTCGGCCGATGACCCCACTCCTATGGAGGTAGGAACCATACGCCCACCTCTATCAACTATGGAAAGAGCCAGAAGACGATCTGGTAATCTCTGCTTGTACTGTGCATCCCCGGATCACAAGATAAACGTCTGTCCCCTAGTCTACAAAAAGAAGGGTGAGTGTTCACATGTCCTCCTAGGGGGATTGACAACTTCAATTACTAACCCTTACCTTTTTGTTTGCTTAACATTACAGTGGGACCAGAACAGGATTACTACTAAGACCATGATTGACACAGGATCTTGTGGAAATTATATTGACATACGTTTTGCTGCTTTAAATAAAGTCCCTATTATTTCTAAACCTAAACCTGTCTCAGTGAGTCTTATTAACGGTGTTCCTTTATCCTCTGGTCTGATCACTGATCAGACACAGGCACTCCTAGTCACTACTAACGGGTCTCCTATGGAGACCACTACCTTCGATCTAATACCTTCACCCCACTTTCCCATTGTTTTGGGACTTCCCTGGTTACACACACATCAACCAACCATAGATTGGAAGGAACGGACCCTGGCCTTCCTCTCTTGCTATTGCGAGGGTACATGTAACCTCCCGTCTTCCGGGAAGATCCTGTCTGTGGTGACAGATGAGATTGCACCACTATGTTATCAGGATCTCTCTGAGGTTTTTCTTGAGAAAAATGCTCAAGCACTACCTCCCCATCGAGACTATGATTGTAGTATTGATCTACTCCCAAATAGCAAATTGCCGTTCGGTCATGTTTATCCTCTTTCACAGGATGAACTTTCCCATCTCAAAGAATATTTGGATGAGAATTTGAAAAAAGGTTTTATTAGACCTTCCACTTCTTCCACAGCAGCAGGACTCTTTTTTGTCCGCAATAAGGACTCAAGTCTCAGGCCTATCATCGACTATAGGCAATTGAATGCTATTACAATAAAAGATCGCTATCCTCTACCGCTTATCCCTGAGCTCATTGAGCAGGTGCGTGGAGCTACCTATTTTTCAAAATTGGACCTGAAAGGGGCATACAATCTCATTCGAATCCGTGATGGACACGAGTGGAAGACTGCATTCAGAACCAGATACGGATTGTTCGAATATCTTGTAATGCCATTCGGGCTATGCAACTTCCCTGCAGCCTTTCAACGATTTATAAACGATATTTTCAGAGACTTACTAGATGTCTGTGTTGTGGTATATCTGGACGATATACTTATATATTCACGATCCTTGTCTGAACACATAAGACATGTAAGACTAGTATTATCGAGATTGCTTGCACACAACCTATACGTGAAACTGAAAAAATGCTTGTTTCATAAAGAAGAGGTACTGTTTCTAGGCTACATCATATCCAAAACAGGAATCAAGATGGACATGAGTAAGATATCCTGCATTCAGGATTGGCCTACACCAACCACCCGCAAGGCGCTACAGCGATTCCTTGGATTTTCTAATTTCTACAGGAAATTCATCAGGAACTTCTCTGCCATTGTGAGACCCCTCACACAGCTCACTAGCATTAAGAGACCATTCAAATGGTCAGATGAAGCAAATAAAGCTTTTCACCTGTTAAAGACAAGGTTTACTTTTGCTCCCATACTACGCCATCCAGACCCATCCCTCCAATACATTCCGGAAGTAGATGCGTCAAACATGGCAGTAGGAGCAATACTCTCCCAACGACCAACTAACACTTCACCACTCCATCCAGTCGCCTTCTTTTCTAAATCCTTAAGCAGTCCAGAGGTAAATTACCCCGTGGGTGAAAAGGAACTGCTTGCTATAAAATTGGCTCTGGAGAATTGGCGACATCTACTCGAAGGCACCCGATTACCAAAACTTATATACACGGACCATAAAAATCTTCAATATCTTCAGACTAACAAAACTCTCTCTCATCGACAGGTACGATGGTCACTATTCTTTCTAAGGTTTAACTTCCTAGTGACCTACACACCTGCAGATAAGAACAAAAAGGCGGATGCACTATCACGACTAACTGAAGAAAACTACTTCGAAATCCCTTCCGTTCCTATAATACCTCACAAGCGTATTATTGGAGTTGTCCGTTCTTTGAAGGAAGAGGTTTTGCATGGTATAAGTTTGGATTCACCCCCACCACAACTAAATACCGATGCAGAAGGCTTCCTCTACTACAATGACAAACTTTACATACCACCTACCATGCGCACCAAGATCTTGGAATTATCGCATGATGTGCCTATGGCAGGACATATGGGTATGACAAAGACTCTTAATCTGATTACCAGACAATTCTGGTGGCCTGACATGAAAACATCTATACAAAAATTCGTCTCTTCATGCAATGTCTGTGCCAGGTCCAAAATTGACACTACGAGACCATCCGGTCTACTATGCAGTCTACCAATACCCCAAACTCCATGGGAAGTTGTGTCCTTGGACTTTATAGTAGAACTACCTCCTTCCAAAGGATTTAATACCATCTTGGTGTCAGTGGACCATCTGACAAAGATGGCACATTTCATTGCTATTCGCAGACTACCTTCGTCCAAACAAACGGCAGAACTCCTGATGAAACATGTCTTTAAGTTACATGGTATCCTAAAAACTCTTCTGTCTGACTGTGGATCACAATGTATTTCCAAGTTCTGGCAAGAACTATGTCACATACTACGAATTGAGCGGAAGCTCACTTCTCCTTACCATCCGCAGACCAACGGACAGACTGAAATAGTCAACCAATGCATCGAGCAATATTTACGTTGTTACACTTCTTACCAACAGGATGATTGGGTGGATCTTCTCCCTCTGGCAGAATTTGCCTACAACAATGCAACCCACAGTACGACCAAGCAGAGTCCGTTCTACTTGAACTATGGGTTTCATCCCTCTATTCTTCCACCACGCATCCTTCCTTCAAATAACCCAGTAGCCTCAGACTATCTTACCCAAATAAAGGACTCTCTGGGTTTGCTTAATACTACCATTGCACACGCTCATAGTCAACAAAAGAAGTACTATGATCTTCGCAGAAGACCTTCTCCTCAGTATGCTATTGGGGACCTCGTTTGGCTCTCAACAAAAAATTTAAGACTGAAAATCCCTAGCAAAAAGCTTGGACCTCTCTTCTTGGAACCTTTCCCAATCAAGAAACTTATTGGAAAAGCTGCAGTACAGCTTACATTGCCAATAGACCTCAAAATACATCCCATTTTCCATGTGTCGCTACTGAAGCCACATGTTCCTGACCAAGGAATAAGGCCTACTATCCCACTTCCTCCTCCTGTACAAGTTGAAGGTGGAGAAGAATATGAGATAAAAGAGATTCTGGATTCTCGTATCCACAGAAGAAAACTTCAATACTTAGTTCGATGGAAGAACTATGGGCCCCAAGACGACACCTGGCTAAACACCTCTGACATACCTGCCCCTAGATTAATCCGCAACTTTCATGCGAAGTACCCAGACAAACCAGCTCCAGAGGCCTTCAGGAGCCGGCCTTAAGGGGGGGGTACTGTAATGTTCTGGTACCTTTGGTACCCTAATTCCACTTTTCCTAAGTGTATGCGCCCCACCATTCTCTTTTGGTAAGGTGCGCATACACCTTTAAGACCGATGCTGTCATCACTGAGCGCCGCTGGAGCGGCTATTTCAACCTCCGGCGGTCTCACTCACATGTTCGTTCAACGCCGCATAATCTGCCTTGAAGCTCTCATGCTTGCAAGCATACCTCGCTATCGGAACCATGCTGCTGATCCCTGTATCCCGCTACCGGATCATCTGCTCTTGCCGAACCTCTCCTCTACTACATTGCTACTAGTGATAAGTACCCCACAGGGGAAACCTCTATAACCTTCATACTAAAGCTTACACTATCTAGCTCTGCATACTAAGGACTATTACTACATCTGCATTAACTAAGATTGCTAGCTCTTGAGCCTAATACCATCTGCTCTTGCACTGGGTTGGTCTATCCTGTATGTTCACCTGCTACTCTATCATCTGCTACCATACATGATTGCTTAACCTATCTGCATCCCATCTGCTACTATCTTACTTTCAAGAACATTCCTTTCAAGTGTCTGTCATCTACCATCTCTACCCAACCTGTCTCTTCAGCCTATCATCACTATATTACTATACATATAAGTCACTCTAGGAACATCTTATTGAGTGTGTGTATCTACTTGCTGAATTGAGACTATCCACACATGATGAGTCTTGGGAGTTGGGATTGGGGTCTCAGCGTTTCTCTACATGACTACTGAAGTGGAATATTTCTGCAGCTGTAAATCCACATTATACATAAAACGCAGGAGCGTTACACCTCCTCACTTCCCTCTTGAGGAGGGAACAGGACGGACGTGGAACTGCATGCTGTGAAGGACCTTGCCTTTCTCCTCATACCTTCCCCTAAATGTAAGTGTTACTCAATACTTCTTGAAGTCACAAAATAAAATACCTGTACTCACAACCATTACTGTTAAAACACCTCATGGACACCATCCATGATCCCTTTCAGAACGGGGCAATAACTCATCCCTTGAGTGCAGCAGTGGAAGAGACCCCTCCCCTCCGTCCCCATTCAAACTCTGCAACTGTAAGTGTTTTGAATTTGGACACCTATGTACAATTAATTGACTTGGAAGATATTCTATAATCATACATATATATATGTACTAGTTCAGAACTACCTAGGACATTCCTGGAACATTGAGTAGAGATTCACATATGAACACCTCCTAAAACCTGGAGGTGAGTGTAAAATAATGGTAATACATACCCCCAACTTTATAAATGATATTACAATAAACAATATATCCTTCCAGTCTACGGTACCTCACCACTCCTTGCTGCAGGTTTAGAGGATGCAGAGAGAATTTTTTGGTTTGCAGAAACAGGATTGAAAATACAAGTATGTACTCCTCAGCATTTTTATACACCTCAATTTATATGTATATTTCCAATGGAAATATTAAATACTATTATTTATACATTACAGCTGGGTGACAGAAACCTTTGAAAAAGGCTGATATAGCCGAAACAGGTCAGTAGACTATGGACGAAACTCTGTAACATAATTGTTCCTGATCCCCATTCGGGACACAGAGACAAGATCCATATAAAACTGTCACAAATTTACCACATGTGTCACGGATTCACCTAGAATCCTTCTTTCTTATCTTTATCACATTGGGCCTATACCCAACACTAATGCTCACATCTTGAGATATAATACTACTTTATTTATTTTTGTCTTTTTGTAAGATTGTAAATAAATTGGAATACTATTTTTTATCTTATTTGGATTTGATATTACTTGCCCATAAAGTCCCACTACCTTGGCGTGAGACACCAAAAAACCCCCTTGCAGGTTCCTAGCTGTTTTCCAGAAAAGGTTCCCAACTTTTGGCATTTGGACCCAGTGTATATTGGGCTACTCTTCTGACACTTTGCACAAACTCTTTCAAGGGGGCAATCAATTCCAGCTCTATCATGGCTACAGGTGCCAGTAAGATAGCTTCTTCCGACAAGGCTGCTTGGCCTGAACAGTCTTTTGACTGGGTGTTTTCTGCCTGTGACTTCTTCTATTTAATTTTACCTTAGAAAAAGTGGAGGAGTATTAGGTTAGAAGGAATACAAAATATATTTTCTCAAATATTTTGTTTTTGTAGTAATGAGCTCTGATGTTGTACAAAAGGTAGGATATATTTTTTTTTTGTTCATTTGGAGTCCAACCCCCACCTCCCCCCAAAAAAGAGTGCTTGTAAAAGCTTTCCTTTTGTAGGAATAAAAGTCCTAATGTAAAGCATGCTGGCAAATACCATGATTCCTCTACTAGGAGGGAAAATCAGCATTAGACATCTGCTGTTCACTTGCAGAGCCATACATTTCTCCAAGTTCTCAACATCATCATGATACTCATATTAAATCTTGCAGTTTGCAGCAGCATCACCCCAAGTTTTCCTCTCCTCCAAAAAGTCAGTTAGCTGAATGGAATTTGCATAACGTGTGGGGCCCAAGGGAGCTGCTTTGTGCAGCTTTCCTAAAGAGGCTATATAACATAAAGAAGCAGAATAATAAGAGGTCAATTTGTATATTGATCATGCTGTTTGGACAGTATGCAAAAATCGAAGACCAGGGAAGCCTCTGTAGAGAGTCCAAGGTACCCAACCATTCAAGATGTAGAGAATGATTCTTACCTGGAGGAATTGGAAGAACCCATTCTACATTAGTTTGCTTTTTCATCAGTATCACCTTTTGTAGAAGCAGCAAGAGAAGCAATTCAATGGGAGAAGGAGAATCCTATACCACCTAATAAGACAAATACATTTTTTCCCTGACCTCAAAAGGGAGGTTCCTGCTTTTTCATTGATAGACGAAATAAAAGAATTGATATGGGATGAATGGTAGATGGCGAGTTAATGATCCACAGTGCATAAAGGATTTGCAAACTTTACTTCTGCAGGCAGACACTTGGCTTTGGGAGTCTCTTCTGGTGGTGGATTCTCCTCTTCAGTGAGTAGCTAGGCATTTTACGCTGCCCATGGAGAATCCATTGGCGTTCAAAGATCCTGTGGATCATTCAAAGATGTTATGAATCTTCGCATTGATGGAGATCTTAAGAAGCTCTGTGAATCCATGGGTCTAATCTGCCACCCAGCTGTTGCCTTAGCATCTATTTCCAAAGCCTTAATGACACGGATTGACAATGTTGAGTGTCATTATATCAGAACTGGAAACAAGAACAATTGTCAAAGCATTGGAAAAGTGTAAATGAACTTCAACATCTGTGGCTTAATCCTCGGTGGACATGATGAGGCTATCTGCTAGATTTATAGGCCACTCTATAATGGCAAAACTGCTTTATGGTATGGGGATTGGGCTGTTGATTCTTGTTTCAAACTGGTGTTGTGCTCAGTTCTATTTAATGGCAAAAGTTTTTTATCACACGTCTTAAAGGAGCTATAAACAGGGTGATCAGTGCAAAATAAGACCTTATTCTTTAAGATAAATGTGAGAATAGGTGGTATTGTGAAGGATTTAAAGACTCTAGAGCAATTTTTTTAGACCCCAATTGAAAAGGAACCCAGGGATCTTTTCTTTGAAATATCATGTTCAAGGCAGCACAGTCCATCAAGTCATCAGAAAAATCATTCTGCAGGTACAACCACCCAAGCATTTCAATGGCATTGGACAAAGGAGAGTAAGTGGAATTCCAGTCAAGGATGAAAATCTCCCTCAGAGACCTGCACAAAAGGAGGGACAGCAGTGTGGCAGATGACACAAACGGCAGGTAAGTATTATCTGACAAGGAAAAATATATATGTATGTATGTATCTATTCATATGTCTCCATTTAGTTAAATATATAGGTAAAATATCTATATTCAAATATCAATTCGACATTTACCTTATGTTGTTAAAAAATTCAAGTGCACATCTCAGAACATTGTCCCATTGTGGTAGAAACTGTATATACCCTTTTGAGGTTTCAATGGAAGGTTTCCACTGGATTTTTTATATATATCGATATAATCTATAAACAAGGCCAGATGGATAATAGGTTATTGTTTGGAAGAGGTCATATGGCTATATTTTTCTCTAGAGTTTTGTATACTTACATATTTCTATGTGTCTATCTGTAATGCTCCTGCGTTTTTGTAGTAGGCTGGATTTGCAGCTGCAGAATCTCCACTCAGTAGTCATGTAGAGATGTGTTGAATAACCAGATCCAACTCTCCAGACTCATCACTGTGGCCCTGTCAGCTTCAGCATACAGATATACACACTCAATAAGATGTTCCTGGAGTGATAGGATGTATATGATAGTATGAAGATGATGTGCTGAAGGGACAGGTGTGAACAGTGACAGAGATGGTAAGCACTTGATAGAAATGTTCAGGAGAGTATTTGATGGTATTAGGTAGAATGCAGATAGGTTAGTAATCGAGTATGGTAACAGGTGGTAAGGACAGCAGATGACAAATACAGGATAGACTAACCCAGTGCAAGGATAGATGGTAGTAGACTCAAGAGCTAGCAATCTATGTAACAGTGCAGATGATAGAATTAGTATGCATAGATAATAACAGTCCTTAATGTGCAGAGGTAGATAGTGTAAGTAAGGTTATGGAGGATTCCCCTGTGGGGCACTTATCACTAGTAAGGTTAGTAGTAGAAGGGTCCAGTAGTGAGGGAGTGATCCAGTAGCGAGATACAGGGATCAGTAGCGAGGTTCCGGTCTGTTTCCAAGTAAAAGAGAATAGCTGGAGGTTCCGGTAGCAAGACAAGCTTGTAAGCATGTGGACACACAGGCAGGGACGTCACAGGGATAGAGAGTGAAAGCAGTAAGCCAAGAGTGATCCGGTAGCGAGATACGGGATCAGTAATGAAACTAGTTCAGGTAGCGAGATACAGGAGCAAGTAACATCAAGTATGGCTGATCTGCAGACGGCTTGAACGAACTAACCATGCGGTCAGAACGAACAACGTGAGAGAGAACGCCGGCGGTTGAAATAGCCGCTCTGCGGCGCTCGGCGATGACGTCATCCGTCTTAAAGGTGTATGCGTACCACCTAATTAGAAAGGTGGGACGCATATCGAAAGAAAATAGAAAATAAGGGTACCAGAATCTTACACTATCTGGGAGGCTTTTGTGCTCTAACCATGATAGTCTATTCAAATAGGGATATGTATTTAAATCCAGCCAGTGGAGACAGAGGAAAAGTAAGTCCTCATCCAAACGAAGAGCACTAAGGAGAGGGCAAAATAAGTATATGTAAATCCAAAAGGAGTTGTAGATAGAGTATAGGGTCGTGATCTTAATTTACTTACTGCGCCGTGTATCTCCGCCAGCATGCTAACCGTCCTGCAATAATCTGTTAGTCCTTGTGTGGGCTATATACCCCCAAACACACCGGCCGCAAATCGGCTCAGGTGTTGTTGTGTTGATTGCGGCGCACCGGATGCGCGTCATTCGCCCGCCCTCGCCTGTCACCTCTGGCGCCTCGGAACTACGTCATCTGTTTACTTCCGGCGGTAGCGTTCATTGGAACGCACATCCGCCGGAGAAGGAGGGATCAGGCGGAAGTGACATTCGCTCACCAACAACCCATCAGGGGTGGGTCATCGCCGCCCTGTAACTGGCCGCAAGTGATCCCTCCTATATCAACCAATAGATGCTACGCTGCTGCCATGGTGACACATTATCTGCAAAGAAAGAGGAAGTTTTCGCACTTTAACCAAACAATAAGAGAAACAAAAAGAGAGACTTGTACATTTATATAAACAATTCTGTGACTTTATATTTTGCCTTGGTATTCATAGTATTCAGTTAGTATTATTTCATATTTTATATAGAGTACATATATTTTTTTGTACATAGAGTGCCCAAGTATTTGGGCAAATATGGGCAGATATTTAGGACTTGTTTTTAGTTTACCCCCAAATTTGAAGGGGAAAAAAGAAGGGGGAAAGGGAGAAAAGGAGGGAAGGAAAACAAAAAGCCCCAAAAGGGGGGAAGGAGATGCCGAAAAAAGGCAAAGGGAAGGATTGAACCTTATACAAACAGGACCTATTCTACTTATTCGAGAGGTATCTTGGTGGAGTTGTCTCCATAAAATCCCTCAGATATTTGAGTTTATCTTTCGGGATTGTCTTTAGAATAATGGAGGGTGTTGATTTTTATACATGCATACATGCAAATGGGGCCACCATATACATTCCAGGATTTTTTGGAAGAACAGAGGGAGAGTTTTTGTAAGAAAAGAATATATCTGGCAACACTGAGATGTATGTCCATACTGAAGGAGAGCTGGGATCGTACCCGCCAGGTGCAGGCAGGGGCCTGCACAGAGGTGGGCGGAATGACGGAGGTGCAGGCAGCAGAGTAGAGTAGATGGGTGACAGATAGGAAGGGAAGAGGGCAAAAAGGCAAGGAGGCTGATCCTGGGCTGGAGCACCCCAATAAATTTGCCCGGTTGTGTGATGTTGGGGAAACCAGTCAGGGACCAGCATTGCTGGAGCAGAGTGACGCCCCTAGCTGCCAGGGGAAGAACTCCTCCAGTGAGGCCGGGAGAAAGGGAAAGGAAAGACAGGTGCTGGTGGTAGGGGACTCAATTATTAGAAGGACAGACAGTGTAATCTGTGACAAAGACCGTGTGTGCTGAACAGTCTGTTGTTTGCCGGGCGCTCGGGCTCGGCACATCGTGGATCGGGTGGACAGATTATTGGGTGGGGCTGGGGAAGACCCAGCTGTCATGATACACGTGGGTACCAATGACATAGGCAGAGGAAGATGGAGAGTCCTAAACGATTTCAGGGACTTAGGCGCTAAGTTGAGGAGTAGGACCTCCAAGGTAGTAATTTCCGAAATACTACCTGTACCTCGAGCCACACCAGAGAGGCAGCGGGAGATTAGGGAAGTTAACGAGTGGCTGAGGAGCTGGTGTAGTAAGGAGGGTTTCGGGTTCCTGGAGAACTGGGCCGACTTCTCAGTCGGCCACCGGCTCTTTGGTAGGGACGGATTGCACCTAAATGGGGAGGGTGCAGCCGTACTGGGTGCGAGGATGGCCAAAAAGTTAGAGGGGCTTTTAAACTAGGTGATGGGGGGGGGAGGGTACAGATGTAGAATTAGCCAGGGGAAAGCAAGATTCAGAGGGCAGAAATGGGGGCACTAGCGGTAGGGTGTTCGGAGCTCCTATACCCAGGATGGGTATGGGGAAAAATCATGAGAGCAGCCTAAAAACAACAAATGAGGTTTGTATACCAATGCCAGAAGCCTGGCCAACAAGATGGGAGAGCTAGAGCTGCTGATGTTTGAGGAGGTTTGTATACCAATGCCAGAAGCCTGGCCAACAAGATGGGAGAGCTAGAGCTGCTGATGTTTGAGGAGGACTTAGATTTTGTGGGGATAACTGAGACTTGGTTTGACAGCTCCCATGACTGGATGGCGACCATTCTGGGGTATTCCCTTTATCGCAGGGATAGAGAAGGTAAAAAAGGAGGAGGGGTATGTTTGTATATTAAGAAGAGTATACAGGTAAATATGAGGGATGATATTAATAATGGAGCTAAGGACGAGGCAGAATCCCTATGGGTAGAGCTTCAAAGGGAAGGCACGGTGGGGAAGGTAATATTGGGCGTATGCTATAGGCCCCCCAACCTGAGGGAGGAGGGGAAGGCGGACCACATTTTACAGATAGGATTGGCAGCAAGGATGGGAAATGTCATTATAATGGGGGACTTTAATTATCCAGACATAGACTGGGCAGAAGGAACCGCACACTCAGCCGAGGCTAGGCAGTTCCTAAATATCTTGCAGGACAATTTCATGGGTCAGATGGTGAATGCACCGACAAGAAACAATGCGGTACTTGACCTACTGATTACCAACAATACAGACCTGCTCACAGATATAGAAATACGGGGCAACTTAGGAAACAGTGACCATAGGTCAATAAGTTTCAGTATTAATTACAATTATAGGAAGCAGAGGGGTAATATAAGGACGCTGAATTTCAAAAGAGCCAATTTCCCAAAACTGCGCTCGCTGCTAGAAAATATCAAATGGGATAGAACCCTGGGAACAAAGAACACGGAGGAAAAATGGGAGTGCTTCAAGAGCATACTTAAGAAGGGGGTTGGCCAGTGCATTCCAAAGGGAAATAAATTTAAAAGAGCAAAACTAAACCCTGGGTGGCTAAACTCCAACATAGAAATGCATATTAGTGCTAAAGAAAAGGCTTTCAAAAAATACAAGGCTGTGGGGTCATTGGCAGCATTTAAGCATTACAAAGAGTGTAATAAGAAATGTAAAGATGAAATCAGGGCGGCTAAAATAGAACACGAGAGACATATAGCGTAGGAGAGTAAAAAGAACCCCAAGAAGTTCTTTAAGTATATAAACATTACTGTTTATAAAAACAGTAAAAAAGCGAGGTCAGAACACATTGGCCCCATAAAAGGTGACAAAGGAAATATGGCCACTGAGGACAGGGAAAAGGTGGAAGTGTTAAATAATTTTTTCTCTTCAGTCTTCACAAAAGAATTGGGGGGCTACACGAACCCAGCTTGTAAGGCCAAACTAAACAACACACCTCAGGAAGTGCCGCCATGGCTAACAGAAGATAGACTTAGAACTAAACTTGAGAAACTTAACATAAATAAATCACCGGGACCGGATGGCTTGCACCCGAGGGTTCTTAAAGAGCTCAGCCAGGTGATTGCCAGACCATTATTCTTGATCTTTAAGGATAGTTTACAGACGGGTATGGTGCCAGCCGATTGGAAAAAGGCCAACGTAGTACCAATATTTAAAAAGGGGCCGAGGAGTATCCCGGGTAACTATAGGCCGGGCAGCCTAACATCTGTAGTCTGCAAGATTTTGGAGGGGATGTTAAGGGACCACATACAAGAATTTAGTAATGAAAACAGTATTATTAGTAGTAATCAGCATGGATTTATGAAAAATCGTTCTTGCCAAACCAATCTACTTACCTTCTACGATGAAGTGAGCTGCCACCTAGATAAAGGTAAGCCTGTGGATGTGGTGTATCTGGACTTTGCAAAGGCCTTTGACACCGTTCCCCACAAACGCTTATTGTACAAACTAAGGAAGGTAGGTATGGACCATAAGGTGAGTACCTGGCTAGAGAACTGGCTCCAGGGGAGAGTCCAGAGGGTGATGATTAACGGGGAGTACTCGGATTGGGCGGGTGTGGAAAGTGGGGTCCCCCAGGGTTCGGTCCTGGGACCAATTTTGTTTAATTTATTCATAAATGATCTAGAGGAGGGGATATCTAGTACAATCTCAGTATTTGCGGATGATACTAAACTAAGCTTGCCAATATCTTCTATGCAGGATGTGGAAACCTTACAAGCGGACCTGAATAAAATAACGGGGTGGGCAACTACATGGCAGATGAGGTTTAATGTTGAAAAATGTAAAGTAATGTACTTGGGGGACAGAAACCAGAAAGCAAGCTACTCACTAGGGGGGGAACCTCTGGGGGAGTCTAGGATGGAAAAAGACTTGGGGGTACTGGTAGACAACAGGCTTGGAAGTGGCATGCAATGCCAAGCAGCTGCAAGCAAAGCCAACAGAATACTGGGATGTATAAAAAAGGGGATTCACTCCAGAAATAAAGAGATTATTCTCCCGCTCTACAAGACTCTGGTCCGGCCACATCTGGAGTATGCTGTCCAGTTCTGGGCACCGGTCCTCAGGAAGGATGTGCTGGAATTGGAAAGAGTCCAGAGAAGGGCAACAAAAATAATTAGGGGAATGGAGGACATCAGCTATGAGGAAAGACTACAAGCACTGAACCTATTCTCTCTAGAGAAGAGACGATTGAGGGGGGATATGATATCAATGTACAAATACTGTACTGGCAACCCTAGCATAAGGAACAAACTATTCAGAGTAAGGAAATACAATAAGACACGTGGCCACTCACTAAAACTAGAGGAAAGGCGGTTTAACCTTAAAATGCGTAAGGGGTTCTTCACTGTAAGAGCGGTAAGGATGTGGAATTCTCTTCCACAAGCAGTCGTATCAGCAGGGAGCATTGATAGTTTCAAAAAACTATTAGATGGGCACCTTAGAGATCACAACATACAGGGTTATACAATGTACGGTTAAAAGCAAACACACACACACATCATAGGTTGAACTGGATGGACTGATGTCTTTTTTCAACCTCACTAACTATGTAACTATGTAACTATATCTGTTTTTTTCTTTTTATTCAAAGAAAAGGTTTAAAGCTTAATGCTTCATTTAGGCCTGGACTTACAGTGGCTCGGAGCATATAAATCCAGCGTGCTTCACGCTGTAATATAATTTTATCAAACTCTCCCCCTCTAGGGTCTTCTAATATGCGCTCCAAGGCCGCAAACTTGACTACTTTAGTATTATTTTTGTGATATACACCCAGGTGTCTCCCAATTGGTTTTGACAGCAAGTTATTTTTCCCATAGCCTATATGATCTTTAATACGGCGCCAGAAATTTAGTTTTGTCTTTCCTATATAATACGCACCGCATTCGCAAAACACGATGTACACAATGCCTATTGTTTGGCAGTCCACATAATGCTTAACTGAATGCAATTGTCCGTAGGTATAGTCACTGGTTTTCATAAATCCATCCACAAAATTTGCAGCTACCACAACGCCATGTACCTGCTATATCTTTGTTTATCTTATCCCTCTTATCGTCAAAATGACTTCTGATAACTCTATCTCTGATTGATTTCACTTTTTTGAAAGTTATTTCCGGGAAATCTTTTAAAGATTTAGTTAGAATGTTATCATTTTTGAGCAGGTACCAATGTTGTTGTAGAATGCTGCGAATTATGTGGTGCTGTCGGTGGTAAGGAGTAATAATGCGTACACTTTCCTCCTGATTTTTTTCTTTTTTATGGAAAAGAGTTTCCTCCCTGGTTTTTTGATGGGCCCTATTGTATGCCTTACGTAAAGTTGTTGTTGTGTATCCCCTAGCAAGTAATCGAATCCGAAGTTTATTTGCTTCTATGCAGAATTGCTCTTCATTGGAACATATCCGTCGAAGTCGCAAATACTGCGAATATGGTATACTTTGCACCAATGGTTTAGGGTGAAAGCTTCGTGCATGCAGCACGGTATTTCTTGCTGTGGGTTTACGATAAAGAGTTATCTCTATTTTTCCTGTATCTGTAATAGATATTGTGATGTCTAGAAAAGGTATGGATCTGCAATTCCATTGTGTTGTGAATTTGAGATTGTAATTGTTATTGTTTAATGATTTGAGGAATTTCCGCAGGTCCTCCCCTGGCCCCGACCACAACATATACACATCGTCTATGTAGCGGAGCCAGAGGAGGACGTGCGGCTATGGGAAAAATAACTTGCTGTCAAAACCAATTGGGAGACACCTGGGTGTATATCACAAAAATAATACTAAAGTAGTCAAGTTTGCGGCCTTGGAGCGCATATTAGAAGACCCTAGAGGGGGAGAGTTTGATAAAATGATATTACAGCGTGAAGCACGCTGGATTTATATGCTCTGAGCCACTGTAAGTCCAGGCCTAAATGAAGCATTAAGCTTTAAACCTTTTCTTTGAATAAAAAGAAAAAAAACAGATATATTCTTTTCTTACAAAAACTCTCCCTCTGTTCCTCCAAAAAATCCTGGAATGTATATGGTGGCCCCATTTGCATGTATGCATGTATAAAAATCAACACCCTCCATTATTCTAAAGACAATCCCGAAAGATAAACTCAAATATCTGAGGGATTTTATGGAGACAACTCCACCAAGATACCTCTCGAATAAGTAGAATAGATCCTGTTTGTATAAGGTTCAATCCCTCCCTTTGCCTTTTTTCGGCATCTCCTTCCCCCCTTTTGGGGGTTTTTGTCTTCCTTCCCTCCTTTTCTCCCTTTCCCCCTTCTTTTTTCCCCTTCAAATTTGGGGGTAAACTAAAAACAAGTCCTAAATATCTGCCCATATTTGCCCAAATACTTGGGCACTCTATGTACAAAAAAATATATGTACTCTATATAAAATATGAAATAATACTAACTGAATACTATGAATACCAAGGCAAAATATAAAGTCACAGAATTGTTTATATAAATGTACAAGTCTCTGTTTTTGTTTCTCTTATTGTTTGGTTAAAGTGCGAAAACTTCCTCTTTCTTTGCAGATAATGTGTCACCATGGCAGCAGCGTAGCATCTATTGGTTGATATAGGAGGGATCACTTGCGGCCAGTGACAGGGCGGCGATGACCCATCCCTGATGGGTTGTTGGTGAGCGAACGTCACTTCCGCCTGATCCCTCCTTCTCCGGCGGATGTGCGTTCCAATGAACGCTACCGCCGGAAGTAAACAGATGACATAGTTCCGAGGCGCCAGAGGTGACAGGCGAGGGCGGGCGAATGACGCGCATCCGGTGCGCCGCAATCAACACAACAAAACCTGAGCCGATTAGCGGCCGGTGTGTTTGGGGGTATATAGCCCACACTAACAACTTATTGCAGGACGGTTAGCATGCTGGCGGAGATACACGGCGCAGTAAGTAAATTTAGATTACGACCCTATACTCTATCTACAACTCCTTTTGGATTTACATATACTTATTTTGCCCTCTCCTTAGTGCTCTTCGTTTGGATGAGGACTTACTTTTCCTCTGTCTCCACTGGCTGGATTTAAATACATATCCCTATTTGAATAGACTATCATGGTTAGAGCACAAAAGCCTCCCAGATAGACACATAGAAATATGTAAGTATACAAAACTCTAGAGAAAAATATAGCCATATGACCTCTTCCAAACAATAACCTATTATCCATCTGGCCTTGTTTATAGATTATATTGATATATATAAAAAATCCAGTGGAAACATTCCATTGAAACCTCAAAAGGGTATATACAGTTTCTACCACAATGGGACAATGTTCTGAGATGTGCACTTGAATTTTTTAACAACATAAGGTAAATGTCGAATTGATATTTGAATATAGAGATTTTACCTATATATTTAACTAAATGGAGACATATGAATAGATACATACATACATATATATTTTTCCTTGTCAGATAATACTTACCTGCCTTTTGTGTCATCCGCCACACTGCCGTCCCTCCTTTTGTCCAGGTCTCCTTTATTATCTCATATATACAGGTGGGCTGACTCCCTCCCCCCTCGCCTATCTTTCCCCCTCCCCCTTTTTTACGGCTGCTATTGGCTGCTGACTGCCACGGACTGCACAGTTCTTTGCATTTAAAGAGGTTGGTTTTTAGCATTTGATGTTTGTTTAACCACCATGTTAAAGACTTTAAGGGATATATAACAAATGTATAGTTTTGATTAATTATGTGTTTTGTCTTTACCAAAAGAAAATACATAAACGTCTGAGGTCCAGAAGAAGCTAAGGCGTAACGCATCGACCTCTTCAGACCATAATCACAGTACTTACCGTTTGCAAAACTTTGCATAATGTCTGTATATCCAATCCAGATCCATAGAGAGTTTGGATTTTAATACATTCAACCTGTATATGTTTTGTCTTTTTTCTTTTTGTCTTGACCAATATTTTAATATGTGTTTAATAAAATATACATGTTTTTTAAACAAATAATTTTTGCCTGCCTGGTATGTGCCTTTAGCCTCGGTTTCCACTAGTGCGGCTACGAAGTCATGCTACTTCTAGCACGACTTTGTAGCAAAAGTAAACCACGGCTTCAGTTAGACTTGTCCCTCATATATAGAGGGAAGTCGCACTCAAAAGTAGTACACAATTTACTTTTGAGGTCGCGGCAACTGAAGCCACGGCAGTGGAAATGTGCCCCATTGAAAACAATGGGTTTTGACTTGCTGTGCGACTTGACATG
Source organism: Pelophylax lessonae (assembly GCF_965119305.1). Lineage (NCBI taxonomy): Eukaryota > Metazoa > Chordata > Amphibia > Anura > Ranidae > Pelophylax > Pelophylax lessonae. The sequence continues at coordinate 131,308,906 of NC_138777.1, forward strand.
TGTCAAGTCGCACCGCAAGTCGCACTAGTGGAAACCGAGCCTTAAAGTCCACTATTCTTCCACTGAGCAATTTAAACTTGCATCAGTGGTTTTTTCTTTGTCTTAAGCTCAAAAAAATGTATAGAAACTGTGATTTTTAGCTTTTGGGGCATATCCGGAAGGTTAATGATTGGTTAGTGTTGCAATGGCCTGGTCAAAGCATGAAGGCTTTACAGCCACTTTAAGGAATTTTTTGGTGGCTTCAATAACAATGAAAGGATATCAGATAGGGTTTGTCTTTCTATAATATGGAACTGCTCGGTTTACACTCATATACAGTATATATCAAAAGAGTCATAATTGACATCCATCCCAAATTAATTACAAAGAACAGGGAAACAAATCCTATGAGAGGATTTTCCCAGAAAAAACGGAAAAGAGGGGATGTTTGAGATGTACATAAAAACATAAACTTTATTAGAGAATAACACATGGCAGTCTTGAACAGACTAGCACATGCAATGGTTATAAAAAACACATATATTTCTAGAAAAATAAACCTATCAGTACATGGTCAGACATGGACATACAAAGGTAGATATCACATTGCACATAGGTGAGAGTACGGAGTGACGTGATGTCGGACCCTGGAACCCCAACGCGTTTCAACTTAAAGTCTTCTTCAGGGGGTATATTGGTCCGTAACTCCTTTAGCACACATCTGTATATACAGTATAGAGAACAAATAAATAATCCATATCATACATACAAAGCATCTACAAAGCATCTACAATATCAATGCAGTTAGGTGCAAGACATGTATATGTGGTCCACCCACATCTACATCCTGAATCTACCAAATATGTACTGTGTAGATTGTGTGATCCGACTGACCCAGGGGCACACCAGGACGGCGGTCCTCACCTGGGAACCACAAGGGACAGAGGCAAAACCAAACAGGAGCAACCTGGCGGGGGCAAAGAGGGAAAGTAGGGAACAAGAAAGAGAAATACAGCAAGGAGAAAACCAAATGAGATGATCCCAAGGCAAAAAGAATAATGTATATATGGAAAAATAAGTAAAACTAAAAACAAAAATATAAAAAATAAAAAATCATCAAAAAAGAAAGAATCAAAAAAAAAAAAAAAAAATATATATATATATATATATATATATATATATATACAGTATATACAGTTGAAATGAAAAATCAAAATACAGAAATATAATCAAAAAACAAAAATATTTAAATATAGCAAAGTATATATATGTATATTAAATAAAAAAAGGAAAAAATAAGGACTTTTCTCATAATGCATCACATACTGGTTTTTATTTGGTCAGAGCCTAATGATAAAAGTCAAAGAAAAACTCAAGGTAAAATCCTCACAAGGACAAGGAGCTTCCCAGTCCTTGAATAATGTGTATAAAAACCATTTACGGGTCCTTATCAAAAAAAGGCCAGGGTATGGCTAAATAAAGAACCAAAAAAAAACAGGACATTTTTAAAGGTGAAAAATGTAATAAAAATAGAAGCAGAGACGAGGATGGAAAAGAGGAAGACAAGAGAACACTAGATGTGAGTGAGGCTCATATCAGACAAATAGGATTAGTGTCTTAGTAGTAAAGGAAAAAAGTTTTTACCTCTCTGTCCACCTGCAGCATGCATACATTCCCACATCAAATGGGTAATGAACATGCCGGCCAGGTGTAAGGACATATAAAGCAACTGAACCCGCCCATAGGGCTTGGAGAGCCAATCCCCCTTCAGCTCCTTGAGGTCCGGGACTGATGTTAATCTACAAAATATTTGTAAAGCGCTGTGTAAATTGACATCACTATATGAGTACCTGTAATAAATGAAAAAAATGGCTGCATGTCGCTCGCCCGTTGCCCTGTGGATAGCCCCTGCTCACCTACTGCATATCCCCTGCCTGCCGGCTCCCCCGCTGAACTGTGCACTTACCCAGCCTGCTGTATATCCTGTAGGAGGGAGGGAGGAGGAGGTAGACCAGGTCTGCCTCACCTAATCCCCAAGTCCCCCCTGTGCCTGCCCACAACCCGTACATGCAGTCAATCTGTGTCTGCGAAGAGGGTGTGGGCAGGAGATTTCAAAGCAGCCAGTGCTCCTGTCCTGATGACGCTGCCTGAGCCTCTAACGACAAGGCAGCCCTGGGTGAATGATCTCTCCCCTCTATATAGGTTCTCCACTGGAGATTAGCATTTATTGGTTTCCAGAATAGATGACAAAGTCCATAGAGTACGTGCAAACATAGATCAAAAGCATTCAAAGTCCCATTCAAAATACTCAGTCCTTTTCTGTCATAGCAAGCATATGGACACTCCGCCCTTTAAGCATATATGTCCAATCCATATTATGCACCTGGGTGGCTTCCATGAATGCAATAATGTGTACTGTCTTCTAGACCTGTGCTTCCATAATCATTCTCTCTCCTTAACTGCTAAAACTTCACCTTGAAATACCAATGACTGAGCCTGGAGGGGTTTCTGATTGGCTGACCAAACACTTTTGATCTTGTTGTTAAAGAGGAGCCATGATGTGTCTTATAAGAGGTTTACCTGTAGGTACAATTAAAGAAAAAAACTTTACTTCCTTTTTAAACAAGAGAAAAAAACACCCTACTTACAGTTACTGGAAATATTAATTAGGGCTAACTACTGTATAGTGTTTACAACCCTCATTACCTAGAACATTAAGCAACTGCCCATTCGGCCAATTAAGATTTTTCTCATTACAGTTACAGTTTACAAAGGATTAGCATAGGAAGTGTCTGTCAACTCTATCAATTTTAATAACTTCCTTTTTTAATCTGTAAATGGACTTGCCACCATGCTATGCATGCACAATCCAGAAAACACATACGCACACACCCATATCTCACATAAAATATGTAATTATTCTGAAACTGGTTACATATTTCTTCACCAGTCTCTAAAATATCTCTGTAAAACCATTATTTGATAATACAGCTTCAGACCATAGCCAGGAGGATACAAAAAGTGACAAAGTGGTGAGCAGAATGGTAACATAGGTTGAGGAGATTGGAGCAGTGACAACTCTGGAGGAGATTGGAACAGAACAGTGACAGTGGTGGGAGGAGATATGAGCAAGTCAGTGATAGTGGTGTAAAAGAAATTGGAGCAGAGCGGTAACAGTGGTATGAGGAGATTGCAGCAGAGCAGAGATAGTGATGAAGGAGATTGGAGCAGACCGGTGAGCAGAGCAGTAACATTTGTGGAGGAAATTACAGCAGAGTGGGGTATTAGAGTATTGACGGCAGTGGCATTTAGGGCAAATAAATAGTTTTAAAAATAAGTGTGGACCCTACCCATTATTTGCTGGCTGGGGCCAGTATAGAGGAGGGTAGTGATATGGAGGTGCAGGTTCCAAAGGTAGGTAGCTGTGTTACAGTGAGAAAGCAAGGTAGAGGAAGAAGCATTAGAGAAAAAAAGCGTTAAAAAACTTATTAGGGGAAAAAAATTGGCCTTCAAGAAATATAAATCAGAGGGCACAGTATCGGCCTTCCAGCAATACAAGGAGGAAAATAAGAAGTGTAAACACGAAATCAAGATGGCTAAAATCAACTTTGAGAGACAAATAGCGGAGGATAGTAAAAAAAACCCAAAGAAATTCTTTAAATATATCAACAGCAAAAAAACTAGGGCAGAGCATATTGCACACATAATTAACGATGATGGGAGGATGGTTACAGAGGACACTGAAAAAGCAACCGTGCTGAATTCTTTTTTCTCGTCAGTCTTTACGCAGGAAAAGGAAGGGTACACTGACCATGACTGTATGGTTAGTAGTAATACACAGGACTTGCCACTATGGCTAACAGAGGGGGAAATCAGGGAAAGACTGGATAAACTTAACACAAACAAATCACCAGGCCCGGATGGCGTACATCCGAGAGTGCTCAAGGAACTCAGTATGGTTATATCTAGACCACTGTTCCTGATCTTTGCTGACAGTATTAGGACAGGAGATGTACCAGGGGATTGGAGGAAGGCTAACGTGATTCCGATATTCAAAAAGGGCCAGAGACATATCCCGGGAAATTATAGGCCTGTCAGTCTGACATCAATAATATGTAAACTTTTGGAGGGGATGATAAGGGACTATATCGTAGAGTATGCTAAAGACAACAACATCATCAGTAGTAACCAGCACGGGTTTACAAATGGGCGTTCTTGTCAAACCAATCTCTTAGCATTCTACGAGGAAGTGAGCTGTGAGCTAGATAGGGGGAGACCAGTGGATGTGGTGTACTTGGATTTCGCTAAGGCGTTTGATACAGTTCCCCACAAGCGCTTAATTTATAAAATAAGGTCTGCAGGTATCGACAGCAGGGTTTGCTCTTGGATACGGAATTGGCTAAAAGGCCGTGTCCAAAGGGTAGTAATAAACAGCGCATACTCAGACTGGTCTGAGGTAGTAAGCGGGGTGCCCCAGGGCTCAGTCCTGGGACCAACCTTGTTCAATTTATTCATAAACAGCATTGAGGAAGGGATCAGTAGTTCGTTATCAGTTTTTGCAGATGACACAAAATTGGCCAGGGCAATAACTGCACAGCATGAAGCAGATATCCTACAGAATGACCTGGACAAAATTACGGAGTGGGCAACGACATGGCAAATGAGGTTTAATGTGGAGAAGTGTAAGGTTTTGCACTTGGGGACCAAAAACATAAAAACACAATACACGTTAGGAGGGGAACCCTTGGGGGAATCAAAAATGGAGAAAGATTTGGGAGTCTTAGTTGATGATAGATTAGGCAACAGCATGCAATGCCAAGCGGCAGCTTCCAAAGCCAACAGAATATTAGCATGCATAAAGAAAGGGATGTATTCCAGAGATAAGACTATAATCCTTCCACTTTATAAAACTCTGGTCCGACCGCATCTGGAGTATTCTGTCCAGTTCTGGTCGCCAGTCCTCAGGAGGGATGTGTTGGAGCTGGAGAAAGTCCAGAGAAGGGCAACTAAACTGATTAGGGGGTTGGAGGACCTTACCTATGAAGAGCGGCTGCAATCGCTCGATTTATTTTCCCTGGAGAAAAGACGTCTGAGAGGGGACATGATAGCAATTTATAAATATCTTAATGGGGATCTCAGCTTAGAAGAAAAGCTGTTCATTCGAAGGAATTGCATGAGGACTCGAGGACATACAATGCGATTAGAGGAGAAGCGTTTTAACCTCAGGCAACGTGGGGGGTTCTTTACTGTTAGGGCTACAAGATTGTGGAATTGTCTACCACAAGAGGTGGTTTCTGCGGGTAGTATGGTGACTTTCAAAAGACTCTTAGACTTACATCTCAAGGATCAGGAGATTGAGGGCTATGTTAGATGATTACAGTCACACACACCTACACAGGTTGAACTGGATGGACTATTGTCTTTATTCAACCTCGCCTACTATGTAACTATGTAAGAGGCGAGTCCTGAATTGGTGCATCCTAACAAATATGCTAAGTTGCGCGATGTTGGGAATATTAGTTTAGGAGTGGCATTGCTGGAGAACACTATCTGCCCTAGATGCTAGGGGAACGACTACTCCCGTAAGGATAGGGGCAAGGTTATGGGCAAGGACAGGCAGATACTGGTGGTAGGGGACCCAAATATTAGAAGGACGGACACTGTAGGGCAGTCTGTCACAAGGACTGTGATTGCTGAACAGTATGTTGTTTGCTGGGTGCTCCGGTTGAACACATTGCAGATCGGATGGACAGATTGTTGGGTGGGACTGGGGAGGACCCTGCAGTCATAGTACACACTGGTACAAATAAAGTCAGAGGAAGATGGAGCATCCTTTAAAAATGATTTTAGGAACTTAGATGCTTTATTAACCACTTCCCACAACGTACCTTCTGTGGCTCTGCCCGGTCTCCTGTCCCACCGGGAGACTCGAGCGACCAGCCGGCACGTCCGCCTTCGGCTTCGATCGGGTCTCCGATCATGTAACCCAGAAGCGACGTCACAACGTCACTTCCAGTTTACTCGGCTGCCAATGGTGCCGATTTCATAAAAGTGTCAGTATAGTTTTGAATACTTTGAAGTGCAGTGGAGGGGTCTGGGGTCTTTTAGACCCCAAATTCCTCCATAAAGAGTACCTGTCACTGCCTATTACTGTCACAAGGGATGTTTACATAAAAGTGATTTTTTTTAAACAGTGTTAAAGATAAAAATAAAATAAAATAAATAGAAAAATAAAATGTAAGCTCCCCTGTCCCCTTGAGCTTGCGCACGAAAGAAAACTCATACGTAAGTCGCACCCGCAAATAAAAACAGTGTTCACAACACACATGTGAGATATCACCGCGATCGTCATTAAAAGACCTTCTCTGTAACCCAAAACTGGTAACCGTTTAAATTAATTTTAAAGCGTCGCCTATGGAGACTTTTAAGTACCGTAGTTTGTCCCCATTCCCCAAGTGTGCGCAATTTAAAACCATAACATGTCAGGTATCTATTTTCTCAGGGTGACATCATCTTTCACAATATACCAAAAATTGGGCTAACTTTACTGTTCAGTTTTTTTTTAATTCAGTGAAATGTATTTCTTCCAAAAAAATTGCAAGACCGCTGCGCAAATACCACGTGAAAAAAATATTGCAACGACCACCATTTTATTCTCCAGAGTCTTTGCTAAAAATATTTGTATAATGTTTGGGGGTTCTAAGTAATTTTCTAGCAAAGGATACAGATTTTAACTTGTAAACAACATGTGTCAGAAATAGGCTTAGTCCTTAAGTGGTTAAAGCAGTATTAAACCCAAAAATCAAACATTTATTATATTGCATCCTACCAATTCTTAGATGTGATGGCTGTGTTATTTCCTTTTTTTAAGATTCCCTTTTTCTATTTTAATCTGGTGTACCAGCCAGCAAGTTTGTTTTTCAAAAGCACAAGCTCACCGGTTCTCCAGCAGAATGTATCAGTTCACATGGATGAGACAAACCATTTAACACTGGCAGGGGGAATAAAATTATAAGCTTTTATTTATTCCTTCAAAAACTTTATCCCAAAAGGAAAAAACAAAATGTTTGCTATAACTACTGTAATTATAATGTGTGAGCTGGAGTTTGGCATCAATTTACTAGTGTATCTAAATCTGCCAATACATTTAACACTCCCCTTCCCTCCAGACTGACAATGCTGCTGTCTGCTGTGCCTCCTGTTCTCATTCATCCAGAATTGTGTCTCACTAATACAGGAGGTGTGTTACTGGCCAGATCACCAGGTGAAATTGAGGGGGAAAAAAGCCATAGAAAAGAAAACAGGCAGCCACCTTATCCAGGGATAGGTAAGCTGCAATATAATATACTTTTGGCTTTGTGTTTAATACCACTTTAAAGAAAAGAGCCTCCAAGGTAATATTCTTAGAAATACCGCCTGCACTTCAAGTCACACCAGAGAGGAAACAGGAGCTTAGAGAGGTAAACGGTGTTGGAGATACAACAACTTTAAGCTTAGTCTATTGCAGTTCATAAATAGGACAGTAGATGTCGCTAATGCTAAGTGATATGCTATGCATTTTCTATGATGTGTATTTCCTGTACACTGCAATGAACTTGTTGGTTATCTCTTCCTGTCTGTGTCCTTCTTACAAATGATGAGGTGACATGTTTGCTATCTGTGTTATGTTCCAATAAAGAAGCCAGTTCCTGTTTACTCCACAATGTCTGATCTGAATGGACTCCGCTGCACCCAGTGATCACACTCTGCAACAGGTTATGGGCCCAGGATCTGGATAAAGTCTTATGACCAGATGCGGCCCAGGCAGAACAAAGCCTTGAACGGGAGACAGTGTGACTGATGCGGAGATCGGCATAAGGAAGGTTTCCAGTGACATCTCCAATAGACAAGTAAGACTGTTTATATATAAAGGAGGGAAAAATGTCTGGAAACTCAGAGCTTAAACTCTCAGTGGCCAAGCTGAACAATGACAATTATCAGCTATGGAAGTTTAAAGTGGAAATGCTATTATCTAGAGTTGACTTGTGGGAGGTTACCACCACAGAGAGGCCACAGGACAATAATCAGGACTGGGACAAGAAGAACAGACAGGCACGGGCCACCATAAGCTTACTAGTGGAGGATGATCAGCTCATACATATACGCCATGAGAACACAGCAAAAGGGACGTGGGACGTTCTAAAAAGACTGCATGAAAGATCCAGTTTAAACAGCAAGCTGTTTCTACTGCGGAAACTTTACAAAATGAGACAGAGAACAGGACATGCAGGCGCATATAAATGCAATGCTGGAAGTGATTGCACAACTCAGATCAATCGGGGAGAATATAACAGACAGCCACGCAGCAGCCATGTTGTTATGCAGTTTGCCCGATACATATACTGCACTGATCAATGCACTGGAGACACGGCCTGAAACAGATCTGACGCTAACATTTGTAAAAACCAGGCTCATAGATGAGTATCAGAGAAGAAAGGAATTAGTGCATGACTCCACAGAAACCGACACCAGAACCGCTCTTAAAGCTACAGACACAAGGTTACACAGGAAAGAGAACAGAGTGTGTTTCAGATGTCACAAACAGGGGCACATAAAGAAAGACTGTACTAAATGGAAAGCAGAGCAAACAAGACAGCGTCCATCTTATGCTAAACAAAAGGTCAAAGCCACAATCAATGATCCATGGGAAGGAAACTGGAATGCCACATTTAAAGTGACAGGCAACAATAAATGTCAACGCTGGTGCATCGATTCGGAGGCAACCAGTCACATGACGAGTGATAAAAGTTTTTTCACAGAACTTGATTTGAACAACAAAAAAACTATTTATCTTGCAGATGGAAGCAAAATACATGCAGAAGGATATGGGCATGGAACCCTTGTATGCCCTGATGATGCGGGACACAATCTAGCCATACCAGTGAAAGATGTACTTTATGTTCCTAATCTAGAAGGAGGACTCTTATCTGTGAAGCGTCTAACAGCCAGAGGACTCACTGTAATATTCCAAGGTGAGAAGTGTTCAATCCTAAACGGCAACCAGACAGTAGCAAGTGCCAAGCTGGATGATCATCTATATCACCTCGACACAGTGAAGGAAAAGGTGAGACTATGTACACACAAGCACAATGACTGTATACATATATGGCACAGACGTCTAGGTCACAGACACCCAGAATGCATACAGGAACTACAGAGGAGAAATCGGACAAGGGATCTAACAATATCCCCTTGTCCAGTAACTGTTAAGTGTGAATGTTGCATTAAATCCAAAGCTACAAGAGCAACACTTCCCAAAGTCAGTCAGAAGAGAGCTTCAAGACCACTTGACTTAGTTCACAGTGAAGTGTGTGTTCCCCTAAACCCACCTACACCTGGAGGCAAAAGGTACATAGTGACTTTCATAGACGACTATTCAAGATACACAGTGACCTATCTAATGCAAAACAAGAGTGAAGTTTTTGACAAATTACAAGACTATATAATAAAGACCAGTAACAAGTTTCAGAGGAAGCCTCTCATACTTCGGAGTGACAATGGAGGTGAATTCACAGGATGTAAGATACAAGAGTACTTAAAACAGAATGGAATAGAACATCAAAAGACATTCCCATATACACCAGAACAAAATGGAGTAGCTGAAAGAAAGAACAGAACTCTGACTGAAATGATCAGATGTATGCTGACAGACTCTGGACTACCACAAAAATACTGGGGTGAAGCAGCTATGACAGCTACATATTTGCAGAACAGACTTCTTTCCAGAACAATAGAGAAAACTCCATATGAACTATGGCACAATGAGAAGCCAAATGTAAAACACCTAAGAGTTATTGGATGCAAAGCATTTATCTACATACCTGAGGAGAAACGCACCAAACACCAAAACAGAGCATTTGAAGGTATCTTTGTTGGATATAGTGACAATGTCAAATGTTACAGAATCCTTAATCCCAAAACAGACAAGGTTACCATTAGCAACAGCATAACTTTTGTTGAAGATTTCAGAGACAATGTAATGACAACAGTAGAAGAAAGAATAGAAGGGCAAACTGGCATTGACCAGCCCATCTCTGTAACTTCTGAACAAACAGTTGAAGTGAGTGCAGACTCTACCAGTACTGAAGAGCAGACACAAGAAGGCTCAGACACAAAACCGAGACGTTCAACAAGAGAAAACAAAGGTAAACCACCTGTACGTCTCTCATACAAAGCAAGTACTGCCAGTATCAACGAACCTGCAACCTGGGAAGAAATATCTCAGCTTTCAGAACAAGAAGCAAGTAAATGGATAAAGGCTGCTGATGAAGAGATAAAATCCACGCATGACACTAAAACATGGACACTTACAGTGCTACCACCAGGAAGGAAAGCCATAGGCTGTAAATGGACTTTTAAAGTGAAATACAATGCAGATGGCACAATTGAGCGATACAAAGCAAGACTAGTAGCTATTCTCAAAAATACGGAGAGGACTATGATGAAAGATTTGTACCAGTAGTCAAGCACACTACAATTCGGACTTTACTGACAATAGCCGTCACAAGGAAAATGCAAGTGAAACATTTTGATGTGAAAACCGCGTTTCTACATGGCGAGCTAACAGAAGAAATTTACATAGAACAGCCGCCAGGGTTCAAAGATGAACAAAGGCCAGACCTAGTATGCAAACTTCGCAGGAGTATATATGGTCTAAAGCAAGCAGCCAGAGCGTGGAATATAAAAATAAATGAAGTGCTTACACATCAAAACTTTCTGAGCAGTAAAGCAGACCCCTGCTTATACACAAAGAAATTGGCAGACAGACGGGTCTATATGCTTATTTATGTGGATGATATCCTGATTTGCTTTGAGCAAGAAGGGGATGAAGTAGAAATGCTAGAAAAACTAAATCAGAACTTCAACACCAAAGATCTTGGCAACATAAAGAATTACCTCGGCATCCAGATCGAGAGAGAGGAAGATGGCAGCTTTCTTCTGAACCAAAGACACAAAATACAAGAAATAATTGAAACATTTGGAATGGAAGACGCCAAACCAGTAAAGTCTCCTATGGAAACCAACTACCTAAAGGAGATGAATTGCCAAGATAACCCATTACCTACTAATACTCAATATAGGAAGGCAATAGGAAAATTGCTGTATCTTACCACTGCTACAAGGCCGGACATTGCAGCAACTGTTGGAATCCTATGCAGAAAGGTTTCAATGCCAAGTCAAAAGGACTGGAATGCTGTAAAGCGAATCATTCGCTATCTTAAAGGGACTTTGCACCAGTGGCGGCCCGTGCATAGGGGGCGCCAGGGCGCCGCCCCCCTACCCCTAAAAGAAAAGAAAAAAAAAATAAGAAAAAAAAAAAAAAAAAAAAACGAACAAATAAAGTTGTACAAAAAAAAAAATTGGGGGACAATGCTGGCACTCTGCAATCATTGGGGGACAATGCTGGCACTCTGCAATCATTGGGGGACAATGCTGGCACTCTGCAATCATTGGGGTACAATGCTGGCACTCTGCAATCATTGGGGGACAATGCTGGCACTCTGCAATCATTGGGGGACAATGCTGGCACTCTGCAATCATTGGGGGACAATGCTGGCGCTCTGCAATCATTGGGGGACAATGCTGGCACTCTGCAATCATTGGGGGACAATGCTGGCACTCTGCAATCATTGGGGTACAATGCTGGCACTCTGCAATCATGGGGGGACAATGCTGGCGCTCTGCAATCATTGGGGGACAATGCTGTGGCGCTCTGCAATCATTGGGGGACAATGCTGTGGCCACTCTGCAATCATTGTGGTACAATGCTGTGGCACTCTGCAATCATTGGGGGACAATGCTGTGGCGCTCTGCAATCATTGGGGGACAATGCTGGCACTCTGCAATAATTGGGGGACAATGCTGTGGCGCTCTGCAATCATTGGGGGACAATGCTGTGGCGCTCTGCAATCATTGGGGGACAATGCTGGCACTCTGCAATAATTGGGGGACAATGCTGTGGCGCTCTGCAATAATTGGGGGACAATGCTGTGGCGCTCTGCAAACATTGGGGGACAATGCTATGGCGCTCTGCAATTATTGGGGGACAATGCTGTGGCGCTCTGCAATCATTGGGGGACAATGCTGTGGCGCTCTGCAATCATTGGGGGACAATGCTGTGGGCACTCTGCAATCATTGGGGGACAATGCTGTGGCGCTCTGCAATCATTGGGGGACAATGCTGTGGCGCTCTGCAATCATTGGGGGACAATGCTGTGGCGCTCTGCAATCATTGGGGTACAATGCTGTGGCACTCTGCAATCATTGGGGACAATGCTGTGGCGCTCTGCAGTGATTGGGGACAATGCTGTGGCGCTCTGCAGTGATTGGGGACAATGCTGTGGCGCTCTGCACAGTGTTTATTGCATTGAAGGGGGCACAGCACAGTTGCATTGAAGGGGGCATGCACGCTGAACTCTGCATTGTGGGGGCACAGCACAGTGTTCATTGCATTGAAGGGGGCACAGCACAGTTGCATTGAAGGGGGCATGCACGCTGAACTCTGCATTGTTGGGGCACAGCACAGAGTTCATTGCATTGAAGGGGACACAGTGTTTATTGCATTGAAGGGGGCACAGCACAGTGTTTATTGCATTGAAGGGGGCACAGCACAGTGTTTATTGCATTGAAGGGGGCACAGCACAGTGTTCATTGCATTGTGGGGGCACAGCACAGTGTTCATTGCATTGAAGGGGGCACAGCACAGTGTTTATTGCATTGAAGGGGGCACAGCACAGTGTTCATTGCATTGAAGGGGGCACAGCACAGTGTTCATTGCATTGAAGGGGGCACAGCACAGTGTTTATTGCATTGAAGGGGGCATAGCACAGTGTTCATTGCATTGAAGGGGGCACGGCACAGTGTTTATTGCATTGAAGGGGGCACAGCACAGTGTTTATTGCATTGAAGGGGGCACAGCACAGTGTTTATTGCATTGAAGGGGGCATGCACGCTGAACTCTGCATTGTTGGGGCACAGCACAGTGTTCATTGCATTGAAGGGGGCATAGCACAGTGTTCATTGCATTGAAGGGGGCACAGAACAGTTGCATTGAAGGGAGCATGCACGCTGAACTCTGCATTGTGAGGGCACAGCACAGTGTTTATTGCATTGAAGGGGGCATAGCACAGTGTTCATTGCATTGAAGGGGGCACAGCACAATGTTCATTGCATTGAAGGGGGCACGCACGCTGAACTCTGCATTGAAGGGGGCATGTACACTGGTCTCTGCATTGAAAGGGGGCATGTACGCTGGTCACTGCATTGAAAGGGGGCATATACCATCTCCTGTACGATGACCTGTGACATGCCTATACCATATCTGTGCCATGCCTATACCATCACCTGTGCCATGCCTGTACCATCACCTATGCCATGCCTATACCATCACCTGTGCCATGTCTGTACCATCACCTATGCCATGCCTATACCATCACCTGTGCCATGCCTGTACCATGACTTCAAAGTCACGCAATTTTTTACTGCGTTTTTTGACGCGAAGCAATACCTATTACATTTTTCTTTTTGCGCCCCCCCAAAAATTTTGAGCACCAGCCGCCACTGCTTTGCACTACAAGTTAAAGTTACCAGCAAGTGATGAAAGCACCTTAACAGGATATGTGGATGCTGACTGGGCAGGAGACACCAGCGACAGGAAATCTACCAGTGGATACTTATTTTTTCTGTCAGGAGGTGCCATCAGTTCGACTAGTAAAAAGCAACTCTCTGTTTCACTGTCCTCTACTGAAGCAGAATACGTTGCTGCAGCGCAAGCAAGCCAAGAAGTTATATGGCTGAGACAGCTTTTAACAGATTTGGGTCTACCACAGTTGGGACCAACAGAAATCTATGAGGACAATCAAGGATGCCTCGCACTTGCGTGCATGGAAGGAGTTAATTCAAGAACCAAGCACATTGATGTGAAGTTCAACTTTCTTAGGGATCTTCAAGAGCAAGGTCTTCTTGAGTTACTTTATTGCCCAACCGAGGATATGACAGCAGATATCCTTAAAAAACATCTGACCGCTGAAAGACACTCAATGCTTACAAATAGGGATGATCGAACTTTTGAAAAGTTCGGTTCGGCCAGAACATCCGAACTTCCCGAAAGTTCGGCCCGGATTTCAGAACCCCATTGAAATCAATGGGACCCAAACTTCTGTAATCAAAAAACACAATTTTTAAGCCCTAAAACCCAATAAATGCCCCTAAAAAGTGCCTAGGGTTCTGGGTCATGCCCCATTAACTATTAATCACACAAAAAAAGTACTTAAAAATTGTCATTTTTGATAAAAAAGCCAATTATTGAAAAAAAAAAAAAAGAGAGATTTTTTTTATTTTGACTTTGGATTTAGTATCTGGGGGGTCTAAAAAGTGTACATGTGAAGTTTCAGCTCTGTAGCATGTCCAGAACCATGAAAAAAAAAAAAGATATTTTTTCAGTAGAACAGGGGTGTGGGACCCTCCTTTAACACCTATATGATCTTTTTTTCTGGTTCTGGACATGCTACAGAGCTGAAACTTCACAGGTACACCTTTTAGACCCCCCAGACACAAAATCACACAAAAAAAAGTTCTTAAAAATTGACATTTTTTGATAAAAAAAGCCAATTATTGAAAAATTAAAAAAAAAAAAAAAAAGAGATTGGATTTAGTATCTGGGGGGGTCTAAAAAGTGTACATGTGAAGTTTCAGCTCTGTAGCATGTCCAGAACCATAAAAAAAAAGATTGTTTGTATTAGAAAACTTTCAGCACAGGAGTATGGCTTAGCTGCTGTAACACCTTGCCGGTTTAATAGAAGGCATTTTTTTGGGTTCTTTGCAGTCAGGAAAAACATCTGAACTTGTGTATAGTGGTACTGTGCACAAGTTCTGATGTTTTGCCTGCCTCCAAAAACCCCCAAAAAATGCCAAAAAAAACACCGCTAGCGTCAAAAAAAAAAAGGCCCAGGTGTGTTTTTGCTGGCATTTTTTGGGAGTTTTTGGAGGCAGGCAAAACATCAGAACTTGTGCACAGTACCACTATACACAAGTTATACATAACATATAGATTAAGAAGTACTAACTGGTCCAACACAATTGTCCCAGGAGTCCCATTTAGCATGGAATGTCATCATGGAGCTATGAAGGGAATGAAAGATTTTTTCTGTCAGTTTGATGCATTCCATCCTGGAGAGCACCTGAGACCATAATAGAGTATCTGATTTCCAATTACAAGCTATCATTGCACACTTGCTATGTTTTCAGAGTATTTTTCTATGCAATATATTTTATATATAGATGCGATGTTACATTGTTGACCTGTCTAAAAGTTAATTTTTTTTCTGTGTACTGACTTTCTAATAAAATCTTTTGTAAAAAAAAAAAAAAAAACTTTCAGCACAGGAGTATGGCTTCTCTGCTGTAACACCTTGCCGGTTTAATAGCAGGCATTTTTTTGGGTTCTTTGCAGTCAGGAAAAACATCTGAACTTGTGTATAGTGGTACTGTGCACAAGTTCAGATGTTTTGCCTGCCTCCAAAACCCCCCAAAAAATGCCAGCAAAAACACACCTGGGCATTTTTTTTTTTGACGCTAGCGTTTTTTTGGCATTTTTTTGGGTTCTTTTGAGGCAGGCAAAACATCTGAACTTGTGTATAGTGGTATATATACACACATAATTATATGTATATAGACACCTAGTCATATATAGGTGTGATAGTAGCAGAAATATATTACTGTAAATGATTTCATTAGCGCAAGCATATATTTCTGCTACTATCACACCTATATATGTCTAGGTGTGTATATAAATATATGGATGTGTGTATATACACCACTATACACAAGTTCAGATGTTTTGCCTGCCTCCAAAACCCCCCAAAAAATGCCAGCAAAAACACACCTGGGCATTTTTCTTTTGACGCTAGCGTTTTTTTTGGCATTTTTATGGGTTCTTTTGAGGCAGGCAAAACATCTGAACTTGTGTATAGTGGTATATATACACACATAATTATATGTATATAGACACCTAGCCATATATAGGTGTGATAGTAGCAGAAATATATTACTGTAAATGATTTCATTAGCGCAAGCATTTATTTCTGCTACTATCACACCTATATATGTCTAGGGGTATATATACAGACATATGTGTATATATACCCCCTATACACATGTTCAGATGTAATGTCTGACATCAAACATGTCCTCAAAAAAGCACTGGCAGTGGCAGCCCCTGCAGCATAAAAAATTCTTGGCTGGTGAGAAGCCATATTCCAGTTCCGAAGCAACTCAGAGAAATGATCATTTCTCTATAGCGGTCACCCTGCTATGGAAGGATTTTGTCACCCTGCCATAGCAGTCACTGCCAGTTAACCCTACACTACACTACGGTCCCCTTACACTTAACACTTTCCCTACAGAAACTAAATTTTTGAAGCTAACTTAAGTGTAAAGGAGCACTCTAACTACACTAGATATCCCTTTCCTCACACTAATAAATAGCTAAATGACACTTTTAAAGTAAAATTAACAGAACTGCTTCCACTCTCTTCCATGTCCAGTATAACAATGCTAGGAATATGGCGGGGGCGATCTTATATACTGGGGGGTGTATTCACTAATGATTGGTCTAGGGACCCCCTAGTCACTCCAATCACATTCCTAGCATTCTCCTGCCCCCTCAATTGGCTTTTGCTAATGGTTCTGGTCCAATCACGGGCTTTTAAAGCCCATTTCCTGAAGCATTGCATTTTGGTCGGTTCTGGTTGCCGAATTCCGAACTTTTTGGGCAAAAAGTTCTAAATTTGGCCGAACCTCGAACACCCAATGTTCGGGCCGAACCGATGGTCGACCCGAACCATTCGATCATCCCTACTTACAAAGAAGATGGGTTTAATAGACTAAGCCTTAGCTGTTGAGAAGGAGTGTTGGAGATACAACAACTTTAAGCTTAGTCTATTGCAGTTCATAAATAGGACAGTAGATGTCGCTAATGCTAAGTGATATGCTATGCATTTTCTATGATGTGTATTTCCTGTACACTGCACTGAACTTGTTGGTTATCTCTTCCTGTCTGTGTCCTTCTTACAAATGATGAGGTGACATGTTTGCTATCTGTGTTATGTTCCAATAAAGAAGCCAGTTCCTGTTTACTCCACAATGTCTGATCTGAATGGACTCCGCTGCACCCAGTGATCGCACTCTGCAACAAACGGGTGGCCGAGAACTGGTGTAAGAAGGAGTTTTTTGTGTTCATTGAGATCTGGGCCAATTTTACGGTCAGTTACTGGCTATATAGCAGCGACAGATTGCACCTAAATGGGAAGAGTAAAGCTCTGTTGGGAAGGAAGATGGCCAGAAGGTTGGAGGAACTTTTAAATGAGTTGAATTTAGCAAACATAGGAAGTTATACTGCGCAGTAAGCAATGGTCAGAGTGTGCAGACAGGTGCAATGTCAAGGGGGGGGGGGGGCGCAAACCTGATGATCCCTGCTAGCATAAAGATTTCAAGGTACTCCCTGTATCGGAGGGACAGGTGTGTTTTTATCTGAAGAGTGATAGAAGGGATAGGGCTGTTGAGGAGGTGGAGTTTTTGTGGCTGGGGCCTCAAAGGGGTGACACAAACAGTAAATTCATTGGAGGTGTATGCTATAGGCCCTTAACATTAAGGTGGAGAAGGAGACCCATCTACTTTTTACATTCAGAGATAGTGGGGAGGGCAATGATAAAATCATTGGGGGCTTCAGCTATCCTGATATTGATTGGGCAGATGGAACTGTTCACTCAACTAAGGCATGTTTTTTATTAAATGTAATGCAGAACAATTTCTTGAGTGTTGGAAGCCCAAACTAGAGATAATGCTTTGCTAGACCAACTAAAAATACGTTACAAATAACACAGAGCTGATTGCAAATGTGGAAGGGATCATTTAGGTAACAGTTATTACAGAGTAATTACTTTGGCCATAAATTCTATGAAAAGGATATATGGGGTAGGACAAGAATACTAAATTGTACAATAGTCAACTTTAATAAGCTGTGATCCCTGCTACATGACACAAAATGGGATCACATTCTTTCAACAAAGGACACTGACAAGAAGTGGGTGTACTTTAACCACTTCCCGCCCACCCTATAGGCCAGGCATCACTAAATGGCGGCCCGCAGGCCAAGTCCGGACCCAATCAATGTTGCGTCCGGCCCCGCAGCGGTCGCGCCATTTAGGATCTGTTTATTATTCCTCTGCCACTGCCGCTGCAGCTCTGTCTTTACAGAGCTGACATCGGAGGAGCAGCGCAGTGATTCACGGAGGACGGGGGCTGGTACAGTTAACTGATTGGTTGCTAGAACTTCCCTGTATTCTAGCAACCAATCAGTTACCTGCGGCAGGTCCCGCCCTCCGTCCATCTCTTTGCTGCACTTCCGATGTCAGCTGCTGTGCCTCCGATGTCAGCCACGCTGCCCTGTTTAAGGTAGGACAGGGAAGAGGGCACTGCTAATGTAAAGGGGGAAAGAGGGGTGATATCAAAGAGGCAGGGCACAAATGTAAATGAGTGATATGAAGGGGGATGGGGTTCTCATAAGGGGTGAGGATTAGAATTTGAAGGGGGGCTGGAGACTGCAGTGTAAAGGGGGGGTTTAAAAAAAGGGGATGAGCACAGGAATGTTGGGGGTGCTATAAAGGGGGTGAGGACAGGAATGTGAAGGGGGTGCTGTACGGGGGGTGAGGACAGGAATGTTAATGGGGGCTGGGGACTGCAGTGTGAAGGAGGGGCAAAATAAAATGGGGGAGGACAGTAATGTGAAGAGGGTGCGATAAAATGGGGGAGGACAGTTATGTGAAGCGGGGTGCTATAAAGGGGGTAAGGACAGTTATGTGAAGGGGGTGCTGTAAAGGGGGTAATGCCAGTTATGTGAAGGGGGTGCTATAAAGGGGGTGAGGCCAGTTATGCGAAGGGGGGTGCTATAAAGGGGTGAAGACAGTTATGTGAAGGGGCATGCTATAAAGGGGTGAGGACAGTTATGTGAAGGGGGTGCTATAAAGGGGGTAAGGACAGTTATGTGAAGGGGGGTGCTGTAAAGGGGGTAAAGACAGTTATGTGAAGGTGGTGCTATAAAGGGGGTAAGGACAGTTGTGTGAAGGGGGGGTGCTATAAAGGGGGTAAGGACAGTTATGTGAAGGCGGGTGCTGTAAAGGGGGTAATGACAGTTATGTGAAGGGGGGGTGCTATAAAGGGGGAAAGGACAGTTATGTGAAGGGGGGGGGTGCTATAAAGGGGATAAGGACAGTTATGTGAAGGAGGGGGCTATAAAGGGGGTAAGGACAGTTATGTGAAGGGGATGCTATAAAGGGGGTGAGGACAAATATGTGAAGGGGGTGCTATAAAGGGGGGGGGGCAGTTATGTGAAGGGGTGCTATGAAGGGGGTGAGGACAGTTATGTGAAGGGGGGTGCTATGAAGGGGTGAGGACAATTATGTGAAGGGGGTGCTATGAAGGGAGTGAGGACAGTTTATGTGAAGGGGGGTGCTATAAAGAGGGTGAGGACAGTTATGTGAACGGGGCTGCTATGAAGGGGGTGAGGACAGTTGTGTGAGTGGGGGTGCTATGAAGGGGGTGAGGACAGTTATATGAAGGGGGTGCTATAAAGGGATGGGACAGTTATGTGAAGGGGGTGCTATAAAGGGGGGGGCAGTTATGTGAAGGGGGTGCTGTAAAGAGGATGAGGACAGGAATGTGAAGGGGGTTACATAGTTACATAGTTAGTGAGGTTGAAAAAAGACATCAGTCCATCCAGTTCAACCTATGATGTGTGTGTGTGTTTGCTTTTAACCGTACATTGTATACCCCTGTATGTTGTGGTCTTTAAGGTGTCCATCTAATAGTTTTTTGAAACTATCAATGCTCCCTGCTGATACGACTGTTTGTGGAAGAGAATTCCACATCCTTACCGCTCTTACAGTGAAGAACCCCTTACGCACTTTAAGGTTAAACCGCCTTTCCTCAAGTTTTAGTGAGTGGCCACGTGTTTTATTGTATCTCCTTTCTCTGAATAGTTTGTTCCTTATGCTAGGGTCGCCAGTACAGTATTTGTACATTGATATCATATCCCCCATCAATCGTCTCTTCTCCAGAGAGAATAGGTTCAGTGCTTGTAGTCTTTCCTCATAGCTGATGTCCTCCATTCCCCTAATTATTTTTGTTGCCCTTCTCTGGACTTTCTCCAGTTCCAGCACATCCTTCCTGAGGACCGGTGCCCAGAACTGGACAGCATACTCCAGATGTGGCCGGACCAGAGTCTTGTAGAGTGGAAGAATAATCTCTTTATTTCTGGAGTGAATCCCCTTTTTTATACAACCCAGTATTCTGTTGGCTTTGCTTGCGGCGACTTGGCATTGCATGCCACTGCCAAGCCTATATAAAATTACCGTGTAATATAGGCCCTTACCCCTGTGAGGGATTTAACAAAAACAAAATGACAGAAAAAGATGGGGCTTTGCGGGCCAGTGGGAGTAGAAGGATCAGACAAAGAACCGTTTATAAAACCAAAATTACATTTTATTTGTATAAAGAACAATAAAACTAAGCATGGACTACCATGCATATGTGATAACAGAGGACTGACATAACATACAATGATAAAATCAAACAATTAACGTCACTACTTATAGAGAAACATATCCCCAGAAGGGGTTGTAACCAAAATCTGTATAAGGTGGAAATTGGGTCTCAAGCTGGATTCGGTCACGGTAGGTCCCCAGCAAGCCGACGCGTTTCGCTCAAGGCTTCCTCAGGGCCTGAGAGACCATAACAGACCGATGTTTTCCTTCTTGATAGTGACTTGTGCTAGGCGACAAAGCTGTAGCGATACTAATGCTGCTTGGAGCTATATTGCTTCGGTGTTTATCATAACAGACATCAAAAATGTATTTCTTGCATAGGATCCAATGTATTACGTCCCAGATTGTGTTGCCAGGGGCAAGGCTTTTTTGGCTATCCCCCCTATATGAACTTTTTGGGGGTGGGTCCCAACTCACAAGGTGAAGGTCCTCTCCTTGATATATTCGCCCTTATATATATATTCACTCCTAGATATGATAGATCTAGTATTGTGTTATATGGCTTGAATAGGATAGGCAGCACCTTTCTTTCTGTAGTTCAAAGATATAGTGTATATTTCCCCAGTTTCAGGGTCCTTGATGGCAACACAACTGACCTTTCCTCAGTCTAAGGTAGACTCCAGGCAGGAAAGGGAGACATGCATACAACCTCAGCTATATGGACAATATGGTCCTGGGCTGCTAAGTGAACCAGACATAGAGGGCTTATACAGCCCAGGACCATATTGTCCATATAGCTGAGGTTGTATGCATGTCTCCCTTTCCTGCCTGGAGTCTACCTTAGACTGAGGAAAGGTCAGTTGTGTTGCCATCAAGGACCCTGAAACTGGGGAAATATACACTATATCTTTGAACTACAGAAAGAAAGGTGCTGCCTATCCTATTCAAGCCATATAACACAATACTAGATCTATCATATCTAGGAGTGAATATATATATAAGGGCGAATATATCAAGGAGAGGACCTTCACCTTGTGAGTTGGGACCCACCCCCAAAAAGTTCATATAGGGGGGATAGCCAAAAAAGCCTTGCCCCTGGCAACACAATCTGGGACGTAATACATTGGATCCTATGCAAGAAATACATTTTTGATGTCTGTTATGATAAACACCGAAGCAATATAGCTCCAAGCAGCATTAGTATCGCTACAGCTTTGTCGCCTAGCACAAGTCACTATCAAGAAGGAAAACATCGGTCTGTTATGGTCTCTCAGGCCCTGAGGAAGCCTTGAGCGAAACACGTCGGCTTGCTGGGGACCTACCGTGACCGAATCCAGCTTGAGACCCAATTTCCACCTTATACAGATTTTGGTTACAACCCCTTCTGGGGATATGTTTCTCTATAAGTAGTGACGTTAATTGTTTGATTTTATCATTGTATGTTATGTCAGTCCTCTGTTATCACATATGCATGGTAGTCCATGCTTAGTTTTATTGTTCTTTATACAAATAAAATGTAATTTTGGTTTTATAAACGTTTCTTTGTCTGATCCTTCTACTCCCACTGGCCCGCAAAGCCCCATCTTTTTCTGTCATTTTGTTTTTGTCACTGCCAAGCCTGTTGTCTACCAATACCCCCAGGTCCCTTTCCATCCTAGACTCACCCAGAGGTTCCCCCCCTAGTGAGTAGCTTGCTTTCTGGTTTCTGGCCCCCAAGTGCATTACTTTACATTTTTCAACATTAAATCTCATCTGCCATGTAGTTGCCCACCCCGTTATTTTGTTCAGGTCTGCTTGCAAGATTTCCACATCCTGCATAGAAGATATTGGCAAGCCTAATTTAGTATCATCTGCAAATACTGAGATTGTACTAGATATCCCCTCCTCTAGATCATTTATGAATAAATTAAACAGGATTGGTCCCAGGACAGAACCCTGGGGGACCCCACTTTCCACACCCGCCCAATCCGAGTACTCCCCATTAATCACCACCCTCTGTACTCTCCCCTGGAGCCAATTCTCTATCCAGGTACTCACCTCATGGTCCATACCTA
Source organism: Pelophylax lessonae (assembly GCF_965119305.1). Taxonomy (NCBI): domain Eukaryota; kingdom Metazoa; phylum Chordata; class Amphibia; order Anura; family Ranidae; genus Pelophylax; species Pelophylax lessonae. The sequence continues at coordinate 131,331,518 of NC_138777.1, forward strand.
CCTTCCTTAGTTTGTACAGTAAGCGTTTGTGGGGAACGGTGTCAAAGGCCTTTGCAAAGTCCAGATACACCACATCCACAGGCTTTCCTTTATCTAAGTGGCAGCTCACTTCATCGTAGAAGGTTAATAGATTGGTTTGGCACGAACGATTTTTCATGAATCCATGCTGATTACTACTTATAATACCGTTTTCATTACTAAAGTCTTGTATGTGGTCCCTTATCATCCCCTCCAAAATTTTGCAGACTACTGATGTTAGGCTGACCGGCCTATAGTTACCCGGGATATATCTCGGCCCCTTTTTAAATATTGGTACCACGTTGGCTTTTTTCCAATCAGCTGGCACCATACCCGTCTGTAAACTATCCTTAAAGATCAAGAATAATGGTCTGGCAATCACCTGGCTGAGCTCATTAAGAACCCTTGGGTGCAAGCCATCCGGTCCCAGGGATTTATTTATGTTAAGTTTCTCTAGTTTAGCTCTAAGTCTATCCTCTGTTAGCCATGGCGGCACTTCCTGAGGTGTATTATTTAGTTCGGCCTTACAAGCTGGGTTCGTGTAGCCCCCCGATTCCTTTGTGAAGACTGAAGAAAAGAAATTATTTAACACTTCCGCCTTTTCTCTGTCCTCTGTGGCCATTTTTCCTTAATCATCTTTTATGGGGCCAATGTGCTCTGGCCTCGCTTTCCTACTGTTTATATACTTAAAGAACTTCTTGGGGTTCTTTTTACTCTCCTCCGCTATATGTCTCTCGTGTTCTATTTTAGCCGCCCTGATTTCGTCTTTACATTTCTTATTACACTCTTTGTAGTGCTTAAATGCTGCCAATGACCCCTCAGTCTTGTATTTTTTGAAGGCCTTTTCTTTAGCTCTAAGATGCATTTTTATGTTGGAGTTTAGCCACCCAGGGTTTAGTTTTGCTCTTTTAAATTTATTTTGCTGTATAGGGGGTGAGGACAGGAATGTGAAGGGGGGTGCTGTACAGGGGGTGAGGACAGGAATGTGAAGGGGGGCTGGGTACTGCAATGTGAAGGAGGGGTAATAAAGGGGGCATGAACAGGAATGTGAAGGGTGGGTGATATGAAAGGGGCTTGAAATTGCAATTTAAAGTAGGGGGTGATATAAAGGGGTTCCGCAGACAAAAATGTGAAGGGCTGAGGACTGTAATGTGAAGGGGGAATGATGTGCAGGGGGACTGAGAACACTGATGTAATAAAAAGGATTGTGATGTGAAGGATCGTAGACTAGGTTCACATTATTGTGTAACGCGTGTAGGCGGCACATTTATTTCAGTGGGCTGCCTTGTAAGCAGAAACGCAGAAAAATAAGTCCCTGACCTTTGTGATGTGGCACTCGTAAAGACGCGCCATGTTTGCACATTGTGCAGACGTGCCATTGAGAACCAAACATATGATTCGGACCTCGGTTGGAAAAAATTTTTACCTACTGGACCTTCATGAATTTTAATTCATTACCCCTGCTATAGGCAAATGACGGTGGCAAGATGGTTGCATTATCCTGACCCACCGTCATATGACGTCGAACAGGATAATGCGCTCTGCACACCTGACGTAGGCTCTTTACCATGTGACCAGCTGTGTCCAATCACAGCTGGTCACATAGTAAATAGGAAGTGCCGTTGATCGGCTTTCCTCAGTTCGTGCCTGACAGGCACGAGTAGAGGAGAGCTGATCTGCGGCTCTCCTGACGGGGGGGGGGGGGTCTGTGCTGGTAATCAGAGCATTGATTACCAGTGCAGAGCCTTGGGGGGGGGGGGGTTGCCACTAGACCCACCAGGGATGCCCACCCATAGCCACCAGGGATGCCCATCATGGCCACCAGTGATGGAATCAGGGCTCAGGGAGCCTGCCAGTGGTGCCCTGCCCATCAGTGCTGCCCACCATTGCCATCTATCAGTGCTGCCCACCAGTGCCCATCATTGCCATCTATCAGTGCCACCTACCAGTGCCCATTATTGCCCAACAATGCTGCCTATCAGTGCCCATCAGTGCTGCATATTAGTGCCACCCCATCAGTGCCACCTCATCAGTGCCTGTCAGTGCAGCCTCATCAGTGCTCATTTGTGCAGGAAAAAATGTATCCATTTACAAAATTTTATAACATAAACAAGAAAATGTTTTATTTTTTTCTCAAACTTTTCGGTCTTTTTTTTATTTGTGTAGAAAAAAAAGAAAAAACCTTGCGGTGATCAAATACCACCAAAAGAAAGCTCTATTTGTGGGGGAAAAAATGACAGAAATTTGGTTTAGGTACAGTGTTGCATTACCGCACAATTGTCATTCAAAATGCAACAGCGCTAAAAGCTGAAAATCGGCCTGGGCAGGAAGGGGGTGTAACTGCCCTGTATTGAAAATGGTTAAGGGCATACTAAACAACTACATTCGTCAGTGCATTTTACTTGTAAATAAATATAAAAGAAAAAAAGTTAAACCCGGGTTGCTAAACAATAATGTAAAAGGCATATTAATGAGAAAAAACAGTCCTTTAATAAATATAAGGCTTAAGGGTCACTACCGGCATTCCAAAACTATAAGGAGTGCAATAAGAAATGCAAGAGTGTGACTTCCGGTTACGGCGCCCATGTAGGAAGCTGTGAGGAACATCGGCTCCGGTAATTACCCGCTACATTAGCCTTTTCACCCGGTCTGGGAGACTTATCCGACCGCACAACCCGCTACCCATCCTCTGGAGACACTGCAGGATGGATCGGTTCCTCCGCCCGAACGGCTCCGCCGCACCGCCATTAATCGAGCCTGCGACTACAACTCCGGCCTACAACGAGGCCGCACTGGCGGACGCCGCACCTTTACCTCCCGCGGTCCAGCAAGGCCAGCCTCCGTCACCTTTCCCTGACACTCAGATCGCCTCCCTGGCCCAAGCGGTAGCAACACTGCTGTCTCCAACGATCACCGAGGCAGTAGACAAGGCTATAGCCTCAGGGATGGCGCAGCTCCGCAAGGAACTGGGGGATCACTCTCACAGGTTGCAGGAACTGGAGCACAGGCTATCCGACGTTGAGGATGAGCTGCAGGGCTCATTCTCTATGGACCAGCAAGCCAGACAGACCCAGAGATATCTGCTGGACAAACTGGACGATTTGGAGAATCGATCTCGGAGGATTAACCTCCGGGTTATAGGCCTCCCTGAAACCTATGGAGCTGACACTCTTATGGACATAGTCACTTCCCGCCTTCCTTTGGCGTTGGGGATCCACAACACGTGCACGGCCGAGAGGGCCCACCGCCTAGGGGCCCCTTCCAATGACAGGAAGACGCCCCGACCGGTTATTGTGAGATATCTGAACTATATGGACCGGCAAAACATCCTCAAGTCATTACGCAACGCAAAATCGTTCCAAGTTGATGGCCACAAGTTGTTGGTCTTTGCAGACTACTCGCAGGAGGTAACACGGCGTAGAAAAGCCTTCCAGCCGATTTGCCAAGCACTGTACCGAAAATCTATCAAATTCACCCTGGCATACCCTGCTACTTTACGTTTATCGGACTTATCGGGGGAACAAAAGTCGTTTGCACTTTCTCGAACGCCATTTCAATATCCAGGTGGACATGCCTGCAACGCCTTCTCCCCAGCGCCCGCAGGGGGCGAGAGAACAACGCAGCCCGAGAAAAGACCCAGCGAAGAAACGGCGCACCAATGGATCCGCGTCCCGCCAAAGACAATGCTGAGCTCATCAACCCTCCTATGGTGTAATGGAAATTCTTTCACATCCATGATGGATACCTCTCCTGCTCTCCACTGCAGTTATGCGAGGTGTCTTTGAGCTCTGCTCTGGCACAGGTTTGCCTTTTTTTCCTGACTACTGTGTCTGTCGCTTCATCCTATGGCCTACAAGCCTTGCATTCCTGTAAGTTGTTCGCATTGCTTCTCCCCGTGTTCCACATTACACAGAACTGTGCGACTACGGCCACCCTGGCAGATCTACGAGAGGTCGTATGTTTTATTTTATGTTGCTATCACTTTTGTTACCACGTTCAACTATGGTGATATATTATGTAGTATGATATGATGCTATTTGCTCCTTTTATGGTATGGCAATATACAGCCTTACTGTTATCCAGGCCTCGGCCTTGCCCTTGGCGTCTATGATCAATGCCCCCATCCGCGTTTCGCGGTCGACCTAAACTGTGCGTTTCATATCTATACCAGACGCAGATCATAGAGATACCGGTAACGCTGTCCATAAGCATGTTTCCCTACATGAGGAAAAAAGTGGAGTCTGCACGCTTCTGGTTTTACTTCCTTTTCCTCCTTCCTCTGACTCCAGTTGAGTCTTGTTATCCCCTCCCTGCACCTACCTTTATGCTAGGCCTAGCTAAATCATTCTCAAGGTGTACAAGCCTATTGTTTGCTTTTATGTATTGCACGTGGCACCGTCTCACTCCCCTTGTTGCTCTGTACTACTTCGCGGCTCAATCCTATCCATATGATCCCCCATGACCATAATCTCATGGAACGTTAAGGGTCTCAGATCTCCTCATAAGCGGATGGCCGTCCTTAGACACTTGAAGCGTCTAAGGGCGGATATAGCCATATTGCAAGAATCCAATTTGGAGGAAAGGGACTTCCATAGAATGAAAAAACTCTGGGTGGGGCAGGTGTATGGCTCACCGGCAGTTAAGGGCAAATCCGGGGTGTTGATACTGGTTCATAAGAATTACCCCGCCACAATTAAATTCACCCACTTTGACAAGGAAGGGCGAATAGCTCTTCTGCATTTCTCTGACTCCCACCAAGAATGGGTGGTGGCTGGGGTGTACGCACCTACCACACCCTCGGCGAATTTTTTCCAGACACTGTCCCACGATCTGGCCCCTTTCCTACACTTGCCATTACTGGTAGCAGGTGACTTCAATCAGCTCATGTCTCCATCCGAATACAGGTCCCAGGCGATAGGCTCTTCACCCACCTCACGCCAATATCACTCCCCCCTGCTGCTACACATGACAGAAAGCCTGCACTTGACAGACGCATGGCGCCTGTCGAACCCCACAGGCAGAGAGTTCACTTTTTTCTCCCATCCACACCATACACTCTCGCAGATTGATTATATGCTAACAAATGACAGACTACACTAGCTCGCCCAAGATATAGGACATTGCAATCTCGGACCACGCCCCCATCTCTATAGACATTTCCGTATTTGCCCAGACTCCCTCCTTTAAACACTGGCGATTCCCCTCCTACCTAGCCAAGGATCCGGGGGTGGCCACTCTGATTCGCGACGCTTGGGCAGAATTTGTTGACACTAATGCCTCCTCCTCTGTATCCCCTACCCTGTTATGGGAAACGGGCAAAGCAGTCCTCCGGGGTCGCATCATTTCCTACGCGTCGGCCTACAAAAAACGCATTGCAGAAGCCAGCACTTCTTTGAGGGAAGCTCAAACAAATCTGTATCGTACCAACTCCCCTACTCACAGGGAAATATGGCGGAAAGCAAAGGAGGTTTTTGACACTTGGACCGACACCAGGGAACGCCTCTATAAATCCCAGCAGTTGTGGAAGTACCATTCCTTTGGAAACAAACCTGGAAAGCTTCCCTATGTCGGGGCCCCTTCACGCCCACACACGTCACTTCTCTCAGAGACTTGGAAGGCAAACTGGTAGACTCCCCTCCAGACATCAATAGGGTTTTTGCAGATTTCTACACCTCCCTGTACAGCCATGAACCCTGCGATGAGGCCGTGGCCTCACGCTGGCTATCCTCCACTGATCTCCCCACAGTAACCGCTGAGCAACTAACCACTCTGAACGCTCCGATCACATTAGAGGAAGTGCGCAAAACCATCCAAGGGCTGTCACCCGGGAAATCACCCGGGCCTGATGGCTACACCCCAGAATTTTACAAACTAGCTATAGATCAAGTTGCCCCCGCCCTGCAGTCGGTTTTCCATCATGTCTTAACCGGACACCCCTATCTGCCCACGGGCTACCAAGCTCACATTAAGCTGATATATAAGAAGGGCAAGGACCCCAGAGACCCGGGATCATATAGACCCATATCTTTATTGAACATAGATTCCAAACTGCTTTCCAAAATTATCGCTGACAGACTAGCCTCCATTTTACCCACACTCATACATCAGGCCCAAGCGGGATTCACGAAAGGTCGGTCAGCTACATCCAATATAAGGAAGGTCTTACTAGCTCTCGAGGCCTCGAAACAGAATCCTACTAACAAGGCAGCCATCATCACCCTCGACGCCGAAAAGGCCTTCGATAATGTTAACATCCAATGGTTAGACAAAGTATTAACCCGCTTTTGGCCGGGCACACTTCACAACCCTTTAAATTATACAAGGGCACTAGGCAGGGGTGCCCTTTGTCACCCCTGCTGTTCAACCTGGCTCTGGAACCTTTATCAAGATACATGTTGACACATCCTGAGCTCCGGGGCATCGAGGTGGGACAGGAAGAACTGCGTACGGCCATGTTCGCAGATGATGTGTTGATATTCACAGCTGATCCTGGCCACGACCTACCTATTATACAACATATATTTGCAGAATACCGACGGTGCTTTGGCCTCCGCATCAACTTCGCCAAAAGTGAAGTTCTCCCGTTAAACACCACACAATCCCCGCAGTGGGCGTCATCCTCTACACTTCGTATCAACACTAGCCACATCACGTACTTGGGGATAAAAATAGGGCCCTTCCCGTCCTCCTTGTACAGGCTCAATTTCACTCCTGTAATAGACAAGATGATAGCCGAGTTGAAGAACTGGGCTGATCTCCCCCTTTCATTCAGAGGCAGGTGCCACCTGTACAAAATGGCCACTTTCCCTAAACTGCTCTACCCCCTCCAGACTATACCACTTCTACTAAAACACACTGATGTCAAGCGACTGCACAGAGCAGTCTCTCTCTTCTTATGGAAGGGGAAAGGGGCTAGGATCTCAATGTCCAAGCTACACTTATCCACTCGAGAGGGGGGCGTGGACCTTCCTAACACCTGTGTATACAATGTGGTCTGTTTATTACGGACATGTATGGATTGGTTGAGCCGCGAATCGAGATACACCAACTTCTCCCTAGAATCGCAGATGGCTGCTCCTTATGATCTAACGGCACTGATGCACTGTGGGACTGCGGACTTGCCTGTGTCTCTGAGGCACAATCTTTTACTCAGAGACACCGTAATGGCATGGAGAGAAATGAGAAAACGCTTCCGCTTGCCCCAGCGACTCTCCTGCTATCTGCCTATCCGTAATCACCCCATGTTCCCACAGGCCCAGCAGTGCTCGGCTTATGAGGAATGGTCAAAGCGAGGGATCACAAAATTTGTACAGTTATATGATATGCAGACTGGTAAACCTATTCCCTTTGCTATGCTTATGGAAAACTTCAACCTCCCGTCTGACCATTTCTTATACTATCACCATGTGTAAGCTTTGTGGACTCTCTCTGCCATATTCCTATAAACCGCTTTCGAAAATCTGTCTTGGATACTTGGATACAACAGGATAATCACAAAATATCGCATATATATAAACCATTGCACTCGGAACTCTACCAGGGGACCTCCTCTCAATTTGATAAGGCATGGAATGATCAATTGAACTTTGCCGATGCTCATCTCCGTATCCTATCAGGATACCTACTTACTCGCCGCTTCATCACCAATGAGTTCTGGAGGGAGCAACAGTTCAAAATTATGCATCGGGCATACCTCCCTCACATCAGATGGCCCTCAGACATCTCTCATCACTTTTGCACGCTGTGCAAGTCCAGGTTCCCCTCACTACTTCACAAATTTTGGCAATGTCCCCCTATATCCTTCCTCTGGGACAAGACATTGAGATGCATAGCCAGATATACTGGGATTTCCCTACCGAAGGATATATACCTCTTATTGTTTGGTGACCTCTCGCTACAAACGCTACCGCTACCCAAACATTCAAGGAAACCTCTACTGGATCACAAACATTGGATAATAACCTGCCTCATGGTGACCCGCAGACTAATACTAAAGCATTGGATGGACTCCGCTCCACCCACCATCAATGAACTGCATAATGACCTATCTCTCCTTAGGGACAGGGAACTGGTAGGCATGCAATATCCTTCCTCCAACGGTCATACCCGCTTACTTGGAAAATGGTCTGCCTTCCCCCCTCCTGGGGTTAGGCACCCCCCCATTATGACCTGATCTGACCCAAAATAACACGACACTGAACATTTGATGGCTCACCTATTGTATCTAGGCTGATGACGCTCTTCTCTCACACACGCATTTAACTACCTAAGGGCCGAGCGTCATCACCCTTTACCAACATGAAAAGCAGGTGATCCTTTGTACTGTTACCAAAGAGGGGCAATTGAGACGGTGGCCTACATAGTTATTTACTTTATATATATCTTTGTTGTATGTTCCTCATGGTGGGCATTGGGCCCACCAATACCTCTTATACTGAAGTTGAACAATATTGTGCCTAGCCTCCCCCCTACCCCCCATTCCCCCTATTCACTGCTTGCACTCCTCCCCCCTCCACCCCTCCCTCTCTCCACACCTCTCCCCCCCCCTTTCCCCCCCTTCTTCTTCCCCCCGCACCCTACGTGGAAAACTGAAAATACCCGTACCAAACTCTATCTATACCCTCCTTACCACCCTGCCTTATGTGGAGTTCCTCGGGATTGCTCTCAGGTTTATTGTTGTGATTGTTATGTAATACGAAATACCATGTTGTATGTATATTACCTCATGTACTTCTCACATGTGGTTTTAACTGTTTATATTGCTGTAAAGAGTTGAACTTCAATAAAATGTTTTTCAAAAAAAAAAAAAAAAGAAATGCAAGAGTGTGATCAGGGCAGCTAAAATAGATTACGAAAGCCACATTACTGAGGAGAGTAAAATATATATATAATTGTTAAAATATATTAATAGTAAAGAGGCTAGGATAGACTATATGAATGCAAATTAGCGGTTTAATGAACAAGATGCTAATGTAAATAACATTATATTGAATGTACTCTTGTGGCTGAGAGAGACCAGTGTTAAAAAACACTAGGAAACCCTAATGCGAATAAATCACCAGAACCAGATGGCTTACACCCAGAATCCTCAAAAAACATAGCTATGTCATAGCCAGACCATAATTCCTAAATTTTAAGGACAGCTTACTGACTGGAATGTTGCCAGCTGATTGGCAAAAAGTGGTACCAATATTCAAAAAAGTGCCAAGATATATATACAGTATCTGGTAACTACAGACTGGTCAACCTAACATCAATATTATGTAAATGAATAGAAGGAATGATAAGGGTCCTTATTCAAGGATTTACTGATGAATATAGCATAATTATTAGTAACCAACATGAATTTATGAAAGACAATCCTTACGAGACCAACCCATTAACATTCTATAAGGAGGTAAGCTGTTGTTTAGATAGAGGAAGGCCTGTGGAGGTAGTGTATCTAGATATCGCTAAGGCATTTGATACAGTACCTCACAAATATTTACTGTATTTTCTGGCGTATAAGACTACTTTTGAACCTCAAAAAAATCCCCCAAAAATGGGGGGTCGTCTTATACGCCGAGTATAATATCTCCAAGGTAACCTAAGTATAAGTATTACTGGTAGATGAAAATTAGGGGGGTCGTCTTATACGCCCAGTCATCTTATACGCCGGAAAATACGGTAATTTACAAATGAAGGTCTTTTGGTATGATGACATAGTATGTACTTGGATAAGAAACCAGTTGCAGAAGGTGATGATGAATGGCATATTTTCTGAATGATTGGTAAATTGTTCATAAATGATATTGAGGTTGGAATAAATAGTTCAGTGTCAGGGTTTGCTGATGATCAAAAGCAACCATGCTGAACGCTTTTTTCTCGTCAGTCTTTACACAGGAAAAGGAGGGGTACACTGACCATGACTATATGGTCAGTAGTAATACACAGGACTTGCCACTATGGCTAACAGAGGGTGAAATCAGGGAAAGGCTGGATAAAATTAACACAAATAAATCACCAGGCCCGGATGGCGTACATCCCAGAGTACTCAAAGAACTTAGTAAGACTATATCTAGACCACTGTTCCTGATCTTTGCTGACAGTATTATGACAGGAAATGTACCAGGGGATTGGAGGAAAGCTAACGTGATACCAATATTCAAAAAAGAGCAGAGGCATGTCCCGGGAAATCATAGGCCTGTCAGTCTAACATTGATAGTATGTAAACTTCTGGAGGGAATGATAAGGGACTATATCGTAGAGTTTGCTAAAGACAACAACATCATCAGCAGTAATCAGCACGGGTTTACAAATGGGCGTTCTTGTCAAACCAATCTCTTAACATTCTAAGAGGAGGTGAGCTGTGAGCTAGATAGGAGGAGACTAGTGGATGTGGTATACCTGGATTTCGCTAAGTCGTTTGACACAGTTCCCCACAAGCGCTTAATTTATAAAATAAGTTCTGCAGGCATGGACCGCAAGGTTTGCTCTTGGATACGGAACTGGCTAAAAGGGCGTGTCCAAAGGGTGGTAATAAATAGCACATACTCAGACTGGTCTAAGGTGGTAAGTGGGGTCCCCCAAGGCTCAGTCCTGGGACCAACCTTGTTCAGTTTATTCATAAACAGCATTGAGGACGGGATCAGTAGTTCTATATCAGATGACACAAAATTTTGCAAATTACACAAAATTGGGCAGGGCAATAACTGCACAGCATGAAGCAGATATCCTACAGAATGACTTGGACAAAATAACAGAGTGGGCAACGACATGGCAAATGAGGTTTAATGTGGAGAAGTGAAAGGTTTTGCACTTGGGGACTAAAAACATAAAAGCACAATACACATTAGGGGGGGAACCTTTGGGGGAATCAAAAATGGAGAAAGATCTGGGAGTCTTGGTAGAGGATAGACTAAGCCATAGCATGCAATGTCAAGCGGCAGCTGCCAAAGCCGGCAGAATATTAGCATGCATAAAGAAAGGGATGTATTCCAGAGATAAAACTATAATCCTTTCACTTTATAAAACTCTGGTCCGACCACATCTGGAGTATTCTGTCCAGTTCTGGTCGCCAGTCCTCAGGAGGGATGTGTTGGAGCTGGAGAGAGTCCAGAGAAGGGCAACTAAACTAATTAGGGGATTGGAGGACCTTAATTATGAAGAGCGTCTGCAATCGCTTGATTTATTCTCCCTGGAGAAGAGACGCCTGAGAGAGGACATGATAGCAATTTTTTAAATATCTGAATGGTGATCTCAGCATAGAAAAAAAGCTATTCAATCGAAAGGATTGCATGAGGACTCGAGGGCATACAATGCGATTAGAGGAGAAGCGTTTTAACCTCAGGCAACGTGGGGGGTTCTTTACTGTTAGGGCTACAAGATTGTGGAATTCTCTAAAAGACTCTTAGACGTACATCTCAAGGATCAGAACATTCAGGGGTATGTGAGATGATTACCGCCACACACACCTACACAGGTTGAACTGGATGCACTATTGTCTTTATTCAACCTCACCTACTATGTAGTAAAAAGAGGGGGGGAGGGGGAGGTAGGGGGTTGTATATAATGTATATAATAATAATAACAACTGGCATGTATATAACATAGGCACAACCATATAAAACAAAATATATTATTGTTATTAGGCCAGTTGTTGCATAAGGATATAACGGGATATGGGGGACGTTTGGGACTTTATATGAGGTGTGTAGAGATGATTGGTACATGAACAGATAAATTGATAAAATAGCTTAAGGCGGCTCACCTACTATGTAACTATGTAAGCAGGGCAATAACTCCACAGCAGGATAAAGCAAATTTACAAGAAGACCTACTTAAAATAGAGGGGTGGACAACAATATGACAGATGAGGTTCAACGTATGAATAAAGTATGAATGAATGTAAAGCAATGTACTTGGGAGTAGTGATGTCGCGAACCTAAAATTTGCCGTTCGCGAACGGCGAACGCGAACGTCGTCAAATGTTCGCGAACCGGCGGACCGACATAGACTTCAATAGGCAGGCGAATTTTAAAACCCACAGGGACTCTTTCTGGCCACGATAGTGATGGAAAAGTTGTTTCAAGGGGACTAAAACCTGGACTGTGGCATGCCGGAGGGGGATCCATGGCAAAACTCCCATGGAAAATTACGTAGTTGACGCAGAGTCGGGTTTTAATCCATAAAGGGCATAAATCACCTAACATTCCTAAATTGTTTGGAATAACGTGCTTTAAAACATCCAGTGTGTGAATACGATCAGGTATGATGTTGTATCGATCAAGTAGTGTAAGGGTTACGCCCGCTTCACAGTGACAGACCAAACTCTGACAGACCAAACTCCCCGTTTAACAGTCAGTCAGTCAGTCCGTCCATTTGCACAACCGCAAACTCCCCATTTGCACAAGGTTGGATACCAAGCTAGCCATGTCCCGTTCCTTGTCCTCACTGACATCATTGAAGGTCTCTTTCTCCACCCAGCCACGTACAACACCAAGGGTCCCCGAAAGGTGACAACAAGCCCCCTGGGACGCCTGCTGTGGTTGGTCTTCCACCTCCTCAAAGCCACCTTCCTCCTCTGACTTCTCTTCTTCAGACTCCTCTCTCTGCATTGCCACAGGTCCAGCAATCGACAACGACAAGGCTGCTTCTGGTGGGGATGGGGACCACAACTCTTCCTCTTAATGCTCATCTACGGCCTGATCCAGCACTCTTCGTAGGGCATGCTCCAGGAAGAAAACATATGGGATGATGTCGCTGATGGTGCCTTCAGTGCGACTGACTAGGTTTGTCACCTCCTCAAAAGGACGTATGAGCCTACAGGCATTGCGCATGAGCGTCCAGTAATGTGGCAAAAAAATACCCAGCTCCGCAGAGGCTGTCCTAGCACCCCGGTCTTACAAATACTTGTTGACCGCTTTTTCTTGTTGGAGCAGGCGGTCGAACATTAGCAGTGTTGAATTCCAACGTGTCGGGCTGTCGCAAATCCAGCGCCTCACTGGCATGTTGTTTCGCCACTGAATATCTGAAAAGTGCGCCATGGCCGTGTAGGAACGCCTGAAATGGCCACACACCTTCCTGGCCTGCTTGAGGACGTCCTGTAAGCCTGGGTACTTCTGCACAAAGCGCTGTACAATCAGATTCAACACATGTGCCATGCACGGCACATGTGTCAACTTGCCCAAATTCAATGTCGCCAACAAATTGCTTCCATTGTCACACACCACTTTGCCGATCTCCAGTTGGTGCGGGGTCAGCCACTGATCCACCTGTGCGTTCAGGGCGGACAGTAGTGCTGGTCCGGTGTGACTTTCTGCTTTCAGGCAAGTCAACCCCAAGACAGCGTGACACTGTCGTATCCGGAATGTGGAATAGCCCCTGGGGAGCTGGGGGGGTGCAGTTGGTGTGGAGCAAGATGCAACAGCAGAAGAGGACTCAGCCGAGGAGGTTAGCAAAGAGGATGGAGTAGGAGGAGTAGAGGAGGTGGCAGCAGGCTTGCCTGAAAGTCGTGGCGGTGTCACCAACTCCTCTGCAGCAGAGCCACGCATTCCATGCTTGGCAGCCGCCAGCAGGTTTACCCAATGCGCAGTGTAAGTGATATACCTGCCCTGACCGTGCTTTGCAGACCAACTATCAGTGGTCAGATGGACCCTTGCCCCAACACTGTGTGCCAGACATGACATGACTTCCTTTTCCACAATAGAGTACAGGTTGGGGATTGCCTTTTGTGAAAAATAATTTCGGCCGGGTACCTTCCACTGTGGTGTCCCAATAGCGACAAATTTTTTGAAGGCCTCAGACTCCACCAGCTTGTATGGTAAAAGCTGGCGGGCTAAGAGTTCTGACAAGCCAGCTGTCAGACGCCGGGCAAGGGGGTGACTCTGTGAGATTGGCTTCTTACGCTCAAACATTTCCTTGACAGACACCTGACTGTGGGCAGATGAGCAGGAACTGCTGAAGGTGAGAGGCGGAGGGGCGGGTTGTTGATAGGGGGCAAGGAGGACAGCAGTGGTTGACGTGGCTGAAGATGCTGGACCAGGAGGAGGATGGTGGCTTTGAGTTTGTGTGCTGCTTTTACTCATGTGTTGATCCCATAGGCGTTTGTGATGTGAGATCATGTGCCAAAGCAGTTGTACCTAGGTGGGTGTTGGACTTCCCACGACTCAGTTTCTTTTGGCACAGGTTACAAATGGCATCGCTGATATCAGAGGCAGACACACAAAAAAAATGCCACACTGCTGAGCTTTGCAATGACGGCATTCTGGTGGTGGCAACAGCTTGCGTTGATTGGCGTGCTGTCTGGCTGACCCCGGGTGCCGAATCTACATGCTGTCTGACTGTGCCACTAGCTCCTTGCGATGACCTCCCCCTGCTTCCAACTCGTCTCCTCCTCCTCTCTGTCTCCCCATCTGAACTTTCCCCCTCTTCTTCTGCTCTTCGAGCAGGCACCCAGGTGACATCCACGGACACATCGTCATCATCAGCCGCTTCACTTGACAACTCAGCAAAGGCAGCAGCAGCAGGTACAACATCATCATCATCATCACAATGTACGTCCATGTGTATAATGCTGCCTGACTGAGACATATCCCCGTTATCTACATCCTCTGGCACTAATGGTTTGCGCATCACTTATTTCTTCCAACTGATGTGTAAATAACTCCTCTGACAGATCAAGTGAAGCGGCTGTGGTACTAGTGTTGGTGGTGGTGCCGGCGGGCGGGCGAGTGGTAAATTGAGAGGTGCCCGAAGCTGAGCTGGAGGAGGATGATGCATTAAGGTTCAGAGCGGAAGCTGTAGACGATTGGGTGTCCTGTGTAAGCCAGTCAACTATGTCCTCAGAATTTTTTGAGTTCAGAGTCTGTGGCTTCTGAACACTGGGCCTTATTCTAGGGCCAAAGGAAATCACAGCACCATGACCACGACGGCCCTTGCGGGGTGGCCTGCCTCTGCCTGTCATTTTATTTTAGATTTGTGGTACTATGAGTGCAAGGTGCTGTGCCACCCTATAGGAATGTTGGGCAGTGGGTACAGTACACTCTGTGGACCTGACAGTCACTGGCAGCCCAGGCAACTGCAATTATAAAAAAATATATATTTTTTTAATTTGCAAGCTGCTGTGCCACCGTATATATCAGTGGTGGGCAGTGGCACTGCAGTGGGCACAGTACACTCTGTGGACCTGACAGTCACTGGTATCCCAGGCAACTGCAATTATAAAAAAATATATATATTTTTAATTTGCAAGCCGCTGTGCCACCGTATATATCAGTGGTGGGCAGTGGCACTGCAGTGGGCACAGTACACTTTGTGGACCTGACAGTCACTGGCAGCCCAGGCAACTGCAATTATAAAAAAATATATATATTTTTAATTTGCAAGCTGCTGTGCCACCGTATATATCAGTGGTGGGCAGTGGCACTGCAGTGGGCACAGTACACTCTGTGGACCTGACAGTCACTGGCAGCCCAGGCAACTGCAATTATAAAAAAATATATATATTTTTAATTTGCAAGCTGCTGTGCCACCGTATATATCAGTGGTGGGCAGTGGCACTGCAGTGGGCACAGTACACTCTGTAGACCTGACAGTCACTGGCAGCCCAGGCAACTGCAATTATAAAAAAATATATATATTTTTAATTTGCAAGCCGCTGTGCCACCGTATATATCAGTGGTGGGCAGTGGCACTGCAGTGGGCACAGTACACTTTGTGGACCTGACAGTCACTGGCAGCCCAGGCAACTGCAATTATAAAAAAATATATATATTTTTAATTTGCAAGCTGCTGTGCCACCGTATATATCAGTGGTGGGCAGTGGCACTGCAGTGGGCACAGTACACTCTGTGGACCTGACAGTCACTGGCAGCCCAGGCAACTGCAATTATAAAAAAATATATATATTTTTAATTTGCAAGCTGCTGTGCCACCGTATATATCAGTGGTGGGCAGTGGCACTGCAGTGGGCACAGTACACTCTGTGGACCTGACAGTCACTGGCAGCCCAGGCAACTGCAATTATAAAAATAATATTTTTTTTCAATTTGCAACAAGCTGCTGTGCCACCGTATATATATATCAGTGGTGGGCACTGCAGTGGGCACAGTACACTCTGTGGACCTGACACTCACTGCAATTATGACAGAGGAAAAAAAAAATATTTTTAAACTGCAAGGTACTGTGCCTGTGCCACCCGAAATGAGTGTGGTGTGCACACAGTACAGTCTGTGGTGGGTCTGTGGCCTCTCACACACAGCGGGCAGGCAACTGCACAATAGATATACATATATATATATATATATATATATATATATATATATATATATATATATATATATATATGTCAGAATTAATAATACATTAATAATATCTCGCTGTGCCTCCATTATGTCAGAATGTTTATACTGCTCTGAATATAACAGTGTCTATTTATGGTTAATAATAAGCAAAGATCTGTGCGAAAGGAGAATCTCAACTTATTCCATAAATCAATATGTAGCGAATTCTTTTTATTGATTAATTTCTTTTTAAAAGCATATACCAATCTTAGTGAAAACAGTCTACAGTATGGAATATATAAAAGTTTTATTAACGAGACATGTAATCACGATAAATGATCAAACTTGAGATGACACAAAAAGATAACTTTGTAAAAATACAAACTTCAAACAATTAATGCAATGTGATTTGTAGCTCAATAATGAAAGTGAAAATAAAGCAAGATTACATTTTCTCCAGGTAAAGTATAAACCATAAATGAATGTTCTATATATAATCAGACCACAATTGTCTGCGAATCGCCTAGCTGAAAGTCACTTCACTGCAGATGAAGCGAGAATAAGCCATGCAAAACGGAAGACTAAATTCGCCAGTATGCGCTAAATCTGATATTAATAAAAATGTATAAAAAGCAAAAATCATCTCTTTAGAGAAAAATCTACATATGGTTTATACGGCTGGGATTGTACTCTCGTTACCCTTTTGCATGAAATGTAAAACATTTAAGGCAGTACATAAACAATATTGAATAATAATCAAATAACTAGCAAGGCATATTTACCATATTTAAAATGGCCGCCAGCTTAGAATGGTAGTTACCAGGTTCCTTAACCACTTAAGCCCAGGAAGATTTTACCCCCATTCCGACCAGGGGGTATTTTGCGATTCGGCACTGCGTGACTTTAACGGACAATTGCGCGGTCGTGCGACGCTGTACCTAAACGAATTTGGCGTCCTTTTTTTCCCACAAACAGAGCTTTCTTTTGGTGGTATTTGATCACCTGTGCGATTTTTTCATCACGCGCTATAAACAAAAAAAGAGCGTCAATTTTGCAAAAATAGCAATATTTTTCACATTTTTTTATATGAAATTCCCCAAAAAAAATTTAAAAATCAAAATTTTTTTACTTTTTCGGCCAATTTGTTTTATGCTACCTATGTTTGGTAAAAAAAATCGCAAAAAGCGTATTTTGATTGGTTTGCGCAAAAGTTATCGCGTTTACTAACTAAGGGAAAGATTTCTGTCATTTTTGTTGTTTTTTTTTTTTAACGTGTAATGGCGGCGATCTGCGATTTTTTTTGCGGTACTGCGACATTGGGGCGTACAGATCGGACCCTTGACTGACATTTTTGACACTTTTGGGGTTACCAGTGACATTTCTACAGTAATCAGTGCTATATATATGCACTGTTACTGTAAAAATACACTGGTAGTGAAGGGGTTAACTTTATTTGGGAGGGAGGGGCTGTGTGTATCCCTAGGGGCGTGCTTTCTACTGTGATTGGCTGGGGCTTGAGCTGTATGGACACTGATTGATCAACGGATCTACATACTAGATCCGAGTGATCAGTATCCTAACAGCAAGGAGAATGACAGGTGGCTTGTTTACACAAGCTGCCTGACATTCTCCCTCTCCCCCGCCGATCGCCGAGTGACCGGCGGACATCGGGTCCGCCGGTCACACGCGCGGGGGGGTCCGTGACCACGCGGGAGCGGGAGCGCGCCTCCGGGGGCGCGCGCTCGCTCCCTAGACCCTCACAGGCTAGTGACGTAGCCCTACGTCACTTTGCCTGTGAGGGGCTGACTGCCGACGTAGATCGGCGTTAGGCAGTCGGCAAGTGGTTAAGATGGCTGCATTTCCAAGATGGTGGCCAATTAGGGAGGAATTTCGTTTGGCGTCCCTCAAAGGTTCACATACATGGCAGAGCGGAATGGAGTCTGTGTAGATGAGTCTATGCATGGTTGTAGTAGTGTGTATGTTGTAGGTGTGATGTATATTGGGCAAAATGTGATGTGTCTCTCTCATCTGGGCTTTTATATGGTATAGAACAAAGGACTATTAAAATTACCATAAGTTAAACCCAGAGGGTTGGAACATCTTATTCATTAACTGGTGATGTCATAGGGTGACACCTCTTGGTCAACCAGTATATTAAAAATAAATAAAGATTTCTCCATTTAAGACTATTATAAAACAACATAAAATGTAACCATGCTCTCATCTATGACATGTCCATTTCATATCCACCAGGCATCTGAATAAAGATTAATCTTGATAACACCATTCTAATATTTAATATATCTTATTTAAAATATATTGGATTTTACTTTTTAACCCAAGACTTCAATTAGTAGCAGTCAGCAAAAATGGCAGTATTGCATTGCTCTTAGGTTCAGTTTGTAGCAATATAGCAGCATTATTTATGTTCAAATAAACTTCGAACCTTATATTGACAGAGCTTACAATCCAGACCTTCTAAATTAAACACCTGGCAAGGCCAGAAAAGTTTTTATGATTCTTTGCCACTTACAAGGATTAACATGAAGTCTTTCTTTCTTGACATGTAGTCATGAGTCATCAAAATCAAGTGAATTTTTAGCAAAATATGAAACAATTATAATATTGTATTGAGATATATTCCGGGTAACTATAGGCCGGTCAGCCTAACATCAGTAGTCTGCAAAATTTTGGAGGGGATGATAAGGGACCACATACAAGACTTTAGTAATGAAAACGGTATTATAAGTAGTAATCAGCATGGATTCATGAAAAATCGTTCATGCCAAACCAATCTATTAACCTTCTACGATGAAGTGAGCTGCCACTTAGATAAAGGTAAGCCTGTGGATGTGGTGTATCTGGACTTTGCAAAGGCCTTTGACACCGTTCCCCACAAACGCTTACTGTACAAACTAAGGAAGATAGGTATGGACCATAAGGTGAGTACCTAGATAGAGAACTGGCTCCAGGGGAGAGTACAGAGGGTGGTGATTAATGGGGAGTACTCGGATTGGGTGGGTGTGGAAAGTGGGGTCCCCCAGGGTTCTGTCCTGGGACCAATCCTGTTTAATTTATTCATAAATGATCTAGAGGAGGGGATATCTAGTACAATCTCAGTATTTGTAGATGATACTAAATTAGGCATGCCAATATCTTCTATGCAGGATGTGAAAATCTTGCAATCAGACCTGAACAAAATAACGGGGTGGACAACTACATGGCAGATGAGATTTAATGTAGAAAAATGTAAAGTAATGCACTTGGGGGCCAGAAACCAGAAAGCAACTACTCACTAGGGGGGGAACCTCTGGGCGAGTCTAGGATGGAAAGGGACCTGGGGGTACTGGTAGACAACCGGCTTGGCAGTGGCATGCAATGCCAAGCCGCCGCAAGCAAAGCCAACAGAATACTGGGTTGTATAAAAAAGGGGATTCACTCCAGAAATAAAGAGATTATTCTTCCACTCTACAAGACTCTGGTCCGGCCACATCTGGAGTATGCTGTCCAGTTCTGGGCACCGGTCCTCAGGAAGGATGTGCTGGAACTGGAGAAAGTCCAGAGAAGGGCAACAAAAATAATTAGGGGAATGGAGGACATCAGCTATGAGGAAAGACTACAAGCACTGAACCTATTCTCTCTGGAGAAGAGACGATTGAGGGGGGATATGATATCAATGTACAAATACTGTACTGGCGACCCTAGCATAAGGAACAAACTATTCAGAGAAAGGAGATACAATAAGACACGTGGCCACTCACTAAAACTTGAGGAAAGGCGGTTTAACCTTAAAGTGCGTAAGGGGTTCTTCACTGTAAGAGCGGTAAGGATGTGGAATTCTCTTCCGCAAGCAGTCGTATCAGCGGGGAGCATTGATAGTTTCAAAAAACTATTGGATGGACACCTTAAAGACCACAACATACAGGGGTATACAATGTACGGTTAAAAGCAAACACACACACACATCATAGGTTGAACTGGATGGACTTGTGTCTTTTTTCAGCCTCACTAACTATGTAACTATGTAACTATAACAATTTTCTACATATTTATGTATATTATTTAGGTATATATTTCATTGTTAATATTATGTTCCATATAAGATTATAAATTATATAACATATCTGTAAATCCTATTTTTAAATGGGTTTAAACACAGAAAAATATTGTCTAAGGTTTATGATTCCAAACAGAGATAAGATTACCTTGGAATAGTGTCTTAAACTTTATCTTAAAGAAAGTCAACAGACTATTTATTTATTACCTTAGGTTAATACAGCATGTCTGGGGTAAACCTGTTTAAGAATTTCCTGAACAGGCACTTTTCTGTTAAAGGATATTTAACCTTTTAGTAACCTGACAAAAATAGATGTCATTGCTTCATAATTCTATACAGAACAAAATATGACATTTCATTTCTATTTGTGAAATGAACCTCCCCAAATAACCCTGACATATATATATATATATATATATATATATATATATATATATATATATATATATATATATATATATATATATAAAAAATACTCAAATACCAGCCCTAAAAAGGGCTTTTTGGGGACAATAGATATATATATACAGTTGTGTTCAAAATTATTCAACCCCCACTGAAATTGAATGTTTTGGCCAGTTTGACATTGATTTTGATCATTCAGTCATCCTGCTTACAATTAAATCAAAGAGGCACGTGTAGGTCAGACAAATATAACATAACATTTGTAATGAAATAACCACAAATGTCTTTTCTGTGCTCACATCATTATCAGTTTTATTCAACCCCCAAGTGGCATTCAATCTTAGTACTTAGTACAACATCCTTTTACAGTTATAACAGCTTTTAAACGTGAAGCATAGCTTGACACAAGTGTCTTGCAGCGATCTACGGGTATCTTCGCCCATTCGTTATGGGCAAAAGCCTCCAGTTCAGTCACATTCTTCGGCTTGTGCACTGCAACTGCTTTCTTTAAGTCCCACCAGATGTTCCCAATCGGATTTAAGTCTGGTGACTGTGATGACCACTCCAAAATGTTCCAGCCTTTAAAGAGGTTGTAAACTCGTTTGAGTTTTTTTTTTTTTTTTTTACACCCTGCAAAAGAAAGACATAATGAGCTAGTATGCATCGCATATTAGCTCATTATGCAATACTTACCTCAGAACGAGCCCCCGCCGTGCCGCTGACTCACCTCTATGACGGGCGACATGTCTAGTCGCCCGTCTTCCGGGATCGCGGCATCCGGCCATCTGATTGGCCGGAGCCGCGGTGACGTCACTCCCGCGCACGCGCGCGGGAGCCGACAGTCACGGCACGGGGCTCTGAAGGAACGGCACGATCGGCCGTTCCTTCAGAGCGCATGCGCCAGTGACGTCACTGGCGACATGTAAGGTAAATATCTCCTAAACGGTACATGTTTAGGAGATATTTACAGTACCTATAGGTAAGCCTTATCATAGGCTTGCCTATAGGTACAAGTTGTAGAGGAGGGTTTACTTCCTCTTTAATCTGCAACCATGCTCTAGTGGATTTGGAGGTATGCTTGGGATCATTGTCCTGTTGAAAGGTCCAACGTCTCCCAAGCCTAAGGTTTGTGACGGACTGCATCACATTGTCATCCAATATCTCCTGGTACTGAAGAGAATTCATGGTACCTTGCACACACTGAAGCTTCGCTGTACCTGCCGAAGCAAAACAGCCCCAAAGCATGATTGACCCCCGCCATGCTTCACAGTAGGCAAGGTGTTCTTTTCTTCATAGGCCTTGTTCTTCCTCCTCCAAACATAGCGTTGATCCATGGGCCCAAACAGTTCTAATTTTGTTTCATCAGTCCACAGAACACTATCCCAAAACTTCTGTGGTTTGTCCACATGACTTTTGGCATACTGTAGTCGACTCTTCTTATTCTTTGGAGACAGCAAGGGGGTGCGCCTGGGAGTTCTGGCATGGAGGCCTTCATTACGCAGTGTGTGCCGTATTGTCTGAGCAGAAACTTCAGTACCCACATCTGACAAATCTTTTCTCAGTTCCTCAGCAGTCACACGGGGACTTCTCTCCACTCTACGCTTCAGGTAGCGCACAGCAGTCGAAGTCAGTATCTTCTTTCTGCCACGATCAGGTAGCGTTTCAACAGTGCCCTTTGCCTTGAATTTGCGAATGATGCTTCCTATGGTGTCTCTTGGTATGTTTAACACCTATGCAATCTTCTTATAGCCATTGCCCTTCCTGTGAAGAGTAATCACCTGTTCTCTTGTCTTCCTGGACCATTCTCTTGACTTCACCATGTTTGTAACCACACCAGTAAATGTCTAGAAGGAGCTGAGTATCACAGTCATTTTAAAGCTGCCTAATTGGTGCTTATTAGGCTTTATTGCTGCTCCCTGACATCCACAGGCGTTTTCAATACCTGATTGAAAACACTTCAATGAACCTCTGTTCTTCAGAGTGGTAGTCTTTAAGGGGTTGAATAATTGTGTCAATGAAGAATTGACAAAAGAAACATGTACTACTGTATTACAAAACCAATTGATGTCATTTTAGTTGCATATGGTTCTTTAAAAAGTCCTTGTAGGATTTAATTCTGAATACAATTACAAATGTACACTAAATTCCCTAAACCCTTTACAGCATTGGGGGGTTGAATAATTTTGAACACAACTGTATATATATAAAAAAAAAAAATACTCAAATACCAGCCCTAAAAAGGGCTTTTTGGGGTGCTGTCAGGATGCTGTCCTTACAGCAGGAGTGGACCAAGAACACTGACTAACAAGACCGGGAACACTGACTAACAA
This sequence comes from Pelophylax lessonae, assembly GCF_965119305.1. NCBI lineage: Eukaryota > Metazoa > Chordata > Amphibia > Anura > Ranidae > Pelophylax > Pelophylax lessonae. The sequence goes on from NC_138777.1 coordinate 131,354,590, forward strand.
CTGTCCCTAGCTATTAACAGCAGCAGCACTCTCCCTGCTCTCACTAACACACTGCTTCAGAATGATCTAAGATGGATGCTGCCCTTGCTTTTTTATAGGAGGTGGGAGGGTGTGGGAGGGAGGTATGCTGATTGGCTGGAATGTGTCTGCTGACTGTGAGGTTCAGGGTCAAAGTTTGCCTCAATGATGAATTATAGGGGGCGGACCGAACATCGCATATGTTCGCCCGCATCGGCGGACGTGAACAGGCGCTGTTCGCCGGGAACTGTCCGCCGGCGAACAGTTCGGTACATCTCTACTTGGGAGCTCCCAAAAAAATATGCAGGCAATTTACATGCTAGCAGGAGAACCTCTGAGGACTGGAGACAGACTCAGCAAAAGCAAGCGAGGTCAGCTGCCTATTAGCCTGCATTAAAAAGTGTATGTACTCAAGAGATAAAACTGTAATTCTACCAGTTTACAAAACTCTGGTTCGGCAGCATCTTTAAGAGATTGTAAAGTCTTTTTTTTTTTTTTAACTACTTGCTGACCGCCCGCCGCAGTTGTACGGCGGCAGTCTGGCGCTCCCAGGCAAAGTGCCGTACATGTATGGCGCCAGCCTGGGAGGAGCTAGGGGGGGATCGCGCGCTGCCGGAGGTGCGATCCCACCCCCACTCATCGGCTGGGGAGTCAGTGCGTTTGCCCGGCGGCTCCGATGGCCGCCGGCCACTCGCGATCTCCCTCTGTCGTCTGTCATTCTCACTAAAGTAATCACAGAGGCTATGCAATCCTGCTATGTAAGATCGTATGTCTCTGTACATCACAAGCCACGCCCCTTCACAGTTAGAATCATGCCCCTAGGGACACACTTAACCCCTTGATCACCAGTAAAGTTAACCCCTTCCCTGCTAGTGTCATTTTTTATAGTAACAGTGCATATTTATAGCACTGATTCCCGTAGCAATGTCACTGGTACTCCCAAAAGTGTAAAAAATGTTAGTCAGGGGTCCAATCTGTCTGCCGCAATGTCGCAGTCCTGCAAAAAGAAAAAATCGCAGATTGCCGCCATTACTAGTTAAAAAAAACAAAACAATAAAAATGACATAAATCTTTCCCGTAGTTAGTAAACACAATAAATTTTGCGCAAACCAATCAAAATACGCTTATTGCTATTTTTTTTTACCAAAAATATGAAGCAGAAAACAAATTGGCTTAAAATGTTAAAAAAAATAGATTTTTATTTATTTTTTTTTAAATTTCATATTAAAAAATTTGAAAAATATTGTAATTTTTTCAAAATTGTCACTCTTGTTTTGTTTATAGTGCAAAAAGTAAAAATCGCACAGGGGATCAAATACCACCAAAAGAAAGCTCTGTTTATGGTAAAAAAAAGGACGTCAATTTCGTTTTGGTACAGCATCGCACGTCCACGCAATTGTCCGTTAAAATCACGCAGTGCCAAATCGCAAAATAGGGCCTGGTCCTTGAGGAGCCAAATCTTCTGGGTCTAAAGTGGTTAAAATAACAAACATGCTATACTTACCTCCTCTGTGCAGTTGGTTTTGCACAGGGCAGCTTGGATCCTCCTCTTCTAGAGTCCCTTGTTGCTGCTCCTTGCCCCTCCCTCCTGTCGAGTGCCCCCCACATCAAGCAGCTTGCTAAGGGGCACCCAAGCTGAGCTGCAGATCCCTGTGTCCATTCAGACATGGAGTTGCTGTTCGGCCCAGCCCCCTCTCTCTCCTGATTGACTAACTGACTCTGATTGACAGCCGCGGGAGCCAAGGCACCACGGCTGTATCTCAGCCAATCAGGAGACAGAGTCCCGGACGGCCGAGGGACTCGTTGACATCGCTGGACAGAGATGGGGCTCAGGTAGGTATTAGGGGTGCTGGGGAGGCTGCTACAACCAGGAGGTTTTTATCTTAATGCATAGAATGCATTAAGATAAAAAAAAACTTCTGACTTTACAACTCCTGTAACTTTGCTATCCAGTTCTGGTCATTGAGCCTGAGGAAGGATGTGTTTAAACTTGAGAGAGTCCAGAGAAGGACAAGAAAGCTAAAAAATGGGCTGAATGACCTCAGTTATGAGAAACAATTGAAAACATTAAATTGGAGAGCAGACACTTAAAGTGGTTCTAAAGCTTTAAGGTTTTTACCTTCAGGGCAGCCATCAGAAATTGTGGGGCCCCTTACACAGCTTAAGGGCACTCAGCCCCCTCTCACACCTGTATGCTCAGCCCCCCCCCCCCCACATTTGTATATATTTCAGCCTCCCACAAACGCATATCTGTAAACACACAGACATAGCTCTAGCACCCCCCTCCACCCCCTGTACACAAACACCCCCCTCCCTTAACTTGTACACTAACTCTTACTTGTAAAGGTGGTCTTCCTAGTTCCAGCTCCTGTTTACATGTCGACACAGAGAGAAGCTGCAGTCCAGAATAATGTACAGGCAGCACACACAGGAGGAGTGCACATGCAGGAAGTAGCCAGAGGTAGAAGTAATGAGCTTGATGTGAGCTCAATGACACAGAGCAACAACAGTTGCCAACTCCTCTTCTGTAGTGCACGCATACTGAAAGCCAGCGAAGCCATGGAGCACCTTGCACCCACCCCTGCCTTCTCCTGGCTTTGCCGGGACCCTTGGGATGCCCGGGTCCCCTACAAGTGTATGTACTGTTCCCACCTGATGGCAGCCCTGTTTTCATTAATGCATTCTATGCATTAAGTTAAAAAAACCTTCTGTGCTGCAGGATTCCCCCCCCCCCCCGCCCCCACTTGTTTCTTACCTGAGCCTGATCCAATCCAGTAATGTGCATGAGAGCAGCGGCTCCTGCCACTATCTCCCTCCTCAATGGGAAAATTTATAGCAGAGGGAGCTATTGGCTCCCACTGCTGTCAATGAAATGATGTGACAAGGTAGCGGGGCTCAGCTGCCCTCTCTATGTCAATAGATGCAGACAGGGCGGCTAGGGAGCAGGCCCGCACTGGTCCCCCCATGGAAAGCCACACTCGCAAAAGAGGAGGAGCCTGGAGCTCTGGTAAGAGACCCTAGATGAAGAGAATCGGGGCTGCTCTGTGCAAAAATATTGCAAAGAGCTGGTAAGTATAACATGTTTGTTATTTTAGTTAAAAAAAATGAAGGCTTAATGTTGCTTTAACCAATTTACCACCGGAGGATTTTCCTGCTTTACGTCCAGGCCACTTTTTGCAACTTGGCACTGTGCGACTTTAACTGACAATTGCGCGGTCATGCAACGCCGTACCCAAACAAAATTTACGTCCTTTTTTTCCCACAACAGAGCTTCCTTTTAGTGGTATTTGATCACCTCTGCGCTTTTCATTTTTTGCGATATTAATAAAATAAAAGCGAAAATTTTGCGAAAAAATTCACATTTTCTACTTTGACAGTTAAAAAATATCCAATATATTAAATTTTTGTCATATATTTAGGCCAAAATGTATTTAGCTACAAGTCTTTGACAAAAAAATTCTCAATGAGCGTATTTTTAACCGCTTTAAGATCGGAAGATTTTACCCCATTCCTAACCAATGGACAATTAACGGACAATTGCGCGGTCGTGCAATGCTGTTCCCAAATTAAATTGATGTCCTTTTTTTCCCCACAAACAGAGCTTTCTTTTGGTGGTATTTGATCACCTGTGCGATTTTTACTTTTTGTGTTATAAACAAAGAAAGTGCGACAATTTTGAAAAAATAACAATATTTTTCACATTTTTTTTATATGAAATTCCCCCAAAAAAATGTAAAAATCTAAATTTTTTAACATTTTAGGCCAACTTGTTTTCTACTACATATTTTTGGTAAAAAAAAATCGCAACAAGCGTATTTTGATTGGTTTGGGCAAAAGTTATCGCAGCTACTAACAACGGGAAAGATTTATGTCATTTGTATTTTTTTTTTTTTTTTAACTAGTAATGGCGGCGATCTGCAATTTTTTTTGGGGGGGACTGCGACATTGCGGCGAACAGATCGGACCCCTAACTGCCATTTTTGACACTTTTGGGGGTACCAGTGACATTACTACAGTAATCGGTTCTATAAATATGCACTGTTACTGTAATAATGACACTGGCAGGGAAGGGGTTAACTTTATTTGTGATCGAGGGGTTAAATGTATGCCTGGTGCTTACTGACGTGTGTGGGGGGAGGGGATTAAGTGACACAGGCACAGATCGCAGGTTCAGCTATGCTGAATTCTGTAATCTGTCCCTGCCTGTCACAGAGGAGATCCGCCCGCTTTGTTTACACAAGCGGGTGGATTTCCTCACTCGATCCCCCGACGATCGGGGACGAGCGGCAGTAATCACCGCCTCTCCTCCCCTGGCCCGACTCCCGCTGTGTCTGCGCCGCCGAGAAGGGGAGGAGTCCAGCGACGTAAGTCTATGTTGCTGGGCGATAACGAACCACTTTGCCGCAGTACCAGCTCAGTGAGTGGTCGGCAAGTGGTTAAGAGAGAATATGATAGCAATATACAAATCCTTGAATGGCGACTCTAGCATTGGGAGGAAACCTTTTTACATTTTAAACAAGAGGCCTAAGCATTAAGTTGGATGAGAAAAGGTTCAATCCTAAACTGTGTAGGGGGCACATTACTGTTACAATAGTAAGGATGTGGAACTTCCTTCCATAGCTGGTGGTATCAACAGAGATTATAGATACAGTAAATTAAAACTTTTAGATGTGTTTCTTGGAGAACACAATGTACAGGGTTATAGAAAACAGAAGTCACACACACACACACACACACACACACACACACACATACAAAAACACATTCTCAGGTTAAACTGGATAAATGGATGGACTGGGGTCTTTATTTATTTTACCAACTACGGTATGTAACTATGAAAGCGTATGCTCTTTAATGATGATGCTGAAAATCCCTGTGCGGGAACCCTGTGAGTTGTTTTGAACTTTACTCTTTTAAAAAAGTGGACCAAAGGCCCTGAAAATGTATTACATAGTTACATAGTTACATAGTTAGTGAGGTTGAAAAAAGACATCAGTCCATCCAGTTCAACCTATGATGTGTGTGTGTGCTTTTAACCGTACATTGTATACCCCTGTATGTTGTGGTCTCTAAGGTGCCCATCTAATAGTTTTTTGAAACTATCAATGCTCCCTGCTGATACGACTGCTTGTGGAAGAGAATTCCACATCCTTACCGCTCTTACAGTGAAGAACCCCTTACACACTTTAAGATTAAACCGCCTTTACTCTAGTTTTAGTGAGTGGCCACGTGTCTTATTGTATCTCCTTTCTCTGAATAGTTGGTTCCTTATGCTAGGGTCGCCAGTACAGTATTTGTACATTGATATCATATCCCCCCTCAATCGTCTCTTCTCCAGAGAGAATAGGTTCAGTGCTTGTAGTCTTTCCTCATAGCTGATGTCCTCCATTCCCCTAATTATTTTTGTTGCCCTTCTCTGGACTCTTTCCAGTTCCAGCACATCCTTCCTGAGGACCGGTGCCCAGAACTGGACAGCATACTCCAGGTGTGGCCGGACCAGAGTCTTGTAGAGCGGGAGAATAATCTCTTTATTTCTGGAGTGAATCCCCTTTTTTATACAACCCAGTATTCTGTTGGCTTTGCTTGCAGCGGCTTGGCATTGCATGCCACTGCCAAGCCTGTTGTCTACCAGTACCCCCAAGTCCTTTTCCATCCTAGACTCACCAAGAGGTTCCCCCCTAGTGAGTAGCTTGCTTTCTGGTTTCTGGCCCCCAAGTGCATTACTTTACATTTTTCAACATTAAACCTCATCTGCCACGTAGTTGCCCACCCCGTTATTATGTTCAGGTCCGCTTGAAAGGTTTCCACATCCTGCATAGAAGATATTGGCAAGCCTAGTTTAGTATCATCTGCAAATACTGAGATTGTACTTGATATCCCCTCCTCTAGATCATTTATGAATAAATTAAACAGGATTGGTCCCAGGACAGAACCCTGGGGGACCCCACTTTCCACACCCGCCCAATCCGAGTACTCCCCATTAATCATCACCCTCTGGACTCTCCCCTGGAACCAGTTCCCTATCCAGGTACTCACCTTATGGTCCATACCTACCTTCCTTAGTTTGTACAGTAAGCGTTTGTGGGGAACAGTGTCAAAGGCCTTTGCAAAGTCCAGATACACCACATCCACAGGCTTTCCTTTATCTAGGTGGCAGCTCACTTCATCGTAGAAGGTTAATAGATTGGTTTGGCAAGAACGATTTTTCATGAATCCATGCTGATTACTAGGGTTGAGCGGACACCTAGATGTCCGTGTTCGACGGGTTCGGCCGAACTTTAAAAAAAAGTCCGGGTCTGTGTCCCGGACTTTTACCGAACTTTTCCCGGACACCGAACCCCATTGAAGTCAATGGGGACCCGAACTTTAAGGCACTAAAATGGCTCTAAAACACCAAAGGAAAGGGCTAGAGTGCTGCAAATGGCAGCAAAACGTAATTAAGAGCATGACAAGTGCTCTGCAAACAAATGTGGATAGGGAAATAACTTAAAACAACAAAAAAAAACAGAAAAATAAAACAATGTTCTTCTTCATCTCTGAAGGACGAGGCCCATATGGAGTAGGAGGGAGGTTGAGGTGGTGGTGGATGTGGCGGTGACATAGGCATGCGCACAGGGTGTGCCGGGTGTGCCTGGGCACACCCTAATCACCTAGGGCACATAGCATTGCCAGTGAGGAGATGGGAAAGATCTCCCTCGGACCTGCTCTGCTCTATTTCTCTTTGCCTACAGGTACATGGCCCCGATACATTACTCTCCCTGCTGGCAAACACATGCATGTGTATTTCAACTTTGGGGTGCACACCTTAATGCAATAGGCTGCGCACACCTATGGGCGGTGTAGGTGGAAGCGGCGGTGGAGGAGGACCAGGGCCGGATTAAGAGCATCATGGGCTTGGTGCTGAGGATTTTGAAGGGCCTTAAGGACCGTGCCTTGCCATGCACCCAGAGGAGGAAGGGTGCAGCCATGCATGCCTAATTCAACATGGGATGCTGTCTCTGAAGCCCATAAACACATCCATGCATCGCCAACTGTCCCTCCTTGTCCGGCCTTCGCGCTGTGTGGGGAGGTTCTGAGGGTGCTGCCTGGGGAAGCGAGCATAGAAGCCAGACTTCTGTGTTTACAAGTGACAGAAGAGCGGTAACAGTGAATATGGCCAACCCGGGGCCTATATAAAAAGTAGGGGCCTGGAGCTGCAGCTCCAATAGCCCCTACGTTAATCTGGCCCTGAGGAGGAGGACGAGGTAGCCAACACTGCTTCTTTTCACAAATTTTAAATGAGGGTACACCCCAAAAGAGTGAGAAAGAGCAAAAATGGAACAATGGGTGGGTAAGGTCGGTATCCATTGCTATTCTGCATAAGGTACGGAAAAGTCCCGTGGGATCCATGCCTGGTTCATTTTAATGAACGTGAGCTTGTCCACATTGTCTCTGGACAGGCGGCTGCGCTTGTCTGTTATAACGCCCCCAGCCGTGCTAAATACCCGTTCAGATAATACACTGGCTGCAGGGCACGCCAGCACCTCCAAGGCGTAAAGGGCAAGCTCAGGCCATGTGCCCAATTTGGAGACCCAGAAGTTGAAGGGGGCAGACCCCTCATTCACTACATGTAGGCGTGTGCACACATACTGCTCCACCATGTTGGTAAAATGCTGCCTCCTGCTAAGACGTTCCATCTGAGCTGCTGGTGCTGCTGTTTGTTGTGGCGTGCTGACAAAGCTTTTCCACATTTCGGCCATGCTAACCCTGCCTTCTGAGGTGCTGGCGGTGCCCTGGTTGCGTTGGCGACCTCCTCCTCCTCCTCCTCTGCCTTGTGCTTCCACTGCGGCCCCGCTGTCAGATGGGAATGCCAGCAGCATGGCGTCTACCAGCGTGCGCTTGTACTCGCGCATCTTGCGATCGCGCTCCAGTGAGTGAATTAAGGACGGTACGTTGTCCTTGTAACGGGGATCCAGCAGCGTGGCCACCCAGTAATCAGCACAAGTTAGAATGTGGGCAACTCGGCGGTCGTTGTGGAGACACTGCAGCATGTAATCGCTCATGTGTGCCAGGCTGCCCAGAGGCAACGAAAGGCTGTCCTCTGTGGGAGGTGTATCGTCCGTGTCCTCTGTATCCCCCCAGCCACGCACCAGTGATGGCCATGAGCTGGCCTGGGTGCCACCCTGCTGTGAACATGGTTCCATCTCCTCCTCCAGCTCCTCCTCCTCCTCATCCTCCTCATCCTCCAGAACTGTGCCCCTGCTGGACAATTGTGTCCCTGGCGTTTGTGTGTGCAGGAACCCACCCTCGGAGCCCCTTGCGAATGACTGCCCTGAAAGCCTTGGAAATGTTACCTCTTCATCCTCCTCCTCCTCCTCATCCTGTGCCACATCCTCTTCCATCATCGCCCAAATTGTTTTTTCAAGGAGGCATAGAAGTGGGATAGTTAAGCTGAGAACGGCGTCATTGCCACTGGCCATGTTGGTGGAGTACTCAAAACAGCACAACAAGGCACACAGGTCTCGCATGGAGGCCCAGTTATTGGTGGTGAAGTGGTGCTGTTCCGCAGAGCGACTCACGCGTGCGTTCTGCAGCTGAAACTCCACTATGGCCTGCTGCTGCTCGCACAGTCTTTCCAGCATGTGCAAGGTGGAGTTCCACCTTGTGGGCACGTCACATATGAGGCGGTGAGCGGGAAGGCCGAAGTTACGCTGCAGCGCTGCCAGGCGAGCAGCAGCAGGGTGAGAACGCCGAAAGTGCGCACAAACGGCCCGCACTTTCTGCAGCAGCTCTGACATATCGGGGTAGTTTTTAAGGAACCTCTGCACCACCAAATTCAGCACATGCGCCAGGCAAGGGATGTGCGTCAAACCGGCTAGGCCCAGAGCTGCTATGAGATTTCGCCCGTTATCGCACACCACCAGGCCGGGCTTGAGGCTCGCTGGCAGCAACCACTCATTTGTCTGCTGTTCCATGCTCCTCCACAACTCCTGCGCGGTGTGTGGTTTGTCCCCCAAACAGGCAAGTTGTAAAACTGCCTGCTGTCGTTTACCCCTGGCCGTGCTGAAGTTGGTGGTGAAGGTGTTACGCTGTCCGGATGAGGAGGCGGTAGAGGATGAGGAAGCGGAGTAGGAGGAGTTAGGAACAGGAGGCAAACTGAAGCGCCCTGCAATCCTCGGTGGTGGAAGGACATGCGCCAAATTGCTATCCGCCTCAGGCCCATCCGCCACTGCATTTACCCAGTGTGCCGTTAGGGACATATAACGCCCCTGACCGTGCTTACTGGTCCACGTATCGGTAGTTAGGTGGACCTTGGCACAGATGGCGTTGCGCAGTTCACACCTGATTTTTTCCCCCACTTGGTTGTGCAGGGAAGGGATGGCTTGCCTGGAAAAGTAGTGGCGGCTGGGCACGACGTACTGTGGGACAGCCACCGACATAAGGTTTTTAAAACTGTGCGTCTCCACCAGACGGAATGACAGCATTTCAAAGGCCAATAATTTTGAAATGCTGGCATTCAGGGCCAGGGATCGCGGGTGGGTAGGGGGGTACTTCCTCTTCCTCTCAAGTGTTTGGGAGATGGAAAGCTGAACGCTTCCACGGGACATTGTGGAGATGGTTGTTGGTGACCCAGGTGGTGGTGTTGCTGACAGATCGTCTGTTTGCGGGGTGGCAGGTGCCGGTATCACTACAGATGTGGCTGGAGCGGCCGAGACTGCAGCAGAAGAGGAAGCAGGATGAGCCAGAGACGTTTCTTGGTTTTGAAGGTGTGTACTCCACTGCAGCTCGTGCTTTGCACTTAGATGCCTGATCATGCAGGTTGTGCTCAGGTTGAGAAGGTTTATGCCTCGCTTCAAGCTCTGATTGCACAGGGTGCAAACCACTCGTGTCCTGTCATCAGCACATTTTCTAAAGAACTTCCACGCTAGAGAACTCCTTTGAGCTGACTTTGGTGCGCTCGTTCCCTTGCTGCGTTGGGCAGTAGCGGGCGTAGTGTCTAGGGCACGGCCACTCCGATTCTGCACCCTGCTCCCTCTTCTGCTGTGCTGGTGGCTCTGTGCGACCACCGCCTCTTCCTCCAAACTACTCAGGTCACCTGCATGACGTTCATTCCATGTGGGGTCGAGGACCTCATCGTCCTCCACATCATCTTCCACCCAGTCTTCACCCCTGCCCTCCTTGTCGGTCTCCACAATGCTGAACGCCGCAGCAGTTGGCACCTGCGTTTCGTCATCATCGGAGACATGCTGCGATGATCCTTGCATGTACTCATCTTGAGAAATAAGTGGTTGGGCATCGCTGCACTCAATCTCTTCCACTTCTGGGGCAGGGCTAGGTGGATGGCCCTGGGAAACCCTGCTGACAGAGTCATCAAAAAGAAGAAGAGACTGCTGTATGGCTTGGGGCTCAGACTGCTTGCCTGATTTGCAAGGGGGTGAGGTGAAAGACGGTTGGACATCGGCTGCAGGTGCCAACTGTGACCTTTCTGCAGTAGACTGGGTGGGAGACAATGTGAAGGAACTGGAGGCACTGTCAGCAGCAAACCAATCTACTATCGCCTCCACTTGTTCTGGCCTCATCACTTCTAGGGGCGTATGATGCCCTACCAAATACTGATGCAGGTTCTGTCGCCTACTCACACTTGAGGAAGGTGTTTCACTTGTGCGTGTAGCTGGCACAGATCGACCACGTCCTCTCCTTGCAACAGGAGCTCTACCAGCAGCACCACGACCCAGGCCACGGCCCTTATTTGACGGTCTCCTCATATTTCTGTAATTTAAGATCTTGCCCTAGAAAGGTTTTTATTGAATAGCGGAATAGGAAATATGATCCAAAAAAGTGTATGTATCTCGCACGTACAAAACCACACTAGGCCCCAATTACTATTGTTTCTACCCCTAAAAGGATGGATGAGGAGTAGGAGGAGTATGGAACAGACAGCACCCTCAAATCTTCAGAAGTATGAGATGAACCTCAAAAACTTGGAAAGGTGGATCTCACACGTACCGACACAGACTATCCCGCAATTCAATTGATCCTCAAAGGTTTTTATTGAATAGCGGAATAGGAAATATGATCAAAAAAAGTGTATGTATCTCGCACGTACACCACCACACTAGGCCCCAATTACTATTGTTTGTACCCCTAAAAGGATGGTTGAGCAGTAGGAGGAGGAGTATGGAACAGGCAGCACCCTCAAATCTTCAGAAGTATGAGATGAACCCCAAAAACTTGGAAAGGTGGATCTCACACGTACCGACACAGACTATCACGCAATTTAATTGATCCCCAAAGGTTTTAATTGAATAGCGGAATAGAAAATATGATCAAAAAGAAAGTGTATGTATCTCACACGTACACCACCACACTAGGCCCCAATTACTATTGTTTGTACCCCTAAAAGGATGGTTGAGCAGTAGGAGGAGGAGTATGGAACAGGCAGCACCCTCAAATCTTAAGAAGTATGAGATGAACCCCAAAAACTTGGAAAGGTGGATCTCACACGTACCGACACAGACTATCACGCAATTTAATTGATCCCCAAAGGTTTTAATTGAATAGCGGAATAGAAAATATGATCAAAAAGAAAGTGTATGTATCTCACACGTACACCACCACACTAGGCCCCAATTACTATTGTTTGTACCCCTAAAAGGATGGTTGAGCAGTAGGAGGAGGAGTATGGAACAGGCAGCACCCTCAAATCTTCAGAAGTATGAGATGAACCCCAAAAACTTGGAAAGGTGGATCTCACACGTACCGACACAGACTATCACGCAATTTAATTGATCCCCAAAGGTTTTAATTGAATAGCGGAATAGAAAATATGATCAAAAAGAAAGTGTATGTATCTCACACGTACACCACCACACTAGGCCCCAATTACTATTGTTTGTGCCCCTAAAAGGATGGTTGAGCAGTTGGAGGAGGAGTATGGAACAGGCAGCACCCTCAAATCTTCAGAAGTATGAGATGAACCCCAAAAACTTGGAAAGGTGGATCTCACACGTACCGACACAGACTATCATGCAATTTAATTGATCCCCAAAGGTTTTAATTGAATAGCGGAATAGAAAATATGATCAAAAAGAAAGTGTATGTATCTCACACGTACACCACCACACTAGGCCCCAATTACTATTGTTTGTAACCCTAAAAGGATGGTTGAGCAGTAGGAGGAGGAGTATGGAACAGGCAGCACCCTCAAATCTTCAGAAGTATGAGATGAACCCCAAAAACTTGGAAAGGTGGATCTCACACGTACCGACACAGACTATCACGCAATTTAATTGATCCCCAAAGGTTTTAATTGAATAGCGGAATAGAAAATATGATCAAAAAGAAAGTGTATGTATCTCACACGTACACCACCACACTAGGCCCCAATTACTATTGTTTGTACCCCTAAAAGGATGGTTGAGCAGTAGGAGGAGGAGTATGGAACAGGCAGCACCCTCAAATCTTCAGAAGTAAGAGATGAACCCCAAAAACTTGGAAAGGTGGATCTCACACGTACCGACACAGACTATCACGCAATTTAATTGATCCCCAAAGGTTTTAATTGAATAGCGGAATAGAAAATATGATCAAAAAGAAAGTGTATGTATCTCACACGTACACCACCACACTAGGCCCCAATTACTATTGAATGTACACCTAAAAGGATGGTTGAGCAGTAGGAGGAGGAGTATGGAACAGGCAGCACCCTCAAATCTTCAGAAGTATGAGATGAACCCCAAAAACTTGGAAAGGTGGATCTCACACGTACCGACACAGACTATCACGCAATTTAATTGATCCCCAAAGGATTTAATTGAATAGCGGAATAGAAAATATGATCAAAAAGAAAGTGTATGTATCTCACACGTATACCACCACACTAGGCCCCAATTACTATTGTTTGTACCCCTAAAAGGATGGTTGAGCAGTAGGAGGAGGAGTATGGAACAGGCAGCACCCTCAAATCTTCAGAAGTATGAGATGAACCCCAAAAACTTGGAAAGGTGGATCTCACACGTACCGACACAGACTATCACGCAATTTAATTGATCCCCAAAGGTTTTAATTGAATAGCGGAATAGAAAATATGATCAAAAAGAAAGTGTATGTATCTCACACGTACACCACCACACTAGGCCCCAATTACTATTGTTTGTACCCCTAAAAGGATGGTTGAGCAGTAGGAGGAGGAGTATGGAACAGGCAGCACCCTCAAATCTTCAGAAGTATGAGATGAACCCCAAAAACTTGGAAAGGTGGATCTCACACGTACCGACACAGACTATCACGCAATTTAATTGATCCCCAAAGGTTTTAATTGAATAGCGGAATAGAAAATATGATCAAAAAGAAAGTGTATGTATCTCACACGTACACCACCACACTAGGCCCCAATTACTATTGTTTGTACCCCTAAAAGGGTGGTTGAGCAGTAGGAGGAGGAGTATGGAACAGGCAGCACCCTCAAATGTTCAGAAGTATGAGATTGTGTTCACTGTACCCCACAAAGATTGTGTTCACTGAACCCCACAAAGATTGTGTTCACTGCACCCTAAAAGGATTTTGTTCACTGCACCCCAAAAAGATTGTGTTCACTGTACCCCCCAAAGATTGTGTTCACTGCACCCCACAAAGATTCTGTTCCCTGTACCCCACAAAGATTGTGTTCACTGCACCCCACAAAGGATTTTGTTCACTGCACCCCAAAAAGATTGTGTTCACTGCACCCCAAAAAGGATGTTGTTCACTGCACCCCAAAAAGGATTTTGTTCACTGCACCCCAAAAAGATTGTGTTCACTGCACCCCACAAAGATTGTGTTCACTGCACCCCACAAAGGATTTTGTTCACTGCACCCCAAAAAGATTGTGTTCACTGTACCCCCCAAAGATTGTGTTCACTGCACCCCACAAAGATTCTGTTCACTGTACCCCACAAAGATTGTGTTCACTGCACCCCACAAAGGATTTTGTTCACTGCACCCCAAAAAGATTGTGTTCACTGCACCCCAAAAAGGATGTTGTTCACTGCACCCCAAAAAGGATTTTGTTCACTGCACCCCAAAAAGATTGTGTTCACTGCACCCCACAAAGATTGTGTTCACTGCACCCCACAAAGGATTTTGTTCACTGCACCCCAAAAAGATTGTGTTCACTGTACCCCCCAAAGATTGTGTTCACTGCACCCCACAAAGGATTTTGTTCACTGCACCCCAAAAAGATTGTGTTCACTGTACCCCCCAAAGATTGTGTTCACTGCACCCCACAAAGATTCTGTTCACTGTACCCCACAAAGATTGTGTTCACTGCACCCCACAAAGGATTTTGTTCACTGCACCCCAAAAAGATTGTGTTCACTGCCCCCCAAAAAAGGATTTTGTTCACTGCACCCCAAAAAGGATGTTGTTCACTGCACCCCAAAAAGGATTTTGTTCTTTGCACCCCAAAAAGATTGTGTGCACTGCACCCCACAAAGATTGTGTTCACTGCACCCCACAAAGGATTTTGTTCACTGCACCCCAAAAAGATTGTGTTCACTGCACCCCAAAAAGGATTTTGTTCACTGCACCCCAAAAAGGATGTTGTTCACTGCACCCCAAAAAGGATTTTGTTCACTCCACCCCAAAAAGATTGTGTTCACTGCACCCCACAAAGATTGTGTTTACTGCACCCCAAAAAGGATTTTGTTCACTGCACCCCAAAAAGATTGTGTTCACTGCACCCCACAAAGATTGTGTTCACTGCACCCCACAAAGGATTTTGTTCACTGCACCCCAAAAAGATTGTGTTCACTGCACCCCACAAAGGATTTTGTTCACTGCACCCCAAAAAGATTGTGTTCACTGCACCCCACAAAGATTCTGTTCACTGTACCCCACAAAGATTGTGTTCACTGCACCCTAAAAGGATTTTGTTCACTGCACCCCAAAAAGGATGTTGTTCACTGCACCCCAAAAAGGATTTTGTTCACTGCACCCCAAAAAGGATGTTGTTCACTGCACCCCAAAAAGGATTTTGTTCACTGCACCCCAAATAGATTGTGTTCACTGCACCCCAAAAAGATTGTGTTCACTGCACCCCAAAAAGGATTTTGTTCACTGCACCCCAAAAAGGATGTTGTTCACTGCACCCCAAAAAGATTGTGTTCACTGCACCCCACAAAGATTGTGTTCACTGCACCCCACAAAGGATTTTGTTCACTGCACCCCAAAAAGATTGTGTTCACTGCACCCCAAAAAGGATTTTGTTCACTGCACCCCAAAAATGATTTTGTTCACTGCACCCCAAAAAGATTTTGTTCACTGCACCCCAAAAAGGACGTTGTTCACTGCACCCCAAAAAGATTGTGTTCACTGCAGCCCAAAAAGATTGTGTTCACTGCAGCTCACACACAGAAAAATGGATGTGGATCACTGACACCTGCCTATCTCCTATCCCACACCACACAGCAATATCGATTGTAGTTTGTAGAACACAGTTTCCCTAAAATTCAGCAGCAGCAGCCTCTCCCTAACAGGATTGAGAAGAGATCGTAGATCAGGATTGAGTGCAGAGTCACCCCACCCCCCACACAGCAATATCGATTGTACTTTGTAGAAGACACTGACCCTATAATTCAGCAGACTCTATCCCTAAAATGCCTACAACTCGCCCTGCCTAAACACTCCGACCTGTCCCTCAATTCTATCCGGACACAAATGGTTTTTTCCTGCCTGTCTTTCCCTAATCAGCAGCCAGCACGTTGATGTGTGCTCTGTCCCTGATCTAAGCAGCAGAATGAAGACGCTGCGGCTGCCTGGAACTTATAAAGACTTGGTCACATGCTTCAGACGGCCAATCACAGCTACTGAGACATTTGCAGGCATGGCTGGGATAGCTTAAGGCACACCAGTTAAACGATTGTTGATTGGCTGTTGAAAGCCCGCCATGAAAAGAGCGCCAAAGCATGCAAAACCCGGAAATAAAACGACCGAACACGGATTTTTACCCGAACATACAGTAAAGTGTCCGTGTCCGTGTTCGGGTACAAAAAATCCAATTATTCGGTACGAACACGAATAATACAGTCCGTGTTCGCTCAACACTACTGATTACTACTAATAATACCATTTTCATTACTAAAGTCTTGTATGTGGTCCCTTAACATCCCCTCCAAAATCTTGCAGACTACAGATGTTAGGCTGACTGGCCTATAGTTACCCGGGATACGTCTCGGCCCCTTTTTAAATATTGGTACCACATTGGCTTTTTTCCACTCAGCTGGCACCATACCCGTCTGTAAACTATCCTTAAAGATCAAGAATAATGGTCTGGCAATTACCTGGCTGAGCTCTTTAAGAACCCTCGGGTGCAAGCCATCCGGTCCCGGGGATTTATTTATGTTAAGTTTCTCTAGTTTAGTTCTAAGTCTATCTTCTGTTAGCCATGGCGGCACTTCCTGAGGTGTGTTGTTTAGTTCGGCCTTACAAGCTGGGTTCGTGTAGCCCCCCGATTCTTTTGTGAAGACTGAAGAGAAGAAATTATTTAACACTTCCGCCTTTTCTCTGTCCTCAGTGGCCATATTTCCTTTGTCACCTTTTATGTGGCCAATGTGTTCTGGCCTCGCTTTCTTACTGTTTATATACTTAAATAATTTCTTGGGGTTCTTTTTACTCTCTTCCACTATATGTCTCTCGTTCTATTTTAGCCGCCCTGATTTCGTCTTTACATTTCTTATTACACTCTTTGTGTTTCCTATTACTGTAATTAATACTGAAACTTATTGACCTATGGTCACTGTTTTCTAAGTTGTCCCGTATTTCTATATCCGTGAGCAGGTCTGTATTGTTGGTAATGAGTAGGTCAAGTACCGCATTGTTTCTTGTCGGTGCATTCACCATCTGACCCATGAAATTGTCCTGCAAAACATTTAGGAACTGCCTAGCCTTGGCTGAGTGCGCGGTTCCTTCTGCCCAGTCTCTATCTGGATAATTAAAGTCCCCCATTATAATGGCATTTCCCATCCTTGCTGCCAATCCTATCTGTAACATGAGGTCCGCCTCCCCCTCCTCTCTCTGGTTGGGGGGGCTATAGCATATGCCCAATATTACCTTCCCCACCGTGCCTTCCCTTTGAAGCTCTACCCATAGGGATTCTGCCTCGTCCATAGCTCCATTATTAATAACCTCATATTTATCTGTATATTGTTCTTAATATACAGACATACCCCTCCCCCTTTTTTACCTTCTCTATCTCTGCGATAAAGGGAGTACCCCTGAATGGTCGCCATCCAGTCATGAGAGCTGTCAAACCAAGTCTCAGTTATCCCCACAAAATCTAAGTCCTCCTCAAACATCAGTAGCTCCAGCTCTCCCATCTTGTTGGCCAGGCTTCTGGCATTGGTATACAAGCCTCTTAATTTTGATCGGTTACATATATCCTCATTTGATGTTTTTAGGCTGCTCTCTTGATTTTTCCCCATACCCACCCTGGGTTTAGGAGCTCCGAACACCCTACCGCTAATGCCCCCATTTGTGCCCTCTGAATCTTGCTTTCCACTGGCTAATTCTACATCTGTACCCCCTACCCGTCACCTAGTTTAAAAACCCCTCTAACTTTGTGGCCATCCTCTCACCCAGTACGGCTGCACCCTCCCCATTTAGGTGCAATCCGTCCCTACCAAAGAGCCGGTGGCCGACTGAGAATTCGGCCCAGTTCTCCAGGAACCCGAAACCTTCCTTACTACACCAGCTCCTCAGCCACTTGTCAACTTCCCTAATCTCCCGCTGCCTCTCTGGTGTGGCTCGAGGTACAGGTAGTATTTCGGAAAATACTACCTTGGAGGTCCTACTCCTCAACTTAGCTCCTAAGTCCCTGAAATCGTCTAGGACTCTCCATCTTCCTCTGCCTATGTCATTGGTACCCACGTGTACCATGACAGCTGGGTCTTCCCCAGCCCCACCCAATAATCTGTCCACCCAATCCGCGATGTGCCGAACCCGAGCGCCCGGCAAACAACAGACTGTTCAGCGCACACGGTCTTTGGGACAGATTACACTGTCTGTCCTTCTAATAATTGAGTCCCCTACCACCAGCACCTGTCTTTCCTTTCCCTTTCTCCCGACCTCACTGGAGGAGTTCTTCCCCTGGCAGCTAGGGGCGTCGCTCTGCTCCAGCAATGCTGGTCCCTGACTGGTTTCCCAAACATCACACAACGGGGTGTATCTATTGGGGTGCTCCAGCCCAGGATCAGCCTCCTTGCCTTGTCCCCTTCTACCCCTCCTAACTGTCACACCTCTACTTTGCTCTGATGCCTGCACCTCCAATACTCCACCCACCTCTGTGCAGGCCCCTGCCTGCACCTGACTGGTACGATCCTGGCTCTCCTCCGGTATGGACATTCGTCTCAGTGTAGATTCAGGACCTGAGCTTCCAGGGAAGCAACTTGCTTACATTTTGCGCATTTGTATTTGCCCTCGATCGCATGACATACATATCACAAGATGTACACCGAGTCGCATCTTGTAATTCCCTGACTGGAGATGATAAAAAGTATGACATTTAAGCTGTGACCCGGAAATGTTCTCAGAGTTAGGCATTTCGGAGTCAATCAGTACTGAGAGGATTGGGGAATAGATGTCCCCTGATATGTTTCTACTCTCCATACTGAATCCCTTTTGGATTGGTTTAAAGTTGAGTGAAGCAAGGTGAGCCCATGAACTAGAAGGGAAGGAGCAATGCACAGACAGTTAAACTGAGGGCCAGTGAGTGAATAGACTCGGGAGGTTTCTACTTGGTATAAAAGTGATTGGCAGCTGTACAGTTACCTGGATCAATTCTACATAGATCCAAAAGATTTCCCTGATTAAACCTAAATGAACTTGCAGCCAATATGGTGACAGCAGGCTTATTTATATGCTTTTACTGAAATAGTTACAATATACTGTTGTTACTCACACTGACTGAATCTCCAAGTGCTACAAATACAGTCTACAGCACCTTTGTGATTAAAGTAATCTCCAGAGAGTGCTGCAGCTGCAAAAAAAGACTTTATCCCTAAATGGAGGTCTTGCTTGGAGGATGTATATTTACATTGGGAGGTATCCAAGGAGGAGTAGTGTTGTCCAAAAATGTTTCTAGCACGCCCAGACGAAGTCTATTGAGACGAAACGTTGGCGACTCCAGACGCAACGTCCACACGCCCCTTGAAACTTTCGCCGGCCTCTACTATTTTGTTACCTGGGACAGTCTGCGGGACGCCGCACTTCCATCCCTTGTACAACCATTTGATATGCCTGTCTATTCATGCTACATTGTGAGTATCATTTTTTAAATAAACAAGATTGTAATTTTTAAACGGGATCACGCTATGGGCCTCGCTTTCTTTTTCCTTACATATTCATTTATGACCGATGAAAAATATTGAGAAAGAAATTCCCCTGTTGGTGGGACTTTTTAGGCACTCACGTGTACACAAAAATTGTAAAAATATTATAATTTTATTAAAGAAAATTATTACAAAATATAAAAGGCAAGTAGGATAGAATACATCACATGTGCAATAAAGAATGACCACACCAGTTCAGGGTGAAGACTCAAATCCCGACTAGTTTCGGAGTTTACAACAGATACTCCTTCTTCAGGGGGAGAGAAGAAACCCTGTGTGGTGGTCTGTAGATAATTGATCAGAAATACATCAGTCAACAAACAGCGTGTCACAATCATTTTTACATCATATCAATCTGAACAACAGATTCACAAAGACAAAACAACGTTGTAACTTACATTCTATGCAGTGATGAGAAGCATTATATACTTGCGCACATCGTGTTAAAATCAAGTGGTCTGCATGCTCAGCTGAGTACAAACATTGGCTGTATCGAAGATATAATTAGAGTGGCGATGCCTCTCAGTTATGAATTGTATCAGAGAGGGATTATTATGGTATGTAGTGGATGGCCCCCGGAGAGCACCAGATAAAGACAACTGGATCCCAAATGTGGCTGATCAGCTGGAGGGGAGAGACATGAAAATATCAGATGGGAGCCTTTAATTGGAGGTAAGTTAAAGATGGCTCTATTAGGAGAGAGGAGAAGGCAAACAAAGGGGTTAATTGCCAGTGTTATATCGTGCAATAGTATATTGAGCTCAGGTTCAGTTTTGTTTTGTAACAAGGGACAAGAAAAAGCCCTTTATTTTAGAGCATTGGTGGTAAAAACCACCAATGCTTTCAATTCAGTGTTCTATTTCTCCTATTCATAATAGTAGCCATTGAGGAAGAGATAAACTCTAAAGGATATACAATAAGTGAAATGGAAAAAAGGAATATGAAGTTACCTGGTTCAGATGGCAAATGGCTTAAATACTGCAAAGCAGTCCTCAATGTTCTCAGCGAGCGAGCAATGTAGCTCACCGCTAAGAATCCGAGGGTTTAAATAGATAGATTAATTAATATTGCAGCTGTGGTCACTTATCTGATTATGCTCCGGTTTCAGCTGGTCGCCTCATGGGGTCCCTGGTGCGGAGGGGCCGGGCGTTCCCCCATCCCCGTGTGTCCGGAAGTCCGGCGGGGCGGAAGTGCGGTCGGCTCCTGCGTTCCACCGGCACGTCACACGCCCCGTCAGCGTGGATTGCAGGCGGGGCGTTGTGTGAGTTAGCGTCCGCACGTCTTGTAAAGGAACAAGACTGTTGCAGACGGCTTCCCTCATGTTGCGGCTCGCCACTAGGTGGCGGCCGCCTCCCGTGCCGGGTTGCTTTACCTGGTAGACAATAGAGGGCCAATATCTCCACTTGCATATCATCTGTAAGAGGCGCACAATAGTGGATAAACTTAGTATTGCACCTTCTTTAGATAACATTTTATAAAATGACATGAGGAAGACAATAGAATTGTATAAATGAAATCCCTCACAAATTAGTTCTAATGTCATCAATCTCTGAGGTTTATATAACATAGAAAACATATATATGATAGATATACAGCCTCAGTATGGCCCAGACGAGCAGGAGAGCACTTGTAGGGAGATTAAGAGCCAAGTAATGTGTATTTGCCTGATAGTAGCGATCCTGTTTTTGAAATTGTACATCTGCTTGCGATTATCCCCTGCTGTTGAAAATATTACAGCAGGATTATTTGGATCCACTATAAAGTATGGTGGAATAATCCAGAGGAAAAAGATGTTATTTCTCCATACCCCCTGAGGTGAAGCCCTCCAAAAAGGGTTTGAAGGATATCATCTCATTAAGTCCTGGGGGTTCAGTAGCCCTGAGGAGATATATCCACCGTAGCTCCATTTGCAGGAGAACCTTGTTCCAGTCTCCTCCTCTGGAGCTAGGGTGGATCCTGTCAAGAATTAAAAATTTGATCTTTGGAAATTTCCCTAGGTGAACAAGTCCTGCATGCCGTCCAAGGGGCAGGTCCGGATCACAGGTCTTGATGCTTTTGATATGCCTGTTGGCCCGTTTGAAAAATTCTAACTTAGTTTTACCAACGTAAAAACAGCCGCACCCACAGAGTAGTAAATAAACCACTCCGTGGGTGCGGCAGTTGGCAAAGTGTTTGGGTCTAAAAATTTGACCATTTGGCAAAACTGGGTTTCTAGAAGTAAGCATGAAGCCACAATATCTACAGCTGCCGCACATATAAGTGCCTCTGTATTTGCATGGATCTGATCTCTGTTGGCTTTTAAATTCGCTCTGGACTAATTTGTCCTTTAGCGCCGGTACCTTTTTGTAGGTAAAATGAGGGTATTCCGGGACGTGCCTACTTAGAGCCGGGTCCATTGTGAGCATATGCCAGTATTTGGTTACCACCTTTCTAAGCATTGGATGTTGCTCTGAATATGTTGTGATTATTCTAAGGATCGGGTCATCCTGTTTATTTTCTTTAGGGGATAGTAATTTATTTCTGTCACTAGTTATAGCTTTTTTGTAAGCTTTTTTTAGAATTGATTTTGTATATCCCCTAGCAAGGAGTCTGGTCCTTAAATCATCCGCTGCTTTGCGGAAGCTCTCCAAATCTGTGCAGTTGCGCCTAGCTCTCCGGTACTCTCCATAAGGTATGGAGTGCACAAGAGATTGCGGATGGAAGCTCGACGCATGGAGGATGGTGTTCCCAGCAGTGGGCTTGCGATAGAGACCGCTGCGGAGAACACCATCCTCACCTCTGTATATCTCTACATCCAAAAATGTAATTTTGTCCCTGCTTGAATTCATGGTGAATGTTAAGTTGAAGGCATTTCTATTCATCCTGTCTATACAATGGGTTAGGAGTTCAGAAGATCCCTGCCATATCAGGAAGACATCATCTATGTATCGTAACCACATTAGAATGTGGTCCGTATACATAGAAGTAGCCTCGTTGGTAAGAAAAGATTCCTCCCACTCCCCCAGATACAGATTGGCGTAGGATGGGGCACAACATGTGCCCATCGCTACGCCCTGTATCTGGAGGTAGTGGGAGCCATTAAATGTAAACACATTGTGATACAAAATATATTGTAGGACAGACAGGATGAATTCACCATATGCGTCGAGGCTGCGATTTGATGTTATTGCATGTTGTACGGCTGCTATCCCCCGGTCATGAGGGATAGAGCTGTACAAGGCCTCGACGTCTATGGTGACTAATAGACAGTCTTGTGAGACATACAGATTCTCAATGCGTTGCAAAAAATGTATAGTATCACGGACATGTGACGGTAAGGTTGTCACAAGGGGTTTGAGAAAGGTGTCAACCAACTTACTGGCATTGTCGGAGATGGAACCTCGACCTGAAATAATTGGCCGCCCTGGTGGATCAGTGGCGTTTTTATGAATTTTAGGGAGCGAATAAAAAGTTGGAGTAATGGGGAAAGTTGTGCGGATGAATTCCCATGTATGCTTGGGGATCACATTGTTCAGATAAGCTGAATCAATTAATTGGTAAAATTCTTGTTGGTATTTTATAACAATATCAGCTGTGATTTTGCGATACCAGTACTGGTTTTTAAGAATTTTATAGCACATAGCTGTATATTGTGAATTATTCATAACAACAACATTTCCGCCCTTGTCGGCCTGTTTTATTGTGATTGAATGGTTTTGTGATAATTTTTTCAATAGCTAACCTTTGATTCGCTGTGATATTGGGTGTTTTCGAAGGCCGAATGTTTATTTTTTCGACTTCTCTGGACACAAGCTTTACAAAAGCGGAAATGTTGGTGTTAATAGAATTGGGAAATTTATCTGATTTTTTCCTCAGGGACTCTGCCTTAGTGGTGGAGTTTAGTTGTTTTGAATCGACTCCCGCCCACAATGATGGCAGGTCGACCCTATCAATAAGGTCGTCGTTTTCCTCTAATAAGGATATGAGTGTGTCTAGAATGGGATCTCTCTTAGTTTTGGATGTTTCAGAATCAGTTTCTTTGTCAAAGATGACCTTAAAGTTCAACTTTCGGGCAAAAAGATTAAGATCTTTAATGAAATCAAATTTATTAAAAGAAGTGCTCGGACAAAAACTAAGGCCTTTAGACAGGACCTCAATTTCATCTTGAGATAATTTGTAATCGGAAAGATTAATTACTGATAGATCAGCTTCCAAAGGTTCAGTAATGGAAGTAGTGAGAGGGTGTTCTAAGGTTGTGGTTGTGTCTGGTTGGTGATTGGTGTGTAAATTGGAGCTCTTTGGTGAAGTAATTCTAAAAAAGTGGAATTTTGAATGTCAGTAGTGGATATGACTGAAAGGGGAGTTTGAGATATATTGGATGTGAGTGTGTTAGTGAGGGAAGAGGTGACATCTAGTGGTGGCTGAATTGTGTTGTCTAATTGGGGAGTTTGTGGTTGAAATAATGAAAGATTGGAGGTTGGTTTCTGTTGAACATTAGATTTTTTTTTTTTTTTAATCAGATAATTTTTATTGAAAACTTTTTTGCACATACAGAACAAAACAAGACCAGACAAAAAACAAAAGAAAACAAAAGCTGGTCAACACCTTGAGATAAAGCATCACCTATATATGACGAACATTGAAATCAGTAGCAGAGGAAGGCACAACCATCAATACATAGGGGAGTAAATACGAAGCATGGCGCAACCGTGTGATCCTAAGCAGTCATGGCACTTAACACATACCAATGTGGTGACGTCATCTCAAGTAATACCGGATATAGTAGGTGAATTCCGCTAATATAACCAGTGAAGTCAAGCGGTAGTGTTCTTCCCATACTCACAGATAGGTACCACCTAGTAATCATTAAACAGTGTCTCCCGTCAACCGTTCCCGGCTATGAAGCCCATAGTCTGCAGCATTATGTGGAGGAGGTAACGCCACCCAGAAGCCTGTTGGCGACCAAGTGAGTGGGGGCCATACCAGGCACATCCAGCCACGGTCCCCATATGCGCTCGAATTTCAGTGCGTTCCCCCTGTGCTTGTATGTGAGATGTTCCCTTTGTAGGAGCACTTTCACTTCCTCGACCCAGTCAGTATATGACGGCGCCACGGCAGAAATCCACCGCCGCGCTATCAACTTCCTGGCCAGGAAGAGAAGCCTGAGCACCGCAGCATGTACCTCAGGTTGATAGAGCTCCTCATCCAGCCAACCCAGAATGCATAGCTTCGGCTCCACCGGTAACTTCAGTTTCCAAAATGAATTAATGGTTCTCACAACCGCATGCCAGTACCGGTGCAATTTTGGGCACCGCCACAGCATGTGCAGCAGAGTGCCCGTATGAGCCTGGCACCTAGTGCAGAGGGGCGAATCCCTTCTCTGCCAGCTGTACAGTCGTTGAGGGGTCCTGTACGTCCGGTGAAGAATAAACAGTTGTGTAAGCCTTTGTGAAGAGGACAGGGACACCCTAGGGACATTCTCTAGTATACCCGTCCATTCTTCCGAGGAGATGGGACCTAAATCCGCAGCCCAGGTGTCCCTACACTTGAAAGACATGGCCTTGGAAATATGCTCCATAAAAGCCGAATACAGGGATGAGATCTGCCCCTTCTTAATGCTAGTGGTCACCAGATCAGTAAGTATAATCGGACGACAGAGACCCCATGGGGAAATCCGCGACTGAGAGCTGATGGCGTGGCGTAACTGCAAATACTGAAAGAAAAGGGAATTGGGCAACCCGAACTCAGCACGTAGGGATTGGAAATCTCTCAATTCGCCCCCTTGATACAACTGTGAAATATAATTCACCCCGTAGGCACCCCAGGTCAAGGAGTTCCGGAGCTTATCCAGTTCGGGATAGTGGACATTATTTAGAATCCGAGAGTATCTCGAGAAACCACAGTAACCAAAGTGGTTCCTAGCCCTTTGCCAGACCTTATCAAGTAATTTGAGGGTAGGACAGCTCGGAAAAAGCCCCAAGGAGCCCGCTTCCAGTCATTCAACCAGAGAGGCCCCCGCCAGGTGCGTCACCAGGACACGCCTGACAGGGTCAGAGTCTTCATCCTGCAGCCAGCCCGTGAAGTGCTGCAGTTGGGACGACAGAAAGTAGTAGTAGGGGTTCGGTACCGCCAGCCCACCACTTTCCTTGGACTCCTGCAACGTCTCTAGACGAATTCTGGGAGACAACTTCCTCCAAATAAGAGCACGGTACACCGTGTTAAATTTCTTAAAAATGTGAATAGGGATCCATACTGGGGAGTTGTGTAGCACATATAACAACTGCGGGTTCCAGATCATTTTGATCAGGTTGCATCTGCCAACCACAGATAGGGGCAACTTAATCCAGCTGGACAATTTATCTCTGAACCTGTGCAGCAGAGGTAGAATATTAAGTTTAATATAGCGCCCCAGATCAGGATGGACAACCACCCCCAAGTAGCGGAACTGGTCCACCACCAAGACCTGGGACGCCACAGGGGGTAGTGCAACCCCAAGGGGGTCCAACGGGAGCAAAACAGACTTGTCCCTAATGACCTGAAAGCCAGAGAAGGATCCGAATCGGTGAATCAAGTGCATCAAGGCGACCAGGGAGCCCGAGGTGTCCCCTAAAAATAATAACGCGTCATCCGCGTATAAAGCAATTTTGTCCTCCCCCTCACCCCTCCGAAAACCTACGATAGTCGGGTCGGCCCTGACAGCTGCTGCCAAGGGTTCCACAGCTAAGGCAAAGAGCAGGGGCGACAGCGGGCACCCCTGCCTAGTGCCCCTGTGAAGCGGGAACGACCGGGAGATAGAGCCGTTAATCCGCAAACAGGCCGTGGGTGCCCCATATAGAATCTTAATCCAGCGAATGAAGGAAGGGCCAAAACCAAAGCTCTCAAGGGCCGCCCACAGATACTGCCACTCCACGCTATCAAATGCCTTAGCAGCATCCAGTGACAGTATCGCTCTATGTCCACAATTATCTGAGGGCAATTGCATATTCAGATATAGTCTACGTATATTGGCAGCCTTGGAGCGACCCGGTATGAACCCAGATTGATCCCCATGCACCAATTTGGCAATTACTTTAGACAACCTGTTAGCCAGGACCTTGGTCAGCAGTTTCAGATCGGTGGGCAGCAGGGAAATCGGTCGATAAGATTCAGGTCGAGTCGGATCCCTCCCCGGCTTCAATATGACCACCACTACCGCATCGTACATGGACCGTGGGAGCTCCCCCACCTCAAAGGCAGCCAGGAGAGCAGTAAGGAGCTCAGGAAGTAGGACTCCACCAAAGGTCTTATACAGCTCAATGGGGATGCCATCCTTACCCGGCGCCTTGGAGTTGGGAAATGAAGCCATAGCTTCCTGGAGTTCCTCCAATTTTATGGGGGAGTCCAGTACATCCCTGTCCCTTGCGGAAACCTGCGGCAAGTGAAGCCCCTGTAAAAACTGACTGAGATCCTCCGGGTCATAGGAGACCTTGGAGGAGTACAGATCCTCATAAAAAACCCTGAACCCCTGCAAAATATCAGCTGTGTCAGATACCACCCTACCCGAGGGGAGAGCCAGTCGATGTATAATAGACGGGGGGTTTTGGGCCCTAGAAATGAGCGCGAGCATGTGACCTGTTTTCTCCCCCTCCTCAAAGTGGGCCTGAGAAGTAAAGAAACGTTTATGGTCCGCCTGCTGATGTTGAACAGAACGGAATAGACGCTGCGCGTCCAACCATTTGGCCTCCGAGTCGGGCGCGGGGGAGTGCAGGAATTCACGTTCAGCGCGGAGCACGGCATCGCTAGCATCCTGCGCCCAACGTCTACTCCTAGACTTGATGGCCGATACCTCCTTAATACACAATCCCCGTAAAAAGGCCTTCATAGTATCCCACACTATACCCGGAGCTGCAGAGTGCCTGTTGTCAGTAAAAAAATTCGTTAATTGCTCCGCGAAGGAGGCCAGGTCCGGAAACAGTTGGAGCCAGAAGGGGTTTAACTTCCAGTGCATCGGCAGCTTAGTGCCAGGGAATTTAAGGCATACTTTTAGCGGGGAGTGATCAGAGAGACCCCTAGCCAGGTATTCAGCCTCAGGCACTAGGGACTGTAACAAGTCAGAGCCAAAGGCCAAATCAATGCGGGACAATGTAGAATGAGATAGGGAGTGGCAGGAAAATCCGGCATCAAGGGGATGTTTACAGCGCCAGAGATCCACAAGACCCAGCTCACCCATGAACCTCGCAAAGGGAGTGGGCATCCTGGATCCGCCGGGGCAGAACTTTTTATGTAGATCCAGTGACGGGTCAAGGACATTGTTAAAGTCACCCACCACTAGAATCGGGACCTGGGGATGTTTACCAATGAACCGAGACAGGCACTCTAGCACCTCAAAAGAAAACGGAGGGGGAACATACACATTCGCAACCATACATTTAAAGACATCCCACATTCCAACTAGAAAAATAAATCTACCCTGTGAGTCTATCAGGGAGTCCAGGGATTCAAACTTAGCAGTAGCAGCGACTAAAATAGAAACCCCCCGGGAGTATTGACTGTGGAAAGAATGGAATTGTACCGGGAACCTCCGTGAGCGGAGGCACCCGACCGAGTCCGTGGTGAGGTGGGTTTCCTGTAGACAAACCAAGGCAGGTCCATGGAGCGACAACAGGGACATCACTGCTGTGCGTTTACGAGAGTCACCAAGTCCCCGCACATTCCATGAGAGGAGTGATCCTTCAGTGGCAGCCATGTGGAATTGTCAACCAGGTAGGGGGGCAGGACAAGCCGCCAAAAGGTATGTATTCCAGAGCCCCAGTGGGGGGTCTGTGCAGTAACAGCAGCAAAAGCAGCAGTGTGACAGGGAAGACAGCAACCCACTCAGGAGATACTGTACCAGTGGAGAGGGCGGCAAGTAGGAATTCACCAAAAAAAATAGTTGAGAAAAAAAACAAAAAAAAACAACACAGAACAAAAAACAGAGGATGGCTGGCAGCCAACCAGGCCACGGCCATCCAATCCCCGCAGGGAACAGTTTTCTGGCCCCAGAGGGGCATGGGGGCGTAGAAAGAGGGCCCGAACTCGGACAATCTCAGAGACCCGCAATAGCGTATCCACGGGTCCCAGAACGTGTGAGAACAACGGAGCCATGGTGCAACAAACAAAGCATAGCGGCAGGCTCCTAGCAGTGGAGTGATGGACCCAAACGAACATTATGGACTCTTACTTGCTTGAAGAGCAGATCACTCCGCGGGCGCCCCCAGGTGTCGCTCCTGTCGATCCAACCAGTGGGCCGCCGATGCCGGGGTCTCGAAGAAGTGGACGGTTCCATTGGCGACCACACGAAGCTTAGCCGGGTACATCATAGAGTATACCAAGGGGATGGCACGCAGGCG
The DNA here is from genome assembly GCF_965119305.1 of Pelophylax lessonae. NCBI lineage: Eukaryota > Metazoa > Chordata > Amphibia > Anura > Ranidae > Pelophylax > Pelophylax lessonae. The sequence goes on from NC_138777.1 coordinate 131,383,298, forward strand.
TTGCTTGATGTCATTAAATCTGGCCCTCTGTTTCTGGAGAGCCGCTGAGAAGTCAGGATAGATAGAAACCCTGGCACCCTGTATTTCCAAACGAGGCTGCTGCCTGGCAAGCTTCAGTATAATGTCACGATCCTTGTAGTGCAAGAGCTTCAGGAGGAACGGTCGGTCAGGGCCCCCCGGTGGCGGGGCCCGGAAAGGCACCCTATGTGCTCGCTCCACAGAAAAAAATGGGGAGAGGTTGTCTTTCCCAAAAGTAGTAAGGAGCCATTGTTCAATGAATTCCACAGGTGCCTTCCCCTCAGCCTTCTCAGGGATGCCCACCAACCTCAAATTGCTGCGACGCAGCCGGTTCTCCATGTCCTCCAGACGATTAATCGCCTCAGAAACCCCCGATGAGTTAATGCGGACATCTTGTATCAAGGGGGGTAAATCGTCCTCTACAGCACTCACCCGGCCCTCCAACGCAGTGGTCCGCTCTCTCATCTTCTGCATATCATGCCTAATATGCAGAAGACCCTCTTTCATACTCCTAACCTCTGTGGATAGCTCAGTCAGAGAGGCACCGTAGGAGTGCACCGCAGTTAAGACGTCCTGAATGGTAGGGACAGCCTGGGCAGCATCCTCCGACGGATCCAGGCGTAGAGGGGTCTCGGGCGGAGCAGTCACCACTGCCTCCTGCAAGATCTCAGCCGGGCCATCATGGTGAGGGGACAACACAGCCGCAGGAGAGGGAGCATGCACCCGAGCAGCCGCCGAGGAGACCGGAGGTGAGGACAGCGGTTTATGCCTTGCAGGATCCCGGGCGAACTTCCCCAGCTTAGAGATGGCGGTGGGTTCCTTTTCGCGGGCCGCGCGCTGAGGGAGCGGGGCGCCGCCATTTTGGGCCTGCCTGGCAGCAGATGCGCCGTCTTCCTTCCTCCTGGTCATGTCGGAGCGGGATGGATAGACGCCCGGAACAGCCGCCGGAACGATGCAGACACGAGCCCGAAGCAGCCTGGCAATTTTTGCGGGTATACGGGTCCACTAAACAGGATAATGGCTATCAGGATGACAGAGCCGAGGCAATGCACGTCTCCTCACATGTACGGTTCAGCCACGCCCCCGAACATTAGATTTTTTAGTTGATTGCCTAATTGTGGTTTCATCCTGGTATGCTCGTTTAACTCTTTACTTTGCTTTTTGTTTAGTTGTATTTTGTGGCATACGTGGTGTATTTTTGGTGGAAAGGTGAGAGGTATTTGCCTGGTGTTGTCCATTGGGTGGCCCATTGTATAGTGATTTATTAATAATAAATCACTATACAATGGGCCACCCAATGGACAACACCAGGCAAATACCTCTCACCTTTCCACCAAAAATACACCACGTATGCCACAAAATACAACTAAACAAAAAGCAAAGGAAAGAGTTAAACGAGCATACCAGGATGAAACCACAATTAGGCAATCAACTAAAAAATCTAATGTTCAACAAAAACCAACCTCCAATCTTTCATTATTTCAACCACAAACTCCCCAATTAGACAACACAATTCAGCCACCACTAGATGTCACCTCTTCCCTCACTAACACACTCACATCCAATATATCTCAAACTCCCCTTTCAGTCATATCCACTACTGACATTCAAAATTCCACTTTTTTAGAATTACTTCACCAAAGAGCTCCAATTTACACACCAATCACCAACCAGACACAACCACAACCTTAGAACACCCTCTCACTACTTCCATTACTGAACCTTTGGAAGCTGATCTATCAGTAATTAATCTTTCCGATTACAAATTATCTCAAGATGAAATTGAGGTCCTGTCTAAAGACCTTAGTTTTTGTCCGAGCACTTCTTTTAATAAATTTGATTTCATTAAAGATCTTAATCTTTTTGCCCGAAAGTTGAACTTTAAGGTCATCTTTGACAAAGAAACTGATTCTGAAACATCCAAAACTAAGAAAGATCCCATTCTAGACACACTCATATCCTTATTAGAGGAAAACGACGACCTTATTGATAGGGTCGACCTGCCATCATTGTTGGCGGGAGTCGATTCAAAACAACTAAACTCCACCACTAAGGCAGAGTCCCTGAGGAAAAAATCAGATAAATTTCCCAATTCTATTAACACCAACATTTCCGCTTTTGTAAAGCTTGTGTCCAGAGAAGTCGAAAAAATAAACATTCGGCCTTCGAAAACACCCAATATCACAGCGAATCAAAGGTTAGCTATTGAAAAAATTATCACAAAACCATTCAATCACAATAAAACAGGCCGACAAGGGCGGAAATGTTGTTGTTATGAATAATTCACAATATACAGCTATGTGCTATAAAATTCTTAAAAACCAGTACTGGTATCGCAAAATCACAGCTGATATTGTTATAAAATACCAACAAGAATTTTACCAATTAATTGATTCAGCTTATCTGAACAATGTGATCCCCAAGCATACATGGGAATTCATCCGCACAACTTTCCCCATTACTCCAACTTTTTATTCGCTCCCTAAAATTCATAAAAACGCCACTGATCCACCAGGGCGGCCAATTATTTCAGGTCGAGGTTCCATCTCCGACAATGCCAGTAAGTTGGTTGACACCTTTCTCAAACCCCTTGTGACAACCTTACCGTCACATGTCCGTGATACTATACATTTTTTGCAACGCATTGAGAATCTGTATGTCTCACAAGACTGTCTATTAGTCACCATAGACGTCGAGGCCTTGTACAGCTCTATCCCTCATGACCGGGGGATAGCAGCCGTACAACATGCAATAACATCAAATCGCAGCCTCGACGCATATGGTGAATTCATCCTGTCTGTCCTACAATATATTTTGTATCACAATGTGTTTACATTTAATGGCTCCCACTACCTCCAGATACAGGGCGTAGCGATGGGCACATGTTGTGCCCCATCCTACGCCAATCTGTATCTGGGGGAGTGGGAGGAATCTTTTCTTACCAACGAGGCTACTTCTATGTATACGGACCACATTCTAATGTGGTTACGATACATAGATGATGTCTTCCTGATATGGCAGGGATCTTCTGAACTCCTAACCCATTGTATAGACAGGATGAATAGAAATGCCTTCAACTTAACATTCACCATGAATTCAAGCAGGGACAAAATTACATTTTTGGATGTAGAGATATACAGAGGTGAGGATGGTGTTCTCCGCAGCGGTCTCTATCGCAAGCCCACTGCTGGGAACACCATCCTCCATGCGTCGAGCTTCCATCCGCAATCTCTTGTGCACTCCATACCTTATGGAGAGTACCGGAGAGCTAGGCGCAACTGCACAGATTTGGAGAGCTTCCGCAAAGCAGCGGATGATTTAAGGACCAGACTCCTTGCTAGGGGATATACAAAATCAATTCTAAAAAAAGCTTACAAAAAAGCTATAACTAGTGACAGAAATAAATTACTATCCCCTAAAGAAAATAAACAGGATGACCCGATCCTTAGAATAATCACAACATATTCAGAGCAACATCCAATGCTTAGAAAGGTGGTAACCAAATACTGGCATATGCTCACAATGGACCCGGCTCTAAGTAGGCACGTCCCGGAATACCCTCATTTTACCTACAAAAAGGTACCGGCGCTAAAGGACAAATTAGTCCAGAGCGAATTTAAAAGCCAACAGAGATCAGATCCATGCAAATACAGAGGCACTTATATGTGCGGCAGCTGTAGATATTGTGGCTTCATGCTTACTTCTAGAAACCCAGTTTTGCCAAATGGTCAAATTTTTAGACCCAAACACTTTGCCAACTGCCGCACCCACGGAGTGGTTTATTTACTACTCTGTGGGTGCGGCTGTTTTTACGTTGGTAAAACTAAGTTAGAATTTTTCAAACGGGCCAACAGGCATATCAAAAGCATCAAGACCTGTGATCCGGACCTGCCCCTTGGACGGCATGCAGGACTTGTTCACCTAGGGAAATTTCCAAAGATCAAATTTTTAATTCTTGACAGGATCCACCCTAGCTCCAGAGGAGGAGACTGGAACAAGGTTCTCCTGCAAATGGAGCTACGGTGGATATATCTCCTCAGGGCTACTGAACCCCCAGGACTTAATGAGATGATATCCTTCAAACCCTTTTTGGAGGGCTTCACCTCAGGGGGTATGGAGAAATAACATCTTTTTCCTCTGGATTATTCCACCATACTTTATAGTGGATCCAAATAATCCTGCTGTAATATTTTCAACAGCAGGGGATAATCGCAAGCAGATGTACAATTTCAAAAACAGGATCGCTACTATCAGGCAAATACACATTACTTGGCTCTTAATCTCCCTACAAGTGCTCTCATGCTCGTCTGGGCCATACTGAGGCTGTATATCTATCATATATATGTTTTCTATGTTATATAAACCTCAGAGATTGATGACATTAGAACTAATTTGTGAGGGATTTCATTTATACAATTCTATTGTCTTCCTCATGTCATTTTATAAAATGTTATCTAAAGAAGGTGCAATACTAAGTTTATCCACTATTGTGCGCCTCTTACAGATGATATGCAAGTGGAGATATTGGCCCTCTATTGTCTACCAGGTAAAGCAACCCGGCACGGGAGGCGGCCGCCACCTAGTGGCGAGCCGCAACATGAGGGAAGCCGTCTGCAACAGTCTTGTTCCTTTACAAGACGTGCGGACGCTAACTCACACAACGCCCCGCCTGCAATCCACGCTGACGGGGCGTGTGACGTGCCGGTGGAACGCAGGAGCCGACCGCACTTCCGCCCCGCCGGACTTCCGGACACACGGGGATGGGGGAACGCCCGGCCCCTCCGCACCAGGGACCCCACGAGGCGACCAGCTGAAACCGGAGCATAATCAGATAAGTGACCACAGCTGCAATATTAATTAATCTATCTATTTAAACCCTCGGATTCTTAGCGGTGAGCTACATTGCTCGCTCGCTGAGAACATTGAGGACTGCTTTGCAGTATTTAAGCCATTTGCCATCTGAACCAGGTAACTTCATATTCCTTTTTTCCATTTCACTTATTGTATATCCTTTAGAGTTTATCTCTTCCTCAATGGCTACTATTATGAATAGGAGAAATAGAACACTGAATTGAAAGCATTGGTGGTTTTTACCACCAATGCTCTAAAATAAAGGGCTTTTTCTTGTCCCTTGTTACAAAACAAAACTGAACCTGAGCTCAATATACTATTGCACGATATAACACTGGCAATTAACCCCTTTGTTTGCCTTCTCCTCTCTCCTAATAGAGCCATCTTTAACTTACCTCCAATTAAAGGCTCCCATCTGATATTTTCATGTCTCTCCCCTCCAGCTGATCAGCCACATTTGGGATCCAGTTGTCTTTATCTGGTGCTCTCCGGGGGCCATCCACTACATACCATAATAATCCCTCTCTGATACAATTCATAACTGAGAGGCATCGCCACTCTAATTATATCTTCGATACAGCCAATGTTTGTACTCAGCTGAGCATGCAGACCACTTGATTTTAACACGATGTGTGCAAGTATATAATGCTTCTCATCACTGCATAGAATGTAAGTTACAACGTTGTTTTGTCTTTGTGAATCTGTTGTTCAGATTGATATGATGTAAAAATGATTGTGACACGCTGTTTGTTGACTGATGTATTTCTGATCAATTATCTACAGACCACCACACAGGGTTTCTTCTCTCCCCCTGAAGAAGGAGTATCTGTTGTAAACTCCGAAACTAGTCGGGATTTGAGTCTTCACCCTGAACTGGTGTGGTCATTCTTTATTGCACATGTGATGTATTCTATCCTACTTGCCTTTTATATTTTGTAATAATTTTCTTTAATAAAATTATAATATTTTTACAATTTTTTGTGTACACGTGAGTGCCTAAAAAGTCCCACCAACAGGGGAATTTCTTTCTCTAGATTCAAATTGGGATGTGGCACCATTATTAGTACCCAACACAGGCAACCTTCTTTGGATGAAAAATATTGAGGAGTGTTTATCCTGTATTGATCCCTTCACGCATTTTGAGAGGTGGTCCATTTGAATTGAATAAGTATCCACGTAACATCAGATCTTCAGTGGTCTTGATTAATAGCTGGGAGAGGCTGACTCATTAAGTTGAGCAGCCATGGAAATCTGGTAAGCTGCTTTTCTTACCCCATCACAGAGGTGTTCCTTTCCTCCACATACCCTTGGTGTCACGGGAAGAATTCCCCCTTGGATTATTGTGCATGCGGATTTATGATTTGACTTCACACCAGTTTTCTTTGGGACTTATTCATTTGGACACAATTCTTTTTCCTTTTTTCCTATATACACATCATCATGATTATTAGTTCTTTATTCATATGGACACTATTTATCATTGTTGTGATTATTTATACTTCTAGCGCTACACTTTTATATTTTATTATTAATTTGAGTCATTGTTGGTTGATTTTGTGTTGGCTGCTGACATTTATCATTCTCTCACTCATCACACTAGCGCGGAAATTTTTTGAATTTTATTTATTAGCAGGCACAACAACAGGGTTGGTTCCAGCTTTTTTTTTTCTTCTTTTTTGTTTGCTGATGCTGTGCTGATGCTGAAGTATAGTTGAGGAGTGTTAAGCCCCGATCCTTAATCCAATATTCATTGTAGTATAAACAGCCATACCATAGTCCTGGAGTACTGTAATGTTATATTGTAGTTCGTGATGATCGAGAAGACCCAGGTTAAGTTTGTGGCGCAGGGTCAAGAAGGGGTTAACTGTGGAGGGCAGGTACTTCCCCTTCAGCCCTGCCTATTAAGCAGCTGAACAGAGAGTGTGATGGCTGTCAATTTTGCTGTCTACAGAGAGGAGAACCACATGCAGCCTGAAAAGACTAGATTGTCTGAGATTTACCTGCTTGGGGAGCTTGCGTTTTAGTGGGAATTTGAATACTGTGTTTGCTGTAGTTGAACACACTGGAACTTATATGTATTGGACAGTGTACTGATGGGAAGCTTTACCTCAGGGGAGTCAAACCTTTTGACTTTCCTGGGCCACGCTGGAAGAAGAGGAATTGTCTTGGGCCATGCATAAAATACACTAATAAAAAGGATAGCTGCTGAGCAGAAAGAGTTGGGCAGGTCACAAGTTAAAGATCACTGATTTAAATTATGTACCTATCAGAGTAATAAAATTTCATTTTTTTGTAATATTTTTCTATTATGAAAGAAAGAGAGCAACATAAAACTAGTACAATATTTTATTAGCTAGGCTCCTGGCATTAGCATATACCCCTCTCAGTTTTACAGAAGTTAAACGTGATTGGTTATGTTTATTCCTGTTTGGTCTGAGGTTCTCCCGCACAGACCTACCGATTGACGTTGTGGACCTACTGTCGCTGCTGACCCTACAACTGCCTTCAGTCCTTTGCTCCCTCCTAACTGACTCTACTTCTGAGCCCTCCCCCCCGTCTCCTGTAAATGGTCAAAAACAATTTAACAATGTATCTAGATTGTATCCTCTACACTGTGCTAATTTTCCCCTTCCACTACTGCCCTGCCACTATTACCAGTAATTCACAGCTGTTAGATAGTCTGTAGGTATAGCTGAGTAAGGAAAATCTTGTTACATTTAAATTTACAATTTCACTCATATGTAGATTAAAGAGGTAACAGTTGATTTGCATATGATATCAGTCAAAGTAAATATGTAATTATTTTATTATATCTTTTCATGTGACGACACTGAAGAAATGACACATTGCTACAATGTAAAGTAGTGAGTGTACAGCTTGTATAAGGGCTCTTTCACACGGGCGGATCAGATCCGCCTGTCAGTTTTTTAGGCGGATCTGATCGGATCCTCCATGCAGCTCTATGGGGCAGCGGATGTCAGTGGAGACACCTCCGCTGACACCTGCTGCCATCCCTATCCGATCCTGTCCGTGAAATCTGGACGGATGGAAACCCTATTTTTCCATCCGTTCAGGGATCGGATCGGATGAGAGTGGACAGGCGGTCCGCTCTCATCCGATCCCCCATAGAGAGCAGCGGGAGCTGTGACACCTCCCTCTCCGCACTGCAAGCGGAGACGGCGCTGTCATCCGCCGGCTCAGCGGGGATCGGGAGATCGATCCCCGCTGAGCAGCACGGATCCGCCTACGGAGGCGGACCGTGTGAAAGAGCCCTAACAGTGTAAATTTGCTGTCCCCTCAACATACAGCCATTAATGTCTAAACAGCTGCCAACATAAGTGAGTACACCCCTAAGTGAAAATATCTAAATTGGGCCCAATTAGCCACTTTCCCTCCCTGGTGTCATATGACTCGTTAGTGTTACAAGATCTCAAATGTGAATGGGGAGCAGGTGTGGTAAATTTGGTGTTATCGCTCCCAATCACTCATACTGGTCACTGGAAGTTCAACATGGCACCTCCATGGCAAAGAACTCTCTGAGGTGCTCCCGGGGATCATCAAAGATTTGGATATTTTTTTATAACCTAACCCTGACTTGTACTTCTCAACAACATTGTCCCTTACTTGTTTGGAGAGTTCCTTGGTCTTCATGGCAGTGTTTGGTTAGTGGTGCTTCTTGCTTAGGTGTTGCAGCCTCTGGGGCCTTTCAAAAAAGGTGTCCCCAGGGCTTTGCTTTTTGTCACCTTTGCTGCGAAGACACACAGTGCAAGAACTGACATAGGCTCTACAGTCCCAACTGAGGTTGGGCCACCAGAAATAACGTTGGATGAGCTCACTAGTTTTACGGGCTCCAAAGTGACTGCCTAACTGGTGGTCGTAAAATATCTTGAGAACAGGGGCCAATCCTGTTTAATTTATTCATAAATGATCTAGAGGAGGGGATATCGAGTACTATCTAAGCATGCCAATATCTTCTATACAGGATGTGGAAACCTTACAAGCGGACCTAAACAAAATAACGGGGTGGGCAACTACATGGCAGATGAGGTTTAATGTTGATAAATGTAAAGTAATGTACTTAGGGGCCAGAAACCAGAAAGCAAGCTACTCACTAGGGGGGGAACCTCTGGGGGAGTCTAGGATGGAAAAAGACTTGGGGGTACTGGTAGACAACAGGCTTGGCAGTGGCATGCAATGCCAAGCAGCTGCAAGCAAAGCCAACAGAATATTGGGATGTATAAAAAAGGGGATTCACTCCAGAAATAAAGAGATTATTCTCCCTCTCTACAAGACTCTGGTCCGGCCACATCTGGAGTATGCTGTCCAGTTCTGGGCACCGGTCCTCAGGAAGGATGTGCTGGAATAGGAAAGAGTCCAGAGAAGGGCAACAAAAATAATTAGGGGAATGGAGGACATCAGCTATGAGGAAAGACTACAAGCACTGAACCTATTCTCTCTAGAGAAGAGACGTTTGAGGGGGGATATGATATCAATGTACAAATACTGTACTGGCGACCCTAGCATAAGGAACAAACTATTCAGAGTAAGGAAATACAACAAGACACGTGGCCACTCACTAAAACTAGAGGAAAGGCGGTTTAACCTTAAAATGCGTAAGGGGTTCTTCACTGTAAGGGCGGTAAGGATGTGGAATTCTCTTCCACAAGCAGTCGTATCAGCAGGGAGCATTGATAGTTTCAAAAAACTATTAGATGGGCACCTTAAAGACCACAACATACAGGGGTATACAATGTATGGTTAAAAGCAAACACACACACACATCATAGGTTGAACTGTATGGACTGATGTCTTTTTTCAACCTCACTAACTATGTAACTATGTAACTTGGGGCCTTGCCTGCTGGGGTATGAAGACCTTGTCCTGATGCCATAGCAATCCATCCTGTTTCCTTAACGAAGAATGTTCAGTTTCAGGACCTGATGCATCAGCCTGTTCGATAGCTGATCTAAGGCTGGGCTGTATTAGTAAAAAATTCTGGGAAGAAAGAATGGTTCTCAGGGGAGAAGGTTTGGCAGATTCAGGGAACATCATTTAACAGGATAATGGATAACAATTCCGTTCTTGGATTCTGATGTGTAAGACAAATGGAAATTGAACCTGAGAGAAGAATAAGGCCTATCTAGCCTGCAGAGGGCTTAGACGCTTAGTGGACCTCAGATACTACAAATTTTTGTGGTCAGTAAAGAGCACGATTTGGTGACTAGCACCCTCCAACAGATACCTCCACTCTTCGAAAGCTACTTTGATTGCCAGAAGTTCTCTGTCACCCACGTCATAATTCCTTTCGGGCTGGCTTAGTTTTTTGGAGTAGCAGGGCTTTTGGCCCCAGATGCTCCTGTTGCCACTTTGGAAGTGTCTACCTAAAGAACGAAAGGAAGGGCTGGTTCCAGGTATTGCATAACCAGAGCGGAGGTAAACAGGATCTTTAGCTGTTTAAAAGGTTGCTTTGGGAAAAACTTCCGGCTCCGGTGCCCATATAAGAGACAGCGCAGGACCGCGGCTCTGGGCATAACCACATATAGAACCGACACTCACAGTCCCACCGAGCCATTCGACCCAGCGATCACCTCAGCGGTTCTTCGGGGTCCTGACAGGTATGGATCTGTACCTGCATCACGGCGTTGTCTCGGCTAATCCGCCACACAAGCCCGCGGCTTCATCTCAGGCCTCCACAGAGACAGACATGGCGGATGCCGCTCTTCCACCCAATGCTGCACCTCACGGTCAGTCATTTAATCCTATACCTGACACTCAGATAGCCTCGTTGGCTCAAGCAGTGGCAGCTCTACTTTCCCATACCATCACTGAGGCTGTGGATAAAGCAATTTCCCAGGGGATTGCCCAGCTAAAAAAGGAGATGGGGGAACATTCTCACAGAACTTGAGACAGAATGTCTGACCTGGAGGATGAGCTGCAGGGATCCTTTTCCATGGATCAGCAGGCCAGGCAGACACAGCGTTACCTTCTGGATAAGATAGGTGACCTAGAGAACCGATCCAGGAGGAATAACCTTCGGCTCATTGGACTCCCAGAATCTTATGGCGCTGGCTCCCTGTTTGATGTTGCTATGAATCGCCTCCCCACGGCCCTGGGGATCAATCAACTGCACTGTTGAATGAGCTCACCGCCTGGGGGCCCCCTCAAACGAGAGACGCTCACCCCGTCCTGTTAAAGTGAGGTATCTCAATTACATGGACAGGCAAAATGTCCTTAAATCATTCCGCAACTCAAAATCTCTTCTACTTGATGATCATAAATTACTGGTGTTCGCTGAATATTCTAAGGAAGTATCTAGGCGCAGAAAGGCTTTTCAACCAGTTTGTCAGGCCCTGTACCATAAAGCCATCAAATTCACCTTGGCTTACCCAGCCACTTTGGGTCTCACTGATTTATCTGGGGAGCAGAAATCCTTCACGCATCCAGATGAAGCCAGTCAATTTGTGCATCATCAATTTAACATCGTTCTGGAACCTCCATCTACCCCTTCACCCCAACGCCCTCAAGGCACCAGGGAACAGCAGAGCCCCAGGAAAGACCCTGGAAAAAAAGCAACGCCTAACTGGTCCCTCTTCCCATTCCAGGCCGCGCTGATCATTGCTTTCTGGTCTCCACATGATACCCATCTTCCTCCTTATTGCAAGAGGTCATCTTGTGTTTGCCCTATCCTCCCTCTCAATCCTGATCTGGCATGCACAATTCACTCTATGCCATTGAGTATTGAGGTCTGTCAGGTTACAATTGTTCCTTATGTATGCCTTATACTATGACTGTTATAGGTGTTATCCTTTATTTTTGCTTTTTTACTTGCTTCATTGTTCATGTTTAATATGTTTTTGCTATCTTAGGAAGTACAACTTCTGCCCCAGGTACACGGTTTTACCATTTTCTGGAGCTTGGTGACATTTCAACTATCTTCTGACCCTCTGCATAGTCAGTCGGTCTTCATCTACTGTTCAGTAAGTGATGTGGACGTCAGACTTCAGGAAACCGGTAACGCTGTCCGTCATGTATGTGATCTTACATGAGGAAAAAAGTGAAGTCTAGGCTTCCTATGGTTGCTGCTCCCCAATTTCTTTTCCAAGGCCCTGTTGGGCTTCTGTTTCTCCTGCCCCTCCTGAGATCCTTACTAGATGCTAACATCCATGCACCAGACTTTAAACGTCTTCTCTATACCATGCTGATCTTTTCCGAAAACCTCCAGACACTTATTAGCTTTATTCATCAGCTAGTAATTCTGCCCCAAGTTTATAACCCCATATGAAAGTAATTTCATGGAATGTCAAGGGTCTTAGGTCCCCACATAAGCGGATGGCAGTCCTCCAGACACCTGAAACGTTTGAGGGCTGACATTGCAGTATTGCAGGAAAATCATCTGGAGGCAAAGGATTTCCACCGTATGCAAAAATTGTGGGTGGGTCAAGTGATCGGGTCACCTGCAGTTAAGGGAAAATCAAGCGTTATGCTTCTCATACACAAAAACCTCCAATCCACGATACAATCCTCCACCATTGATGAGGCGGGACGTATGGCAATTGTCCATCTTACCACTACACAACAAGATTGGACGTTGGCGGGGATTTATGCTCCCAATAAGCCCTCCGCATCTTTCTTTCAAAACCTAACGCAGAATCTGGCTCCATATCTACACCTTCCATTACTGGTTGCCTGTGACTTTAATCAATTGCTGCATCCGGCGGAGGATACAGGACCCCTGCCCAACAAGCAAACCCGCCACTCTCCCCTTCTGCAACACTTTGCGGACAGTGTACACGGATATATGATGCTTACACAATCCTGAAGGCAAGGAATACTCTTTTCTCTTACGTCCTCCGACAGTCGCCGCCTCCTCTAAGTCATCAATGTTGGGTATTGTCTTCCTATCCGTAGGAATAGCTAGGCATATAGACTTAGTCCAAAGACAAAAGGCATTAGCATATACACACCCATGGGGGCTGTCCCATCTGGTCAATACCCCCCCTGCATCACCACTCCCAACTCAGTTTTAATCTGCCTAGCGTCAGGAATAGTCAGGCTTCCCTTGTGCTGGGGCTTCAGTCTCAGCCTTCCTAAATCTTTTATTTGATTTTCTTTGAAAATGTCAGTTTTTTCTTTTACTTTACTAGCTGTTTATTTTGTCAGCTTCTAGTGTTAGTCTTCTCTTCGGATGAAGATGGATCATGCGGTGCTGGGATTCGGACTGGCCGCCCTGGTTCTCCAGAGCAAAAGGGTCAGATGGACCCCCAGCCCGCCATCGAGCGTTCAGCTATGGTTCGCCCTGGCATTACGAATGACCCATCCCTGTTCGCTACAGGGATGCAGCCGTGAGGTGGCTACCTCACAGGACTCGTCTGCGGTGCTGCAGCGTCATGTCCCTGGCTCACGGCACTCCCTGTCAGATGAGGACAGAGGTTTTCCGTGCATGGAGGCTCCCCACGCCATCTGGTACAGGTAAGTACTTTTTTGTGTGGGGCCTCTGTTTGGGGGGGCAGTCTGTGTTGCTGTGTGTTCCCCGTGTCTGTGCCTGTGTGACTCCCTGTGCGATTCCTGCGGGGATCGCTTGTGCAGATCTGTATGTTGCCTGGGGGTCCCTGTCCCTGTGTCACCTTAGGTGCATGTTGGGGGTGCAGACGTTTTGTGCTTGTGTGGCGGCCGCAGCGGTGCATTTTCGCGCGGTCCGCCATCTTTGATATGGGCACACACGTATAGCTCCTCTGGGGTGATCCTACATGTCTTTTTGGCGCCATCCGCCGCCATTATGTGGGAGGTGGAACGATTGGCCCAGCCGCATGTCGGCAGCCATTTTGGCGTAGCCTCCAATGCATCCCTATGGGGCAGCCATTTTCCCGGGGTCTGGCTTATAGTCCAGCCCTCTCCAGCAGCACTTCCTTTCCATCAGCAGCAAGGACACTGGTAGCAACGCTCTGCGGGCTCTGCAGGTTATCACTCTCAATTTCCCTCTGTATATTGCTTCTGGCTCAGTTTCTTTTCTCCTTTGGGGGTCTTTCATCACTGTAGCAGTAGCGGTGGGCTGCGCACACCGCAGTGTTCTTAAAGGGGACAGTACACTGTTTTTGCACTGTAGTTTGTTCTGATAACTTGAGCCATGGCTTCTCAGGAAAGCAAGTTTCCTCCAGCTTCAGTGGGGGGCCCCAGTTCTTCTGTGGCTCCGCTGCGCCACGATCTGGTTGCTCTGGCAAATTTGGAAGTGCTGATGTCTGAACGGGCTGCGAGAAAGAGTCCCAGGTTGTCTCTCTCTTCTGATTCAGATGGGGATATGGCTGCTGCTGCGAGCGTGCCCTTTTCAGGGTCCCGCTCATCCTTGGACCCCCCGGGGTCTGAGGGGGAGGCTGAGATGGAGGGGAATGATACCTCCTCCCTGGGGTCGCCTGTAGAACGGGCGACCATGGATGAGTTGGTTGTGTCTGTAAAGGACACCTTACATTTAGAGGATGAGCCCTGTCCTCCGGGCGTTGTGTCCTCGTTTGGGAAGCACAGGACCCGCACATCTGCGCAGGTTTTTCCCTGCCCAGAGGAATTCCATGATATTGTTAATGAACAATGGCGCATTCCTGGTACCTAGTCGGTTCACATTGCTTTATCCTTTTGCACCGGCTACGGAATCACGATGGCGTGTGCCTCCACGGGTAGATCACACTGTAGCCGTGTTGAACAAGGCTACCTTGGTTCCTACTGAGGATACCCCGGTTTTCCGGGATCCCACGGACCGGCAGCATTGGAGTTTCTTGCTCGCCAGTCCTATACGGTGGCGGGTTCGTTGCTCAAACCCGTTTTCGCGTCCGTTCTGGTGGCTCAGGCGGTGGCTAATTGGACTGAGGTACTTAGGAGCAATCTCGTGTCTGAGGGTGTTCCGCCTGCATGGCTGGAAATGGTGGATCAGATCCACCGAGGAGTCAGGTACTTGTGTGATGCAGCCTTGGCTGAGGCCCCCTTAGTGGCTCGCCTCTCTAGTGTCGCGGTGCTTGTCCGGCGACTGATTTGGCTGAAGAGCTGGTCGGCCGACCAGTCCTCAAGGGAATCTGTTGCTGATTTCCCCTATACTGGCTCTCGCCTTTTTGGCAAGGCATTAGACGCCCTGGTAAAGGGCGTCACGGGGGGCAAGAGCACTATGCTGCCCCGGAATCCGAAGAACATGTCTTTTCGAGGCAAGCAGGGTTCTGCGCCTAGATCCTGCCAAGGGTCTGTTTGTGCCTTTCGGACCAAATCTAATGGCAAGCCCTTCAAGGCCCAGGGCACCCGGAAGAAGTCCTGGGCGGGTAAGCGGGAGTCCGGCAATGCCGGCTCGGCGGGTCAATCCGCCTCTGCCTGAAGGGACGCCCTCACCCATTTCAGGGGTGGGGGGACGTTTGCACGGTTTCCTCCAACCTTGGCTGCTCCGGATTTCGGACAGGTGGGTTCAGGACATTGTTCGATCAGTTTTCAAGATCGAATTCCTTTCCCGGCCGGCGGACAGATTCTCTCCCTCCAATCTCCTTCTGCTTCTGGGGCGTCTGTAGGACTTGCGTCACGCGGCGCAGGACCTGCTTGCTCAGGGGGTGTTTGTCCCGGTGCTTCATCGGGACAGGTTTCGGGGGTTTTCTTCTAATCTGTTCTCTGTGTCCGGGATGGAGGGCATGGTACATCCTATTCTGGACCTGTAAGCACTGAACCGCTTCGTGCGTGTTCGGGAGTTTCGAATGGAGTCTCTCCATTTGGTGGTGGCCTCTTTGTATCCAGGGGTATTCCTGGCTTCGATAGATCTGAAGGATGCGTACCTGCTCATCCCCACCTTCGAGGGTCATCAGCGGTACCTTCGGTCTGCTTTCGCAGAGGACCACTGTCACTTTGTGGCGTTACCCTTCGGTTTCGCTTCGGCACCAGGGGTGTTTCCCAAAGTGTTGGTGCCGGTTCTGGGCCTGCTGAGGGCCCAGGGCATTGCGGTCCTGGGTACCTGGACGATCTGATTCTGAGATCACGTGCCAACCAGGACCTTGTGCGCGATCTGTCCGTCACGGTACAGGCGCTCCTGGAGTTCGGCTGGACCATAACCGTTCAAACTTCGGTGTTGTCTCCGTCGCTTCGCCTTCCCTACCTAGGAATGGTTCTGGGCTCTGCTCAGGCAAAAGTGTTCTTGCCAGAGGACACGCTCCGGACTTTGCGGGACGAGCTGAGGTCCCTCAGGGACAACCCGTCCTCGTCACTCAGGACCTGTATGCGGGGCCTGGGGTTGGTGGTATCGGCCTTCGAGGCGATACCCTTTGCTCGGTTCCACACGCGGGATCTCCGGACGGAGATCCTGGACAGGTGGGACAGACTGTCTCAGTCCTTGATTCTGGATGTCTCCTTGAGTCGTCAGACCAGATGGACTCTTCTGTGGTGGCTCCGGTTCCCGTCGGTGGCGGAAGGCAAGTCCTTCTGTCCGTTGGTGTGGACGGTGGTTACCACGGACGCCAGCCTGTCGGGCTGGGGTGCAGTCCTGGGCACACTGTCTGCCCAGGGTACTTGGACGGGGGAGGGGTCCTCCATCCCGATGTGTGTACTGGAGTTGCGAGCGATCAAACTCTGTCTCTTCCAGTGGTCGGACCGTCTCCGGGGTCTGTCTGTCCGTGTACAGACGGACGATACTACCGCGGTGGCTTCGGTCACCAACCAGGGTGGCACCAGGAGTGCTCGAACGGCCCGGGAGGTGACCGACATTCGGTCTTGGGCCGAGACTTATGTCCCGGCGCTCTCTGCTGTTCAGATGCTGTGTGCGAGGTGGGGATCTCCGGACGTGGATCTTTTCATATCCCGGCTACATCTAACGGTGGAAAGGTTTGTGGCAGGAATGCGCGATTTGTTGGCGGACACCTCGAATGCGTTGGTGGCCTCTTGGCATCAGTATCGTCTGATGTGCGCCTTTCCTCCGGTTCAGTTGCTATCCCAGTTCCCCCGCAGATTGGTCTCGGAACCGCGCATGGTGATTCTGGTGGCTCCGGACTGGCCTCCCCAGTCCTAGTACGCCGACGTTGTTCACCTGGCAGTGGCGCCTCCTTGGTGTCTGCCTCTGCGGGAAGATCTCCTGTCTCTAGGTCCGATCTTCCATCCCGCTTTACAGTCGTTGGCTTTAACGGCCTGGCTGTTGAGGCCCATGTCTTGACGGACAAGGGTCTCTCCCCTGAGGTTTTCCCTATCCTGATCAAGGCTAGGAACTCCTCTGCTGGTAAGATCTATTACTGTACCTGGAAAGCTTATTTAGCCTGGTGTGAGTCCAGGGGGTTCTCCTCTCGTTCTTACTCGGTGTCGGGCATCTTGGCTTTCCTCCAGTCTGGAGTGGTTCAGCGTCTGGCGCTGGCCACGATAAAGGGCCAGGTGTTTGCACTGGCTGTCCTTTTCCAACGCCCTGTGGCGTCTCATTCCTTGGTGCGCACCTTCATTCAAGGTGTGTGACATTTGGCTCCTCCCAAGAAGGAGCCTTTACCTCCATGGGACTTGGACTTGGTTCTGTCCGTGTTACAGCGTGCTCCCTTTGAAAACATCAGGGAGATATCGTTGCCTCTGCTGTCGAAAGAGGTTGCCTTTCTGGTGGCGATCACTTCGGCTCGCAGAGTGTCGGAGCTGGCGGCGTTGTCTTGCCGCTCCCCTTACTTGATAATTCACAAGGATAAGGTGGTTTTGCGACCACCCCCATCCTTCCTTCCCAAGGTGATCTCTGAATTCCACCTTACTGAGGACATTGTCCTGCCTTCGCTTTGTGCGAAGCCTATACATCCGAAGGAGATTGCCTTACGTTCCTTGGATGTTGTCAGGGAGATCAGGTTTTCCCTGTCGTCTACAGAATCCTTTCGAAAGACGCATTCCCTATTTGTCCTTCCTGAGGGATCTCGGAAGGGCATGGCTGTGTCCGCAGCAACTATTGCCAAATGGATCAGACAGACCATTGAGCAGGCTTACGCCTTGAAGGAACGGGTTCCGCCCTTCCCTGTTAAGGCGCGCTCTACCAGGTCTTTGAGTGCATCCTGGGCCTATTGGCATCGGGCCTCGGTGGCCCAGGTGTGCAAGGCGGCAACTTGGTCGTCGGTGCACACTTTTTCCAAGTTCTACACAGTAGACGTTCTGGCATCAGCTGATGCTTCTTTTGGCCGCAAAGTTCTCAGTGCGGCAGTGCCGTGATGGACCCTTGAATTTTTTTCTGGGTCCCTGGCTGTTGGCATTTGCTTTCCTGGGCTGTTGCTCCTATTGAGCATTGTTTTTTTCTGTTGCCCAGTTGGTTTTCTTACGGTGCATGTAAGATTCCTTTCTTTGATGTGGGTACTGCGTTGCCTTTTCTACGGTTGCGTCTCCCACCCCTCATGTCTATACTGCTTTGGGACATCCCAACAGTGATGACTTAGAGGAGGCGGCGACTGTCGGAGGACGTAAGAGAAAACTGAATTTTTGTAAAATCTTACCTGTAAAATTCCTTTCTCTGAGTCCTCCGACAGTCGCCGCCCCCGCCCCTCTTTTGGGGTTCTTATTACCTACTGCTATGCTACCAAACTGAGTTGGGAGTGGTGATGCAGGGGGGGTATTGACCAGATGAGACAGCCCCCATGGGTGTGTATATGCTAATGCCTTTTGTCTTTGGACTAAGTCTATATGCCTAGCTATTCCTATGGATAGGAAGACAATACCCAACAGTGATGACTTAGAGGAGGCGGCGACTGTCGGAGGACTCAGAGAAAGGAATTTTATAGGTAAGATTTTACAAAAATTCTGTTTTTTTTCTCACACCCCCATCACACGCTTACTAGGATAGATTATATCTTTTCCAATGACCAAATACTCCCATGCACCGTCTCCCCAAAAATACATGATATAGCAATATCTGACCATGCCCCTATCTCTGTAGTCCTCACCCTGTTCACGACATCGCCAACCATTAATTAATGGTGCTTCCCCTCCTATTTGGCCAGGGATCCTGGGGTCTCCTCACTCGTCAGAGATGTCTGGTTTGATTATCTCAGCCACAACTCCACACCGACCACCTCTCCTACCCTACTCTGGGAGGCTGGCATATTCATTATCTCCTATGCCTCAGCCTATAAAAGAAATATACTATTAGGCTGACCAATGTCCGGGATGTCTCACCGTACTGCCACCACTAGACGGATGCCCCGAGCAGATGTAATAGCCCCTCAGCGTTCCACGTCAAATCTCGCTGCCGCCCGACTTCCGGGTTGCGTCGTGGTGACGTCAGCACGCCTTCCCTACGCGTTTCGTGACACCTCACGTCTTCCAGGAAGTCTAGTGGTGGCAGTACGGTGAGACATCCCGGACATCGGTCAGCCTAATAGTGGATGGATTGTCTATTATGCTCATTTCCCTGTGAGCTCTGGTAAGCTTGATGTGAGCTCTATGCATGCGGCACCGTATGTGCATTGGGCACGTAGAAGTTGTGTGTGACCTCTTCTTTACACCGGACACCCCCTATTCTCCTTTTTGGACTTTGTTTTATGGACTTCTATTATATGCTTGCATGATATTCAGTATATGATCATTGTTGGTTGGTTTATGCAAGTGTACTGTTATTTGGATTTACCTACATGCTGGTTTGCTCTAGCTTATTTATTATCAGTTTAGCGCAGCTCTCTTTATACATACCCATATAGTGATTCCCACTACAGCTGCTGCTTGTCCTTCTGGCTTAGCGCGGTTACTTATTTTTATATAAAAGAAATATAGCAAAGGCATTTTTGGATGCTAGTTCCTCTCTACGGGAGGCACAATCCAAACTTTAACAATCCAATTCCCCCGAAAACAGAGAACGTTGGCGGACTGCTAAGGCTGACTTTGACGGGTGGGCTGAGACGTGGGAACACCTTTACAAATCTCACCAAGATTGGAAATTCCACTCCTTCGGTAATAAGCCAAGCAAATTACTGGCCTCTCTTTGTAGGGGCCCTTATACACCCACACACGTATCTGCCCTGAGAGACACCAATGGTCTGTTGGCAGAAACTCCGAAGGATATTAATCAGGTCTTTGAACAATATTATCGAGCACTATACAGTCACAAACCCATCAATGAGGAAGTAGCCACAAGATGGCTCTCCTCAGTCAACCTTCCGTCAATTTCTCAGGACCAGTTGACCAAACGAAATGCTCCCATATCCCTGGAGGAAGTTCAGCACTTCTATAAAATAGCTGCAGGTTCCATTGCGCCCACACTACAGTCGGTCTTTAACAATGTTCTCTCAGGTCATCCCTACCTCCCGACCGGGTTATTAAGCTCACATAAAATTAATCTAGAAGAAAGGTAAGGCCCTCACTGACCCAGGCTCTTATAGACCTATATCGCTTCTAAATGTGGACTCCAAGCTTTTTTCCAAAATAGTGGCAGGCAGATTGGCATCCATCTTACCATCCCTCATCCATCCGGCCCAGTCAGGCTTCACCAAGGGCAGATCGGCCACCTCCAATATCAGAAAAGTACTAATTGCGCTCGAAATGTCGAAAGCAGACCCAAATAACGACGCTGCAATAATCACTTTGTTTTCCGCAAAGGCTTTTGACAATGTCAATATCCAGTGGTTGGATCGAGTCCTCTTACAACTTGGTTTCTCTGGACCTTTCCTACATTTGATCAGGGCAATGTATGCCTCCCCCCAGGGCGCAGGTTGTGATAGCGTGCCACATCTCCGCTTCCTTTCATTTGTTTAAGGGGACGCGTCAGGGATGTCCCCTTTCACTTAGCAGTACGGGACCCCGAATGGCGGGTATACATCTGTGCGATGGACTCTCTTTGCTACTAGTATTGTGCCATCTCATCTTAATGGAAGGTTTTGACTAACAAGCCTTTCCTGCAATGACAGCTAAAGCAATATTCACTGTGAATAGTGATTACCGGTAAAACTGAAACTGGGAGACATTATGACTATTTAACTAAAGAAATGTCCACAATCAAATCAATCAAACAACAAGCACCTAGCATGAACATTGATCAACATGTATTTATCATGCACTTATTGAACAGATATAACAAAATGCTATTAATGGTATATTTAACACAGTAAAAGGGAGCAGATAAGAACAGTTTGGACTTTGGCTGTTTTAATGTTTGGACAAATGCTCAAACATTTCACCCAATGGGTGAGAGCCAGAGGTCATGTACAATTGAGGTATTACTATCACTATTAGGCCTCAGCACACTGGACCTTATCAAAACGCCAGTAGAGGGGGGGCGTGGCTGCTGGCACGGGAGATGGCTGCTCTGTAAGTTAGCTCCGTGAGCCACCCTGGGACACACGCCGCAACGGAACGGCACATCGCTTTGCTGATAAGAGGAACTGCTGCCCGAACACCCGCTGCCTGCACCAGGATGACCCGCAGGAAGAAGGAGACCGGACAAACAAACAAATTGTCCAGTTTCTTCATTTCACAAGCATATGGACTCCACCAGGCAGGGAGACGGGCTGATCGCGAAGCTGCCTCAACTTAAGCCGCCACCTCACCAGCGCAGGATCGTCGGAAACCCTGACAGTGGACAGTCTTCTGGATTGCCCTCGCCACCCTCACCATCATCGAGGAGCCCAGCCAAGCACAAGCAAAGGAGGGATTCGCCTCCAAGACTCCTGGGTGATACAGGTATGGAAGTGATCTCTCAGCAATCAGCCCCAGTGCAGCTCCTATTGCCTAGCAGTCAGGGCAGCCATCAGAAATTTTGGGGCCCCTTACACAGCTGTAGGCCTGGGCCCCTCCCCTTCCCCCCGGGCCTGACCTCCAACATTCCACAGGGCTTGCCCACTTTCCGTCCCACCAAATCAACCCATAATATACACTGATTTAGGTTATTTTCACGAAAGAAATGTAGTAGTATACAATTTGGCCTAAATGTATGAAAAAATATTTTTTCTTTGCAAAATTTTATAACAGAAACAAAGAAAAAACATTTTTTTTTCAAACTTTTTCCGTTTATTTAGCAAAAAATGAAAAACCCCAGTGGTGATTAAATACCACCAAAAGAAAGCTCTATTTGTGTGGGGAAACAAAAAGGGAAAAGTTTGGGTTTAGCGTTGCATGATTGCGCAATTGTCATTCAAAGTGCAACACTGCTGATGGCCCAATATAGCAAAGAGATATCCCCATCCAGCAAAGAGACAGTCACAGGCAGGCTGGCAGCACAAGCCCACATCCACACATGTAGCCCCTCAGTATCCTTATAATCCCAGTCTGCAGAAATGTCACCTCCGCTCAATTCACAGTCCACAAAAGCTACACCAGAGCCCCCTTTCCTCTTCACCTCCACGGTGTCACCAACCAACTAAGCTCCGAATCAGCCAGTGACTGATCAATGCTACCCTGTCCCTGAGCAGACGCTACCAAGGCCATCCTAATAGCATTATGCGCCCCTGGGCAAAGTAATGCACTGGGGCCCATACAAGCCCTCCCAATTTTTGCACCTACTCTCAAAAATAAAGTATAAATAGTTGACAGATTTAATAGATCTGTTCTTAGATTATTCGTTTATTAGATTTGATAGGTCTGTGCTGCAACTTCCTCGCAACTGCGTGCAATGCTTGTGGTGGGCTGATGCAGTATTTTGGGAGTTAAAACAAGTGGTGAGGAGGTGACATCACTTCTCCACTGCCTGATAAATGCCTCTAAAAAGGAATCCATGTGTGGATTGTTTATCAGAGGAGTGGCATCCTTTTTCAGGCTGTATTCACACATAATGCAGAGCTACTGGAACGATTCAATGCATCGGCAGCTCTGCTTTGTCGGCTGTGGTAAAGTCAGTGCATCACATGGCTCCCCTTTTTTTTAATGAAGTTTATTTTAGGTGTATAAATTGTACACTTCATTCACAACAATTTAAAGGAGTAAGATGCGCTGCATTGTTGTGCGATTCGGCATAGCATGTCTGCATGTTATTACAGCATGCTGAAGCACAGCCATAGGCTGCGTTGCAGTGTGAATGGGACACATAGGAATCAATACATTTCCTGAGTGTCCCTGATGTGACAGATGTTGCAATGCAGCAAAACATGTGTCACTGTATATAGTGTAAATTAGGCTACATTCAACACCAGGGATTAGCGCCAGTGTTAATTGCAGCAGCTCTCAGCAGGTAAGTGTGGCCACTGGATCTGTTCACTATGACAGGTCGCTGGCAGCTGCACCTATTTGTGGCTCTCTGCACAGCTAATGATTACCCGCAGAAAAGTGCATCCAGCAGCAATCGCTATAGTGAACAGAGCTGGTGGCCACATATACCCACTGACCCAGAGCTCTCAATCAGAGACACAGAGCAGAGGAGGGGGGGGGGGGGTGCATCTGCAATTGTCAAGGGGGGGGGGGGGGGAGTTAGAGACACTCACCAATTATCCAGACAGGATCTATCACTGTGTTGGACCTGCTGTAGTGGCTGTGTACTCTAGTTTGGCATCTGTCCTGCATACACACAGCAAGCCCCTTCACAGTGTGTGTGTGTGAGAAAGGGGTGGAATATGGGTGGGGCCATTGGGGCAGGCACAGCAGGGATAGGATGGATCATCAGAGGAGGAGCAGAGTCATTGGACTGGCATGTTGATCACACTGTGCTGTGCACTCCCATTCCTGTCTCACTCGCAGGTTTTGTGCAAATGAGACATTGAGTGAAAAGATCGGTAAAGCAGTGTGAGACATTGCACAGCAACAAACTCCCAAGAAAGGTAGCTGCCCAGACCAGTAATTGACCATGATGAGAACCTAAATACTGCAGGCAGCAGGTGCACACCGCTGCTAATAAAACTACTGGTGTGCAGTGTACCATGCCACCCCAGCACTGCCAGCAGCTTACCTCTATGCTCGATAAGACGGTCCTGCACGCTGATGCTCTTCTCTCCTCTCTGTCTCTCCTCCGGCCTCAGTTTGAGTGTACCGCTCTCGCTACCACTGGACACTGGTCACGTAATGACCCAGCGGCGCCCCACCCACCTGCTGGTAAAGCAGGAAGCTGTAGGTGAGAGGAGCAGTGAGTCTATCCATTGGGCTACGTTCTCCCCTCATTACTGAAAGGAAGAAACAGCTGAGCGGGCGGTCGGGCCCCTCAGGTTGGTCGGGCCCCATACATGTGTATGGGCTGTACCCCCCTGATGGCGGCCCTGCTATAAGTGACCCCTCAGGAGCATCTACCCAGGGGGGGAATCCCATCTCAGAAGCCTCCATGAGGGACATGCTATTCTCCCTGAGAGCCTCCATGCAGGCTGATATGCAACAACACACAAACCGCATTACTGCAGAGATCTCTGCTCTGGGGTGCAGGATTGACGTAGTGGAGCATTCTGTACATACCCACGCTGACACCATTAACTCTGTAATAGACAAGCTGAACTCTCATACAGATGAAATTTCATGGCTAAAGAATAAAGTGGCAGATCTGGAGGATCTCTCCAGGCGAAACAATATCAAGCTAAGGGGCATACCTGAATCGATTTCTCCTGACCATTTACAACAACATGTTTCTTCTCTCTTCAAGCTGTTGGTTCCATCCCTATCTGACGCGGAACTTCTTATTGATAGGATTCACCGACTGGCCAAGCCCGCCTTCCTGGAAGAGAACGTTTCCAGGGATATATTGCTTAGGGTCCATTTTTTCACTGCCAAGGATAAGATTATGCTGGCTTCAAGACAACATGGGGCACTACCAGAACCGTACAGCAACGTTCAGCTCTTACCGGATCTCTCTAAACACACGCTTCAGTCAAGGCGTAACTTATCCACCATCACCAAAGCCGTGCGCAACCATCAAATACACCATAAATGGCGATATCCAGCGACGCTCCTGGTGACGCAAGGGGGCTCTACGACGGCTGTCAGGACATTGGATGAAGGGCTTTCCCTGCTCAGGAGATGGAACATTCTCCCCAGTACCCAAGCTGCAACTAGGGATTCTCCACCCTTGCGTACCCTGGACAGCGAATGGAATGTGGCTTCTCGCAAAAGGTCTTCACGGCCCTCTTCTGCTCACCACAGCCCCAGTCGCAACTGACCAACGTATATGTGTCCCTGGCCTCTGAAAGACGTTCTTTCAACTGGCCCTCCTCAGGTATGTTTGCGAGTCATCTCGCTCTCGGGCTGCCGAGACGGCCCTTTTTTTAGGCCCTTTTCTGGCTCTTTTTTTTGTCTTTCTTTTCCGTTTCTCGTTTACGTTTCTCAACCTTTCTGAACACCAACACAGTCTTTTCCATGGGTGACATCGGTTATACCTCGTTCCCTCACCTGAGACATGACCATTAAGCTACTATCACTAAATACCAACGGCTTGAACCACCCGGCCAAGAGGAGATCCCTTTGGAAGGAGGCCCTAACTCGCAGGACAGACATTCTAGCGGTTCAGGAAACTAATTTTCAAGCGGATTCCTCACCGACGTGTAACCACAAGAGTTACCCTCATACCATCTTCGCGTCTTGTGCTGAAAAAAAGAGAGGTGTGATGCTGGCCTTTCGGGATACACTGACGGTGCATATACATAAGACCGTCCTTGACCCCGAGGGCAGATATATCATTGTGACTTGCGATTTTAATGACCTGCCACTTACTTTAGTGAACATGTACGCTCCGAACTCGCATAAAGTGCGCTTCCTGCGCAGGATCCTCAAACAGGTTTCAAATCTTCTTTATGGCCATCTTTTACTCTGTGGGGACTTTAACGCTGTTGTCGACCCCGGGTTGGATTCTTCCGCGTCCCCCCGGAGCCGACAGCAGTCCTTGGAACGGGTGATACATGAAGAAAAGTTATTTGACGTATGGAGATGCCACCACTCTACGGAGCGGGACTACTCCTTTTTCTCCTCTAGACATTGTTCCTATTCCCGTATAGATATGTTCCTTGTTGATTTATTTTTGTTGGACAAAGCTTCCTCCTCTGCTGTTGGCGACATGACATGGTCTGACCATGCACCAGTGGAACTAACGATAGAGGACGCAGCAAAATGTAATAGCTCCTACATCTGGCGGTGTGATGTTCACATGTTGCAGGATGCGAAGTGCCAAGCCCATGTTTCCCAGCAATTGCAGGAATTCCTCCAATTTAATGAAACCTCTGTCTCCGACCCGTGGGTGCTGTGGGGTGCACAGAAGGCCTTCGTGAGAGGGGTGTGCATCCAGCAGCAGGCGCGGTTTCGGAGACAGAGGAAGGATAACATTTCTTTGTTGACACAAAAAATCCACACTTTGGACGTCACCAATAAGGCTAACCCTAATGACACAAGGTCTCAAGCCATTATTAAACTAAGACAGGACCTACGCCTTCTGCTTCTGGAACTCTCCAACAAACACTTCCATTATCTCAAACAAAAGTATTATTGTCAAGCCAACAAAGCGGGTAAATTCCTAGCATCCCAGGTTAAGCGCAAACAAGCGAAATCTCGAATCCCCTATCTACTCCACCCCGCGACAACATCCAAAATCACCCATCCACAAGCCATTGCGGACGAATTTGCAGAGTATTACAGTGCCCTATATAATCTCAAGGATAATCCATCCGAGATTTAACCATCTGAAGAGGAAATAAATAACTTCCTCCGTAAGGTATCCTTACCCTCCCTCTCTGAATGCCAACTAAGTATCCTAAACTCCCCGATCACGAACGTAGAGGTCCGTTCTAGCATTGCTTCCCTGCCGAAGGGCAAATCGCCTGACCCTGACGGATTCTCCAACGAATTCTACCAATTGTTTGTCCAACATCTCAGCCCCACTATGACAGCTGTTTTTAACAAAGCTATGTCAGTTTCCTCACTCCCAACAGACATTTTGCCCACATAGTCACTCTCCCCAAATCCGGTAAGGATCCCACTACACCCGCCAATTTCCGCCCCATATCCCTGCTAAATTCAGACGCAAAAATCTATGCCCGTATCTTGTCCAAATGCATACAAACCATCTTACCTACGCTTATACACAGGGATCAAATGGGATTCACCCCTGGAAGGCAGACGTCGGACGCCACCCGGAGAATCCTGGGTATAATGCACCAAGCACAGTCCTCTAAAACCCCGTCCGTATTGCTCACCCTGGATGCCGAAAAGGCATTGGGGTTATATGAAGGCTACTCTGCAAAAATTTGTCCCTCTATTCGTCCCCATCGGCCCAAGTATACACCTCGGGCATACTGTCTAAACAATTCCACATTTATAATGGTACTAGGCAGGGGTGTCCTCTGTCCCCCACGATTTTTAACTTAGTAATAGAGCCATTAGCAGAAACCATCAGATCTAACCCCCTTGTTACAGGATTCCACTTACCGACATATCATCACAAGATTAACCTGTTTGCTGATGATATAATCATGATGCTCACTTGCCCCGAGAGATCCCTACCAGCGGCTTAGGACACTCTTCAAACATATAGCAGAGTTTCATTCTACAAACTCAATGCATCTAAATCCACTATTCTCAACATGGGAGTTCCAGCCCGAATCCAATCTAGCATCCAACGGATCATCCCTATCCCCTGGTCCTCTTTGAGTATCCACTATTTAGGTATTGATCTCCCAGCCAACCCTCTTAAACTTCTGTCTGTTAACATCCACAGACTACTAACCAAAATATCGACTGATATTTCCCATATGCGTAATCCCTTCTTCTCCTGGAGTGGTAGAGTAGCAGCCTATAAAATGTTTATACTCCCCCAAATCTTGTATCTCTTCAGGGCACTCCCAATCCACTTCCCGGCAACACATCTCCAAAAATTCTCCAGACAGAATTCGGCGGAGCCGCAGTTCCTGACATTGCTACTTACTATAGGGCTACACTATTGGCCCAGCTAAAACAGTGGTTAATTACCAAAGAATCGCCCATGTGGGTGGATCTGGAGAGAGATGTGGCACCGACAAGGGATCTGCGAACTATGCTCTGGAGCGATAGGTGGATGGAGTGGCGACTTGCCCCTTTGCCGCCTACTATACAGGCGGCGCTGCGGGTATGGCGTCTATCTCCGGTATCACCGAGTACGAGAGATATCACCCCCACCGCCTCTATGCCCCTGACGGTGCTTATGCACCATCTACCTGATCTCCCGGTTCACTCATTTACTAGATGGGGGGTGACCTCTGTCAATTCCTTTTATGACAACGGATTACCTATCACCATAGCAGACATGATTAAAAGGTATGACCTTCCAGGGCACATGTTCTACCATCTCCTAAGGGTAACTCATTTCCTGCAGGCTCACCCGTTACGGCCTATCCTGGTGGATGGTGGTATATGGGATCTAATCACACTTGATGCCCCAAAAAACCCCAAGCTATCGCATTACTATGATGTATTGCTAGAAAAAGTTTCAGTATTAATTACAGTAATAGGAAGCAGAGGGGTAATATAAGGACACTGAATTTCAAAAGAGCCAATTTCCCTAAACTGCGCTCGCTGCTAGAAAATATCAATTGGGATAGAACCCTGGAAACAAAGAACACGGAGGAAAAATGGGAGTGCTTCAAGAGCATACTTAACAAGGGGATTGGCCAGTGCATTCCAAAGGGAAATAAATTTAAAAGAGCAAAAATAAACCCTGGATGGCTAAACTCCAACATAAAAATGTATATTAGCGCTAAAGAAAAGGCCTTCAAAAAATACAAGGCTGAAGGGTCATTGGCAGCATTTAAGCATTACAAAGAGTGTAATAAGAAATGTAAAGATGAAATCAGGGCGGCTAAAATAGAACACGAGAGACATATAGCGGAGGAGAGTAAAAAGAACCCCAAGAAGTTCTTTAAGTATATAAACAGTAAGAAAGCGAGGCCAGAACACATTGGCCCCATAAAAGATGATAAAGGAAATATGGCCACTGAGGACAGAGAAAAGGCGGAAGTGTTAAATAATTTCTTCTCTTCAGTCTTCACAAAAGAATCGGGGGGCTACACGAACCCAGCTTGTAAGGCCGATAATACACCTCAGGTAGTGCCGCCATGGTTAACAGAAGATAGACTTAGAGCTAAACTAGAGAAACTTAACATAAATAAATCCCCGGGACCGGATGGCTTGCACCCGAGGGTTCTTAATGAGCTCAGCCAGGTGATTGCCAGACCATTATT
This sequence comes from Pelophylax lessonae, assembly GCF_965119305.1. Classification (NCBI taxonomy): domain Eukaryota; kingdom Metazoa; phylum Chordata; class Amphibia; order Anura; family Ranidae; genus Pelophylax; species Pelophylax lessonae. The sequence continues at coordinate 131,412,217 of NC_138777.1, forward strand.
CTTGATCTTCAAGGATAGTTTACAGACGGGTATGGTGCCAGCTGATTGGAAAAAAGCCAACGTGGTACCAATATTTAAGAAGGGGCCGAGATATATCCCGGGTAACTATAGGCCGGTCAGCCTAACATCTGTAGTCTGCAAAATTTTGGAGGGGATGTTAAGGGACCACATACAAGACTTTAGTAATAAAAACGGTATTATAAGTAGTAATCAGCATGGATTCATGAAAAATCGTTCTTGCCAAACCAATCTATTAACCTTCTACGATGAAGTGAGCAGCCACCTAGATAAAGGTAAGCCTGTGGATGTGGTGTATCTGGACTTTGCAAAGGCCTTTGACACCGTTCCCCACAAACGATTACTGTACAAAGTAAGGAAGGTAGGTATGGACCATAAGGTGAGTACCTGGATAGAGAACTGGCTCCAGGGGAGAGTACAGAGGGTGGTGATTAATGGGGAGTACTCGGATTGGGTGGGTGTGGAAAGTGGGGTCCCCCAGGGTTCTGTCCTGGGACCAATCCTGTTTAATTTGTTCATAGATGATCTAGAGGAGGGGATATCGAGTACAATCTCAGTATTTGCAGATGATACTAAACTAGGCATGCCAATATCTTCTATGCAGGATGTGGAAACCTTGCAAGCAGACCTGAACAAAATAACGGGGTGGGCAACTACATGGCAGATGAGATTTAATGTAGAAAAATGTAAAGTAATGCACTTGGGGGCCAGAAACCAGAAAGCAAGCTACTCACTAGGGGGGGAACCTCTGGGTGAGTCTAGGATGGAAAAGGACTTGGGGGTACTGGTAGACAACAAGCTTGGCAGTGGCATGCAATGCCAAGCCGCCGCAAGCAAAGCCAACAGATTACTGGGATGTATAAAAAAGGGGATTCACTCCAGAAATAAAGAGATTATTCTCCCACTCTACAAGACTCTGGTCCGGCCACATCTGGAGTATGCTGTCCAGTTCTGGGCACCGGTCCTCAGGAAGGATGTGCTGGAATTGGAGAAAGTCCAGAGAAGGGCAACAAAAATAATTAGGGGAATGGAGGACATCAGCTATGAGGAAAGACTACAAGCACTGAACCTTTTCTCTCTGGAGAAAAGACGATTGAGGGGGGATATGATATCAATGTACAAATACTGTACTGGTGACCCGAGCATAAGGAACAAACTATTCAGAGAAAGGAGATACAATAAGACACGTGGCCACTCACTAAAACTAGAGGAAAGGCGGTTTAACCTTAAAGTGCGTAAGGGGTTCTTCACTGTAAGAGCAGTAAGGATGTGGAATTCTCTTCCACAAGCAGTCGTATCAGCAGGGAGCATCGATAATTTCAAAAAACCATTAGATGGACACCTTAAAGACCACAACATACAGGGGTATACAATGTACGGTTAAAAGCAAACACACACACGCATCATAGGTTGAACTGGATGGACTGATGTCTTTTTTCAACCTTACTAACTATGTAACTATGTAACTATGTAACTATGTAAGGTGGGGACTCTGTTGCACATCCTGTGGGCCTGCCCTACACTGACGAGCTACTGGAATAGGGTATTCACCTATATGTCCACTCATACGGGGTGTGTAATGAAGCCTTCCCCGGAGCTAGCCCTTTTACATATAGGAATAGATCGTTCACCGGTCTTATATAGGCCCTGGGTTACTCACGTGTTACTGGCTGCTAGGACGATCATCCTTCGTAAGTGGAAAACGGCCGAGGCCCCTAACTTAGAAGAGATGGTTCAACTCCTGAAATTGAACTACCACTTCGAAAAGGCACTAGCGATCAACAGACTGCAACTGCAGTCTTTTGATGCTCATTGAAACTTTTGGGCTGCGACAATATCATGATTTGCGGTATTGTTTTTCTTTCTCTGTATCTTGTATACTATTACTGGCTGTTGGTTACAGCAATGCTATTTGTACGTAGTGAATGCTCACACTTGAGATGTTACTGTATAATGATTATCTGTTGAGAATCATCTGTTCTTCTTTCTTTTGTTGTTATGTTCAAAAACTTGAATAAAAACTATTTGCAAAAAAAAAAAAAAACGCCAGTAGAAAGCTGTTGCGTTTTTTTTTTTTTTTTTTTTAGCTTTTTTTCAGCTGTAGCGTTTATAAAGCTTTTTTTTTTTTGTTTAGCAAATCTTTATTCCCACAAAAGCTTATGGTTTAGAAACGTAGATAAACGTCGAATGGACGTGGTTTTTTTTTCAGGCTATTTCTGCATTTTTCAGCTTCTTTAAGCTTTTATCGGAGTTACAGTGTTTTTACAGCTGTAAAAACTCCTCTCAAAACTGCTAGCTCTGGGGGTTGTTTTACAGCCAGAAAACATCCCTGCCAAAAACTAACAGCCTATGTGTGCATGGACACATAGGATAACATACTGAGAAGTTTACTGACTGTAGAAAACCACATCTGACTCCAAAAACAGCAGCTGTAAAAACGTTCAGTGTGCATGAGGCCTTATTATTAGTATATTATTATACTGTACATGACATCTTCTCATTTTTAATGGTTGTTAACATGGGCATCCGCAGAACTTTTTTCTTGGGGGGGCATCATTTTAAGATCACCCATGCTCTGCCCCTTTTTAACAATGTCATGAAGGGGAGGGGATTATTCATTATACTTATTTTGAGTATTTATTTTTAAAGAGCAAACAGCAGCATTTATTTTTAAAGCATTTGTTAACCTAAAAAAAAAAAAAAGAAAAAAAAAAAAAGATCCTGTTCCCTTAAAGCATGTTATACAGCACAGTGCTTTTCTGTGTAATTTGCCCACCCCTGGAAAATAGCTGGCCGATCCTGCCTGGCTATGTCCTCCCCTCTGTAAACTGACCACTTATATACCATGGATGCTGAGCCCTGACTCTGGTCAGTTTACGTGCCTCTGTCATTCGCAACCCTCCTGTCCTCCTCCTCCCTCTCTCTCCCTGCCTGTCTGCTCCTGTGTCATTGTCCCCCCCCCCCCTCCGCTGCTATAGTTTCATTTAGAGTTATATTCTGCCTACAGTCTGTTTAATAATCCTGTGTGCCCCTGTGTCTGTGTTTTATAAAAATAAGCCACTCTGTACAAGTTTTCAGAGCGCCAATCGCCGTTCACGTGACCCGCCCACCTCTCTCCTCCTCTCTTCTCCCCCTCCGCTCCCCTCCTCCTCTCCCCTCCCCTCCTCCTCTCCTCCCGACTGACATCAGTGAGGAATTCTTGGCCCCGTCCGCTGCAGGCAGCTGTCAGACGGAGAGGAGAGAGGCAGCGGGTCACGTGAGCGGTGATCGGTCCTCTGAAAACTGGTAAAGAACAGCTTATTTCTTTTAAAACATATACACAGACACATAGGATTATTAAACAGACCAGACAGGATGGTATAAAGTGGCTTAACAACCACTTGAAAGGGGAAGTTGAGATTCCGGGGGGGGGGGGGGCATTTGCCCATGGTTATTAAAGATGCCAGAGGGTGCAGACACTGGGTGCAGAGGGCGCAGAGGGTGCAGAGGGCCAGAGGGTGCAGAGGGCCAGAGGGTGCAGGCACTGCAGATTCCCTAAAGGATAAGTTCACTTTTTTTTAAAAAATAATAAATGAAAAAAAATCTGCATTTACAGTTTTCTTTAGGAGCCTGGAAAGCATTGCAGCAGCGATCAGAAAATCACTGGCGCCATGCAGCATGCAGGTCTCATGCAGACTGTCAGTGTGAGCCGTCTGCCCGTACATCATACGAGCAGGCAGTTTCACTCTGACAGGAAGAATCCATGTTGAAAAATGAGGTGCGCTAAACAAATATAAACAATAACCAAAGTGACACAAATGCACAATGTGAATAAATGAACATATACAAATGAACATATATGAATCAAGATGATGGTGCTCCAGTGATACTGCAAAAACTCAATTAAGTGCAATAACTGATGTAAGTCCACAAAGTCCAAAAATCTTCACCCAGTGATCCACAAAATAGTGAAGGAACTTAAAAGTGATATTTCCAGTGCTGTGAAATGAAGATCCCACCACCAACAAGCTATCCTCCTTACCAAATAAGATAAGGTTAAGGCGCAGAGTAAACTCTAATCGATAGGTTGGAAAGGAGGAGACTTCACTGCAATTCCACCCTGTGGTATGATGCAAATTAGCCTCTTACCGAATGGCATAAAAATCAAAGCACAGGAGATTCTCTTATGTAGATGTCCTTTCAGTTGATCGGATACCAGTGGCTATCTTCCGCTACCAGTGTACGTCCGTACTCTTATTGACTCCCCAAGGTGGCATATGTGGGACAAGGAATAAGCGGACAATAGTGTAATACCCCCGAGATACGTTTATTAAAAGAGGTTATGCACTTACATGGAGTAGCGGGAATACAAGCGACAGTACTGATGAGTCCGCCTAGCCCGGCTGCAGATCGGGCAGTGCGTGACGTCTGTGGCGGCGCGACACGCCTCCTCTCTGACGCGTTTCCTCTGACAAGGCTTCTGCTGAGATAGAAGAATCCATGAAATACCACAGCACCCAACAGTGCCCTCAACACTGCCATGGTAGTTCAAAAGATAGTAATGAAGGCTGTTGGTACTTGTGGTTCATTTTTTCACAGAACTCTGGCCATGCTCTTGTCAAAAAGTGACCGCTGATACGGGGAACTTCTCCCTGTACTGCTGTCACACAGATGGTTTGGATCGCCGAGCCACTGCAGGAGCGGAAACCTATTACTTGTTCCACCCTAAAATTGGGTGGAACATATAACATGTTCGCAAAGCTGAACTTATCCTTTTAACAGCCATTATTGCCACCGGCCCCATTCACTTTAAAGTTAACACTTTTTTTCTCCGTTTAAAATAACACCCATGTATTGTTCAGACCAGTCTCTTTTATAGTGGAAGTAATATCTGGGGGAAAAAAAATTCCCCCTGCACGTTAGTGCATATTGTGCTAGTATGCATCACATACTAGCGCATTTTGAAAGACTCATCCTAAAAGGAAGCCCGCCAGCATTGTGCTATCACTGCTGATGGCGCTTCCATCTTTACTCGGTATTCCGAGTAAGTCAGGTTTGCAGGCTTTGGCCGTTTGAACGGCCGAGCCACGATGACATCACTACTGTGCATGGGCACAGGAGCCACAATTGCAGCACTGCACTCTGAAGTGCCATGAAACTTTAAATAAACACACAGGGTGAAGTGAACACTGATTTTCGTTCAAGACCTATGTTCTAATTCAGTTTTGTAGGAACTTTAGTTTCTTAACTTCTCTTTACTTCAGATACTGGTGATAATACTGAACGGGAAAGAATTTGCCATCTTGTGAGGTTATGCATGTCTTTTATAATATACATTTTTTCAAATTGTAAGTATTGCTTACAATCAGCAAGGATAGTTCTGCAGTAAACCTATCCATTTGTTGTATTTGCAGATTCTGGATAGCTGAATACCCAGCCGAATTTGATCTGAATCCTGAGCTGGGAGATCAAATTAGAGACCTGAAGAGAGCACTGGAAATCAAGGGAAATCGCAGAGAGAGCAGCCTGATAGACATTGAGAGCATGTGAGTTTTATAGGTTCTGAGCTCTGAAAACTAGCTGCTGGTATATGAAAATACAAGATCTAATTTCTCTAGGTTGTGCTATTTTACCTTTTTGGATATTCCCTGGATCTGTATATACAGGTAGTTTCCGGGTTACAAACAAGATAAGGTCTGTAGGTTTGAAGTTAAATTTGTTTGTAAGTCAGAACAGGTACATTTTTTATTTTTTTGTTATGTGTAGCTCTAGCCAAAAAAAAAAAAAAAAGTTCCTGGGGTGGAGGATGATCCAGAACTGCTGTCTTGATTTGAGAAATGAGATCAGCTTGCAGTAATAGAAAGTTTTTAGGAGGTAAAATAGTGTCCGGTTCAGGGGGTACCTCAGTTTCTTGAAACCTACGAGAAAGGGCATCAGGCTTCCCATTCTTAAATCCAGACCGATAAGTAATATGGAAGCAAAACCTAGAGAGGACAAGTGCCCATCTGGCCTGGCGGGGTCTTAGACGTTTCACTGCCTTTAAATTTTCCAGGTTCTTATGATCCGTGAACACAAGAATAGGATGTGCTGTTCCTTCTAGCAGATAACGCCATTCCTCCAAGGCTGATTTAATGGAAAGTAATTCCTGATTGCCTACATCAGGGATCCTCAAACTACGGCCCTCCAGCTGTTGCAGAACTACACATCCCATGAGGCATTGCAAATCTCTGACATTCACAGACATGACTAGGCATGATGGGAATTGTAGTTCCTGAACAACTGGAGGGCCATAGTTTGAAGACCCTTGGCCTACATCATAGTTCCATTCTGAAGAAAGTAGCTTCCTTGAGAAAAAGGTGACAGGGTGGAGTAGGGAATTTGCTCCCTGTCGTTGAGACAGTATGGCCCCTACAGCATTCTCTGAAGCGTCAACCTCTAGAACATATGGCAATGCAGGATCGGGATGTTTTAAGATGGGTGCAGATTTAAAAAGACCCTTCAGTCTCTCGAAATGCAGCTGGGATTTCCAAAGTACAGGTAAAAGTTGTGCATAGTTTTGTCAGTTGTGTGATGGGGGAAATGATACCAGAAAAGTCCTTGATGAACTTCCTGTATAAATTTGCAAACCACACAACACTGCACAGATTTCTTATCTACGGGTGCAGGCCAGTCAAGTATTGCGGACCCCTTACATGGCAATTCCATCTGCAGAGATAATAAGTCCCGAGAAATGGATGGTGAGTTTCTCAAATTTGCAATTCTCGGGTTTTGCGTAGACTTGCTTTACAGTCTTCTTACATGGACCTGATGGATTTATAGTGAAGCAGAGAAAATAAAGAATATCATTTAAGTAGACAATAATAAACAAATCTAGAAAGTCCCCAAAGATATCATTAACAAAATGCTGAAAGGTAGCTGGTTACAGAGTCCAAAGGGCATCACAAGGTATTCAAAATGTCCAAAATGATACCTAAAGGCTGTCTTCCATTCGTCACCTTCCCTGATTCTGATCAAGTTATATGCTCCCCTGAAATCTAATTTGGAGAATACATGTACTTCCCGTAGTCTCTGGAACAGTTCAGGAATGAGTGGCAAGGGTTACCAAACCCTAATGGTTACCTTGTTAAGGTCTCGATATGCAACACAACGTCAAGTGTATGATCCTTCTTTTCAACAAAGAAAATTCCTACCCTAGCTGGTGACATCGATGGCCGTTTAAACCAGTGGCGGCTGGTGCTCAAAATTTTTTTTTTGGGGGGGGGGGGTGCAAACAGAAAAATGTAACAGGCATTGCTTTGTGGCAAAAAACGCTGTAAAAAATTTCGTAACTTTGAGGTCGCAAAAGTGTGAAAGGGGCCTTCAATAATTAAGGTATAGCGTGCCCCCTTTCAATGCAGAGAGACCAGTGTGCCCCCTTTCAATGCAGAGAGACCAGCATGCCCCCTTTCAATGCAGAGAGACCAGCGTGCCCCCTTTCAATGCACAGTGACCAGCATGCCCCCTTTTAATGCACAGTGACCAGCGTGCCCCCTTTCAATGCAGTGACCAGCGTACATGCCCCCTTCAATGCAGTGACCAGCATACATGCCCCCTTCAATGCAGAGATCAGCGTACATGTCCCCAATGCAGAGACCAGCATACATGCCCCCTTCAATGCAGAGACCAGCATACATGCCCCCTTCAATGCAGAGACCAGCATACATGCCCCCTTCAATGCAGTGACCAGCGTACATTCCCCCAATGCAGTGACCAGCGTACATGCCCACAATGCAGTGACCAGCGTACATGCTCCCAATGCAGTGACCAGTGTGCGTGCCCCCTTCAATGCAGTGACCAGCATACATGCCCCCAATGCAGTAACCAGCATACATGCCCCCAATGTAGTGACCAGCATACATGCCCCCAATGTAGTGACCAGCATACATGCCCCCAATGCAGTGACCAGTATACATGCCCCCAATGCAGTGACCAGCATACATGTCCCCAATGCAGTGACCAGTTTACATGCCCCCAATGCAGTGACCAGTATACATGTCCCCAATGCAGAGATCAGCGTGCGTGCCTCCAATGCAGTGACCAGTATACATGTCCCCAATGCAGAGATCAGCGTGCGTGCCTCCAATGCAGTGACCAGTATACATGTCCCCAATGCAGAGATCAGCGTGCGTGCCTCCAATGCAGTGACCAGTATACATGTCCACAATGCAGAGATCAGCGTGCGTGCCTCCAATGCAGTGACCAGCAATGGATGGAGGATGGTGCTGGATGGATGGTAGAGTGCTGCGGGAGGTGCACGCATGGCTGCACTGTGTGCTGTGATAGGGAGAGCTAAGTTGGGCCTTGGGCCAAGGCCCAACTTAGCTCTTCCTATCACAGCACAGTGCAGCCATGCATGCACCTCCCGCAGCACTCTCCAGCACCATCCTCCGTCCATTGCCACTTGCCAGCCCAGTGAGCCCACACTAGCCCAGTACAGCCAAGGGCAGGCCTAACTTGGCTCTCCTTATGCACAGTGCATGCACATCCGAGTCCTGCCGCTCCCATACAGTCCCGGTGCCTTGAAGCCTTCTCTTAACGTTGGTCGGAGACAAACGTTCCGGTCCTCCGGACGGTCACGGTCAGTGTCACTCCAGGACAGTCACAAGACAGGACTCAGCTGAGCTCAGCTTCTTGCGGCCGGTGGGTGTAAGCGCCGAGCAGCGGCAGATATGAATCCCAATGCAGACTCCTCCGTGATGCGGCTCTCCTCTCTCTGCGGCTGCGCTGGTGGGCGGGCGGGAAGGATGTGACACCGGGGTGGTGCACTGCCCCCACGCGTCACGTGACCACAGGACCGTCCCGGGATGTCCTCCTGTGATTGGTCCAGGCTGGAGTCTGGACCAATCACAGCCAGGAGTCCAGTAAAGTGGGGAGTGTGGGGGCGCATTGCTCTGCGCCCCGATGACCCCCAGAAGGCCGCAAATTGACGCCTCTGTTGGGCTCACGTGGGGTAACCCCCCCCCCATACCCACCACTAGGTCCGGCGCCCCTAGTGGGCTGAAAATGCACAATTTTTTTTTTCAATCTTTCTTTCTTCTTCTTTTTTTTTGGGGGAGGGGGCGGCGCCCCTGCGCCCCCTATCGGCCGGCCGCCACTGGTATAAACCCTTTGTCAAGATTCTCATCAATGTATTTACGCAGCTCCTAAAAACTCCATTTCAGAGAGGGGATAAATTCATCCAAAGGGGATTTCTGCTACTGGTAATAGCTTAATAGAACAATCCGTAAGATCTGTGAGAGGGAAGAGCGCCAGCGTTTTTCTTATTGAAGATGTCTAGGCACTCATGATAGACTGTGGGTACCAGCTTAGCGGTTTTATAGTCTATATTAATACTGAGGAGTGGTTCTCCCAAACAAGATGCAGGGGGAAGACAGAACTTCTTGCCGTAATTTTGGATTTGAAAGTCACTTGGATTGGAAAGTCACTTCCCCAGTGGATGAGTCGATGTGAGGATTATGGGCTTTCGACCATGGTTGCCCCAGGATAACCGTGAAAAAGTAAAGCACAAGATCGGTACAGTCTCTAGAGTGACAGACCCAGATATGGTGCCTGAAGCATCCGCCAGATGGGCCGATAATCTATTCTTTTTGGCACACAGAGGCAGTTCATGCTGGGCTGCAAATGAGGAGTACACAAAACAGCTACAAGCCCCAGAATCCACAATAGCTGGAACAGAACAAACTTTCTAGTTAACCGAAAAGAAACTGGCAGAATAGTATGAGCTTGACCAGAGTTCACAGGATCGCTATGGTCATAACAGGCGGGCAGCAAGGTACCGAATCAGGAGCAGAATAAAAGAGGGGTAATCAGTGCTTAATTTCTAGGAATGTGGACCACAGATGAATAAAATATGAATATAAATAATGTTGTGTGAAATATGACCACTGTAAACGTAAATAAAAGGAATAAAAAGAATATGTATATCTCAATCCTTCATAAGAAGTCAATAATGATGCACAAATGTGCAAAATGACCCAATAAGTGCTGAAGTGCTGCTGAATCAAATAAATAATAACCATAAACAATGTAGATAAAATAGATATGCAAAACAAAATGAATAAGGAGACAATCCTAGTATAGTAATGTAGAAATATGCAAATATATACAAAAAGTGCTGGAGTGCTGATGGATAAATCAATAAAGTGATCAGTGCCAAATACTGATGATGAAGGTGCTTAATAGTTCTATAAATAGAAAGATAAAATAATGATAATAACTGTGGACGACAAATAAGCTGCACTATGCTGGTGGTGAATGACACAAATATCCTGTGCAGGTGAAGACTATAAGTTGAAAGTGCAACTAGTGCTCCAAGGTGCAAGACCGGAAGTATCGGAGTACACCGCATTGGCGGTTCAGCTGTGTGCAGCTCGCATTGCTTCTATCTTAACTGTAAGTTTGTTATGATTTTTACCTATTAAACTTATCTTACTGCACTATGAGAATCCACTCTTATCTAGATAAAAAGTAATAACCGCGCTAATGGTACAGGAGAACAGCAGCAACTTCAAGTGTGACCACACCCCAAGCAATATTTCTATAAAAAGTCGCGCTAACTTGAATAATGGAAAATAAAGTCCATAAAGTCCATATAAATCAGGAACACAGTATCCAAACAGGCTCCCTATGGGTATACGCTTACCAGAGCTGGTAAATCAAAAGGCAGGTTCTCAGAAGCTAATCTCGTCTCTTTGATAGTAGACTGGAACCAATCTCTCGCGTAGACTCAAAAAATTGGAGGAAAGATAAAAACGCAATAGCATAAAACCCAACAAAAACGGATGAAAAAAATAATACACCAAAATGAGTGACTAACAACTGGATGAATAGTGTGAACTCCACCAGTGTATGGAAAAAAGAAAAAGAGGAATGCTCTGATAGGGACACCTAAGGTACCCCTTACCAAAAATAGCTGAAAAACATGCAATCATATAAGTGCAATCCTGTGACAGCCGGAGTCGCCTCTTACCACAGTGTAAAGATATGTTTGCCAATGTGAATAGAAAATCCTATGGGTGTCTTCTATGTAGATAACCACCACCAATAACACTCGCCTCTTACCAAATAGAAATCAGATTGAGCCAAATAGAGCAAGAGAGTCAAGTATGACAGGACGCCAGCCTTCACCAGTAGAATTTGCCTCTTACCCTAAGGGGATGGTAAATGAGCCTATAGGGATGATGAGCTTCACGGAACCTGCAGTGGACTCCAGGGCAAGTGACTCCAATACGAGTAACTCCAATGAAACCAGGGTATTACCACCAAAAAGAAAAGACCTCCATAGTGTAAAAGCATACGATTTATTGAAGAAAAAAAAGAATAAAACTTACAGAAACGAGGAAATGGGGAGCATGTATATCAAGGCCGCCGGCCGGACGGTCTCCGCTCGTCCGCACTTCCTGGTCGCGATCGGATGACGTCAGTACGCCGTGTCCTTACGACGTTTCGTCACAGATGACGTTTTCAAAGGTGCGGACGGCGTACTGACGCCATCTATTTAACCAGAAGGGATGGGGCAGGGCCACCGGAGATCAATGAGGACCGCTCCGCCATCTTAAATGTGGGAACGGAGCATCTAATTTATGGTAACAGAATGATATCCGGGCACGGCCCGACATCCCTGATTGTACATAGCAAGCAAGGCAATTTGAACAGTCCCGCTCGCTACAGGTTACATAAATAATTATCTAAAAAAAACATATCAGACATTGAGTACATTATTAAATTAAGAACACTAATTAATGGCAATTAAGAGAGATGCATGGTCTCCCTGCAAAGAACCAAGCAAAGTCTCGATTACACATTACATCTTTAATAAAAGCTAGTTATGCCAAAACAGAAAGAAAAAAGAGAATAAAATCAGAAAATTAATGTATTGTCGATCCTAAAACGGTGTCATCTAAACCCAAAAGAATCGGGTCAAGCTCGACATTAACGATAGCAATATAATTGTAATGCCATCTAGTGGCAACAAAAGGAATTGCAATTTCTTTGCAGAGAGCCATGCTTAACATAGTGTAGTCAGTGAAGGCCACATTGTACTAAAGGGTAAAAATTATATAAAAATTAGTATCCAAAAACAATTAAATCCAATCCAAGGATAAACTAAGTAGATAAGTGCTAGTACACATCTTAACAGTAAACCCCTTTAAAGGTAACAATAAGACTGGGTGTAATTCTTATTTGTAAAATATATGAAAAATTGTTTTTTGAAAACTTTTTTATACCAGGAGAACCAGGAAGGTAAAAAATAATAATAAAAATCATGAATTATCAATAAAAGCATTAACCTCAACGTCAACGTTGAGACCAAACGGCACATATGTTTTAGCACGGTGTATCCAAGTCATCTCTAACTTTGATATGCCCCTCACCAAGGGTTCCCCCCTCCAATGAGGTTCAAATTTGTCTATCCCCAAGAAAAGTGTATTCTTGGGGTTTTTCCCATGAACCAGGGCATAGTGTTTGGACACTGAATGCTTCGGGAACCCTTTGAGTATATTGGACACATGTTCATTTAATCTAACCTGCAGGGGTCTTTTAGTTCGCCCTATATATTGAAGCCCACATGGGCACTGGAGGAGGTAAACTATACCAGTGGTCATGCAGGAAATAAACGGCTTGATAGCATGGACCCTATTAGTGCTAGTAGCTGTAAATTGTTTGACTGATCTACATTTGTTGGAACTAAATGAACATACTCGACATCTATTACACTTGTAAAAGCCTGTCAGTTGGCTTAGGAAAGTAGGCTTAGGTGCAGGTGGTTCTAAGATATTGGGTGCTATCTTATCTCTTAAGGTAGGAGCCCCCTTGAAAACTATACGCGGTTTAGCTGGAAGGGAGGATCCCAAAACGGAATCATTACCCAGAATATGCCAGTGCCATTTTATGATGTTTTTGACACTCATATGCTGACTTGAAAACGGAGTAACAAATGGCAGGTTATAGGAAGAATCATTTTGATCAGCTCTACTGACATTCCTTAATAATTGGTTTCTATCCATTTGACTAACTTCTGATAAAGTATCCTGAAGAAATTTTGCATCGTAACCTTTATCTAGAAATCGTTCAGTAAGGGTATGGGCCTGAGTCTGAAAAACTTGGAAATTGGAACAATTACGCCTAATGCGAAGATATTGACCCTTCGGAATCGCTTTCAACCAAGGTGCATAATGACAACTATCGACAGGAATATATGAATTCCTGTCGGTTGTCTTGAAATAGGTCGAAGTGGTAAACAGTCCATCCTTAATGCCTATAGTAAGATCTAGAAAATTAATGCTAGTCTGACTGCATTCATAATTTAACTGTATACCACGGTTATTCAAATTAAGTTGGTTCAAAAAAGATATTAGGACGTTATATTGGCCATCCCATAGGAGGAGCACGTCATCTATATACCTAGCCCAAAGCAATATCTGCGGCCTGCGATGGGCATAGATGACGTCCTCCTCCCATTGGGCCATAAATAAATTGGCCAGAGAAGGGGCGTATTTTGCCCCCATGGCCACACCAGTGACCTGGCGGTAAAATTGTCCACCGTACCAAAAATAGTTGTGGTGTGTAGCGAACTCCAACAATTCCATGATGAAAGATATTTGAATAGCCGGCAGTTCTGAATCTCTATTAAGGTACATATTTACCGCATTTAATCCTACATTGTGAGGAATAATTGTATAGAGGGATGACACGTCGGCTGTGACCAGCCAAAGGTGTTCAGTGGGGGTCAAAGATGACAAAAGGCCAATGACGTGTCTCGTGTCCTTAATGTACGCTGGTGTAGTCTGCACTATAGGTTGCAAATAAGCATCAATGTACTTCCCCACCCGGGACGTCACAGAGTCAATGCCGCTGACTATGGGACGACCCGGGGGGGAAGTCAGACTCTTATGCAATTTAGGGAGATAGTAGATAACCGGAGTGCGGGGGCACTTAGGAACCAGATATGCTCTTTCCTTTTTATTAATTATATTATGATCAAATCCCCTATCGACTATCTCCACTAAAGCTTTTTTATATGCAGATTTCGGGTCCTTAGAGAGAGGTACATATGTTTGGCTATCACCCAAAATACGTCCCATTTCTTTGTTGTAATCATAACGGTCAAGGACCACAATGCCACCCCCCTTGTCTGCTGGCCTAATAACCAGATCCTTGTTATCACACAGGGAATCTAGGCCTTTTTGTAGTTCAGCAGACAAGGAGGTTTTATGCGGCTTGATCTTATCCAAATCTCTGAGCAACACGTCCCTGAATACCCTAAGTGATGGAGCTAGGGATCCTGGCGGGTTGAATAGGGAAGCATTAGACAGGCCAGAGTGGTGAATCTCTGAGCTGACCATGCGATTCTCTTTGATGGGATTGCTCAATATATATCTCTTGACATTGAGTTTTCTTACGAATTTATGGATATCCATGTAGGTTTGGAACTTATCCAACCCTTTAGGAGGGGCATATTTGAGACCTTTATCTAAAATAAGTTTTTCGGATTCTGACAACGTTACTTTGCTTAGGTTGAAGACCCCTGCCCCTGCTATGTTTTTACTTTTTTTAGATTTGACGCGCCTGCCTCCTCTAACTCCTCTTGGGGTTCGGCAGGGCGCTTGGTTCCCTGTGTGGCCCTGGGAAAACCCCAACCTGGATAGCTTTGATTGTTAGGGTTTTGAGATGTAATATTTTCTGATGTTATCTCCCTGGACCGTTGGGAAGCATTCGAGTTTGAGGAAGCCTGAATATTGTTGGGGCTTTCATTATCCTTTAGAGGATAAAATCTATTCTCAATTGGGACATTGTAATGGTAATTGTCCTGTCTATTATCAGGTCTTCCCTGCCAGCGTTGGTCCCTATCCGGGCCTCTAATAGGTCCTGTAGGTGGATCATACCAATGTGTACTTGGTCTAGGGGGACTATGATCATACCTCCCATAGGCTGGACGTTGGTGGCCATAATCGGAACCCTGATCTCTCTGATAGTGATAAGGGGGTTCAGGGTAATTGTAAGGACCCCTTCTCCATTGTGGAGTGTTTGGGTAGCCCGGAGTATGCAAAAAATCCTCCTTACGATAATTCGGAACAGTTTGATGTTCTCTATTTCCCTGTTGCCAATTAGTATTATAACCTTGATTGTTATAGGAATTATTTGGCTTATGTTGGTTGGCCGGTTGTTTACCTTTTTTGGGGTTTTGTCCCCTAAATGGGGATTTAAATGAAGGACGACGATTATTCTGATGTGGTCCCTTCTTTTGTGTTTTCTTGGTGTTGGTTATTGGTTGAGGAATTGGTGTTGCTCCATTGATTAGAGCTGGGGTTACTTCCATAACCTCATCATCAGGATTTAATTCTGCCATTAAACGCTTCTGCCACTCAAAAACGCTACTGGACAGATAATCCTGAAGATCACGATTGAACTTTTTGCGCTTCTTAATCCTCTGATCCTTCTCTTCTTTTTCGAGGTTCTTTAAAAGATCAGAAGAGGAGGATTTATACTCTGCACTCTCCATATAGGGTGCCAGTTTCTCTTTGACCAGTTTTACCTCGTCATCGAGTCTGGAGAGTTTAGCAGTTTTTCTCCCTGATAAAAAGCGCAAAAAATTCACCCCCGCCTCATTAAAGTACTTGTACCAATCTTCCAATTCCACCTCACCTTGTTGGGGACTGACCTCCCACCTCAGGCTCCTGGGAACCATAGTCTTTTTGATATAGGTGTCAAGAAAGGCTATGTCCCATTGTGTATGAATTTCAGATACAAGTAGGTTCTTCAATCTCATAAAGAGCCCACTCATATCAGTCTCTTCAGTTGAAAGGGCTTCAAAAACCCCATCTGTGTTTAAGGACCTAGAGGCCCGATACTCAAAGATGTCCATATCAAATTGGATCAACCAAAAGCTGCAGTTAAAGGTCAAAAAAGCAAAAGTAGATAAAAAGTAATAACCGCGCTAATGGTACAGGAGAACAGCAGCAACTTCAAGTGTGACCACACCCCAAGCAATATTTCTATAAAAAGTCGCGCTAACTTGAATAATGGAAAATAAAGTCCATAAAGTCCATATAAATCAGGAACACAGTATCCAAACAGGCTCCCTATGGGTATACGCTTACCAGAGCTGGTAAATCAAAAGGCAGGTTCTCAGAAGCTAATCTCGTCTCTTTGATAGTAGACTGGAACCAATCTCTCGCGTAGACTCAAAAAATTGGAGGAAAGATAAAAACGCAATAGCATAAAACCCAACAAAAACGGATGAAAAAAATAATACACCAAAATGAGTGACTAACAACTGGATGAATTGTGTGAACTCCACCAGTGTATGGAAAAAAGAAAAAGAGGAATGCTCTGATAGGGACACCTAAGGTACCCCTTACCAAAAATAGCTGAAAAACATGCAATCATATAAGTGCAATCCTGTGACAGCCGGAGTCGCCTCTTACCACAGTGTAAAGATATGTTTGCCAATGTGAATAGAAAATCCTATGGGTGTCTTCTATGTAGATAACCACCAGAGCGCTGATCCATGGCCATCAAATAGAAGGAAAAGGAATATTTATTTGGCATTATATATTTGAAGATCTCTTCACATCCATAAGCCCCTGTATTATTGGAGAATACCTGGAGGTCCCCTATGGTGATTTACCACACCAAAATGCTCATTTGAGTGTTAATGGAGGTGAGCGGCCATTGCGCTTGATTTGGGATTTAAAGCTCACGAATAATCGCACTTGGCTGTCACCGGAAGTGTTTTTTTTTTAGCAAAGTCACTGGATCACCAATGAACTTTTAGTATAACCACTTGCTATGAAGTAGCACTTTATTTTGTGCACATTATTTTTTCGTTATTTTGAACTTTTCTGTTTTTCTGTATTTATTCATTTTAGGCATTGTACAGCATTTCCTTGCTGGTGATTATTATTTTGCACCTTGGAGCACTAGTTGCACTTTCAACTTATAGTCTACACCTGCACAGGATATTTGTGTCATTCACCACTAGCATAGTGCAGCTTATTTGTTGTTCACAGTTATTATCATTATTTTATCTTTCTTTTTATAGCACTATTAAGCACCTTCATCATCAGTATTTGGCACTGATCACTTTATTGATTTATCCATCAGCACTCCAGCACTTTTTGTATATATTTGCATATTTCTACATTACTATACTAGGATTGTCTCCTTATTCATTTTGTTTTGCATATCCATTTTATCTACATTGTTTATGGTAATTATTTATTTGATTCAGCACTTATTGGGTAATTTTGCACATTTGTGCATCATTATTGATTTCTTATGAAGGATTGAGATATACTGTACTGTATATATAGTCTTTTTATTCCTTTTATTTACGTTTACAGTGGTCATATTTTACACAACATTATTTATATTCATATTTTTTTATCTGTGGTCCACCATTCCTAGAAATTAAGTGCTGATTACCCCTCTTTTATTCCTTTTGAGTATGTTGTGACACTACTGAATCAGCTGCTGATTTCGGTGTTCCACCAATACTCCATTATCTGACCTTACATTCTTCTTTACCTCAGTGGTAGCGCATTGGTTCCCCTTCTCTTTTTTCTAGAATCAGGAGCAGAGCCAATGTCGGGAACAAGCAGGATCTGAGATCAGGTCAGGAGTAAGCAGAGTCAGCAACCAAGGAAACACACTGGACATACACAGGACATAGGGAACAGCTGAAGACCAGTTCTCACTCAGGCATAGACAGAGACACCCTTAAATAATCCGTCTGGTGCCAACATCATGCCTGTTCGCATACGCATTCCTGATAGCCCTTTTGCGAAGTGTTTCTCCCTTACTGCTATTTTACTGTGAGGCCATGGTACTCTTTTAAAAGCAGTAATTTGTAGAAAACTCCTTATGCACATGAGTTAGGTATCTCATAAATAGAGGGGCTTGAGATTTATTCATATGGTTTAACAATGGAGTACTTAACATTGATCTTTAGGCTAGTGATGGGCCAAACAATGTTCTAACCTGAACAGCGAACTCTATTAAAGTTTATGGGCACAATCTTTAGGCTAGTGATGGGCCAAACAATGTTCTAACCCGAACAGCGAACTCTATTAAAGTCTATGGGAAAAATCAAAAGTGCCCCTTTTGAAGGCTTATATGCAAGTAATTGGCCATAAAAGGGGTATGAGGGTCCGGGTACTGCCCTGGGGGATATTTATCAATAAAAAAAAATTAATAAAATTAAAAACGATAGTTTTTTCAGCAGCAGTGATTTAATTATCAAAAGAGAAAACAGGCGCCTCTGAGTTAAGACTGCAATTTAATATGGCAAACAAATAGTAAAAACGTAGTCATTACGCCGCAAGTTCCTGTGGATGAGCATCACGGCCACCCTGCGGTCCAAGCCTCCATCTCACTGCGGTTTCACCCTGCAATCCAAGCCTCCATCTCTTTGCCGTGACACCCCCCACTTCCTGCCGGACAGGAAGAGGAAGAGAGGAGATAAACACAGACCTACAATGGTGACTCTAAGCCCCCAGCCTCCACACGGACACCGGAAGGACCCATCTTGTCTGCCTATACTTACCTTAAGTTTTTACTATTTGTTTGCCATATTAAATTGCAGTCTTAACTCAGAGGCGCCTGTTTTCTCTTTTGTTTGTTGCATGTTTGGAGATCGCTTCCGCTCCCTAACAGGCTGCGCCCGCCTCAAATTTTCCCGCCAGTGCCGCCTCACTGCCCCGGCCCCAGCCTATAAATATCCAGGAGCCGAATGGGTGGATGCTGGATGGGACAGACCGTGAGAAGAGGAGACACTAGGGCAGATGAGAGGACTGGAGACTTAGCCAGAGAGGGCCCCCGGTGAACAGTCACTTTTTTTAACCCAAACCATTATAGAGTTACTCTAACAGCTACCTTCCTCACCGCCAGTCACCAGTCCTGGAGAGTCAGACAGACAGTCACTCAGACAGAGACAGACAGTGCAGTGCTTTTGTTGGTCCTAAAAATACAATTGTTGTTTTGGTTTAATCAGCAATTATTTAGAAGAGATAGGCGTTACACCTAACTCTTCTATTGATGACTAAACCAAGACAACAATTGGATTTTTATGCCCAACAAAATCACATACAAGTTTTTTTTTCATGGTGCACACCAGCCACAGACAACAATTCAAAGTCAGACTCAGTCATATATAACAGGGAGGCAAAACTTCAATCCTAAAGTAAGTATTGTTTAAATGTAAGTACTACTACTCTGTCTCTGCTACTAGTAGTACTACCTACATTTAAATAATATTTACTTTAGGATCGCCGTTTTGTCTGTTATATAGACTGAATCGCTCACTTTGCATTTATGCACCGTGAAAAAAATTGTATGTGCTTTTTTGGTCCTAAAAATCAAATTGTCTTGGTTTAGTTGGCAATAGAAGAGAAAGGTGTTGTTGGCAACAGTAACTTGGTTGGCAGGCAGCACTTACATTTCCCAGCAACAGTACCTACCTACCATCAATTTAGAATACTAAGAGAGAAAAAAATTATTAATATGCTTTTAAGGGAAATTATTTTCAGCAAGAATATGTTTTGAGTTATTACTGTATTACTGTAGGTCTCTCTGTGGGGTAGGGGCCAAGAGGGGATGTTACTGGGGCTCCCTATTGACAACCAGTTTAAGAGGGAATGTTACAGAGGCTCCCAGTAACATCCCCTCTTACTTTGGCTGCCAGTGGGGGGAGCCCCAGGAACATCCCCTCTTACACTGGTTGTCAGTGGGGAGCCCCAGTAACATCCCCTCTTACACTGGTTGTAAATAGGGAGCCCCAGTAACACAGTAGCAGAGATAATATCAGCGCAAAAGGATATTATAAAAATTCACATAAAGCAGCTGCACTCTCAGGTCAACAAACAACACCCGTATAGAATCTGTAGAAATTATTAGAGCAGCGCTGGCAGATTAAAACTAAACAAATAAATAAAATAAAACAAAACAGAATCTTTAATGTTAAAGAGGAAATGCAAGTCCATGTAAAGCCCGTGAGTGAAACAGGTGTCATGCACTCTCTGAGAAAAGACAGACAGGTGCGCTTGTGCACTAACGACCACCACCATACGAAATGGCCTCTCACCTCAAGAGCACTGATCATAAGCATGTATCAAACGGGCAATCATTGGACGATCATCCACAAATGAAAGGAAAGACAGCTCTACTCCACAGCACCTTAAGCAATGTATATCCCTGGGTCTGGACCGCAGCTCCACTCAGGACCATGTAATGGGGAACATGAAAGCAGACAAGCCCATAGTGTAATACTGATATATACTTTATTGCTGGGTACACATAAAGACAGCCTCTTACTTTGAAGATGAATTAAAACAGCAACAATAGTCACTGCGGTGCTGGCGGGTCCTGCAGACAACCTCGCCAGACTTCCAGATTGCAGCGGGTGACGTCAACGGCTCCGCCTTCCCCCCGAACGCGTGTCGTCCTCCAAGGGGTGGAGACTTCTTCAGCGGTATTGAAGGCGGCAAAGTATCTCAATTTACGTATATCTGGCTGCAATTAATATGGATATCTTCAACTATTTAGAAAACAGAGAGGTAAATCTGGGGGATATATTCTCTAGTAGTCAAGTGTCTAATATAGAAGGAGATGTTTCTTCTGCTTTTAAAAAATTAGGATAAGCACTAGAGAAAAAAATCAAATTATGGTGGGATATTACCACTTTCGAATATTATTTGCGTGAGAAACTCATTCCCAGGCCCCTGAGGTGGGATCTGCCACCCAATGATGGACTCCTGGACAATGAGTCTATAGAAGAATGGAAGGGATTTTTTAATAAAAAAGGTTTTGAACTTATTGATTTCCTCCTTATTAGAAAAAAACGCAAACTGAAAATTATTGAGTCCCAGATTAAAGAGTTGCAAACATCCCTTGAGCCGCATAAGGACACTGAAGAGTTCACCAGACTCTCAGGGATCCTTAAAAATAGGATGGTTAAATGGGATACAGAAACCCAAAATAAGAAAAAGAAAAAATTCATCAGAGATTTTGGGGACTTTCAGGTAGATAGTATCTACAAGTGGCAAAAAAGTACCAATAATGCTGATGAGGATGGTGGAGAAGGCCTTCAAAACCCCCCCATTACTCCAGCTCCTACAATTAGGGATATTCCTAATGAGGTCTGGAGAGCCTCTCCCGCCCCCTATTATAATAACGAACCCCAACAAGGACATCCTAACCGGGGAAGGAAAAGGGGGGGGGGTAGAGGTGGAAGAGGGAAACACAATACCCCTGGAAGAGGGAATTACCATTTTCCACCTAACAATCACCAAGAAGGATATTATACATACTCCCAAGGTGAGCGACCACAGACCCCGAGACATAACCCACAAGGGTACAATCGGGGGAGAGGGGGTACAAACCTCCCCCAAAGAGGTGGTCAGCCTATAAGAGGGCATGGTAATGGAGGGCATAATAATAGAAGGAATGACTACACCTATGCACAAGTTGCAACCCAGAATAGGTTTGATCCCCTTAGGAACAACCAATATGAGAACTCTTTTTTAGGGAATATGGGGGGACAAGAGAGGGGCCCCCCTCTTCCCTTCCAGAACCAGTCGGACAACTGGTGGAGGGGCCCATCAGAGGGCACCCCAGGAGCCAAAGGAGGGAAAAGAAGCAGAGAGGAAACAGAGGAGGTAGGAGAGTCCAGAGGAAAAAAATCCCGTTAGGAGCCGGCATTTTTAATCTTAGTGGGGTCCAACTAACAGACGATGAACTGAGAACTCTGGACAAAGGCCTAAAGTTTGCACCGGCACGAAACTTAAACAAGTTTCAGACCTATGTTGGCATCCAAAAATTTGTCCGTTCTCTGAATGTAAAGAAGTACTGCATGTCCAACCCCATCATTAAGAATTCCTCTGCTCTCGCCGCTGACTCCTCTGCTCCTATTAGTTCCTCCAGTAATTATACACTACACACTAACCTAAGGAACAAGTCTATTTTTAATCCCCAAAATAGGGATAATAAATATATGGACGTGTTTAAGAACATGGTATTTAAGGACTTGGAGGGATTAAAAGTAAGAAAAGTGAATGACCCCCAAACTATCAAAGCGGGAATTAAATCATTAGAAGAGAATAAAGAGATAGTCATCAGACCCGCCGACAAAGGGGGAGGATTGGTCGTCCTCAGTAAAGAATATTACAAAAAGGAGATGACACGCCTCCTCTCTGATCGTGAAACATATTGTATATTACGGGGTGACCCTCTATCTGAATACAAAGGTGAACTCAATGTTCTAGTCGAATCAGGAAAAAAGAAAGGAGTGCTTAACAAAAAGGAGTCCCTTTATTTGGATCCCTTGTTTTGTCGTACTCCAGTCATCTATTTTCTACCTAAGATGCATAAGGACAAAGAACAGCCACCGGGTAGGCCAATTGTAAATGGAATCGAATCGGTGACGTCTAGACTAGGTCAGTTTATAGATGTACACCTACAACCATTGGTCATTAACACCAAGGCCTACTTAAAGGACACCAAGCACATAATACAGATTCTGGAAAACTTACCGTGTTTAAACTCTTCGATATTGGTTACAGCGGACGTAGGATCCCTGTATACCATAATCGGTCATAATGCTGCTGAAGCAGCAGTCAAATGGGCTTTCTCTAACTCCCATCTTCCAAGAAAACTAAGGAGTTTTCTTCTGAGTAGTTTGTGGTTTTGTCTGACCAGAAATTATTTCTGGTACGACAGATCACATTACCTACAGACTAGAGGAGTGGCGATAGGAGCACGTTTCGCTCCCAGTGTGGCCAACTTGTTTATGGCCCACTGGGAGGAAGAAATAGTGTTTAGTGATCGCCCTCCAGAGTTGTTATGTTATCGAAGGTACATCGATGACCTTTTCCTGATTTGGGATGGGGATCAAGATAGCCTAATCATGTTTATGGATAAGCTCAACCTAAACAACAAGAACATTGTCCTTACATGGACAACAAGTCAGGAAAAGGTTGTCTTCTTGGACTTAGTCATTTCAAAAACCGATAACAAATTCACCACCTCCAATTACTCAAAACCGTCAGATCGTAATGCATACATCCCGTTGGACAGTTGCCACCATCACACATGGTTGTGTAACATCCCTAAAGGGCAATACATGCGCCTAAGGCGAAATTGTGCATCAGACACGGATTTTGAGTCCCAATCAAAATTGTATACAGAGAGGTTCATTCAAAAAGGGTACTGTAAAGAAAAATTGGAGAAGGATAGATTAACAGTACAGAATATTGCAAGAGATTCCCTCCTGTCCAATATCCCTAAGGTAGCCAATTCTAAAACTGATGAAATTAGGATTATATTGGACTACAATATTCAATATAAAAAAATCGAAAAAATAATAAAGAAGCATTGGCCGATTTTACAACAGGATAAGGTAATTGGGGCTAAATTACCCCCTAATCCTTCCTTTGTATATAAAAAGGCTCCAACTTTGAGGAACATTTTGGCTCCAGGGGTAATAGACCCGCCCACACAAAACAAAAGTAAATTATTTTCATTCCTGTCAGGATTTTATGCCTGCGGCAAATGCGTAACATGCCGCACCGCAAAAAAGAATCTTAAACGTAGGAAGGATTTCATAGCCAATGCTACAAATAAAAAATATGAAATTAAAGATCTCATTACATGTTCTACCACAGGAGTGGTGTACATGCTTGAGTGCGACTGCGGTCTGCAGTATGTGGGCAGGACATCCAGGGCCCTACAGACTAGAATAGCCGAGCATGTACGAAGTATTAGAAAAGGCAAAACCCCTCACCATGTTACCCAACATTTCAAAAAATATCATAACAAAGACCCTAGCAGTTTGAAATTTTGGGGAATAGAAAGGGTCAATAAGCATTGGAGGGGGGGAAATTTTATTAGGAAACTCAGTCAACGCGAATCGTTCTGGATATATGAAACCAAAGTGGGGGTTCCCCGCGGGTTAAACGTTGAGTTTGATCTCAATTGTTTTATTTCAGATCGATAACACTGTTTTTATTATTTTTGATGTAGTGTTTTAAAGAAATTGTATTGCATTTAGTATTTTAGGATTTTAGTGTCTCTTAATGTTTTAGGATTATTGTTTTAAGTTTAATTATGTGATCCAGATGGTAGTGGGACGTCGATAGCTCCATATATTTATTTATTTATTTTATATAGGGGTTCCCTGTATAGTGCCTCAAGGATAGGCTTAGTCCTTTGGCACCTCCTTATTGATGGTATGTCATGTAGCAAAAGGGTATTAGGCTAATAGGGAGATTGCCTTCCCTGCAGTTACAACAATAAAAACGTACCTATAGTGTTTTTAGGGTTGATTCTAGAATTGATATAAACCAAATTATTGATGTCCTTCGGCTAACCTGTTTCCTCTAGACAGTGGAAAGGATTAGCATTGGCAGTAAATAGTTTTGAGTTTTACATATTATGTAATCCTAGTGCCAGCTCGGCCATTCTGCGAGCGACATTGTATACAGGATTGGCTATCTCTCCGGCATCAGATGTCTCTGCTTCCGCTGTGTAGTAAGAAGCGGCGTCTGTGTTGCCATGACGAGGGAGAATAGCCAATCAGCTGATTGTGACCGCTCATCCAATGAGCGGTAAGCCCGATTTACATAAGGGGTGACGTCCTTTGCCGCCTTCAATACCGCTGAAGAAGTCTCCACCCCTTGGAGGACGACACGCGTTCGGGGGGAAGGCGGAGCCGTTGACGTCACCCGCTGCAATCTGGAAGTCTGGCGAGGTTGTCTGCAGGACCCGCCAGCACCGCAGTGACTATTGTTGCTGTTTTAATTCATCTTCAAAGTAAGAGGCTGTCTTTATGTGTACCCAGCAATAAAGTATATATCAGTATTACACTATGGGCTTGTCTGCTTTCATGTTCCCCATTACATGGTCCTGAGTGGAGCTGCGGTCCAGACCCAGGGATATACATTGCTTAAGGTGCTGTGGAGTAGAGCTGTCTTTCCTTTCATTTGTGGATGATCGTCCAATGATTGCCCGTTTGATACATGCTTATGATCAGTGCTCTTGAGGTGAGAGGCCATTTCGTATGGTGGTGGTCGTTAGTGCACAAGCGCACCTGTCTGTCTTTTCTCAGAGAGTGCATGACACCTGTTTCACTCACGGGCTTTACATGGACTTGCATTTCCTCTTTAACATTAAAGATTCTGTTTTGTTTTATTTTATTTATTTGTTTAGTTTTAATCTGCCAGCGCTGCTCTAATAATTTCTACAGCCCCAGTAACATCCCCCTTAGTAAGAGGAGATGTTACTGGGCCTCCCTATTAACAACCAGTGTAAGAGGGGATGTTACTGGGGCTCCCCACTAACCACCAGTGTATGGGATGCTAATACAATTGGGGAAGACTCTGATGTAAGAGGAAACTTTAATGTAAAGGGGGCCTTGCATCTGTCTCAATATCAGGTTACAACACAACAAAATGGGATTATTTTAAAAGGGGTGTGTTGTGATGCGTGTGATTCTTTTCTAAAACCACTACAGGTGACAAAAATTATGGGTTATATTAACCTGCTCTTACTGGATCAAAAAAAACATAAATATTCTTTTACCTTGAAATTTCCCCCAAATCCCACTGTTAATTGCATATTGTATTTGTAACATAAATACTGAAATTTGCACTTAGAAATGTTTTTTGTAAGTTTTGAAAATGCCAGTAAAAACTTGGCTGTGCCAGTAAATTTTGGGTGTCTTGTCAGTGATTTTTAATGCGATAAACGCTCTCACCTCCTGGGAGGCCTCCTGCTGAATGCCTCCTCTGTGCTTTGATGCTTCTTATACAGGTAAGGAGCGGGGCCACCTGGCTATGTCACCTGGTGGTACTGCCCTGTTCTGATGTCACGGAGTCATGCTGTTTTTTTTTTTTTGGCACTTTTTTTTTTTTTTTTATTGCTCAGTTGTAGCTGTCAGTGGAGAAACCCTTTGACAGCTGATGACTCATTGGTTGTTAAGGACGCAGCAGCCAGCTTCCTGGCCCTGCTCCTTATCAACCAGCTTACCCTGCACCCTGATTGGGCAAAGCCTAATCAGGGTGCAGAGTGGACTGTGGAGTGCTCAGTGCATTGCAGGGTGTTTGTTAGGGCGAACACCCGGCAAATTTGGGTGTTCTGCAAACAGGCAAATGTTCGACCCCCAACTCATGTTCGGGCCAAACCGTTCACCCATCCCTACTATACTCTTGTTTTTTATGATTACATCCATTAGAATGCAAACACAGAACACATGAGTCAAATGGATTTTATTTCTACATGGTATTACTGGAGTTATGTCCCTTCATTTCATAAAAACGTTTGATTATATTTTGGTTACTTGTGTTTGATTTTTTTTTTTTGTACTTTGCGTTGTTTATAGGCATAAGCAGGTTATGTGATTAATGTGTTAGCTTTGCTTTGATCTATAGTCCATCTTATGGCTGGAAGAGACAAGTGACACAGCGAGGGCAAACTGGGGGCAGGATAAGAAAGACATCTCTTCTGTTTGATCACCTGGACCCAGCTGAACTTGCAGAACATCTAACACATTTGGAATTTAACTCATTCTCAAAGATTTTGGTGAGCTAATGATTAATTTTAGCTAAATTTACAAGCTGGCATTATTTTTTGTAAATAAAATCCAGTTAAAATGGAAAAGAAAAATATGTAACAATGGCTTGAAACACTGTAAAAAGTCAGATTCTGGTAATCTTAATAATGAATGATGCATGCAGTACAAATATATGGCATTAGATTTACTAATGAAGAGATTAATAATTATGTAAATATCAAAGTAATTCATAATTTACCTATACCATTTTCAGGTATGTGTTGTTTAGGTAAAAAGAGGAATTTTGACTCCCCTATAAAGTCCACATCTTTTAATTTTAGTACAGGACACAAACTGAGTATTCACAGACCCTGCATTATAGGTTCATACATTCAGATTTGAGAGGGAGAGTCGGCATCTATTCTTAGGTATAGTTTACTGATGTACTGTCACAAAGCGAGTGCATTATTATTTGTGATTTTGTAAAGTTATTATTAATCAAGCCTCTTGACTTCATTGAGGTGGAGGACTGATGCAACTTTAGTAAAGAAGGATTGTCTTCAGTGTAGGATTACTTTGTCATTATGAAGAATGGTTCCTTACAAGAGTGACATGTCTGACAGACGTAATAGCAAACAAAAAGGCCATTTGCAGGAGAGATTATGTAAGGGGATATCGCTTATGGGTTCAAAGGGTGATTTCTCCAGGACAAAAAGAACCAAACTGATATCCCAAGGAAGCATGGGGTGCTGTAAAGGGAACCTGTTCTGAGACACAGCTTGAATAAAGGTTTTGACAAGGGAGACTGAGCCCAGAGGTTTATGGAAAAATAATAGATACAAAACTTGTCATTTGAGAGTGCCATGTTATGGTAGAGCCCTGACTGTAGAGAGCCCAGAATGTGGGGCACAGAGTAATCTCAGGATTGAAGTTCTTGTGTTATGTGTATTGTAACATGGGGAATTATTGACTCAGTGGCAGATGCATTTTTCAAGAAAGTTCACGTCAGTCAGGAACAATATTTTAAGGGCTTGGTAGCCCACCTTTTTTTATTCCAAATGTTTTTTATTGAAATTTTCAAACATCAAACAACAGAAAACAAAAATACGGTCGCAGCCGCACAGCAACTTGTAAGATGAGTAGTAGAGAACAGAGCAGCTACAAAAGACAATAATGTGACATGAACGAGAAAAGCGGTCAAGCATATATTCTTCATACAATGTGCAACCAGGTATAATAGATAATCAACAGGGACTGAACAGGTGTAGTACCACTAAAGTCGGGTCAGGCTACATCATCAGAGAATCTAGGTAGGAGCACCAGTATGGGGGGGAGAGGAGATTGGGGGGGGAGATTTGGTTGAGGGGGAGGGATCCTTCTTGGAAGCAGCGAGAGGGGGGCCACCCCCATACCACCTCCACCAAGGGTCCCAAATGGTCTCAAAGGAGCTGTAGGATGAGGATCTTAACGCCAGTAGACGTTCATATTGACAGTTTAGTTGGACCTGCGAAATAACCTCCGAAGGGTTGGGGGGCGAAAGACTGTGCCAGTGACGTGCTATAGCAAGAGTGGAGGCCAGAAAAATGTGGGAAACTAATGTCCAACAGGTCGTTGGGAAGACATCTATCCCCAGAAGTAGCAAGGCAAGGGCAGGGTCTGGTTTCACACTCATGTTCGTGATGCGAGCTATAATTGAAAATATTTTCTTCCAGAAGCTGGTGAGTGATTTGCAAGACCAGAACGTATGTAGGATGGTCCCAGGTGACCCACGATCTCTCCAGCATAGCGGGGACAATGAGGGGTAGAAGCGGGATAGTACAGTAGGGGTCCTATACCACCTTGTTAATAATTTTTGGAAGGTCTCCCAGTGGTTGATGCAATGCGATGAGGTATAGGCTCGTCTAAGAGCCGAGGCCCATTGGTGGAGAGAGAATTCTCTGGAGAGGTCGGACTCCCAAGCCTTCATAAGGGGGGTCTTAGACAATTGGGTTTTGTTGTTAAGCAAGGAATAAAAGAGGGTGATGCCTTTAGTATGAGATTTAGGATTTGATACGTGGTTCCAAGCATGAAAATCCAGTTGAAGGGTTGGGGGGGGGGGTTTGAGGAGAAAGGATGAGATGCGAGTGTAGGAGTAGAGGGCCTTTTTCAGTAGACTATGTCGCAAAGACAGGGTCTCAAAGGACATCGGAGTGGCTCCTGAATTGAGCTGGTCAATCCATAAAATGTCAGCCGACTGAAACATGGTAAGGGAAAGATGGGGAATTAGAGATTCCAATATCCTTAGGGGAAGCCTGATTTTAATATTGTCAACATTATTCACGGAATGGAAGAGTAGACATCTCCACGCCACGACTGAGGCTCGTGTGGGAGGGGAAAGGTTAGCGAGGGAGAGTGGTTTCCAAGAATCCGCTAATAGCAGGAGGGAGAGATCAGATGTGTAAGAACAGGCGGCTTCCACGGAAACCCAGCAGGAGAGGCAGTGGTTATCAAACCAGCGGGGAAGTTGAGCTAAAATGGAGGCTAGATAATAGTCCCCTATGTCGGGTAAACCTAGGCCCCCCTGACAGTTTGTTGATTTGGTGAGAGGACAGGGGGATAGGGAGCGTCCTGAAGAGGTATAGGATTTAAGGTAAGAGGAGCATTTTGAACGTGGCAACCCTGCCCACCCACGAAAGCTCATGGTTGGCCAAGGCTGACAGGTCCTTAGCGAGTTGGAGGAGAAGGTGGTCTAAGTTTAGAGAGGACATTTTGGAAATAGTGGGGGCCAGGGAGATTCCCAGATAGGCTATGCTTTGATCTGTCCAGGGGTAGGGAACGTTAGATACGATTTAGCATGGGAGTTAACGCCTAGGTCAAGAATGACTGATTTAGAAAAGTTTACCTTGTAGAAGGAGACCGCACTAAATTCTTGGAGGGACCTATCCTCTAAATCTGCTATTTTCGCCTGCATAGAGGATATAATCTCATGGTGTGAGGAGTGTGAGTCCACGAGAGAGTTGAATGAGGAGGTAACTTCCCCCATTTGGATTTCAACCTGATTAACCCTTTCTTCCAGATGGGCAATGTCTGCTCTGCATTCCCTAAGGCAAGATTGAGTGTCTTCAAAAAATATATAACAAGATACAGGACAAACAAAGACAAAACAGACAAAGAGACAAAGACAGTTGGGACTTTAAATGAGGCGGTGCCTGCCCAAGGCTAGCCGCCTCCATCCCTGTTCATTGTATAAGGGGGGAAGGGGAATATGAAGGATAGGAAGGGGGATAAAAAAGGATAATTCAGGGGATCGGCATGTTGGTAGAATCTATATATTGTGGTATAAATTATATATAAAATAAAAATACATGACATAGCATCAATATAAAATAGTTTATAGAAAAGCCGATGCCCTATATAGGTATTAATGAGGTAAAACGGGAAAGGGGGGGACAAAAACGGGACTTTAAATGAGGTGTGCGGAGTCGGTGGTCACAATAAAGAATGCAATTGTATAAAGATAAAGGTTTTTTTTTTTTTTTTTTTTTTTACATTAGTTTTTATTGAAAGAAATTTTCACAATACAGCAAGGAAATACAAACCAGTATAAAACAATAGATAACAAATACGTTTGCAATTGCATTCAGGGTGCCACTCGAACAGTCTAGACCCAACAGTGTTGCAAGCAATGAGATAAGACATCATTAATACCATTGATAACAGCAGTTCGCAGGAGCGGGACATGAAAACCTTATCAGGGTGTTGCTCTTTTTGGGAGGGGGGGGAAGAGAAGAAGTAGAAGAAGAGGAAGAAAGGAGCGGGAAGATGGAGAAAATGAAGAGGGGGGGGAGGGGGGGAGGGGGGGGAGAAGTAGAGAAACAGGAAGGAGAGCGAGAAGGAGGGAGGAGGTGGAAGAGGAAGAGGGGGGGAAGGAGGAGGAGAGGAGAGAGAGGAGGGGATGGCGGCCAAGCCACGGGGGGGAGAGTGGAGAGGGGGAGGGAGGGAAGGGGAGAGGGGAGATATAGTGAGGAAGGGGAGGAGGGGAGAAGAGAGGAGGAGAGGAAGAAGGGGGGGGAATCAGGGTGAGGGAGGAAGGATATGAGAGGGATTGGGAGGGTTATAAGGGAGTGAGGAGCAGAGGAAAGAAGAGAGAAGAGGGAGACAGCTAGGGGGGTATGTGTCCACCCTGAGGGGAGTTTAGGATATTAACATATTCAGTAAAAATAGCACTACTCGAGTTAGAGCACCCATTGCCAAATCTGGAAAAGAACAAGAATGCAATATAACATGTGGGGAAGGGAGAACAAGGGGGGGGGGGGGAAGGTAAGGGAAGGATGGGGGGGGGGGGGTCAGCTCATAGGAAGTTGTAAATACTCATTACAGCGTAGGTACTCTAAGAATTGAACCGTTACATAAGTATACTATGTATCTCAGTTAACAGATAACCAGGAATGCCAAAGGGACCATTGTGTGTCAAATTCCTGTCCTCTGCCCGCCCTGCGGGCAAACACCCCCTCATATGCCTGATTAGTCTTTACTAGTTCCAGTACCGCAGACACCTTGGGCGTCTCATCTGCCCTCCACTGTCGGGCTATGGTGCCCCTAGCAGCCAAGAGGATGTGTGTAACCACGCTCCAACAGTCTTTGGGGAAGCGGTCAATACCCAAGTTTAGGATCGCCAGTGCCGGAGAGGGGTGGGTGAGTACTCCCGTGACGGCCGAGATAACTGTAAATAGTTTGTTCCAGAAACTAGTTATATTTTTACACGACCAAAATACATGTTTGATGTTGGCTGTCTCTCCGCACCCCCTCCAGCACAAAGGCGAGTACTCCGGAACGAACTTAGAGAGGCGATAAGGGGTAAGGTACCATCTCAAGTTTATTTTTTGGGAGAGCTCCCAATGGTTGGCGCAGGAGGAGGCAGACCTGATGGATCGGAGGGCAGTGCGCCATTGGTCATCCATAAATTTTTCCTCCAAGTCTGCCTCCCACTTCTCCAAGGGGGGAGTCTTGCAAAAGTCCAATTTTTGCTGAAAGCAGTTATAAAACAAGGAGGTCCCCTTAGCGGAGCGCAAGGTCCCTATGAGATACAACCAGCCAGAGGAGGGCAGATATATATGCGGAGACGACAATGTGCGGAGCAGGTGTGCAATTCTAATGTATAAATAGTATTCATGGCCAGGAAGCCCAAACTCACGTTGCAGTTAGGGGAAAGGTTTGAGGGAGTCTTTGAGCAACAGGTCATCTACGGTTGACATACCCCGTCCCGTCCAGCTCCCAAGAGAGACGTGTGGTATCACTAGTTCTAATACCTTGAGTGGAACGGGAACTCTCACCAACGATGAAGGCCTAAATGGAAGTGAGGCAAATTTCCTCCACGCCAGGAGGGAGGCCTGGATTGCCAGCGGCAGGCCACGTAAAGGGAAAGGTCTCCACCTGTCCGCCAGAAGCACCGATCGCAGGGACAAGGGGGTACAGAATTCCGCCTCCATTGTGCTCCAGGCGGTCCCGTGTTTCGAGGACACCCAGGACCGCAGCTGGGCCAACTGGAAGGCCAACAGATAATCGCCAATGTCCACCATACCCATTCCCCCCCGCGGACCAGTGCCTGACCAACAGATTGTGGGTACTCCTCGGTCGTTTGTCCTTCCACACCAATCCCTTCAAAGCGGCCTGAAGCTGCACAACATATTTACGCGGAATGGGTATAATCAGTGATCTGAAAATATAAAGAATTTGGGGTAAGTGGATCATTTTGAACGAGGCAAGGCGGCCCGACCAGGTCAGTTCATTTTTAGAAATTCTGTGATTTTCAGCAGATATCTTAGTAATTAAGGGTGGCAGGTTAGCAGTAACCAACTGGGATACCCTAGGGGTCAGGTGGATACCTAAATACGGAATGCTATGCGTTTTCCATGTGTAGGGGTATAGTTCACGCAGTTTAGAACACAAGTGTGGGGGGACGAACATTGGTAAAATCAGGGACTTGGAGAAATTGACCTTGTAGTAAGATACAAGGCTAAAGCGTTGGAGGATCTCGTGCGTGGCCCTCAGGGATCGAACAGGGTCCGTCAAGAAGATGATAGCATCAGAGATTGACCACGTGGTGGCGTGAACCTATTCGAAATCCTCTGATGGCCCCCGAGGACCTCACAGCTTCTGCAAGTGGTTCTATGAGTAGGTTAAAAATCGATGGGGATAGCGGGCAGCCCTGCCTCGTGCCGTTCGTAATGGGAAAGGGTTGGGAAAGCATATTGGAGGTGTACACCCTGGCAGAGGGATTGGAATACAACGCCATTATTGCCGATATAATAGGGCCTCCGAAACCGAACCTCCGCAACGCCTGCTCCATGTAGGCCCAATGGACCCGGTCAAATGCCTTCTCCGCATCCAAAGATAGCAGCAGAGAAGGCACCCGACCGGACCCAGCTCTGTCAATCACACCAATCACTCTCCTTGTTGCATCCGAGGTCTGCCGGCCCCCTACAAATCCAGCTTGGTCTTCTTGTATCAAGGCAGGCAGAATGGGGTGCAATCGTAGCGCTAGCACCTTGGCATACAGCTTAACATCCGTATTCAATAATGATATAGGCCTAAAATTGGGAGGAGACGTGGGGTCTTTCCCAGGCCTAGGCAGTGTCACTACATATGCTTGTAGCATCTCAACAGGCATGGAGGCAGAGGAGACAGCCGACCCGAACACTGAGGCCAGATGTGGGCTCAAGACATCAGCAAATTGTTCGTAGTAGAGGTTTGGTAGGCCGTCAGGGCCCGGAGACTTCCCACTAGGCAATGTACGGATGGCTTTAACTAGTTCCTGAGGGGATATGGGGGCGTTAAGATCCCGCAGCTGGGCAGCAGTGACATATGTGAAACCAGAGCGCTAAAAACCTCCAACACAGGGGATGGGTATGATGAGTCAATTAAAAAAGCAAGGAGAAGGGGGAGGGGGGGAGGGGGAGGGAAAGGGACAAAAGCAAAACACTAAATAAAGCTGATGGAATAAATTTACTGTATTGTATGGGATCGACGTGTAGTCAGAAAGGAGTAGTCCATAAACACTGAGCCGCTCTTCCACAGACCAAGAGGAGATTCTGTTAGAGCAAAAAAACAAAAAGGAGAAGCGCTCTAAGTGTAGACAGTTTAATAATACATAAGAAGCAATGTGTGTAGTAACTCACAAGACATAAGTGAAAGTCAGGCTGTGTAACATCATCAGATCTTTAAAGCATCCTCTGGGGGGAGGGAGGTGGTGATGTCCAATCCAAAGCGCCGTCCGTGGCTGAGTAGATGTTTAATGGGAGGAAAAAAAGCCGGCAGCCTCCCGCCTCAGTGTACGATGAGCGGTCAGATGGAAGTGACCGACGGCTGCAAGGTTCCGTGGATGGATGGACGCTCTCCCGTCACCAGGGGTGGTGAGTTCAAACAGCAAAACACCTCAGGAGCACCTGAGGAAAGAGCGCGCCGGGTACATCGACCCCGCGCATGCTCAGAAACGCGTCGTGCCTGCCGTTCCTTTGCTGTTTGAACTCACCACCCCTGGTGACGGGAGAGCGTCCATCCATCCACGGAACCTTGCAGCCGTCGGTCACTTCCATCTGACCGCTCATCGTACACTGAGGCGGGAGGCTGCCGGCTTTTTTTCCTCCCATTAAACATCTACTCAGCCACGGACGGCGCTTTGGATTGGACATCACCACCTCCCTCCCCCCAGAGGATGCTTTAAAGATCTGATGATGTTACACAGCCTGACTTTCACTTATGTCTTGTGAGTTACTACACACATTGCTTCTTATGTATTATTAAACTGTCTACACTTAGAGCGCTTCTCCTTTTTGTTTTTTTGCTGGGCAGCAGTGAGCTGTGGAAGATTTATGGAGGACAAGAATTCAGAAATGGATTGGTCGGTGGGTTGAGGAGTGGAGGGATCCTCTTTTAGGTTGTAAAGAGAGCTATAATATGTAGCAAAGGATTCGGCAATGGCCTGAGGGTTCATAATTTTGGAGTTGGTAACAGGGTCTAGTAAGTATGCAATTTTGTTTTTGATCCGCCTCGCCTTCAGTTTCTGAGCTAGTAATTTGCCTGCCTTATTGCCATTGGAGTAATGGGAAGACCTCAGAGCCCTGAAAAGCTTGTCCTGTTGTTCCACTAGGAGTAGCCTAAGATCTGATCTCAGACGTGTAAGCTGAAGAGCCAACGCCTGTGATGGGGAAGATTTGTTCAGGGGTTCTAACCTCTTAATTTCCTTAAGCAGTTGGTCTAGCCGCTGGCTCCTCTGCCTTTTAAGTCTAGCACATAGCTGAATAAGGATTCCCCGGATAAAGGCTTTGTGCGCGCACCAGACTACCGTGGGGTCTGATACGGAACCTGCATTGGTCGAAAAGTAGTCCCGCAAGCACTGTGCAATGTAGGGAGCATGTTGAGAGGATTCCAGGACTTGACTGTTCGCTCTCCACAAAAAAGCAGGGCCAGGGGATCCTGACTCAGATAGCTCCACAGAGACCGGTGCGTGGTCCGACCACGTAATGGTATGTATATCCGAGGCTTGCACAAGTTGCAGTAACCGCTTGTCCACCAGTATCATGTCTATGCGGGAGTAGGAGTTATGTCGTTGGGAGTGGAAGGAGTAGTCCCGCTCTCCCGGGTGGAAGCACCTCCAGGTATCATACATATCTACTGAGTGGAGCAGGGGCTGCAAAGCAGGTGGAGAGCGGCGGGGAGAGGAGGTGGTGTCTATTTGAGGGTCAGATGTGATATTAAAATCTCCACACACCACAGGGAAGCCCCTCCCATGCTTGGTCATTAGGTGGAATATTTTCCTCCAGAATTTAAATCGGTGTTTGTTAGTGGAATAAGCATTTATCACCGTGAATGGCGTGTTGTTGATTTCACAAATCACTATCAAGTAGCGACCATTCGGATCGGTGATAGTGTCCACCAAGGAAAAAGCTACCGAGTCCCTGATCGCGATAAGGACACCTTTGCGTTTTTGAGAGGCCGAGGCTTGAAAGACATGCGGGAATTGTCTGTGCGCTATTGCCGGTACAGACGTAGCCTGTAGATGTGTCTCTTGGATGCATAAGACATCACTATGAAGCTTCAATGCCTCTTTCCACATAGATGCCCGCTTGGCCGGGTGGTTGAGCCCTCTAACATTAAAGGTGGTAATCTTAACAGGCATGTGTATGGTTCAAAGGACTGATAAAGGTACCTGTGTCTCGATGCATCTCCAGGGAGCCCTTCCGAAAGCTACCATGGGGCTTTCGGAAGGGAGGTGTCCAGTGGCACACGAAGGATCAAGGCGGTGAGCCCAGGTCCTGGGCATCCAGAGGGTGAGCTGACCAAGGAAGGTATCGGGAAAGGTTAAGGAAACAAAAACACGGGTAAGAAACAAAAACACAGTCAGTAAAAAGGAGAGCATAAACTCGAAAGCAGTCGTGCTGCACATCTTGGTGGAGGGGTTGAGAGCACCAGTGGTCTGAGTAGCCAGACGCTCAGAGAGAATTAGTGCGGGTTGCTAATGGGTGGCGAGCTCGAGGGAGCTTTTTTACCCTTTTTCCTGTAGGAAACCGTTTGCCAGTCCGCCTGCATGGGGGAAACCTGGGTAGAGGGTGCAGAATGGGCTGAGTCCTGATTTGGGAGGATGCCCCATGTACGTAGGAGATCCAGGCCTTCCTGCAATGATGTAACAACAAATGACTTGTTATTATAGGTTACTGTAAGCTAGACCGGGAACCCCCATTTGTATGTGATGGCGTGGTTTCTAAGCGCTTTGGTAAGAGGTTGGAGGTTTCTCCTCTTTTGTAAAGTGTGCTGAGACAGATCAGCGAAGAGCTGGATCCGGGCATATTTCTCTGGTATGGGAGACATCTTCCTGAACCCCGCCATTAACCGGTCCTTTACATGAAAGAAGTGCACTCTCATGATTACTTCCCTTGGGATGTCAGCCGAGAGGTGAGACGGCTTAGGGAGGCGATGGATTCGATCGATCACCAGCTCCGTGGAGGGGATAGATGGGAGGACCGCATGTATCAGGTCACGGGCGTATTGCTCTAGATCACCCATTTGGACCGATTCAGGCACCCCCCGAATTTTGACGTTGTTACGTCGCGAGCGGTCCTCCATGTCTGCTATTTTGCTCTTAAGTCTATCCAGTTCCTCCTCATGGGTATAATGGGCATCGATGAGTTCATTATGGGAGGCCGCAAACTCCCCCATCTTAGATTCCACCTTGTCCATCCGTCCCCCCAGGGCCTTAACCTCTCCCTTAAAGGATCCCACACATTCCATGAGGTCCGCGTGCATAGATGCACGGAAGGACATCATCATGTCCTTCAGTCTGGCCTCTGAGACCGGGCGATCGCTGACAGGGAATGTGTCAAAGTTAGTAATGAGTTCCCTAGTGGAGTTCAGGGACGAGGATTCTCCCGGGCTTACCTCTGCAGATGCTGTGCCTTCAGAGATCCTGGGCCTGCTCTTTGCGAGGCTCCTGGACAGCGGGGTCGATGCGGAAGGAGAGCGGGATGTCCAGCCTTTTGGAGAGCTGGAGGTGAAGAGCCGTGCTGCGAGCCGGGCGTCCCGCTGGAAGAGGCCGGGGAGTTACTGCCGGCGCCATCTTGTCCCCTATGCTTGTCCTGGACCATGAAAAAATGCTGCAATTGCCTCGGTTGGCCTCCGTCTTTTTTCTTCCTCACCATGGCAGCAAAGGCAGGAAGTGAAGCGGGTTCACCGGAGGTAAGTGGCGGCTCGAAATACTGAGTCAGGGCGCCGATGATGATGGATGTTCTCTCCAGGCTGTCGGAGCTGCGAGCTCAAGCGTCCATGCGGCTACGCGGCGACCACGCCCCCCAAAGATAAAGGTTTTAATGTATGTCATGAAGAAATAGCATATACAGCATAAACACATTGATACAGGTAACATCAACAATACATGCGTGAAATGGCACAATCCCAATGTAATAAAGGACATCGTAAATACCAAGTCATAACTCAAGAAATACACAATGAGAAAAGTAGATCATTGATAAAAACATTAAAAAAAGTAACATGTTAATATTGGTAAGGAGTGCATCCATATTAGACTCGACGCGTTTCGTGGATACATTCCACTCGTCAGGAGCCAAGTGCACCCCAAATCATAATTTCAAGGGAAGCTCATTTCAGACAAGGTGTTGTAGATGGGTACTCCCAAGAGGTCAGAGAAGTCTGTTCCAGGAGCTGTAGGAGCCCAGACTGGGGACAAAGGCACACCACACAGGCATACTATAATGTCATGAAGGTGACAAGAGTGTTTGGAAGATGAAATCAAGGTGTTAATCTCCAAGGATATCTATGGGTGAAGATGTTAGATTAATATAGGGAAAGTTTTCACTGTGACTACAGTGACAGGTAGGAAGTAATAGAGTTGGTATAAAGGGTAAATCTAGAAGTAAATATAAATACCTAGATGAATTAAATTAATCGAGGGAGATAAGCTGGATCATCTGAAAAATTTCAGGAATGCTGAAAAAGGAGAAAACCAATTGATAAAAATATATAAGAGTATATACACACACACATACACATATATATATATATATATATATATATACACACACACATATATACATATATATATACATACATATATATATAAAGAATATAGGCAAAAGGCCACACCCAGCAATAATATTGAGTGAGTAATGGTGACTGGATAAGGTGAGGTGCAAATTATGAAAGCAAAGGTGAAAGGGTGAATGAAGGTGAAAAATGTGGGGGGGGGAAGGGGGGAAGTGCCTCAATGCTAGATGACCCCCTTTGTTTTGGGCTTGCTACTATTTTGTCAATATCTATCTATATACATTTATTTCGAGTATGTCCCTTTTGTCAT
This sequence comes from Pelophylax lessonae, assembly GCF_965119305.1. NCBI lineage: Eukaryota > Metazoa > Chordata > Amphibia > Anura > Ranidae > Pelophylax > Pelophylax lessonae. The sequence goes on from NC_138777.1 coordinate 131,450,643, forward strand.
GGGTAGTATTATATTCGTATCCTGTAGATTGTTATTATTAGGTTGTACATATCCCATGGTCTGTCGTTTACTTCCGGGAGCTGCGAGGCGCTTCGGCGGCCTCCCTTTCCCCCCCCTCTGCCCATCTTCTGATTGGGCGCGGGGGCATGGGCGGCTCCCCGTCGCGCCTCGGCGCCACGTCATCCATGCTGTGCGTGTGATGTCTATTGTTAGCGTCCTCGCGCCACCATGTGATTCCACTCTCGCGCCCATACATAGGGAGGTGGCGTTTGTCTGGATCCGGGACGGCGCTTTGATCCTGGACGTGACAGCGCCTCCTCCATTTTTGAGCGCGGACGTAACGCTAGGAGCCCCATCGCTGTGGACACCAGGTATTCCTCCTGGCATTCCCTGTTGTCACCTCATTTGCTCCCTGATGCTGCTCTGAGCACCCATACCCTTTTACATTCTCCATCACTTCCCTTAGTGGTTTGCACACTTCTGCACCTTATTCTTATTTTTCACTCCCATGGCTTCCCCATTTCTTTTGATTGTCACCTAGCATTGAGGCACTTCCCCCCCCCCCTCATTTTTCACCTTCATTCACCCTTTCACCTTTGCTTTCATAATTTGCACCTCACCTTATCCAGTCACCATTACTCACTCAATATTATTGCTGGGTGTGGCCTTTTGCCTATATTCTTTATATATATATATATGTATGTATATATATATGTATATATGTGTGTGTGTGTATATATATATATATATATATATGTGTGTATGTGTGTGTGTATATACTCTTATATATTTTTATCAATTGGTTTTCTCCTTTTTCAGCATTCCTGAAATTTTTCAGATGATCCAGCTTATCTCCCTCGATTAATTTAATTCATCTAGGTTTTTCTATTTACTTCTAGATTTACCCTTTATACCAACTCTATTACTTCCTACCTGTCACTGTAGTCACAGTGAAAACTTTCCCTATATTAATCTAACATCTTTACCCATAGATATCCTTGGAGATTAACACCTTGATTTCATCTTCCAAACACTCTTGTCACCTTCATGACATTATAGTATGCCTGTGTGGTGTGCCTTTGTCCCCAGTCTGGGCTCCTACAGCTCCCGGAACAGACTTCTCTGACCTCTTGGGAGTACCCATCTACAACACCTTGTCTGAAATGAGCTTCCCTTGAAATTATGATTTGGGGTGCACTTGGCTCCTGACGAGTGGAATGTATCCACGAAACGCGTCGAGTCTAATATGGATGCACTCCTTACCAATATTAACATGTTACTTTTTTTAATGTTTTTATCAATGATCTACTTTTCTCATTGTGTATTTCTTGAGTTATGACTTGGTATTTACGATGTCCTTTATTACATTGGGATTGTGCCATTTCACGCATGTATTGTTGATGTTACCTGTATCAATGTGTTTATGCTGTATATGCTATTTCTTCATGACATACATTAAAACCTTTATCTTTATACAATTGCATTCTTTATTGTGACCACCGACTCCGCACACCTCATTTAAAGTCCCGTTTTTGTCCCCCCCTTTCCCGTTTTACCTCATTAATACCTATATAGGGCATCGGCTTTTCTATAAACTATTTTATATTGATGCTATGTCATGTATTTTTATTTTATATATAATTTATACCACAATATATAGATTCTACCAACATGCCGATCCCCTGAATTATCCTTTTTTATCCCCCTTCCTATCCTTCATATTCCCCTTCCCCCCTTATACAAGATTGAGTGTCTGCATGTATGGAGGTTTTCAGGGTCCGCAGCATGTCAATCATCAATGATACGGAAAGTGGCTGGTCAGATAGAGGAAAGTTCTGAAAGGGGTCTGGTGAGGGAGCCGCTAGGGTGTCCATATCAGCGGAGTAGGCCTCATGGGAGAGGATATCAAACCGTGGCCTAGATTTGGCTGGGCTTCTGGAGGTAGGCGATGAGGGCTCAGAGGTGGGTGAGGAGGAGGGAGACTGAGGACTTGCCTGAGGGCGAAGATGCAGCTGGTCCTGGAGAGATCCCCCTACGGATGGATCGGGATGTTGAGCCGGAGGACGGAGTCCCGCAGCGGCGCCATCTCGCCACCTCGCTGCATAGGAGGGAAGAAGGCCGAAAGTTTCTTGACCGGCAGGGGATCCAGGCGGCGCCTTCGCATCTCCGGGAGCGGCGGTGAGTGTAGCGGAGCTCGAGCGGTCGGTTGCATCTGACTAGCGGGAGCCAGAGGCTTGATGTGGGTTGATGTGTCCCTGAGCGGAGCGGAGCTCTGCAACTATGCGGCCATGTTCACCGGCGGTCACCACGCCCCCCATAAGCCCACCTTTTTTTAAAAGGAAAATAAAAAGTCCATAACATTAGGCGTCCCACACAGAAGTTCTTCTCTAGTAAATAAAAATCAATGGAAAAGGCTATCCCACCTGACTCTTAAGCATTCACACAGCTTTATCCACAGTACCTCTTCACTTTACACTAGTCACCCAGACCACAGGTTCTTCAGTGCTGAGGTATACACTCTAACGCACACAGCTCATCAAGCCTTAGTCCTCAGGCTGTTTTCGGTCTCTTGCAGACAATCATGCTCCTGCACCCTCTCTGACTCCTGGAGACCTCCTGTCTTGCTTGGGTGGAGCAATCTCCAAATGGGAGACCTGAGGTACTCCTATACCTCCATTATAAAGGCTGTGTGCACCTGAGCACACACCCTGCTGCTGGTCCTCCACAAAATCCGCACATAAGGTTGGAAATTCCATCTCACCCAAGACACTATGGAATCTCCAAACTACAGAGCCCCATCTGGAAATTGCAAAATCCAGAGAAAGCTGCCAGAGCAGTTTTCGCCTTTCAAAATAAATGCTTTATAGTCCTGCACATGCAAACTTGGTGTCTATTAAAGGATCAATTTCGTAGTGACAGCGTCTCGTACTGTCACGGTATGCAAGGATGGATTCCCAGGTACAATATAAGATCTTTCCAGAAATGGCTTTTTTTTTTTTTTTGCTTTTAGCAAGGAAGGAAGGAATGACAGATGTACAGACCTTTTGGCTCTCAAGACCCAGGCTTCAAAAGTAATTCTGTTAAGCAAGTAAATGAAAAGCAGAATGAAATAGAGGGCCCTGAGATAGAAAGTGGGCGAGAGGCTGTCTCCAAAAGGCTAAACAGTGGAGCAGGCCACACACATAAGTGAACAGAGAAGCCAGCAGCACATGTGAAATGGAGTAGGAGAATAAGCAGAACACTGCAGCAAGGCGGTAAGAATTTCACAAACAGAACTCTGCAGGCTAAACTGTAACAGTACCCCCCCCCCCTTTACGAGGCCTCCCCATCTGTTTAGGGCCAGGCCAGGCTTCAGAGGAAACTTCTGATGAGAGAATTTCACCAACTAGGTGGCAGAAACATCTGTAAGAGCCCAATGTCTTCCCTCAGGACCAGTAACACAAAGAGTGAATTTCACAGAGGATACTTGGAGATGAATATTCTTAGCAGAGAGACAGACCTTGCCAGGTAGAGATTTGGGACTTGCATGGCACAGAGGATCTGTAGCTACTTTGTACTTGGAAGCTATCAGATGTGAGTTCTTGAAAATGTCTGCCGCTGAAGTAGCAAGTATGGGAAAAGATAAATTGGGTGCTTGGGCTGGAGTAGACACCGGTAACCAAGATGAAGGAACTGCTGAGGTAGCTAGCAGAGATAACACAAGAGTGGGAGTGGAGGCTGTTAGCAAAGGTAAGGTAATAGGAGTTGAGACTTTAGTTTGTACAGTGGGCACCACAGGCTGTGCTGAACAGGAACCAGAGGAAGGCACTGAAGTTACTAATGTGGGAATATTGGCAGGTCTTAAAGCAGCTGAAGGAAGTAAGGGTGCTGTGGTCACAGCAGACAGGGTACACAAAGCTGGAACCTCAGATGGTACAGAGGTCGCAGAGGTTGGGGCCTCAACCCATCCAGATGGTAGCAGAGTTGGAGCTTTGAGCTGTACAGTAAGTACAGAGACTGGTGGTTTGGGCAGCGAAGAGGGTAAAGAACTAGAGGTGGATAGCACCAGAAGGGAGCCTGCTGTAGGAGTAAGAAGGGAAGAAGCTTTTTTACAAAACACATCTGGGAAGGTCTGATAATGTTGAGGGGGCATCAGAGAGGTGGTGATGTTAGCCACTGATACAGAGAGGTGGGAGCCTCTTAGGGAGACAAGTCTGATGGCATTGGGTCCCCATGACAAAACCTGGCCAGAGTTCCAATCTAAATAGGGCAAATGTCTTTGCAACCAAGGTAGTCTAAGAATGATGGGGCTAGAAGATTTAGGAAGGATCAGGAAAGAGATTTCCTCATGATGAAGAACACCAACATGCATAGTTATGTGGGAAGCAAAGGGAACAAGAGGAATGCCTTATTCAGCAGACAAGGGCTGCCCGATGAAGTTCCCAGCTGCCCCAAATTCCACATATGCAGATACTTGATATGGGTTCTGGTCTAGATCACCTCCCTCCAAGGGACGTAGACCTGAGAGTTTTCACGGGTAGATAGGACTTTAGCGTGACTATCAGTTCCACAAAAAAGTCATAAGCTAAGTTTCAGGCAATGCAAACACTCTTGTGGCATGAGGCATGTCTGTCCTAATTGCATAGGTTCTTCAGATGCCGGTGTTCTGTCGAATAATGCCTCCCGTCGAAAAATGCATCCGACGAACTGCACATGCTCAGTAAATGACGTCACTCCAGCTGAGAGTTTGTTGGATGCATTAGCCGACGAGAGACTGTCAGATTCTGCCTCGCTCTCTGCACTATCTGCTACCTTATTTGAGGTTCATATAGGAAAATTGCGGGAATATTGTCGTGATTACAGAACACACAGCTCTGACCGTGGCTCATAAAGGGGAACTCTGACCGTGGCTCATAAAGGGGAACTCTGATCGTGGCTCATAAAGGGGAAATCTGACCGTGGCTCATAAAGGGGCGCTCTGACCGGGACACATAAAGGGGCGCTCTGACCGGGACACATAAAGGGGCGGTCTGAGCAGGACACATAAAGTGGTGCTCTGATAGGGACACGGATGTAAAGGGTCACTCTGACAGGGACACACTCGATGTAAAGGAGGACTCTGACGTGCACACGGACACAGGCTAAATGACGGCGAGACACAGGCTGGATGACAGCGGGGGACACGGGCTGCATGGCGGCGGGGGACACTAGCTGCATGGTGACGGGGGACACGAGCTGGATGATGAGGGACACACTGATGTTGCACAGATGAGGCACTGATGAGGCACGCATGGGCATGAATGAGGCATAGGTGGGCATGAATGAGGCACCGGTGGGCATGAATGAGGCAGGGGTGGTGCCAATCAGTGTATACAGTGTGCGAGGAGAGAGCTGAACCGGACATGCAGTGGTTTGTTGACAAATGATCGCTCCGTCATTGGATGGATCGTTCACATGGTAAAGGCCCACTGTCATTGGCCCTTTACCTCAATCCGCAGGAAGCATGATTCTGGGAGGACGTCCCTGTACACCCTCCCAGAATAGGCTGACCGCACTGTAGCCATCATTGGGCTATGCCCCGGTCGGCAAGTAATTATTCCCCATAGTCTTAGCTATCCAATAGTACCCGTGGGGCTTTGCATTACCTATGTTCTATAGTATTTGGCCTAAGTTGATCACCATGCCAGTCCCTGTGAAAATTAGGCATTGCCCCCAAAAAATGTGCGTGGCTACTGGAGGTCCTCTAGTATAAATTTGCCAAGTATGGTGGCATGAACCCCCATGGTTTGGGCCCTACATTTATAGGAGCTTGGCTTGCTATGTTAATCAATGGAAGGGTCTTAATCTGAAAATTTGAGTGGCTACAGCTTGGACCCAAAATACAGTGCCTTGCGAAAGTATTCAGCCGACCTTTTGCCACATTTCAGGCTTCAAACATAAAGATATAAAACTGTAATTTTTTGTGAAGAATCAACAACAAGTGGGACACAATCATGAAGTAGAACGAAATTTATTGGATATTTCAAATTTTTCTAACAAATAAAAAACTGAAAAATTGGGCGTGCAAAATTATTCAGCCCCCTTTAGTTAATACTTTGTAGCGCCACCTTTTGCTGCGATTACAGCTGTAAGTCGCTTGGGGTATGTCTCTATCAGTTTTGCACATCGAGAGACTGAAATGTTTGCCCATGCCTCCTTGCCAAACAGCTTGAGGTTTGATGGAGAGCGTTTGTGAACAGCAGTTTTCAGTTCTTTCCACAGATTCTCGATTGGATTCAGGTCTGGACTTTGACAAGGCCATTCTAACACCTGGATATGTTTATTTGTGAACCATTCTATAGTAGATTTTGCTTTATGTTTTGGATCATTGTCTTGTTGGAAGACAAATCTCCGTCCCAGTCTCAGGTCTTTTGCAGACTCCATCAGGCTTTCTTCCAGAATGGTCCTGTATTTGGCTCCATCCATCTTCCCATTAATTTTAACCATCTTCCCTGTCCCTGTTGAAGAAAAGCAGGCCCAAACCATAATGCTGCTACCACCATGTTTGACAGTGGGGATGGTGTGTTCAGGGTGATGAGCTGTGTTGCTTTTACGCTAAACATAACGTTTTGCATTGTTGCCAAAAAGTTTGATTTTGGTTTCATCTGACCAGAGCACCTTCTTCCACATGTTTGGTGTAACTCCCAGGTGGCTTGTGGCAAACTTTAAACAACACTTTTTATGGATATCTTTAAGAAATGGCTTTCTTCTTGCCACTCTTCCATAAAGGCCAGATTTGTGCAGTATACGACTGATTGTTGTCCTATGAACAGAGTCTCCCACCTCAGCTGTAGATCTCTGCAGTTCATCCAGATTGACCATGGGCCTCTTGGCTGCATCTCTGATCAGTCTTTTCCTTGTATGAGCTGAAAGTTTAGAGGAACGGCCAGGTCTTCGTAGATTTGCAGTGGTCTGATACTCCTTCCATTTCAATATTACATAGTTACATAGTTACATAGTAGGTGAGGCTGAATAAAGACAATAGTCCATCCAGTTCAACCTGTGTAGGTGTGTGTGGCTGTAATCATCTCACATAGCCCAGAATGTTCTGATCCTTGAGATGTACGTCTAAGAGTCTTTTGAAAGCCACCATACTACCCGCAGAAACCACCTCTTGTGGTAGAGAATTCCACAATCTTGTAGCCCTTACAGTAAAGAACCCCCCACGTTGCCTGAGGTTAAAACGCTTCTCCTCTAATCGCATTGTATGCCCTCGAGTCCTCATGCAATCCCTTCGACTGAACAGCTTTTTTGTAAGCTGAGATCCCCATTGAGATATTTATAAATTGCTATCATGTCCCTCCTCAGGCGTCTCTTCTCCAGGGAGAATAAATCAAGCGATTGCAGACGCTCTTCATAATTAAGGTACTTCAATCCCCTAATCAGTTTAGTTGCCCTTCTCTGGACTCTCTCCAGCTCCAACACATCCCTCCTGAGGACTGGCCACCAGAACTGGACAGAATACTCCAGATGTGGTCGGACCAGAGTTTTATAAAGTGGAATGATTATAGTCTTATCAGTTGAATACATCCCTTTCTTTCTTATCGCTTGCACAGTGCTCCTTGGGATGTTTAAAACTTGGGAAATCTTTTTGTATCCAAATCCGTCTTTAAACTTCTCCACAACAGTATCTCGGACCTGCCTGGTGTGTTCCTTTTTCTTCATGATGCTCTCTGCGCTTTAAACGGACCTCTGAGACTATCACAGTGCAGGTGCATTTATACGGAGACTTGATTACACACAGGTGGATTCTATTTATCATCATTAGTCATTTAGGTCAACATTGGATCATTCAGAGATCCTCACTGAACTTCTGGAGAGAGTTTGCTGCACTGAAAGTAAAGGGGCTGAATAATTTTGCACGCCCAATTTTTCAGTTTTTTATTTGTTAACAAAGTTTGAAATATCCAATAAGTTTTGTTCCACTTCATGATTGTGTCCCTCTTGTTGTTAATTCTTTACAAAAAATTACAGTTTTATATCTTTATGTTTGAAGCCTGAAATGTGGCAAAAGGTTGCAAAGTTCAAGGGGGCCGAATACTTTCACAAGGCACTGTAAGTATGGGGGGGGGGCATATTTGGCACAGAGGAAGGGGGGCCTTCCTTTACCACCCCAAACGTTTTGGTGTTTGTTAGCCCAAAATTTCCCGATCAACTTTTTTCTAGGGCCCCTTGAGAGTATGTGGCAGCAGGGCCATATGGTATAGCAAGGAGTGCTGGATACCGCAGGAATCCTCTGATTATTCTGCGGTGGTCAGCTAAAGTTTATCCCAATGCAGGTCCCTGTAAAAATTAGGCATTGGCCCCAAACAAATGTATGTGGCCCCTGGGGATCATACAGTATTCCTCTGCCAAACTTGGTGCCCCTGGACACCGTGGTTCGGCTACCACAGGGCCCTACATTTAGATTAGCCTGGCCCACTATGTTAATCTATGGTGCAGCCGCGGTCGGGAATTTGAGGGGCCACAGATAGTGTTGAGCGAACAAAACAGGAAATAAAATTACTGAACACGGATTTTAAACCCGAACATACAGTAAAGCTTTCGGGTCTGTGTCCGGGTAACAAAAATTCAATTATCCGGTACGGACCCGAAAACTTTACTGTATGTTCGGGTTTAAAATCCGTGTTCAGTAATTTTTTTCCTGTTTTGTATGTAATGGCGCGCTTTTAATGGCGGGCTTTCAACAGCCAATCAACAAGCGTTTAACTGGTGTGCCAAAGAAGCCATCACAGCCATGCCTACTAATGGCATGGCTGTGATTGGCCAGCTGAAGCATGTGACCCAGGTCTTTATAAGCTTGAGACAGAGCGCGCAGTGCGTCAGTCTGCTGTAGTGTAGGGAGAGAGCACACATAACGGTGCTGGCTGCTGCTGATTAGGGACAGACAGGATAAAAAAACATTGTGCCCGAAAAGAATGCAGGGACAGGTCGGAGTGTAGGCAGGGAAAGATATTTGAGCATTTTAGGGACAGGCTGGAGAGATTAGGCAGGGAGAGATTAGGAGACACAGAACAGAACAATAGTCCGTTAGCGATCTACATCGATTTTGCTGTGTGGGGGGTGGTGCAGTGAACGATCTTTTTGCCCTCACTTGAGCCCACTAAGGAGGAGGGAGAAAAAAATATATTTTTATCAGTCTGTTGTGTGCAGCGTTCAGCTATATTTAACTACAGATTGCTGTTCTAATCTGCTATTTAAAAATTACAAAGTTAAAGGGGAATTTTTTTTTCCCCTTCATAGCCTGCTGCTGACCGTGTCATAAAACATAAGACACTGCTGTGTTCACATGTGCTATTGAAAAATCTCCAATTTTATATACTTTTTTCTATTCCGCTATTCAATATACACCCTTTTTTGGGTAAAAAAAATTAAATTGCGGCATAGTCTGTATCGGTACGTGTGAGATACACCTTTCCAATTTTTTTGGCGCATCTTCCAACGCCGAGGATTGCAGGGCGCTTCAGTTTGCCTCCTGTTCCGAACTCCTCCTACTCCTCATCCTCATCCTGCCTTTAGGGTACAAAAAATTGTAATCGGGGGCTAGTCTGTGTTTGTACGTGTGAGATACACCATTTTATAAATTTTTTTCTATTCTGCTATTCAATATACACCATTTTGGGGTGAAAAAAATTAAATTGCGGCATAGTCTGTATCGGTACGTGTGAGATGCACCTTTCCAATTTTTTGGGCTCATCTTCCACCGCCGAGGATTGCAGGGCGCTTCAGTTTGCCTCCTGTTCCAAACTCCTCCTACTCCTCTTCCTCATCCTCATCCTGCCTTTAGGGTACAAAAAATTGTAATTGGGGGCTAGTCTGTGTTTGTACGTGTGAGATACACCGTTTTATAAAATGTTTTCTATTCCGCTATTCAATATACACCCTTTTGGGGTGAAAAAAATTAAATTGCGGCATAGTCTGTATCGGTACGTGTGAGATACATCTTTTTATATATACTTTTTTCTATTCCGCTATTCAATATACACCCTTTTTGAGTGAAACAAATTAAATTGCGGCATAGTCTGTATCGGTACGTGTGAGATACACCTTTCAAATTTTTTGGGCGCATCTTCCACCGCCGAGGATTGCAGGGCGTTTCAGTTTGCCTCCTGTTCCGAACTCCTCCTACTCCTCTTCCTCATCCTCATCCTGCCTTTAGGGTACAAAAAATTGTAATCGGGGCCTAGTCTGTGTTTGTACGTGTGAGATACACTGTTTTATAAAAAATTTTCTATTCCGCTATTCAATATACACCCTTTTGGGGTGAAAAAAATTAAATTGCGGCATAGTCTGTATCGTTACGTGTGAGATACACCTTTTTATATATACTTTTTTCTATTCCGCTATTCAATATACACCCTTTTGGGGTGAAAAAAATTAAATTGCGGCATAGTCTGTATCGGTACGTGTGAGATACACCTTTCAAATTTTTTGGGCGCATCTTCCACCGCCAAGGATTGCAGGGAGCTTCAGTTTGCCTCCTGTTCCGAACTCCTCCTACTCCTCTTCCTCATCCTCATCCTGCCTTTAGGGAACAAAAAATTGTAATCGGGGCCTAGTTTGTGTTTGTACGTGTGAGATACACCGTTTTATAAAAAAATTTCTATTCCGCTATTCAATATACACCCTTTTGGGGTAAAAAAAAATTAAATTACGGCATAGTCTGTATCGGTACGTGTGAGATACACCTCTTTATATACTTTTTTCTATTCCGCTATTCAATATACACCCTTTTGGGGTAAAAAAAATTAAATTGCGGCATAGTCTGTATCGGTACGTGTGAGATACACCTTTTTATATACTTTTTTCTATTCCGCTATTCAATATACACCCTTTTGGGGTAAAAAAAATTAAATTGCGGCATAGTTTGCATATTTGACTGTGAGATACACCCGTGCGATACTGTTGTTGTTTTGTTCCGCTATTCAATAAACACCTTTCTAGGGCAAGATCATAAATTACAGAAATATAAGGAGAATGTCAAATAGGGGCCATGGCCTGGGTCGTGGTGCTGCTGGTAGAGCTCCTGTTGCAAGGAGAGGATGTGGTCGATCTGTGCCAGCTACACGCACAACTGAAACACCTTCCTCAAGTGTTAGTAGGCGACAGAACCTGCAGCAGTATTTGGTAGGGCATCATGCGCCTCTACAAGTGTTGAGGCCAGAACAAGTAGAGGCGATAGTAGATTGGTTTGCTGACAGTGCCTCCAGTTCCTTCACATTGTCTCCCACCCAGTCTACTGCAGAAAGGTCACAGTTGGCACCTGCAGCCGATGTCCAACCGTCTTTCACCTCACCCCCTTGCAAATCAGGCAAGCAGTCTGAGCCCCAAGTCATGCAGCAGTCTCTTCTTCTTTTTGATGACTCTGTCAGCAGCGTTTCCCAGGGCCATCCACCTAGCCCTGCCCCAGAAGTGGAAGAGATTGAGTGCAGGGATGCCCAACCACTTATTTCTCAAGATGAGTACATGGAAGGACCATCGCAGCACGTCTCCGATGATGACGAAACGCAGGTGCCAACTGCTGCGGCGTTCAGCATTGTGGAGACCGACAAGGCGGGCAGGGGTGAAGACTGGGTGGAAGATGATGTGGAGGACGATGAGGTCCTCGACCCCACATGGAATGAACGTCATGCAGGTGACCTGAGTAGTTTGGAGGAAGAGGCGGTGGTCGCACAGAGCCACCAGCACAGCAGAAGAGGGAGCAGGGTGCAGAAGCGGAGCGGCCGTGCCCTAGACACTACGCCTGCTACTGCCCAACGCAGCAAGGGACCGAGCGCACCAAAGCCAGCTCAAAGGAGTTCTCTAGCGTGGAAGTTCTTCAGACAATGTGCTGATGACAGGACACGAGTGGTTTGCACCCTGTGCAATCAGAGCCTGAAGCGAGGCATAAACCTTCTCAACCTCAGCACAACCTGCATGATCAGGCATCTAAGTGCAAAGCACGAGCTGCAGTGGAGTAGGCGCATGTCGTTCCACCACCGAGGATTGCAGGGCGCTTCAGTTTGCCTCCTGTTCCTAACTCCTCCTACTCCGCTTCCTAATCCTCTACCGCCTCCTCATCCGGTCAGCGTAACACCTTCACCACCAACTTCAGCACAGCCAGGGGTAAACGACAGCAGGCAGTTTTAAAACTTGCCTGTTTGGGGGAAAAACCACACACTGCGCAAGAGTTGTGGAGGAGCATGGAAAAGCAGACCGATGAGTGGTTGCTGCCAGGGAGCCTCAAGCCTGGCCTGGTGGTGTGCGATAACGGGCGAAATCTCATAGCAGCTCTGGGCCTAGCCGGTTTGACGCACATCCCTTGCCTGGCGCATGTGCTGAATTTGGTGGTGCAGAGGTTCCTTAAAAATTACCCCGATATGTCAGAGCTGCAGCAGAAAGTGCGGGCCATCTGTGCGCACTTTCGGCGTTCTCACCCTGCTGCTGCTCGCCTGTCAGCGCTGCAGCGTAACTTCGGCCTTCCCGCTCACCGCCTCATATGTGACGTGCCCACAAGGTGGAACTCCACCTTGCACACGCTGAAAAGACTGCGAGCAGCAGCAGGCCATAGTGGAGTTTCAGCTGCAGCACGCACGCGTGAGTCGCTCTGCGGAACAGCACCACTTCACCACCAATAACTGGGCCTCCATGCGAGACCTGTGTGCCTTGTTGCGCTGTTTTGAGATGCCAGTGCCGATGACGCCGTTGTCAGCTTAACTATCCCACTTCTATGCCTCCTTCAAAAAACGATTCGGGCGATGATGGAAGAAGATGTGGCACAGGAGGAGGAAGAGGGATAATTTCCAAGGCTTTCAGGGCAATCATTCACAAGTGGCTTGCACCCACAAACGCCAGGTACACAATTGTCCAGCAGGGGCACAGTTCTGGAGGATGAGGAGGATGAGGAGGAGGAGCTGGAACCATGTTCACAGCAGGGTGGCACCCAGGCCAGCTGATCGCCATCACTGGTGCGTGGCTGGGGGGATACAGAGGACACAGATGATACACCTCCCACAGAGGACAGCCTTTTGTTATCTCTCGGCAGCCTGGCACACATGAGCGATTACATGCTGCAGTGTCTCCACAATGACCGCCGAGTTGCCCACATTCTAACTTGTGCTGATTACTGGGTGGCCACGCTGCTGGATCCCCGTTACAAGGACAACGTACCGTCATTAATTCACTCACTGGAGCGTGATCGCAAGATGCGTGAGTACAAGCGCACGCTGGTAGACGCGATGCTGCTGGCATTCCCACCTGACAGCGGGGCCACAGTGGATGCACAAGGCCAAGGCAGAGGAGGAGGAGGAGGAAGAGGTCGCCAACGCAACCAGGGCACCGCCAGCACCTCAGAAGGCAGGGTTAGCATGGCCGAAATGTGGAAAAGCTTTGTCAGCACGCCACAACAAACAGCAGCACCAGCAGCTCATATGGAATGTCTTAGCAGGAGGCAGCATTTCACCAACATGGTGGAGCAGTATGTGTGCACACGCCTACATGTAGTGAATGACGGGTCTGCCCCCTTCAACTTCTGGGTCTCCAAATTGGGCACATGGCCTGAGCTTATCCTTTACGCCTTGGAGGTGCTGGTGTGCCCTGCAGCCAGTGTATTATCTGAACGTGTATTTAGCACGGCTGGGGGCGTTATCACAGACAAGCGCAGCCGCCTGTCCAGAGACAATGTGGACAAGCTCACGTTCATTAAAATGAACCAGGCATGGATCCCACAGGACTTTTCCGTACCTTGTGCAGAATAGAGATGGATACCGACCTTACCCAGCCATTGTTATATTTTTGATCTTTCTCACTCTTTTGGGGTGTACCCTAATTTAAAATGACTGAAAAAAAGCAGTGTTGGCTACCTCGTCCCCCTCCACCGCCGCTTCCACCTACACCGCCACATCCACCCCTACCTTAACCTCCCTCCTACTCCATATGGGCCTCGTCCTTCACAGATGAAGAAAATTTTTTATTTTTCTGTTTTTTTCCCTATCCACATTTGTTTGCAGAGCACTTGCCATGCTCTTAACTACATTTTGCTGCCATTTGCAGCACTCTAGCCCTTTCCATTGTTTTTTTAGAGCCATTTTAGTGCCTGAAAGTTTGGGTCCCCATTGACTTCAATGGGGTTCAGTGTCCGGGTAAAGTTCGGAAAAAGTCCGGGTCACGGACCCGGACTTTTTTTCAAGTTCGGCCGAACCCGCCGAACACGGACATCCAGGTGTCCGCTCAACTCTAGCAACAGATCGAGCCCCGAATGAGTCCAGGGGCCCAAATTTTGGCACAGAGGTAGGGAAGGTCTTCCTTTTACCACCCTAACAATTTTGAGGTCGCTAGCCTGAAATTTTATGGTCAACTTTTTAGGGGGCCGCTTGGGAGTATGTGGCCCTCGGCATTTCTGCGGAGCGAGGATTTGTGATTACTGCAGGAATCTCTGGACTATTTAGTAGTATTTGTAGTGAGGGCTCTGCAGGTCCTGTGTCCTGCAGTGGTCAGGCAAATTCCACCCCCATGCAGGTCCCCATGAAAATTAAGCATTGGTCCCAAAAAATGTGTGTGGCCCCTGGGGGTCCTCTAGTAACCCTGTACCAATTTAGGTGCCCCTGGGTAACATCATTCTGCTACCGCGGGGCCCTACATTTAGGCTAGCTTGGCCTAGCCTATGTTATATATGGAGCAGTAGGGAATTTTGAGGGGCCACAGCTTGGGCCCCAAACATGTCGAGGGGCTCAAAAGCTGTGGGAGCCTTGACTCTTTCGTGGCCCGAGCTGTGGCCCCTCAAATTCCCAACCGCGACCGAGCCATAGATTAACATAGCGGGCCAATCTACCATAAATTTAGGGCCCTGTGGTACCCGAATCATGGGGGTTACGGGCACCAAACTTGGTAGAGGGATACTAGATGACCCCCAGGGGCCACATACATTTTTTTGTGACCGATGTCTAATTTTCACGACGACTGGCATGGGGTCAAATTTGCTCGATTACAGTGGAACATAGGTACCAGTGAGCCCTGCTCTGCAGGTACCATTGGATAGCTAAGAATATGGAGATTAATATGGAACCCAGCAGTCCCTGCTTTATGGTACTGCCCGAGGGCCACACACTCCCAAGTGGCCCCTGAAAAACTTGACCAGAAAATTTCAGGCTAGCTACTCCAATATTTTAAGAATGGTAAAGGAAGATCTCCCCTACCTCTGTGCCAAATATGGGCCCCTGGGCTTGTTTGGTGCCTGAGCTGGGGCCCTACAACTGTGCCCACTCAAAGATTGCCTTATAGCACCAAGCTGACTTAAATTATGGGCCTCGTGGCACCTGAACCCTGGCGGCGAGGGGCCTCAACCTTGGCTAAGAGATACTATAGCAGTGATAGGGAACCTTGGCACCCCAGATGTTTTGGAACTACTTTTCCCATGATGCTCATGCACTCTGCAGTGTAGTTGAGCATCATGGGAAATGTAGTTCCAAAACTTCTGGGGTGCCAAGGTTTTCCATCACTGTACTATAGGATACTCAGGGGCCACATGCATTTTTGGGGGCCGATGCTTAATTGTTACAGGGACCTGCATAGGGGTAGATTTGGCTAACCACTATGGAATACCGAAACTGCAGAGCCCCGCTCTGCAGGTATTGTTTAATAGCTAAGAGTCCAGGGAATCCTGCCGGTACCCAGCTGTCAACTTCTCACGTACCTGACTGGTGAGCCCGATAGTGCAGGGGAAGGCCTTTCTTACATATCTGACTTACGGCCCCTGGTAAAGCAGACAGGTGGCACGGGAGTGCAGAATGGTATGAGTGCCTGGCGGGTCAGCTGTTGGGCGGGCAGCTCCAAGGTCCCAGATACTATAGAAGTGACAACCAGCTGGAAAGAGAGTGTGAGGGTGAATAGTTGGGAAACGGCGCTACCTAACGCATGTGCAAAGATGCGGGAGAGGAGGAAAAAAGTGCTTAGTGCGTGCAAAGTGACATATAGATAGTTGTGTACATGGGTCGATATATATAAAATTTAGGCCAAGACAATGAATAAATAAATAAATAAAAAGTAAATGTGAAGTGTGGTAAAAATGTATGATAAAAGATGTATATTGAATCAATAATATAGTGATTTCCAATAGGTGCTGCTGAATAAATAATGATTAATACAATTGCTAAATGGGTGAATAATGTAGAATGAATACTGTTGAATAAATAATGTTGGGTAAAATAACGCCGGATGTATTGGTTATAAATCGATCTTAAATCAAAGGAGCAGTGAGGATACTAATTGTATACCTTTTGGGATGTAATTCTCCAATTTAAACACTAGGTGTCACACTTACCCTAAGACCACAGATGTTAAGTATATGAGCCAAAAGACAGGATGTAGGTGAGATCCTCAAACCTGTCTACTGACGGTCCCCTCGGACCCAAAAAGATCCCATCTGGGTACAAAAGGGAGAAAAAAGAAAAGCTACTCAGTGTGATAAGTGTAGATCAGGTATACAATATGATAGTAGCGACTCACACTTGGGTAGATGCAGCAGATCCCTTCAGATATTGGCAGTCTACGCCAAGGAAGCTCCTGCGTTCCAAGCCTAGGCGAGCTGCGGACCGGAAGTGACGTGGGTTTCCGCCCTACGTACGTTTCGTCATAGGACGTCTACGGACCGCTCCCCGTAGACGTCCTATGACGAAACGTACGTAGGGCGGAAACCCACGTCACTTCCGGTCCGCAGCTCGCCTAGGCTTGGAACGCAGGAGCTTCCTTGGCGTAGACTGCCAATATCTGAAGGGATCTGCTGCATCTACCCAAGCGTGAGTCGCTACTATCATATTGTATACCTGATCTACACTTATCACACTGAGTAGCTTTTCTTTTTTCTCCCTTTTGTACCCAGATGGGATCTTTTTGGGTCCGAGGGGACCGTCAGTAGACAGGTTTGAGGATCTCACCTACATCCTGTCTTTTGGCTCATATACTTAACATCTGTGGTCTTAGGGTAAGTGTGACACCTAGTGTTTAAATTGGAGAATTACATCCCAAAAGGTATACAATTCGTATCCTCACTGCTCCTTTGATTTAAGATCGATTTATAACCAATACATCCGGCGTTATTTTACCCAACATTATTTATTCAACAGTATTCATTCTACATTATTCACCTATTTAGCAATTGTATTAATCATTATTTATTCAGCAGCACCTATTGGAAATCACTATATTATTGATTCAATATACATCTTTTATCATACATTTTTACCACACTTCACATTTACTTTTTATTTATTTATTTATTCATTGTCTTGGCCTAAATTTTATATATATCGACCCATGTACACAACTATCTATATGTCACTTTGCACGCACTAAGCACTTTTTTCCTCCTCACCCGCATCTTTGCACATGCGTTAGGTAGCGCCGTTTCCCAACTATTCACCCTCACACTGTATTCCTGCCCCTAAGTTTCTTAGGGGTTCGGTTGGTGGCTGCAACCTTATATTTCACTGCCTGTCAGTTCTTATCCATAGCGCTGGTTCTCACAACCCCCCGTTTATAACAGCTGGAAAGAGAGTCCGAACAGCAGACAGGCTGAAGGCTGGAACACCCGAGTCTACACTCACGCACACCCAGCAATCGGATCTGGCAGACAGTACTTAGTTCAGAGGGGTGTGAATTCAAGCAGAGGTAAGGAGGCTGGTTAGAGCTCAGATGGGAGATGCTGGAGCAAGCGCCACAGCCAAATGGGTCGAGTCACAGGCCAGGTCAACAACTGGTGGGCAGCGTGGAATCCAAAGGAGCAGGCAGGTTCAAGGTCAGAGGTGAGCTGAGGTCAGGTGCAGACAGAAAGCAAGGGAAGTCCAAAAGTCAAGCCAGGTTGTACAGGAGATCAATCACAGAAGCAGATAACCGGGAGCAGGGGTAAAAGGTAGCTGCAGATCAGACAGCGAAGACACAGTGCTGCTGAGGTGTTTAAATAAGGCAGCCTGTTGCCAATCACTGAAATTAGTCTGCACAAAGTTAACCCTTAGGTGGCAGACTCACGACACCAGCACTCCTCGCTCCGCGGTACAGGCCGAAGGCCACAAGCTCTCAAGTGGCCCTGGAAATAGTTGACCAGGAAATTTTGGGCTAGCGACTCCAAAAAGTTTGGTAAAGGAAGACCTCCCCTACCTCCTTGCCAAATATGCCCCCCCCCCTCATTTGGGGGCCCGAGCTGCAGTCCCTCAAATGTCCGGTCTACGATAGTGCCAAAGTTTAACATAGTGGGTCAAGCTACTATAAATTGAGGGCGCTGCAGTACCCAAATCACGGGGGTTAAGGGCACCATACTTGGCAAATCAATACTAGAGGACTTATATGAGCCACACACATTTTTTGTGGCCAATGCTTAATTTTTACATGGGCTGCCATGGGGATTGACTTTGGCCAAATACTGCAGAATATAGGTAATGCAAAGCCCCACTTCACAGATAACTAAGACTATGGGGATTAATATGGTACCCAGCACTCCCTGCTTTGTGGTATTGACTAGCAGCCATATGCTCCTAAGTGACCCCATAAAAATTTGACAATGACAATTTGGGCTATTGACCCCAACATTTTTGGATGGTAATGGTAAACCTCCCCTACCTCCCTGCCAAATTTGGACCCCCAGACATGTTCAGGGCCCCAGCTGTGGCCCTGCAACTGTGCCCACTCCAAGCTTGCCATACATCACCAAGCTGACCTAACCCCCATGGGTTAGGGGCACCAAATTTGGCACAGGGATACTGAAATAGCAGGAAGTTTCAGAGGGCAGAAATGGGGGCATTAGCAGTAGGGTGTTCGGAGCTCCTATACCCAGGGTGGGTACGGGGAAAAATCAAGAGAGCAGCCTAAAAACATCAAAATTACGAGGCTTATATACCAATGCCAGAAGCCTGGCCAACAAGATGGGAGAGCTGGAGCTGCTGATGTTTGAGGAGGACTTAGATTTTGTGGGGATAACTGAGACTTGGTTTGACAGCTCTCATGACTGGATGGCGACCATTCAGGGGTATTCCCTTTATCGCAGAGATAGAGAGGGTAAAAAAGGGGGAGGGGTATGTTTGTATATTAAGAACAGTATACAGGTAAATATGAGGGATGATATTAATAATGGAGCTATGGACGAGGCAGAATCCCTATGGGTAGAGCTTCAAAGGAAAGGCACGGTGGGGAAGGTAATATTGGGCGTATGCTATAGGCCCCCAAACCAGAGTGAGGAGGGTGAGGTGGACCTCATGTTACAGATAGGATTGGCAGCAAGGATGGGAAATGTCATTATAATGGGGGACTTTAATTATCCTGATATAGACTGGGCAGAAGGAACCGCGCATTCAGCCAAGGCTCGGCAGTTCCTAAATGTTTTGCAGGACAATTTCATGGGTCAGATGGTGAATGCACCGACAAGAAACAATGCGGTACTTGACCTACTGATTACCAACAATACAGACCTGCTCACGGATATAGAAATACGGGACAACTTAGGGAACAGTGACCATAGGTCAATTGGTTTCAGTATTAATTACAGTAATAGGAAACACAAGGGTAATATAAGGACACTGAATTTCAAAAGAGCCAATTTCCCTAAACTGCGCTCACTGCTAGAAAATATCAAATGGGATAGAACCCTGGGAACAAAGAACACGGAGGAAAAATGGGAGTGCTTCAAGAGCATACTTAACAAGGGGGTGGGCCAGTGCATTCCACTGGGAAATAAATTTAAAAGAGCAAAACTAAACCCTGGGTGGCTAAACTCCAACATAAAAATGTATATTAGAGCTAAAGAAAAGGCCTTCAAAAAATACAAGACTGAGGGGTCATTGGCAGCATTTAAGCATTACAAAGAGTGTAATAAGAAATGTAAAGATGAAATCAGGGCGGCTAAAATAGAACACGAGAGACATATAGCGGAGGAGAGTAAAAAGAACCCCAAGAAATTCTTTAAGTATATAAACAGTAAGAAAGCGAGGCCAGAACACATTGGCCCCATAAAAGATGATAAAGGAAAAATGGCCACTGAGGACAGAGAAAAGGCGGAAGTGTTAAATAATTTCTTTTCTTCAGTCTTCACAAAGGAATCGGGGGGCTACACGAACCCCGCTTGTAAGGCCGAACTAAATAATACACCTCAGGAAGTGCCGCCATGGCTAACAGAGGATAGACTTAGAGCTAAACTAGAGAAACTTAACATAAATAAATCCCCGGGACCGGATGGCTTGCACCCAAGGGTTCTGAATGAGCTCAGTCAGGTGATTGCCAGACCATTATTCTTGATCTTTAAGGATAGTTTACAGACAGGTATGGTGCCAGCTGATTGGAAAAAAGCCAACGTGGTACCAATATTTAAAAAGGGGCCGAGATATATCCCGGGTAACTATAGGCCGGTCAGCCTAACATCTGTAGTCTGCAAAATTTTGGAGGGGATGATAAGGGACCACATACAAGACTTTAGTAATGAAAACGGTATTATAAGTAGTAATCAGCATTAGGGATGTAAGGATATTACCGCTATCGCGGTATCGCGGTGGTTTACATGGCCCGATATCGTCGTGGTGGGTGCACGGTGTCTGGCCGCCGTCTCTGTGTCTCTCTCTGTGTCTCGTCGGCTCCTCGGTCACTCACCTCTATGCTGCACTGCTACTGGCCGAGCCGAGGCGAGCGGCTGCCAGTTGGTTTGGAGCAGTGTGGGTGGGCGGGCTTGTGGGGCGGAGGCGGAGCCAGCGCACGAGAGCGGCGGACTCGGCCGGCGGAGCAGAGCCAGCTTCCACCAGGCAGGCACCACGGCAAGACAGTGATACCGGACTGCCGGTGAGTAATGTGATAAAGAATAAAGAAATTAAATGAAAAAAAAAAAACACTGACGCCACTCATGTACTTTACTACTGGATTAATTTACACAGAAAGAGAGGATAGTTACTAAAGCACATGGTAAAAGATGTAGTGTTAATTGTTTTTGCATTACACTCATGCTGCAGAGCAAGCCCATGACATTCTCTGTGTTCTAAATAAATGACACATTCACTACAAGGAAGTCATGTAGAGGTCTTAAATAGTGGTTTCTGATGGATAACACCAAAAGAGCACAGGAACCACACATGGCCTCTCAGTCCTAGTGTTAAAACACTAATTGGCTGCAGAACTCTGCAAAACAAGTGTTACCAAGCTGTATAAGACATTACCTACCTAGATATGGTAACACTGTGGAATAGGATGGACATCAGAAGTACATGAGTACAACACCTGTTAGTAACAGTCTCAGAGTAAGCACATTGAGAAGACAGTGCTAAGAGAAGAGGTATCATAGTAGGTGCTAGTGGGGACAAGAGCATGAGGCACAAAATGTGGTGTCTTAGAGAGAAGGTAGTGAGTGACTGCAATACCGTGAACTTTTCCACAATATCGCAATAAATATCGTACCGTGAGGTCAATATCGAAATTGTATCGTACCGTGAGATTTTGATATCGTTACATCCCTAATCAGCATGGATTCATGAAAAATTGTTCATGCCAAACCAATCTATTAACCTTCTACGATGAAGTGAGCTGCCACTTAGATAAAGGTAAGCCGGTGGATGTGGTGTATCTGGACTTTGCAAAGGCCTTTGACACCGTTCCCCACAAACGCTTACTGTACAAACTAAGGAAGGTAGGTATGGACCATAAGGTGAGTACCTGGATAGAGAACTGGCTCCAGGGGAGAGTACAGAGGGTGGTGATTAATGGGGAGTACTCGGATTGGGCGGGTGTGGAAAGTGGGGTCCCCCAGGGTTCTGTCCTGGGACCAATCCTGTTTAATTTATTCATAAATGATCTAGAGGAGGGGATATCTAGTACAATCTCAGTATTTGCAGATGATACTAAATTAGGCATGCCAATATCTTCTATGCAGGATGTGGAAATCTTGCAAGCAGACCTGAACAAAATAACGGGGTGGGCAACTACATGGCAGATGAGATTTAATGTAGAAAAATGTAAAGTAATGCACTTGGGGGCCAGAAACCAGAAAGCAAGCTACTCACTAGGGGGGGAACCTCTGGGTGAGTCTAGGATGGAAAGGGACCTGGGGGTACTGGTAGACAACAGGCTTGGAAGTGGCATGCAATGCCAAGCCGCTGCAAGCAAAGCCAACAGAATACTGGGTTGTATAAAAAAGGGGATTCACTCCAGAAATAAAGAGATTATTCTTCCACTCTACAAGACTCTGGTCCGGCCACATCTGGAGTATGCTGTCCAGTTCTGGGCACCGGTCCTCAGGAAGGATGTGCTGGAACTGGAGAAAGTCCAGAGAAGGGCAACAAAAATAATTAGGGGAATGGAGGACATCGGCTATGAGGAAAGACTACAAGCACTGAACCTATTCTCTCTGGAGAAGAGACGCTTGAGAGGGGATATGATATCAATGTACAAATACTGTACTGGCGACCCGAGCATAAGGAACAAACTATTTAGAGTAAGGGAATACAATAAGACACGTGGCCACTCACTAAAACTAGAGGAAAGGCGGTTTAACCTTAAAGTGCGTAAGGGGTTCTTCACTGTAAGAGCGGTAAGGATGTGGAATTCTCTTCCGCAAGCAGTCGTATCAGCGGGGAGCATTGATAGTTTCAAAAAACTATTGGATGGACACCTTAAAGACCACAACATACAGGGGTATACAATGTACGGTTAAAAGCAAACACACACACATAGGTTGAACTGGATGGACTTGTGTCTTTTTTCAGCCTCACTAACTATGTAACTATGTAACTATGTAAGAGGCCCCCAGAGGTAAACCTCCCCTATTTCTGTGCCAAATTTGGGACCCTGGCCTTTCAATGTTAACCTAATGTAACTGCACCTATAGTAAGATGACAACGCCCCCCCCCCATTCCTCTAACCACTTATTCTGCCCCCCCACTGACAGATCCCCCATCTTCATGCTACAGCCGCTGTGAAATCCCCAGGGATAAGCACTGACCATTTGGCATGCAAGGGGTGTCCCTCCCCCTCATTCATGTCCCCCTGCCGTTATGCAGCCCTAGTCCCCCGCTGTCATGCAGCCTGTGTCCCCCTCCTTCATTCTGCCTGTGTCCCCCTCCTTCATTCTGCCTGTGTCCCCCGCTGTCATCCAGCCTGTGTCCTTGTGCCCGTCAGAGTGCCGCTCTACATCCAGTGTGCCCCCGTCAGAGGGCCCATTACATCCAGTGTGCCCCCGTCAGAGTGCCCCTTTATATCCGTGTCCCTGTAAGAGTCCTCCTTTCCATCAGTGTCCTCATCAGAGTGCCCCCTTACATCAGTGTCCCCGTCAGAGTGCCCCTTTATGTGTCCCCGTCAGAGTGCCCCTTTATGTGTCCCCGTCAGAGTGCCCCTTTATGAGCCCCGGTCAGAGCTGTGTGTTGTGTAACCACGACAATATTCCCGCAATTTTCCTATAAGAATCTCAAATAAGAATAATCCACCCAATAAGAATAGATTATCATTGTGTGCATGCGCAGATAGTGCAGAGAATGAGGCAGAATATGACATTAGATTCTAGTCCCTCTGCGCTTTGTCTCTCGTCGGATAATGCATCTGTAGCACCCTGCAAATAGGTGCTAGGTAAAACTATAGTGGGCCTTGTCTGCCTAAGAGCAGGGCTGTGATTTAACTAGTCAGGGTGTCAGGGTTTTCCAGATGTGCCTGCTGAGGGGAGAAGTATCCCCACTGGCTCCTGTGTGAGGGCAGTGTGGGAAGCCCAATCAGGGGACACATCCTAGCTTGTAACTACCCCAGAAGGCAGATTATGCTGCAAGGGATTCTGGGAGTGGGTATAAGTTTTGGGGGAAGTGTGTGGCACGGTGTCTTTGGCGGAAGCAGAGTCCCAGGAAGGAGAGTGCGGCTGTCTCTCCTCCTTTCGGGGTGTCGCCTGAGAATCCAGAGAGTGCTGAGTTGAGCTGAGGGGATCCGATGTGCCGAGAGCCTGCGGAGAGAGAGAGAGAGGGGTCCAGTCCCAGGAAAGTCTACACAGGTCTTGAGTACCGCAGATTGCCCCTGGGGGTCTGCCTAGAGTCAGAGGGGACCACTCCGGAAGAGGATCTGGGATCCAGAGTCAGCTAGCTGTAAAGGGGGTACCTAAGTTGAGGACCCTGAAGTTGTAAAGGGGGTACATAGTCAGTGGACCCTGAAGAGTTCAAGTAGTAAAGGGGGCACCTGCAGTCTGGGCCCTGAATTGTATTGCGTGTGCCAGCTACAGTTATAGCTATTTGGAGTTCTATAAAATACTACCTCAAGCTGTGCCAGGCAGGGGAAAGTATTCAGAGACTTACAGTGAAACAGTGTCAGGAGTACTACAATTCTCACTCTTGGATCTACTGGACTATAGGTCGGGGATTCAACACTTCATCTGTTATACAGAGTGTTCTCAGAGTCAGTGAGCATTGGCTAGCGCAGGCTGACGTCAAGGGAGCTGTTAGCTCAATTCTCGTCAGGAGGCAATCACGATGATATTACAGCCCTTCAGTTGCTACCCTCCCAATAGATAATGAATTCACCCTCCATCCAGCTGGGAGTTATGACGACACACAGCACTCAAACTTAGTGCAGTCACAACTAACTTTTATTGCATGTGAAGCTCATATTTAAAGCATATTTGTTGAGCAGGAAAGACTGCTCCAAACCGGTTTTACAGTTCATCAGTCGAATTACATATCAGACAGAACAATACATGAAAGGGCCTTTGCTTTTGCCATGCATTTGTATCAATGTGAGGCGTTTTGTGTCTGAGATGGTGTTTGTGGACAAGGGCTGTTCCTCCTCTACTCAGCTGTCAAGTGTTAATGCAAGCAATTGTCAAATGTGTTTAGGTGGTGTCCGTAATTTCCATGCGCAGACTTAACTTTGTCAAGTGTCCCAATGAATGAATGAACAGGTGTTTACTTGTCGTCTAAATGCAAAACATAGCTGTCTGCTGACCAAGGTGGATGAATGGTTGTCAGTCTTAGCTCGTTAATATGTAAATGCAAGGGCCCACATTTCATCACAGGATGGGCATAAACTGAAATATATATCTGAAAAATCATAAGGCATATTAATACAATCTTTCAACCCAACCTTTGATCCCAGCTTATTCATAACGGTGTGATCACTTAGAGTCTCTGAATAGCACAAAACAGCTGACATTATTCCAAGGTGTATGTAGGCTGGTGACTTGGTTGTGTGCACATAGGGATATAACTTCTTAGAATTCTATCAAATCAAAACAGACATGTTCAATGGGGAGGGCCATAGCTTGCAAGAGTCCATGGCCTGAAAAATCCAACTCCATTATTATGGCGATAAAGTCACTACAAATAGACCATGGCAGCACATACCACCTGTTGACGATGGCATGTGATTTTTTCAACATGTCCTAAGGCCTTTTCCAGGAAAGGGCAAAAAATAAACCTCCCGTTTTTAATGAGAGGAAAAAAATTCCCTTTCAACCCTCGTTCAGAGCGGTCAGACCAAGTCCCTGGTGGCTATAACGAAAAAACAATGTCCTTTGTGTCCAATCAGCTTGACTTCGACTGTAAAGTGGAGACATGAATGTCTCGTGTCTCTCTCCTTTCCTGGGGTGAGCAAGGGCAAAATGAGGAGAGGTTCTCGGGTGGTGAGCACATGTTGCAAGTAACCAGACAGTGGCTACTAGTGCTCAGCTTGCTACAAAGCGTACCACTGTCGCACGAATGCGACGTCTTCCAGGAGTAGAGGTGACCGCTGGCATTGTACCAATGCGTCTGTCTAGATCCAGCTGGAATTCGTCTGGTGCTTGTCGTCACAATCTCCAATGATACGGCTGGTGCTCGTCACAATCTCCAATGATACAGCTGGTGCTCGTCACAATCTCCAATGATTCGGCTGGTGCTCGTCACAATCTCCAATGATTCGGCTGGTGCTCGTCACAATCTCTGGTAAGTTGTCGTGGGGTCCAGGGGTGGGGCTTCCGTCTGTCGCGATGCGTGGATCCAAGCCGGGGAGTCGTCTGTCAGTACCGCTGTTCTGGTCACTGCTTGAACCATTGCAGGAGGTCCGTAGGGTCAGTCTAGCGACGTCAGCTTATGGAGGGGCCTTCACCAGGATTCTGTCACCAGGCTTGAATGGGTGGGTTGGTGCACCTGTTGGCAAAGGAAACGAGAGCGAGAGATCACCATAATCACTGTTTAATTTTTCAATTAATTAATTCTGCCACATTTTCCTCTTGCAAAATCTCTAGATATGAGAATAAATGGACTCATGGGGTTGAGACTAGGGTTGAGCGGACACCTAGATGTCCGTGTTCGACGGGTTCGGCCGAACTTTAAAAAAAAGTCCGGGTCCGTGTCCCGGACTTTTACCGAACTCTTCCCGGACACCGAACCCCATTGAAGTCAATGGGGACCCGAACTTTAAGGCACTAAAATGGCTCTAAAACACCAAAGGAAAGGGCTAGAGTGCTGCAAATGGCAGCAAAACGTAATTAAGAGCATGGCAAGTGCTCTGCAAACAAATGTGGATAGGGAAATAACTTAAAACAACAAAAAAAAAACAGAAAAATAAAACAATGTTCTTCTTCATCTCTGAAGGACGAGGCCCATATGGAGTAGGAGGGAGGTTGAGGTGGTGGTGGATGTGGCGGTGACATAGGCATGCGCACAGGGTGTGCGGGGTGTGCCTGGGCACACCCTAATCACCTAGGGCACATAGCATTGCCAGTGAGGAGATGGGAAAGATCTCCCTCGGACCTGCTCTGCTCTATTTCTCTTTGCCTACAGGTACATGGCCCCGATACATTACTCTCCCTGCTGGCAAACACATGCATGTGTATTTCAACTTTGGGGTGCACACCTTAATGCAATAGGCTGCGCACACCTATGGGCGTTGTAGGTGGAAGCGGCGGTGGAGGAGGACCAGGGCCGGATTAAGAGCATCATGGGCTTGGTGCTGAGGATTTTGAAGGGCCTTAAGGGCCGTGCCTTGCCATGCACCCAGAGGAGGAAGGGTGCAGCCATGCATGCCTAATTCAACATGGGATGCTGTCTCTGAAGCCCATAAACACATCCATGCATCGGCAACTGTCCCTCCTTGTCCGGCCTTCGCGCTGTGTGGGGAGGTTCTGAGGGTGCTGCCTGGGGAAGCGAGCATAGAAGCCAGACTTCTGTGTTTACAAGTGACAGAAGAGCGGTAACAGTGAATATGGCCAACCCGGGGCCTATATAAAAGGTAGGGGCCTGGAGCTGCAGCTCCAATAGCCCCTACGTTAATCTGGCCCTGAGGAGGAGGACGAGGTAGCCAACACTGCTTCTTTTCACAAATTTTAAATGAGGGTACACCCCAAAAGAGTGAGAAAGAGCAAAAATGGAACAATGGGTGGGTAAGGTCGGTATCCATTGCTATTCTGCATAAGGTACGGAAAAGTCCCGTGGGATCCATGCCTGGTTCATTTTAATGAACGTGAGCTTGTCCACATTGTCTCTGGACAGGCGGCTGCGCTTGTCTGTTATAACGCCCCCAGCCGTGCTAAATACCCGTTCAGATAATACACTGGCTGCAGGGCACGCCAGCACCTCCAAGGCGTAAAGGGCAAGCTCAGGCCATGTGCCCAATTTGGAGACCCAGAAGTTGAAGGGGGCAGACCCCTCATTCACTACATGTAGGCATGTGCACACATACTGCTCCACCATGTTGGTAAAATGCTGCCTCCTGCTAAGACGTTCCATCTGAGCTGCTGGTGCTGCTGTTTGTTGTGGCGTGCTGACAAAGCTTTTCCACATTTCGGCCATGCTAACCCTGCCTTCTGAGGTGCTGGCGGTGCCCTGGTTGCGTTGGCGACCTCCTCCTCCTCCTCCTCTGCCTTGTGCTTCCACTGCGGCCCCGCTGTCAGATGGGAATGCCAGCAGCATTGCGTCTACCAGCGTGCGCTTGTACTCGCGCATCTTGCGATCGCGCTCCAGTGAGTGAATTAAGGATGGTACGTTGTCCTTGTAACGGGGATCCAGCAGCGTGGCCACCCAGTAATCAGCACAAGTTAGAATGTGGGCAACTCGGCGGTCGTTGTGGAGACACTGCAGCATGTAATCGCTCATGTGTGCCAGGCTGCCCAGAGGCAATGAAAGGCTGTCCTCTGTGGGAGGTGTATCGTCCGTGTCCTCTGTATCCCCCCAGCCACGCACCAGTGATGGCCATGAGCTGGCCTGGGTGCCACCCTGCTGTGAACATGGTTCCATCTCCTCCTCCAGCTCCTCCTCCTCCTCATCCTCCTCATCCTCCAGAACTGTGCCCCTGCTAGACAATTGTGTCCCTGGCGTTTGTGTGTGCAGGAACCCACCCTCGGAGCCCCTTGCGAATGACTGCCCTGAAAGCCTTGGAAATGTTACCTCTTCATCCTCCTCCTCCTCCTCATCCTGTGCCACATCCTCTTCCATCATCGCCCGAATTGTTTTTTCAAGGAGGCATAGAAGTGGGATAGTTAAGCTGAGAACGGCGTCATTGCCACTGGCCATGTTGGTGGTGTACTCAAAACAGCGCAACAAGGCACACAGGTCTCGCATGGAGGCCCAGTTATTGGTGGTGAAGTGGTGCTGTTCCGCAGAGCGACTCACGCGTGCGTGCTGCAGCTGAAACTCCACTATGGCCTGCTGCTGCTCGCACAGTCTTTCCAGCATGTGCAAGGTGGAGTTCCACCTTGTGGGCACGTCACATATGAGGCGGTGAGCGGGAAGGCCGAAGTTACGCTGCAGCGCTGCCAGGCAAGCAGCAGCAGGGTGAGAACGCCGAAAGTGCGCACAAACGGCCCGCACTTTCTGCAGCAGCTCTGACATATCGGGGTAGTTTTTAAGGAACCTCTGCACCACCAAATTCAGCACATGCGCCAGGCAAGGGATGTGCGTCAAACCGGCTAGGCCCAGAGCTGCTATGAGATTTCGCCCAGGCCGGGCTTGAGGCTCGCTGGCAGCAACCGCTCATTTGTCTGCTGTTCCATGCTCCTCCACAACTCCTGCGCGGTGTGTGGTTTGTCCCCCAAACAGGCAAGTTGTAAAACTGCCTGCTGTCGTTTACCCCTGGCCGTGCTGAAGTTGGTGGTGAAGGTGTTACGCTGTCCGGATGAGGAGGCGGTAGAGGATGAGGAAGCGGAGTAGGAGGAGTTAGAAACAGGAGGCAAACTGAAGCGCCCTGCAATCCTCGGTGGTGGAAGGACATGCGCCAAATTGCTATCCGCCTCAGGCCCATCCGCCACTGCATTTACCCAGTGTGCCGTTAGGGAGATATATCGCCCCTGACCGTGCTTACTGGTCCACGTATCGGTAGTTAGGTGGACCTTGGCACAGATGGCGTTGCGCAGTGCACACCTGATTTTTTCCCCCACTTGGTTGTGCAGGGAAGGGAGGGTTTGCCTGGAAAAGTAGTGGCGGCTGGGCACGACGTACTGTGGGACAGCCACCGACATAAGGTTTTTAAAACTGTGCGTCTCCACCAGACGGAATGACAGCATTTCAAAGGCCAATAATTTTGAAATGCTGGCATTCAGGGCCAGGGATCGCGGGTGGGTAGGGGGGTACTTCCTCTTCCTCTCAAGTGTTTGGGAGATGGAAAGCTGAACGCTTCCACGGGACATTGTGGAGATGGTTGTTGGTGACCCAGGTGGTGGTGTTGCTGACAGATCGTCTGTTTGCGGGGTGGCAGGTGCCGGTATCACTACAGATGTGGCTGGAGCGGCCGAGACTGCAGCAGAAGAGGAAGCAGGATGAGCCAGAAACGTTTCTTGGTTTTGAAGGTGTGTACTCCACTGCAGCTCGTGCTTTGCACTTAGATGCCTGATCATGCAGGTTGTGCTCAGGTTGAGAAGGTTTATGCCTCGCTTCAAGCTCTGATTGCACAGGGTGCAAACCACTCGTGTCCTGTCATCAGCACATTTTCTAAAGAACTTCCACGCTAGAGAACTCCTTTGAGCTGACTTTGGTGCGCTCGTTCCCTTGCTGCGTTGGGCAGTAGCGGGCGTAGTGTCTAGGGCACGGCCGCTCCGCTTCTGCACCCTGCTCCCTCTTCTGCTGTGCTGGTGGCTCTGTGCGACCACCGCCTCTTCCTCCAAACTACTCAGGTCACCTGCATGACGTTCATTCCATGTGGGGTCGAGGACCTCATCGTCCTCCACATCATCTTCCACCCAGTCTTCACCCCTGCCCGCCTTGTCGGTCTCCACAATGCTGAACGCCGCAGCAGTTGGCACCTGCGTTTCGTCATCATCGGAGACGTGCTGCGATGATCCTTGCATGTACTCATCTTGAGAAATAAGTGGTTGGGCATCGCTGCACTCAATCTCTTCCACTTCTGGGGCAGGGCTAGGTGGATGGCCCTGGGAAACCCTGCTGACAGAGTCATCAAAAAGAAGAAGAGACTGCTGTATGGCTTGGGGCTCAGACTGCTTGCCTGATTTGCAAGGGGGTGAGGTGAAAGACGGTTGGACATCGGCTGCAGGTGCCAACTGTGACCTTTCTGCAGTAGACTGGGTGGGAGACAATGTGAAGGAACTGGAGGCACTGTCAGCAGCAAACCAATCTACTATCGCCTCCACTTGTTCTGGCCTCATCACTTCTAGGGGCGTATGATGCCCTACCAAATACTGATGCAGGTTCTGTCGCCTACTCACACTTGAGGAAGGTGTTTCACTTGTGCGTGTAGCTGGCACAGATCGACCACGTCCTCTCCTTGCAACAGGAGCTCTACCAGCAGCACCACGACCCAGGCCACGGCCCTTATTTGACGGTCTCCTCATATTTCTGTAATTTAAGATCTTGCCCTAGAAAGGTTTTTATTGAATAGCGGAATAGGAAATATGATCCAAAAAAGTGTATGTATCTCGCACGTACAAAACCACACTAGGCCCCAATTACTATTGTTTCTACCCCTAAAAGGATGGATGAGGAGTAGGAGGAGTATGGAACAGACAGCACCCTCAAATCTTCAGAAGTATGAGATGAACCCCAAAAACTTGGAAAGGTGGATCTCACACGTACCGACACAGACTATCCCGCAATTCAATTGATCCTCAAAGGTTTTTATTGAATAGCGGAATAGGAAATATGATCAAAAAGAAAGTGTATGTATCTCACACGTACACCACCACACTAGGCCCCAATTACTATTGTTTGTACCCCTAAAAGGATGGTTGAGCAGTAGGAGGAGGAGTATGGAACAGGCAGTACCCTCAAATCTTCAGAAGTATGAGATGAACCCCAAAAACTTGGAAAGGTGGATCTCACACATACCGACACAGACTATCACGCAATTTAATTGATCCCCAAAGGTTTTAATTGAATAGCGGAATAGAAAATATGATCAAAAAGAAAGTGTATGTATCTCACACGTACACCACCACACTAGGCCCCAATTACTATTGTTTGTACCCCTAAAAGGATGGTTGAGCAGTAGGAGGAGGAGTATGGAACAGGCAGCACCCTCAAATCTTCAGAAGTATGAGATGAACCCCAAAAACTTGGAAAGGTGGATCTCACACGTACCGACACAGACTATCCCGCAATTCAATTGATCCTCAAAGGTTTTTATTGAATAGCGGAATAGGAAATATGATCAAAAAGAAAGTGTATGTATCTCACACGTACACCACCACACTAGGCCCCAATTACTATTGTTTGTACCCCTAAAAGGATGGTTGAGCAGTAGCAGGAGGAGTATGGAACAGGCAGCACCCTCAAATCTTCAGAAGTATGAGATGAACCCCAAAAACTTGGAAAGGTGGATCTCACACGTACCGACACAGACTATCACGCAATTTAATTGATCCCCAAAGGTTTTAATTGAATAGTGGAATAGAAAATATGATCAAAAAGAAAGTGTATGTATCTCACACGTACACCACCACACTAGGCCCCAATTACTATTGTTTGTACCCCTAAAAGGATGGTTGAGCAGTAGGAGGAGGAGTATGGAACAGGCAGCACCCTCAAATCTTCAGAAGTATGAGATGAACCCCAAAAACTTGGAAAGGTGGATCTCACACGTACCGACACAGACTATCACGCAATTTAATTGATCCCCAAAGGTTTTAATTGAATAGCGGAATAGAAAATATGATCAAAAAGAAAGTGTATGTATCTCACACGTACACCACCACACTAGGCCCCAATTACTATTGTTTGTACCCCTAAAAGGATGGTTGAGCAGTAGGAGGAGGAGTATGGAACAGGCAGCACCCTCAAATCTTCAGAAGTATGAGATGAACCCCAAAAACTTGGAAAGGTGGATCTCACACGTACCGACACAGACTATCACGCAATTTAATTGATCCCCAAAGGTTTTAATTGAATAGCGGAATAGAAAATATGATCAAAAAGAAAGTGTATGTATCTCACACGTACACCACCACACTAGGCCCCAATTACTATTGTTTGTACCCCTAAAAGGATGGTTGAGCAGTAGGAGGAGGAGTATGGAACAGGCAGCACCCTCAAATCTTCAGAAGTATGAGATGAACCCCAAAAACTTGGAAAGGTGGATCTCACACGTACCGACACAGACTATCACGCAATTTAATTGATCCCCAAAGGATTTAATTGAATAGCGGAATAGAAAATATGATCAAAAAGAAAGTGTATGTATCTCACACGTACACCACCACACTAGGCCCCAATTACTATTGTTTGTACCCCTAAAAGGATGGTTGAGCAGTAGGAGGAGGAGTATGGAACAGGCAGCACCCTCAAATCTTCAGAAGTATGAGATGAACCCCAAAAACTTGGAAAGGTGGATCTCACACGTACCGACACAGACTATCACGCAATTTAATTGATCCCCAAAGGATTTAATTGAATAGCGGAATAGGAAATATGATCAAAAAGAAAGTGTATGTATCTCACACGTACACCACCACACTAGGCCCCAATTACTATTGTTTGTACCCCTAAAAGGATGGTTGAGCAGTAGGAGGAGGAGTATGGAACAGGCAGCACCCTAAAATGTTCAGAAGTATGAGATTGTGTTCACTGTACCCCACAAAGATTGTGTTCACTGCACCCCACAAAGATTGTGTTCACTGCACCCCACAAAGGATTTTGTTCACTGCACCCCAAAAAGATTGTGTTCACTGCACCCCAAAAAGGATTTTGTTCACTGCACCCCAAAAAGGATGTTGTTCACTGCACCCCAAAAAGATTGTGTTCACTGCACCCCACAAAGATTCTGTTCCCTGTACCCCACAAAGATTCTGTTCCCTGTACCCCACAAAGATTGTGTTCACTGCACCCCACAAAGGATTTTGTTCACTGCACCCCAAAAAGATTGTGTTCACTGCACCCCAAAAAGGATGTTGTTCACTGCACCCCAAAAAGGATTTTGTTCACTGCACCCCAAAAAGATTGTGTTCACTGCACCCCACAAAGATTGTGTTCACTGCACCCCACAAAGGATTTTGTTCACTGCACCCCAAAAAGATTGTGTTCACTGTACCCCCCAAAGATTGTGTTCACTGCACCCCACAAAGGATTTTGTTCACTGCACCCCAAAAAGATTGTGTTCACTGTACCCCCCAAAGATTGTGTTCACTGCACCCCACAAAGATTCTGTTCACTGTACCCCACAAAGATTGTGTTCACTGCACCCCACAAAGGATTTTGTTCACTGCACCCCAAAAAGATTGTGTTCACCGCACCCCAAAAAGGATGTTGTTCACTGCACCCCAAAAAGGATTTTGTTCACTGCACCCCACAAAGATTGTGTTCACTGCACCCCACAAAGGATTTTGTTCACTGCACCCCAAAAAGATTGTGTTCACTGTACCCCCCAAAGATTGTGTTCACTGCACCCCACAAAGATTCTGTTCACTGTACCCCACAAAGATTGTGTTCACTGCACCCCACAAAGGATTTTGTTCACTGCACCCCAAAAAGATTGTGTTCACTGCACCCCAAAAAGGATTTTGTTCACTGCACCCCAAAAAGGATGTTGTTCACTGCACCCCAAAAAGGATTTTGTTCACTGCACCCCAAAAAGATTGTGTTCACTGCACCCCACAAAGATTGTGTTCACTGCACCCCACAAAGGATTTTGTTCACTGCACCCCAAAAAGATTGTGTTCAATGCACCCCAAAAAGGATTTTGTTCACTGCACCCCAAAAAGGATGTTGTTCACTGCACCCCAAAAAGGATTTTGTTCACTCCACCCCACAAAGATTGTGTTCACTGCACCCCACAAAGATTGTGTTCACTGCACCCCAAAAAGGATTTTGTTCACTGCACCCCAAAAAGATTGTGTTCACTGCACCCCACAAAGATTGTGTTCACTGCACCCCACAAAGGATTTTGTTCACTGCACCCCAAAAAGATTGTGTTCACTGCACCCCACAAAGATTGTGTTCACTGCACCCCACAAAGGATTTTGTTCACTGCACCCCAAAAAGATTGTGTTCACTGTACCCCCCAAAGATTGTGTTCACTGCACCCCACAAAGATTCTGTTCACTGTACCCCACAAAGATTGTGTTCACTGCACCCTAAAAGGATTTTGTTCACTGCACCCCAAAAAGGATGTTGTTCACTGCACCCCAAAAAGGATGTTGTTCACTGCACCCCAAAAAGGATTTTGTTCACTGCACCCCAAAAAGATTGTGTTCACTGCACCCCACTAAGATTGTGTTCACTGCACCCCACAAAGGATTTTGTTCACTGCACCCCAAAAAGATTGTGTTCACTGCACCCCAAAAAGGATTTTGTTCACTGCACCCCAAAAAGGATGTTGTTCACTGCACCCCAAAAAGATTGTGTTCACTGCACCCCACAAAGATTGTGTTCACTGCACCCCACAAAGGATTTTGTTCACTGCACCCCAAAAAGATTGTGTTAACTGCACCCCAAAAAGGATGTTGTTCACTGCACCCCAAAAAGGATTTTGTTCACTGCACCCCAAAAAGATTTTGTTCACTGCACCCCAAAAAGGACGTTGTTCACTGCACCCCAAAAATATTGTGTTCACTGCAGCCCAAAAAGATTGTGTTCACTGCAGCTCACACACAGAAAAATGGATGTGGATCACTGACACCTGCCTATCTCCTATCCCACACCACACAGCAATATTGATTGTAGTTTGTAGAACACAGTTTCCCTAAAATTCAGCAGCAGCAGCCTCTCCCTAACAGGATTGAGAAGAGATCGTAGATCAGGATTGAGTGCAGAGTCACCCCACCCCCCACACAGCAATATCGATTGTACTTTGTAGAAGACACTGACCCTATAATTCAGCAGACTCTATCCCTAAAATGCCTACAACTCGCCCTGCCTAAACACTCCGACCTGTCCCTCAATTCTATCCAGACACAAATGTTTTTTTCCTGCCTGTCTTTCCCTAATCAGCAGCCAGCACGTTGATGTGTGCTCTGTCCCTGATCTAAGCAGCAGAATGAAGACGCTGCGGCTGCCTGGAACTTATAAAGACTTGGTCACATGCTTCAGACGGCCAATCACAGCTACTGAGACATTTGCAGGCATGACTGGGATGGCTTAAGGCACACCAGTTAAACGATTGTTGATTGGCTGTTGAAAGCCCGCCATGAAAAGAGCGCCAAAGCATGCAAAACCCGGAAATAAAACGACCGAACACGGATTTTTACCCGAACATACAGTAAAGTGTCCGTGTCCGTGTTCGGGTACAAAAAATCCAATTATTCGGTACGAACACGAATAATACAGTCCGTGTTCGCTCAACACTAGTTGAGACGGGTCTGAAGTCATTCTGACTTTAGCAAGAATAGCAGGTGAGTACAGAGACAAAAAATACAAGTTTTACAAGAATGGCAGGAGTATTTTGCGCCACTGGGCTTCTGGCCTATAGACAGGCAGCAAAAATAAATGCTAGTGAAACTACTCGCAGCACTGAGGTTTAGGGCCTACAGGAAGGCAGGTAACAGGAAGGATACTTAATG
Source organism: Pelophylax lessonae (assembly GCF_965119305.1). Taxonomy (NCBI): domain Eukaryota; kingdom Metazoa; phylum Chordata; class Amphibia; order Anura; family Ranidae; genus Pelophylax; species Pelophylax lessonae. Next base: position 131,486,545 of record NC_138777.1, read on the forward strand.
GCACTGTTTTGGGAGAACACAGCATGTCTACACATGCAACAATGGTGAGGGCCCTTGGAGGGGTTGAACTGCCTTGTATTCCTCCAAAGGTGGAGATGGGTTAAATTGCAGTCCTCTGACTCACCCAAGCAGGAAGCTACCTAGAACTGAGTATCCCTTGCATGGCTAAGATGCTGTGATCACTGAATAACAGGGAGTGAAATTCAAGCTGTCTTGTGTACATGGACACATAGAGACACACAAAACAGCTAGAAGTCAGTACTCATGCAAACATAAATTTATAAGAGATTGCACAATTGCTTGGTGACACCTGAACAGGAAATTGAAACCAAATGGCCTTGGAGACACAAAATCTGACTTCAAGAACCATTCATATGCAAAACCTGGGCAATGAGTCACTTTTTGGATGAAAAGAGATCAACTAATTGAATTCACCGCAGGAGGTTACCTTTAAAATTTTATCAAAGTAGTAACGCTGGCCTAAATTCATTTTAATTCTTAGCATACTATCAACAAGCCAACCACTTCCATCCTATTTTTTTTTTTTTTTTTTTGAATGACAGCTTTCTATTCTATTATTTAACAATACAGATTTCACATACTGCACATCTGATAACGTGCTGTGACATATAAATGACAATCAGCTCACTAGTTTCCAGAGTTACATATGGTGTATGTACACAAATCTGTAAAATTTCATTTGTATCCAAGATTATAATATAAGAGTAGTAATACAGTATCTGCCTGAGCACATTATCCCATACCAATAATCTTGTCAAGAGAAAAGGTAGTAAAAGCATAAGTGCATAAATTCAAAAATTAGTGTTTAGCACCAGAATACAAAAGTATGTACCAATATACCAAAGGAAAACTCTAAAAAAAAAGACCAGAGATGCTTAATTATCTAAAGCATAGCACCTCATTTATGCCAGAGCTCATATATGTCAAATTTAGAACACATCAAATATCTGACACCCAATAAATAGAAACTTTCTAACACCCATAAAAACAGTCTAATCAATCAGAAAAAAATCTATTTGGAAACAATACTCCCATGAGGTTGGTTGTTGTTGAAGGCTGTGCTTGGTCATTCTGAAAATCTCAAATTTCACTTATCTGAGGAATAAGAATCAGAAAGGTTTAGTAACAAAACATTTTACTTTTCCTCCTAAAAATAAACCAACGGTTAGGGGAATTGAGCATACAGTAAGCATATCAAACATTTTCCTTCCTAACAGTGCACTTTTCTAATACCAAAAATTGTTGACGTCAAATTAATTATTACCACGTGGATTTCTATATTTTTTTGTTATTATTATGGTATACCATAAACTTAAAGAAAAAAATTATTATTGTTCACCATGGTTGAAAAAAAAATGAGCAGCTCAAAACATTAGTAATTTCTCATTTGAAATACAAGAACCCATACGTCACCCATTCTTTAGCAATTCGGAACATTCCTTAAAACTTGTTTTCTCTACAAGGCAAAACTGATCGTTAATTTGTATGACAATACAGCTGTTTACAGTCCCTCTTGCTATTCCCTGTGTCACAGACCGAAAGAGGTGGGGGGGGGGGGGGTTTGTTTGCTAAAAAGGCACTTAGAAAATATATATTTTTTTAAAAAAGCCAGTGATAAAGAAAGAAAAGTTGGTGACACAAAACCTTAATGATGAAAGTTCAAAATTGCTTATGATTTTTAAGGATAGAAATACAATTTTAGTCCTTAAGGTCACACTTTACACACCAAATATATATTTCCTTGCTTCTAAAAGCTGCCATGACAAGTGTAGTACGGATTTGTTACCTTTCCCGTGGCAAAATCACATCACTTTAAAACATAAACACAAAACAAATTATTATGCAACCAACATTCATTCAATGTTATGAAATGCTTTGCTGATACAGCACCTATAGGGACAGTGTTAAAACGAACACAACATAACGATTCATGGATCTAAGGTTGCCCATACACGATACAATTTTCATACAATCTTCCTAAACGTACATTTCATCATTTTCTCGGAATTCTCCTTACCTTGAAAATTTCCCATTATCCTAAGCTCAGAATACAAAGTGAGATCAGCTGAGTTTGAAGGTTTATATATCTATGGGTAGTGACGTCAGTGTTTATACTTTATTGGAAAAACCTAGTTTCCCAACTTATGTGGTTTCCTGCGTCTAAATAATCAGATTTATACATATCCAACTCATGGTCTGCTGATTAACTATCCTTGGTGGGCAAGACTATACCTTCAAGCTCAGCTTAATATCACATACAATCTCCACATACATCTATACAATGGCATGCAATCTTATATAACGACTAAATACACTTAAGTGTCTATACAAATATATACAAGGTTTTGGAGGGGGAATTCACCATCACACACAGTACTGCTTTGTAACTGGGTCCCAGACCCCATTTTATCTTTGGCGCTCCAAGCGCTGGAGTATCAGACCCCATCTTTGGGAATTTCAGATTCCCGGGAGTTGCTAAAATTAGCGGTTAACTGGGTACCGTTTATCTGCTCTGACAGTATAGGGTAGTAATAATAATAATAAAAATATAATCACTTACCCCATACTGTGTTTCTGGCAGATCTCACTTTCTGACACCAAAACTGTTAGCTCAATTCTCGTCAGGAGGCAATCACGATGATATTACAGCCCTTCAGTTGCTACCCTCCCAATAGATAATGAATTCACCCTCCATCCAGCTGGGAGTTATGACGACACACAGCACTCAAACTTAGTGCAGTCACAACTAACTTTTATTGCATGTGAAGCTCATATTTAAAGCATATTTGTTGAGCAGGAAAGACTGCTCCAAACCGGTTTTACAGTTCATCAGTCGAATTACATATCAGACAGAACAATACATGAAAGGGCCTTTGCTTTTGCCATGCATTTGTATCAATGTGAGGCGTTTTGTGTCTGAGATGGTGTTTGTGGACAAGGGCTGTTCCTCCTCTACTCAGCTGTCAAGTGTTAATGCAAGCAATTGTCAAATGTGTTTAGGTGGTGTCCGTAATTTCCATGCGCAGACTTAACTTTGTCAAGTGTCCCAATGAATGAATGAACAGGTGTTTACATGTCGTCTAAATGCAAAACATAGCTGTCTGCTGACCAAGGTGGATGAATGGTTGTCAGTTGTAGCTCGTTAATATGTAAATGCAAGGGCCCACATTTCATCACAGGATGGGCATAAACTGAAATATATATCTGAAAAATCATGAGGCTTATTAATACAATCTTTCAGGAGCGCCAACAGGCATTTTTTCAGGATTGAAGTCCCAATTGTACTTAGTTCAAGCCAAAAGGAGTATTCCACATATTCCCTTCTCCCATCCCCTTAAATTATAATAAAAACCACAAACAAAGATGCCGGAGTTGTCACTGCTTAAGTTGTCACACCTGGGGACTCAGTTCACATGGGCTGGCAAGGATTCTGGTACTAATGGCAGACCCACATCAGGCCATAGGCCTAGAAACCTTGCTACACATCCAACGAACTGAGCATGGCAGTGTCGTCACGCCAGCTGATCTCAGCTGCAGTGACGCCATTTAATGAGCATGCGCAGTTCGTCGGATGCATTTTTCAATGGGAGGCATTATTCGACAGGACACTGGCATAGTTGCAGAGGTGGGTTGTTCAGGAGTTTCCAGGAAAACATGTGCTATATCATTCACTGGGGGGCAATGTAGACAAACCCCTTGCAGGTTTTGCTCCTGGAAACAGGCATCGATTTGGATGCAAAGAGCTATCAAGTCACTCAGGGTGGAGGATATGGTTCTGCACACTAGTTCGCCCTTAATACCATCCGCTAAACCCTGCCACAGACAAGCACAACGGTAAACGAAGCCAGGGTAGGTACATGGATAGTCAGGCACAGGATACACTAATAACAGGCAAACGAGAGCTTAATAGTCATTCTAATTTTGTATAACATGCTTTTATATTTTGTGATATGCATAAAGATTTTTTGTAAATTGCTTTTTAAAAAAAAAAAAAAACAATTCTAAAGTGTATTCATTTTAGGTAATACTATCCGTTGTCATTTAAATTCCCATCCATGAGAGTTGTTGTGTTCTATGTACATAGAAAATGAAAGGAGGATGGATTTCATGTAAAAGGTAAAGGCTGGTAGAGAAGGAAAAAGATGCATGTTATGTAATGGGCCAGGGGGATGCATGATATTTAAAGGATGGGTGAATCAGGGAAAGGGAATGTATGTCATGCATAGGGAAACGAGGATGTATGCCATGCAAATGGTAAGGAAGATAGATGCAATTTAATGTGGAAGGACTGATGGTTCAGGGTGAGGAGGATATGCCATGTAAAAGGCTGGAGGAGCTGTGTAAGAAGGGTCCATATCATGCATAGGAAAAGGAAGATGCATTGCATTTAAGCAGTAAGGGGCTGATAGAGCAGGGCAAGGAGGATATGCTGTTTAAGGGGTAAGGTGCATAGCGGTCATGTAAAGGGCAGGAGGAGTAGGGTAAAGAGGATGAGCACCCTTCTATTGCTAATATGACAGATGAAGGATCAGGAATGATGGGCCTACAGTATAAAAGGAATCAGGGGTTCCCACAGCAGCCTGCCACTGGTCCCAGGCAGATCATAAAAAAAGGGAACAAGATGTGATCTGACATTACATGACAATCTCCAGAACTCTATCACCCTCCTCCATCCCTTTTACCTCCCAAACCGAGCGCTCGCTCTGGCAACCAGGAAGAGCAGCTTTGTATGGGGCAGAATGACATAGACCGAGAATGGGCAGCTGGTGTGGGCACTGTCAGGGCTCCTCTGCCTGTCTACTGAGATCTCCCCCTCCAGGCTGGCAGCTGCAGGATCCGAACACAAGCAAATGACACAGGCTTGCTGCACACTCACATCCACGGCACTGCTGCTTCAGCTGATCCTGCCCACCTGCATCTGCCAGTGCCACGAGGTGGCGCAACCACGGGGCTGCTGCTGCAGTCATACAATAGTGTGGTGAGGGGAATGTATGGCTGGGGTGTCACTGCTGCCAACCAAACTTTTCTTCATCATCATCAACCACAAGGCCAATGTTTTTCATCCTTTTTTCAGAAAAAATTGCCCTAGAGTACGGGACTTTAAAAGCAACTTAAACATCCAAGAATAGATACAAATGTATAAAAACATGTATTTATTGAGTTAGCATATAAAAGGCATTAACAAAATGCCAAAGGTAAGTACGAAGACATAGTACATCATAATTAAAAACAACTGTAGCTCCCTACAAGGTACTGTAGGTGCTAGGTAAAGTATAGTGGGCCTTGGCTGCTTAACAGCAGGGCCATGATTTTCAGCTGGGCTGTCATGTCTCCCAGGTGTGGCTGCTGAGAGGGGAGACTCCCCACTGGCTCCATGAGAGGATTCTCATTGGGCAGTGGAGGAAACCCAATCAGAGGCACATTCAGGCCTGTATCTACCCCAGAAGGCCGATTCTGCTGCAGAGGATTCTGGGAGTGGATATAAGTTTGAAGGGAGCGCATGACGCAGCATCTTTGGTGGGAAGCAGAGTCCCAGGAGGGAGAGTATGGCTGTCTCTCCTCCTGTCAGAAGGATTGGGGGTCTTGGGTGGTCTGCCTGAGAATCCAGAGAGAGCTGAGCTGCAGAGAGGATCCGGTGTGCCGAGAACCAGAGGAGAAAGAGGGGTTCAGTTCCAGAAAAGCATTCCAAGTTCGGGTGTACTGTGAACGGCCCCTGGGGGTCTGCCCAGCTTAAAGGGGACCACTCCAGTGAGGTTCCCTGGGATCCAGGAGCTAGCTAGCGGAATAGGGGGTGCATAGTGAGAGGACCCTGAAGTGTCAGAGGGGGTGACTAGTAAGAGGACCCTGAAGTGTCAGAGGGGGTGCCTAGTGAGAGGACCCTGAAAGTGTAAAGGGGGCGCCAGCGGTTGGGCGGCCCTGAAGAGTTAAGTGTACAGCGTGCAGCGTACAGTGTTAAGGGTTGCAGCAGCACATGCAGTTACAAGGAGCTACCTCAGTCAGTGAAAGGCTGGAGGGAGCTGTTCATTGGACTTTTGAGCTAAACAGAGTGTCAGAAGTCAAGTCACTACAGTCCTGGATCTTCGGAGTTAACCAGAGTGTTAAAGTCGAAGTTCTAGCACAGTTCAGCAAAACAGTATCTCCAAGCGCCAGGAAGCGTTGGTCGGCATTCAGCTGGCGTCAAAATAGCGCCAACAGGCATTTTTCTGTCAAGTGTCCCAGTTAAACCTAGTTGAGCCAGAGGAGTATCCCACTCATTCCCTTCTCCCATCCCCATTACGAAATAAACAAAACAAACCAAAGATGCCAGAATGGTTATTGTCTTCAATCTCACCCTTGGGTATTCAACTTAAATGTGTTGGAAGTGTTACCGGTAACAATGGCAGACCCATATCAGGCTCAATGCCTGGAAATATTGCTACACAACAAAATCACGGCCAACAACATGTATCACTTAAACAAAGAGACGGAGTAAATGCCTGAATTCCAGGGAAGACCTGACGCTTTTTGGGCGTGGCCTTCTTCAGAGGCCTACTGGAACTCCTTCATTCATATCTAGATGTTAGCGAGAAAATGTATATACATAAGTAAGCATTCACATATGTGTGTTACAAAGAAATATATATCAATGTTATCTCATAATGCACTCCTATATTAAACATATCAGATATGAGTTTTACGCACCACTAAAGTCACTTTGTAAAAGCATACGAAGCAGTGTATTATAGCTCTCTGCCTCCTCTGTATACAGGAGTTAACAGTGCTCTCTCCCTTCTCTATGACGAGGGTTAACATGGGGGTCGCTCAAATCAGACAGGCTGTTGCTCTGGCACCCCTCAGGACTCTTTGTAGCACTCCGACTGAAAAATACTGCTCCAGGCGAGTCGTACAGAATGCAGGGACAGTCTTAAGTGAGACAGAGGTCAGGGGTCAGTACTAAGTGAGGCAGACTTTAGAAGTCAATAACAATTGAGGCAGATTTCCAGGGTCATTAGTAATAAATGGTCAACTTGGCTTTCAGACTAATGCAGTGTGGTTCCTGTGGCTTACCATGGGTGCAGTGTGCCAGCGTTTTTTTTGTGGGTTAGCTACACATTGAAAAAAGACTTCTATTATGTCCCATGGCTTGGATACACATTCCAAAAGTGTAGCAAAACCATGCTTACAGTTTTTTGGTTTCAGAAAGCGCACCAAAACCACAAGACATGAAAGCGACCTCCTGAGAGAAGGAAAGACCAAAAGCATATTTTATGGGTACAGGAATGCTTCTGTTTTATTTTACCATGCCTCTTTAGGCCCCTCCCACAGTTACCAAAATGTGGCCATACCCACCGTTTTGCTGTGGTTTTGAGCTTTGGGATGCACACCCTAATGCAAAAGGCTGAGCACACCTTTCAAAGCAATGTACAGAAATGCTAGGAACCTGTTAAATAAAATGGAAGAACTTGAACTTCTGATACATGAGGAGGATTTTGACTTCATGGGAATATCAGAAACCTGGTTTGACAGCTAATTAATTGTGGGTACTTGCTAAAGATGAAATTTCCACCCCTTTTCCTGTATGTGTTTCAGAATTAATCTGTTTGGGTACCAAAATATATATTCAGAAACATAGATAGCTTGGTATCAACCTTCCTGTGGAAGGGGCAAAATCCTGGGATTAAACTACAGGTCCTACAGCAACCTTGGAAACAGGGGGGCTAGCAGTCCCGGACTTTGTCTGATATTTCCTGGCAGGTCAACTAGGTTTTGCTCATAGGTGGCTAATCCTTCCAGAAGATGATGTGGCGGTCACTTTGGAGGCTTCCATAGTCAGCTTCTATCAGGTTCTATGAAGCACTGACGCATCTTCTGCTCACTAAATCTTTGTGTGCAACTTTCAGTGCATGGGTGGTGGCTGATAAGGTGAAATCAGGTGATTGTCGGGTATTTTATCCTCACACATCATTGTGGAAAAATCCTCCGCTATTACATTTCTATACAAACCCAGACCCTGTTATCTGAAACAAGTTTGGTGTAAAAAAGATGGGTGATATTAATGGGAATAGGATACTCTTGCAGTTTGATGCTCTAAAAAATAAATTTTAAATTGCCTAATTATCACCTGTTTTGGTATCTGCATCTGCGCCATGCGTATAATTCTCAGTTTGGCACCGTGGCACTCACATTGCAGGAGAGTGATTTGGAGTTTGAACTATGAAATGATTCTCTAGACCAGTGTTTCTCAACTCCGCTCCTCAGGGCACACTAACAGGCCAGGTTTGCAAGAAAATTGAAATACATCACAGGTGATATAATTTGCTGCTCAGTGATTGCAGTATTCTAGTCTGCAACTCCCCAAGGTAATACTTAAAATCTGGCCTGTTAGTGTGCCCTGAGGACCGGAGTTGAGAAACACTGCTCTAAACAAGGTCTTATCCAATCTTTATAAATATTTGTTCATTGATGGGAATAGGGTCCTTATACCTTGTAGAGTAGGTTAAGAGGAGGGACGACCTTTGGGAAATTAATTTCATTTGATTGGGTTCGGCTAGAGACCATCTTATTCAGTATAAATTCCTGCATCAAATCTACTGAATTCAATACAACCTGATTGGCTAGAACTATCCCCCCCAGTCGTCCTATTGCTTCTATAGTGGAGGGGCCGTTGCCCCCACCCTCCAGGACCCCGCTCTCCAGCTGAAAGACCCCAAGCACATGTGCCCTTGCCATTTATACAGTATCCCAGCATGCACAGAGGCATATTCCTCTGCCAATCACCAGGGCTGTAGTAAATGCCTGTGCACTCATTTGTGCGGTATCCTCCCACTGTCCAATATGCCTCCCTATTGGACCAGTGTAAAACACTTCAGACAAACTGAGCTCCACCGGAGCACCATGAGCAGACCTCACTAATGGATCCTACTCTCTGGTAGGCAGAGAGCAATATAAATTTACCTGGCAATCTCTCTGGTAAGCAGAAAGACCCAAAAACTATACTTTCTCTTCTAGCATCTACCTAATAGGGAGCTACATCCACTCCCCACCAAACTCAGCCATGTCCTCGCTGGCTCTGGGCATCCACCCGTACAAAAATACCTGTACAAAATTTACAAGGAGTATCCCACAAACCCGGAAAGGGGGAAAAGGGAAAAAACATATGTACAGGGCCATGGAGCATACTCCATAAGTGGCGAGTAGATACAATAAGTTACATTAAAAAATATAGATATCTGCTGTATAAAATTGACAAATTTCACTAGATGCATTATATTAATGCACCGCCCGCCAAACAAAAATCTGACAGGTTAAACATCCTGACTAACTATGCTACAAATACAATTTTTACATACAGTATCTCACAAAATTTAGTACACCCCTCATATTTTTGTAAATATTTTATTATATCTTCATGTGATAACACTGAAGAAATTACACTTTGCTACAATGGAAAGTAGTGCGTGTACAGCTTGGGAAAACAGTGTAAATTTGTTGTCCCCTCAAAAAAACTCAACACACCGCCATTAATGTCTAAACCACTGGCAACAAAAGTGAGTACACCCCTAAGTGGAAATGTCCAAATTGGGCCCAAAGTGTCAATAGTTTGTGTGGCCACTATTATTTTTCAGCACTGCCTAAACCCTTTCGGGCATGGAGTTCACCAAAGCTTCACAGGTTGTCACTGGAGTCCTCTTCCACTCCTCCATGATGACATCACAGAGCTGGTGGATTTTAGAGACCTTGCGCTCCTCCACCTTCTGTTTGAGGTTGCCCCACAGATGCTCAATAGGGTTTAGGTCTGCAGACATGCTTGGCCAGTCTATTACCTTTACCCTCAGCTTATTTAGAAAGGCAGTGGTCATCTTGGAGGTGTGTTTGGGGTCATTATCATGTTGGAATACTTCCCTGCAACCCAGTCTCCGAAGGGAGGGGATCATGCTCTGCTTCAGTATTTAAATTTAACACACCTGCTCCCCATTTACACCTAAGACCTTGTAACGCTAATGAGCCACATGACAACGGAAGGAGAAAATTGGCTAATTTGGCCCAATTTGGACATGTTCACTTGGGGTGTACTCACTTTTGTTGCCAGCGGTTTAGACATTAATGGCTGTGTGGTGAGTTATTTTGAGGGGACAGCAAATTTGCACTGTTATACAAGCTGTACACTACCTACTTTACATTGTAGCATAGTGTCATTTCTTCAGTGTTACATGAAAAGATATAATAAAATATTTACAAAAATGTACTCATTTTTGTGAGATACTGTATATACACAAAATGGAAAATAGCAACCTCTTAAAGGCGTGATGATTCCCTGCAAGCCTGCAAAGGAAGAAGGGTGACCAAGCAGTAATTTTCTATCCTATATACTCACAGTAAGACTGCCCTCTCCGCAGAGGCAACCTTCTCACCTGAGGAATGTCTAACGCTAGCTTTCCCGTAGAGACATCTAATGCATCTGGCCCCCTAAGGGCACGCTTGACTCATTGTCAAGTGTTCCTGTAATAAACAAACAGAACAACCTGCCAAACTAGCTAACTAAACATTTCTGTACTTGTTCCATTTGGGAACCAAATGACCAGTAATAGGCACAGTCCCTCTCAATTACCAGGGCACTGACTCTTTCCTATCCTAGTCAGACCCACAAGTTAGGATGAAGAAGTGCGGAGTCCATCCGACTGGTGTCCTTCTCTCTGCAACACAGAGGCAACACATCTTCTCCTAGCGGCTAGCTGTTATTGCTGGGGCCTTAGCAAAGCTTGCCTACTTGTGAGTGTTTGTAAGCACTCTTCAAGGGATCCTGTCACTCTGGCATCACTCTCACTGAAGAGACAATGAGCCACTAACCTTTTCCCACAAGGTAGCAACTATCACAAATTTTCCTTCAACATTACTCTGGCCCACTGACCCAAAGGAGTCTTCGCAAAGTGTCCTATAAATAAAGTATCTTCGTAAAGTGTCCTTTCTCAGTATTCCTTTCAGCGACAGTAATGGCCCATGGCCCAAAAGATCTTCACAAAGTGTCCTTTAGCAAGGTGTCTCTGTGCACTTGGGGTTTACCCCCTCCAGGTAGCAGCCCCTGGCTTTAACAGAAGTTCTCTGTGGCAGAAGTTATTTTTTCCCAGGGGAAGAAACTATAGCAGTTTCAATGATCCCCCGTTTTCTTTTGCAAGGATAGAAGGGAAATGGGATTTGGGAAGAGAGCTCCTTGCCCTAACAGCAGCACTTCAGCAAATATAATTCTTTGGGCTCACTAGCCCCTTTGTAACTCAGACTCTTTGAATTAGATCAAAAGCTCAGCATACCTAATTGGTAGTAGTCAGGGTGAGGTATACAAACCATCTTGCCTTCCAGACTCAAACTAGTGATGGTCCAAGCTTAGTTTTTGTTATCTGGATGGATAACTTCCACCAGATCGATTATATATTGACCACCCCTGATTCCAGTTTTCCATGATAGACAGGAAGGTGTCCCACAACTGAGGCCTGGAGGGATTCTGATACGGCTTGGGAATGTATAGGAAGTCCCAAACAGCCTTCTGACACCAAGCCTCCCTCCTTGCTCTTAATTTCCTCCATCACCTCCCGTGGATTGAATGGATAATCATATCTGTATTCCATGGCCACCTTCCTTTGGAAAAGTCATTGAAAACGAGAGAACCTGGGAAGTTTCTGCCTTTCTCCTCTCCCAGGTGGGGAGTAAGGGGTCTCAACTTTTGTGATCAGTTTGGAGTATGCATCGTTCTGTGCCCGAGCCCGGGCATAGGTGCGAGGTGGGGATAGGTCTGGGACCCTTGTGGCATAGGCCTCACGGAAGCCAAGATTCCTTGCACACCTCATCCGAATGACCGCTGCCTCTGTTTCTTCACTAAGTGAACTGAAACTTGTAGGACTTCTTCTTCCTTCAGTTCCCAAGCTTTTCCACATTTTGGCCATGCTAACCCTGCCTTCTGAGGTGCTGGTGGTGCCCCAGCTGCGTTGGCTACCTCTGTCTTCGACTTGTGCTTCCACTGTGCCCCCGCTGTCAGGTGGGCATGCCACCAGCAGCGCGTCTACCAGTGTGGGCTTGTACTCACGCATCTTACGATCATGCTCCAGTGAGGGAATTAAGGATGGTATGTTGTCCTTGTAACGGGGATCCAGCAGCGTGGCCACCCAGTAATCAGCACAAGCTATAATGTGGGAAACTTGGTGGTCGTTGCGGCGACACTGCTGTGTGTCATTGCTCATGTGTGCCAGGCTGCCCAGAGGCAACAAAAAGCTGTCCTCTGTGGGAGATGTATTGTCTGTGTCCTCTGTATCCCCCCAGCCACGCACCAGTGATGGCCATGAGCTGGTCTGGGTGCCACCCTGCTGTGAACATGGTTCCACCTCCTCCATCTCCTCCTCCTCATCCTCCATCTTGGCATCCTCCAGAACTGTGCCCTTGCTTGACAATTGTGTACCTGGCATTTGTGGGTGCAGGAACCCACCCTTGGAGCCACTTGTGAATGACTGCCCTGAAAGCCTTGGAAATGATCCCTCTTCCTCCTCCTCCTCCTGTGCCAAATCCTCTTCCATCATCGCACAAATCGTTTTTTCAAGGAGGCATAGAAGTGAGATAGTAACGCTGAGAACGGCGTCATCGGAACTGGCCATGTGGGTGGAGTACTCGAAACAGCGTAACAAGGCACACAGGTCTCGCATGGAGGCCCAGTTATTGGTGGTGAAGTGGTGCTGTTCCGCAGAGCGACTCACGCATGCGTGCTGCAGCTGAAACTCCACTATCGCCTGCTGCTGCTCGCACAGTCTGGCCAGCATGTGCAAGGTGGAGTTCCACCTTGTGGGCACATCACATATGAGGCGATGAGCGGGAAGGCCGAAGTTACGCTGCAGCACTGACAGGCGAGCAGCAGCAGGGTGAGCACGCCGAAAATGCACACAGAAGGTGCACACAGACGGCCCGCATTATCTGCAGCAGCTCTGACATATCGGGGGTAATTTTTAAAGAACCTCTGCACCACCAAATTCAGCACATGCACCAGGCAAGGGATGTGCATCAAACAGGCTATGCCCAGAGCTGCTACAAGATTTCGCCCATTATCGCACACCACCAGGCCGGACTTGAGGCTCACTGGCACCAACCACTCATCGGTCTGTTGTTCAATGCCTCTCCACAACTCCTGCGCAGCGTGGGGTTTTTCCCCCAAACAGGCAATTTTTAAAACTGCCTGCTGTCGTTTACCCCTGGCTGTGCTGAAGTTGGTGGTGAAGGTGTTACGCTGACCAGATGAGGAGGTGGTAGAGGATGAGGAAGCGGAGTAGGAGAAGTTAGAAACAGGAGGCAAACTGGAGCCCCCTGCAATCCTTGGTGGTGGAAGGACATGCGCCAAACTGCTATCCGCCTCAGACCCAGCCACCACTGCATTTACCCAGTGTGCTGTTAGGGAGATATAACGTCCCTGACCGCGCTTATTGGTCTACGTATCCGTAGTTAGGTGGACCTTGCCACAGATGGCGTTGCGCAGTGCACACCTGATTTTGTCCCCCACTTGGTTGTGCAGGGAAGGGATGGCTCGCCTGGAAAAGTAGTGGCGGCTGGGCACGACATACTGTGGGACAGCCAACGCCATAATGCTTTTAAAACTCTGCGTCTCCACCAGTAGGAATGACAGCATTTCAAAGGCCAGGAATTTTGAAATGCTGGCATTCAGGGCCAGGGATCATGGATGGGTAGGGGGGTACTTCCTCCTTCTGCTCCAGTGTTTGGGAGATAGAAAGCTGAATGCTTCCATGGGACATTGTGGAGATGGTTGGTGACCCAGGTGGTGGTGTTGCTGGCTGACCCTCTGTTTGCGGGCTGGCAGGTGCCACTGTCACTACAGAGGTGGATAAAGAGGCAGAGACTGCAGCAGAAGAGGAAGCAGGAGGAGCCAGAGACCTTTCTTGGTTTTTGAGGTGTCTACTCCACTGCAGCTCATGCTTTGCACTGTGATTCCTGGTCATGCAGGTTGTGCACAGGTTGAGATTTATGCCTTGCTTCAAGCTCTGATTGCACAGCGTGCAAACCACTCGTGTCTTGTCATCAGCACATTGTCTGAAGAACTGCCAGGCTAGACAACTCCTTGGACCTGGTTTTGTTGTGCTCGGTCCCTTGCTGCTTTGGGCAGTAGCAGGCATACTGTCTAGGGGACGGACGCTCCGCTTTTGCACCCTGCTCCCTCTTCTGCTGTGCTGGTGTCTCTGTGCGACCACCGCCTCTTCCTCCGAACCACACAGGTCACCTGCATGACATTGATTCCATGTGGGGTCGAAGACCTCATTGTTCTCCACATTATCTTCCACCCAGGTTTCACCCCTGCCCTCCTTGTCGGTCTGCACAATTCCGAAAGCCGCAGCAGTTGGCACCTGTGTTTCGTCATCAGAGAGACATGCTGGAAATGGTCCTCCCATGTACTCATTTTCAAACATAAGTTGTTGGGCATGGGTGGACTCAATCTTTTCCACTTCTGGGGCAGGGCTAGGTGGATGGCCCTGGGAAACCATGTTAACAGAATCATCAAAAAGCCAAAGAGACTGCTGCATGATTTGGGGCTCAGACTGCTTTGCTGATTTGCAAGGGGGTGAGGTGAAAAACTGATGGGCATCGGCTGCAGGTGCCAACTCTAATCTTTCAGCAGGAGACTGGGTGGGAGACAATGTGACGGCACTGGAGGCACTGTAGGCACTGTCAGCAACCCCATCTACTATCTCCTGTACTTGTTCTGGCTTCAACATTCGTAGAGCCACATTAGGCCAGACCAAATACTGCTGCAGGTTCTGTCGCCTACTCACACCTGAGGTAGGTGTTTCACTTGTGCGTGTAGCTGGAACAGATGGACCTCGTTCTCTCCTTGCAACAGGAGCTCCACCAGCAGCACCACGACCAGGGCCACGTCCCTTATTTTACGTTCTCCTCATATTTCTCAAATTTAGGATCTTCCCCTAAATGGGTGTTTTTTGAATAGCAGAATAGAACAATATCTAAAGGCTGTATCTCACACGTACAGCTACAGACAAGTTAAGATTTTTCCCCTAAATGGGTGTTTTTTGAGTAGCAAAATAGAACAACAGTATCTAAAGGGTGTATCTCACAGTAACGTGCAGCAAACGCTGCAAAATTATTTTTTTTGCCCCAAATGGGTGTTTTTTGAATAGTAGAATAGAACAACAGTATGTTGTGTATTTTGCCCAAAAAGGGTTTTTGACAGCAGTATATAACACTTAAATTCTACACGTACAGATGCAGCACGCAACGGCCATAAAATTGTGGATTTTAGCCCAAAAAGGGTGTTTTTAGAAACCCAGAAAATTATAGCTGTATATAGCTTAAAATGCGCACTGACTAATGGCAGAGGCCCAAGATGGAGGGTATTGCCAAAAAATGGGTGTTTTTTTAAACCCTGAAAATTATTGCAGCATTTCAAGCTTGTTTTTATCACACATGCAGCAAGCAAGGGCTGTAAAATTGTGTATTTTGCTCAAAAAGCGTGTTTTTTTACTAACACAATATGACAGCAGAATATAACGCTTGAATTCTACACGTACAGATGCAGCAAGCAAGGGCTATAAAATTGAGAATTTTAGCCCAAAAAGGGTATTTTTAAAAACCCAGAAAATTATAGCTATGTATAGCTTAAAATTCACACTGAATATGCTGGTGCACTGAGCTTGCATAAAATGCCCCCCCACCGCCCACCTAACTAACAGACTGATAAAAGTATTTTTTCTCTGTCACAGGGATCAAACCATGTGAGCTAATTTTTGGAGCCTATACAGGCCGACACTTACGGTTCTGTGTACTGTGAATGCCTACCGTACCTCTAGCCATCATATACTACGTTCTTTGCTGTCAGTTCAAACCATGTCTGTGCAGCTGCAGGCTGATGAATGGGCATTCTGTCTGAGAGCCGATCTGCTGACCCAGTACAGTGATGGGGGAGGAGCTGCAATTGTAATTGGTTGTGATGCTGAATGAGGATGGATGTAACAGGAGACACGTGGAGCAGAGAGGGAGCCGAGAGAGACAGCAATGCAGGGGGAACCGAGTGCACACTGACAGCAAGTAAGTGTCACTGAATCCATTCCCCACCACCGCTGCTGATTTAATCCATCCCTAGCCCTGACACCCATCCCATCCATCCCCCCCAGCCCTGACACCCATCCCATCCATCCCCCCCCCCAGCCCTGACACTCACCCCCCCCCTCCCTAGCCCTGACACTCATCCCACCCATCCCCCCCCAGCCCTGACACTCATCCCACCCAACCCCCCCAGCCCTGACACTCATCCCACCCCCCCAGCCTTGACACTGATCCCATCCCCCCCAGCCCTGACACTCATCCCATCCATCCCTAGCCCTGACACTCATCCCATCCATCCCCCCCAGCCCTGACACTCATCCCACCCCCCCCAGCCCTGACACTCATCCCCCCCATCCCCCCCAGCCCTGACACTCATCCCATCCGTCCCTAGCCCTGACACTCATCCCACCCCCCCTTGCCCTGACACTCATCCCACCCATCCCACCCCCCCAGCCCTGACACTCATCCCCCCCATCCCCCCCAGCCCTGACACTCATCCCATCCCCCCATAGCCCTGACACTCATCCCATCCGTCCCTAGCCCTGACACTCATCCCACCCCCCCTTGCCCTGACACTCATCCCACCCATCCCACCCCCCCAGCCCTGACACTCATCCCCCCCATCCCCCCCAGCCCTGACACTCATCCCATCCCCCCCAGCCATGACACTCATCCCATCCCCCCATAGCTCTGACACTCATTCCATCCGTCCCTAGCCCTGACACTCATCCCACCCCCCCTCCCTAGCCCTGACACTCATCCCACCCCCCCAGCCCTGACACTCATCCCTACCATCCCCCCCAGCCCTGACACTCATCCCACTCCCCCCCTCTCTAGCCCTGACACTCATCCCATCCATCCTTAGCCCTGACACTCATCCCACCCCCCCTCCCTAGCCCTGACACTCATCCCACCCACCCCCCCCCCAGCCCTGACACTTGTTCCACCCATCCCCCCCTGCCCTGACACTCATCTCATCCATCCCTAGCCCTGACACTCATCCCATCCCCCCTCCCTAGCCCTGACACTCATCCCACCCATCCCATCCCCCCCAGCTCTGACACTCATCCCACCCATCCCATCCCCCCCAGCTCTGACACTCATCCCTACCATCCCCCCCCAGCCCTGACACTCATCCCACTCCCCCCTCCCTAGCCCTGACACTCATCCCATCCATCCCTAGCCCTGACACTCATCCCATCCATCCCCCCAGCCCTGACACTCATCCCACCCATCCCCCCTCCCTAGCCCTGACACTCATCCCACCCATCCCATCCCCCCCAGCCCTGACACTCATCCCTACCATCCCCCCCCAGCCCTGACACTCATCCCACTCCCCCCTCCCTAGCCCTGACACTCATCCCATCCATCCTTAGCCCTGACACTCATCCCACCCCCCCTCCCTAGCCCTGACACTCATCCCCCCACCCCCCCAGCCCTGACACTCGTTCCACCCATCCCCCCCTGCCCTGACACTCATCTCATCCATCCCTAGCCCTGACACTCATTCCATCTATCCCCCCCCAGCCCTGACACTCATCCCATCCCCCCTCCCTAGCCCTGACACTCATCCCACCCATCCCATCCCCCCCAGCTCTGACACTCATCCCACCCATCCCATCCCCCCCAGCTCTGACACTCATCCCTACCATCCCCCCCTGCCCTGACACTCATCCCACTCCCCCCTCCCTAGCCCTGACACTCATCCCATCCATCCCTAGCCCTGACACTCATCCCATCCATCCCCCCAGCCCTGACACTCATCCCACCCATCCCCCCTCCCTAGCCCTGAGACTCATCCCACCCATCCCATCCCCCCCAGCCCTGACACTCATCCCTACCATCCCCCCCCAGCCCTGACACTCATCCCACTCCCCCCTCCCTAGCCCTGACACTCATCCCATCCATCCTTAGCCCTGACACTCATCCCACCCCCCCTCCCTAGCCCTGACACTCATCCCCCCCACCCCCCCAGCCCTGACACTCGTTCCACCCATCCCCCCCTGCCCTGACACTCATCTCATCCATCCCTAGCCCTGACACTCATTCCATCTATCCCCCCCCAGCCCTGACACTCATCCCATCCCCCCTCCCTAGCCCTGACACTCATCCCACCCATCCCATCCCCCCCAGCTCTGACACTCATCCCACCCATCCCATCCCCCCCAGCTCTGACACTCATCCCTACCATCCCCCCCAGCCCTGACACTCATCCCACTCCCCCCTCCCTAGCCCTGACACTCATCCCATCCATCCCTAGCCCTAACACTCATCCCATCCATCCCCCCAGCCCTGACACTCATCCCACCCATCCCCCCTCCCTAGCCCTGACACTCATCCCACCCATCCCATCCCCCCAGCCCTGACACTCATCCCTACCATCCCCCCCAGCCCTGACACTCATCCCACTCCCCCCTCCCTAGCCCTGACACTCATCCCATCCATGCCTAACCCTGACACTCATCCCACCCCCCCTCCCTAGCCCTGACACTCATCCCACCTGCCCCCAGCCCTGACACTCATCCCATCCATCCCTAGCCCTGACACTCATCCCATCCATCCCCCCCAGCCCTGACACTCATACCACCCACCCACCCCCCCTAGCCCTGACACTCATACCACCCATCCCATCCCCCCAGCCCTGACACTCATCCCATCCCCCCCAGCCCTGACACTCATCACATCCATCCCCAGCCCTGACACTCATCCCATCCGCCCCCAGCCCTGTCACTCATCCCACCCCCTCTCCCCAGCCCTGACACTCATCACCCCCCCCCCCAGCACTGCCGCTCATCCCCCTTCCCCACCAGCACTGCCACAATTGCATGCTCCAGGGTTCCCATACAGCCACCTGCACACCATACTAGGAGGGGCGACATATAAAGAAACCAATTTTCTTCATTTTCCTCCTGTAGCCTTTTAGCTGCTGCAGGAGGAAAATAAAGGGGGTCTATTCCTCTATATGCCACCCTCCTATCCACCGCCTGCTGCCCCAAGCTCTTGTGCCCGCAAAAAAGAAAAAAAAAGAAAAAAAAAATTGTGAAAAAAAAATAAACTGGTAAAAAATAAAATAACTAAAATAAAAAAAATAATGACACCAGTGGCTGAACTACCAGGGTCCCAAAAGTTGCACTTGTGACCGGGCCCTAGCATTTTGCCAACTACTGGGGGTCAGGGGGGCCCTTTATGGTGTCTTGCACCCGGGCCCGGAAGGTTCTAGTTACGCCTCTGAATTTTTGGAGCCTATACAGGCCGACACTTACGGTTCTGTGTACTGTGAACGCCTACCGTACCCCTAGCCATCCAAAACTACGTTCTTTGCTGTCAGTTCAAACCATGTGAGCTAAATTTTGGAGCCTATACAGGCCGACACTTACGGTTCTGTGTACTGTGAACGCCTACCGTACCTCTAGCCATCAAAAACTACATTCTTTGCTGTCAGTTCAAACCATGTGAGCTAATTTTTGGAGCCTATATAGGCCGACACTTACGGTTCTGTGTACTGTAAACGCCTACCGTACCTCTAGCCATCATATACTACGTTCTTTGCTGTCAGTTCAAACCATGTGAGCTAATTTTTGGAGCCTATACAGGCCGACACTTACTTCTGTATACTGTGTGAATGCCTAATGTACCTTCAGCCACAGAATACTGCGTACTTAGCTGTCAGGTAAACCCATGTGGGCTAATGTTTGGGGCCTGGAATGGGCGACACCTACTTCTGTATCCTGTGAATGCCTAATGTGCCTTCAGCCACAGAATACTACATTCTTAGCTGTCAGGTAAACCCATGTGGGCTATTATTTGGTGCCTTTTATGGCCAACACTTACTTCTGTTACCTGTGAATGCCTAATGTACCTTCAGCCACAGAAGACTACGTTCTTAGCTGTCAGGTAAACCCATGTGGGCTAATTTTTGGGGCCTGGAATGGCCGACACTTACTTCTTTTTCCTGTGAATGCCAAATTTTTCAGACTGGAAATGAAAAACAATGGGTCTGTAAAGGTTCCGCCAAATTGTGGCATGGATGCGGACCCATTTTAAAGATGTGTGAATGCACCCAATATGTATTAGACAATGTATTTACCGGCTGCTGTCAGCTCTGGCTGATTTATGAAAAAAAAAATATATTTTTTGCAGTAAAAAAAAAAACAATTTAGGGCAACCATTTCAATTGCAATACTTCTGTTATGACATTGTCCATGTGCTGGGACTATTTGTGCACAGCTAGTACGTCTTTTGTGGCTGCAAATATGACCTAAAGGTTTTTAAAGTTCGCCTCCCATTAAAGTCAATAGGGCCCGCTGCCAACTCGCGGTTCGCGGACTTTTGAGAAAATTTGCGGCTGGCGTTCGCGAACCGTCCCGGACGATGTTCGTCCATCACTACATCTGGGATATCGACAATAGTATACAAAATATTCCACAATATACACTATTCACAGGTATGCATGACATAAGACAGCTGGGGAATATTATAGCAGTATCATTACAAATTAATGTCACCAAATGAAAAATAATAGAATGCAATAGAATGTCCGGCCAAAAGCTTTACTGAATAAAGCACCAGGGCATAACAAAGTAAAAAAAAAGGGGGGGGGGTGGTAGAGGAAGGGAGAAATAAGGGAACCGGATAAACATACACTATATTACCAAATGTAATGGGATGCCTGCCTTTCCATGCACATGAATTTTAACCACTTTAAGACCGGTAGATTTTGCTGCTTAATGACCAGGCCCTGTTTTGCAATTCGGCACTGCGTGGCTTTAACAGACAATTGCGCAGTTGTTTCAATGCTGTACCCAAACAAATTTGACATCCTTTTTTTCCCACAAATAGAGCTTTCTTTTGGTGGTATTTGATCACCTCTGAGATTTTTATTTTTTGCGCTATAAACAAAAAAGAGCGATAATTTTGAAAAAAAAAAAAACATATTTTTCACATTCTGCTATATAACATTCCCCCCCCAAAAAAGTAAAAATCTAAATTATTTAACATTTTAGGCCAATTTGTTTTCTGCTACATATTTTTGATAAAAAAAAATTGCAATAAGCGTATTTTGATCGGTTCGCGCAAAAGTTATTGCGTTTACTAACTACGGGAAAGAGTTATGTCATTTATATTGTTTTTTTTTACTAGTAATGGTGGCAATCTGTGATTTTTAGTGGGACTGCGACATTGTGGTGGACAGATCGGACCCCTAACTGACATTTGACACTTTTGGGGGTACCAGTGACATTACTACAGTAATCAGTGCTAAAAATATGCACTGTTACTGTAATAACAGTGACACTAGCAGGGAAGGGGTTAACCCTGTGGGTGATCAAGTGGTTAAATGTAAGCCTAGGGGAGTGACTCTAATTGTGGGGGGGTTGGGCTTGTGAGATGACCATAGAGACATGCTATCCTATATAGCAGGATCGCATGGTCTCTGTGATCATCTCAGGGAGAAGCACAGACGGCTGTGTTTACATCAGCCGTCCATCCTTCTCTGTCAGCGGGGAGAGATGGCGAGTGGCCGGTGGCCATCGGAGCCGGCTGACACTCGCACCAGCTTCCCCACTGAAGAGTCCCTTAGCTCCTCCCAAGCGAGCGCCATACATGTACGGGACTTTGCCTGGGGGAGCCAGCCTGCCGCAGTACATCTGCGCCGGCTGGACCTAAAGTGGTTAATGGCATCCCAGTCTTAGTCTGTAGGGTTAATTTTTTGAGTTGGCACACCCTTTGCAGCTAGAACAGCTTCAGCTCTCCTGGAAAGGCTGTCCACAAGGTTTAGGAATGGGTCTATGGGAATGTTTAACCATTCTTCCAGAAGCGCATTTGTGAGGACAGGCACTGATGTGGACAAGAAGGTTTCGGCTTTAATTAATCCCAAAACTGTTCTATTAGGTTGAGGTCAGGACTCTGTGCAGGAAAGTCAAGTTTCTCCACCCCAAATGCACTCATCCATGTCTTTATGGACGTTATTTGTGCACTGGTGCGCAGTCATGTTGGAACAGGAAGGGGCCATCCCCAAACTGTTCCCACTTAGTTTGGAACATGAAATTGTCCAAAATTTCTTGGTATGCTGACACATTAAGTGTTTCCTGCACTGGAACTAAGGGGTCAAGCCCATCCTCTGAAAAACAACCCCACACCATAATCCCCCCTCCACTAAATGATTAGGACCAGTGCACAAAGTAAGTTCCAAAAAGACATGGATGAGCGAGTTTGGGGGATCAAGGGCAGAGTGAGCACCCAATGGTAAACTCTTCAAAATAGTAAGACTAGGGAGGTGGCAGCTGCTCTCACCCAGGCACCCCAAATCTTCTTACATTTTTTTGGGGCACTT
Organism: Pelophylax lessonae; assembly: GCF_965119305.1. Lineage (NCBI taxonomy): Eukaryota > Metazoa > Chordata > Amphibia > Anura > Ranidae > Pelophylax > Pelophylax lessonae. The sequence goes on from NC_138777.1 coordinate 131,508,977, forward strand.
ACGACCCATATAGGGGAGCTTACAAAAGGGTAGGACTGATTGAATTAGTGATCTCCACTGGGTGACTGTAGGGGAATCAGGTCTCCTCCATTTTAAAAGGATAACCTTTCTAGAATAGAATCCAGTATAAAACACAAACCGTCTTTTATGAGTAGATTGAGTTACAGCTGCCTAACAAAAGAACCTTGGGATCCACCGCCACAGAAATATCCCTAATCTGACTGATATCCTTCATTACAGCCTTCCAGAAATCATGGAGAAGCAGGCATTCCTAGACCATACTGTATGATTAAACGTCCCTACCATCTGGTTACATCTGGGACAGCTCTCAGATTGGGTAGGACAGATGCGAGCAAGACGTTGAGGAGTAGATTATGCCCTGTGGAGAAATTTAAGCTGAATGAATGATTTCTGGCCAAAATAACCATGGGCACATACTGCTGAAGTCCTTTTTCCCAGTTATTATCCAATAGGGTAGGGATATTATTCTGCCAAGAATGAAGCAGGAGGGTTCCTCCGCCCGGGGTTGCACTAGTGATACGGAGCTAAATTGAGGAGAGAAGCTTTTCTGCATTACAGGTAATGAGGAATCGTTCCAATTAATTAGGGGCTACTGTCACTACTCCCAGGAAATGGGCCTGCATCGCGTGCCTCAACTGCAGGTATCTAAAGAGAAATGTATTTTACAGTAAGTCAAAAATCAAATTTATACTGGCAGGCTTGCAGTAAAGCCATATCTGCCCAGCAAGTGTGGGATCAAACAGTATAAGTCCTGTGAAAGGGCCACAGGCTCTACATACTGCTTTAGAGTTTGAGGGAAAAGACAGTAAAGTAGACCAACTCCCCCGAATGCCCAGCCTACATGGGTAGCAGTGGTAAGATAGTGTAGGACTTGTTGCCACTTTTGTTCCGTAAGGGGCACATGGACAAATTTTATGCAAGTGTGCCATTTTTTAGGCATTTGCTCCTTCACAAAATTAGCTACTGTGCCACCATGTGCTCTAATTGGGGCTTTCCCCTCAATGGCTTGTTAACACCTCACTTAGAAAAGGGGACAAAACCTGCTTGTACAGAGGAGCATGCGCAGCAGCTCCCAGGATGGCAGCCTGATCCGGGAGCTCTGGCCACCAGATTGCTCAGCCTGAGCCTCTCGGTTTCCTAGTGACCCAGAAGAGACTGAGGATTGCCTCGATGCCGGGGGGGGGGGTGGTCCGTGAGAAGGGACCTTTCCCACCAACTTGATCCTGGGCTGTCGACCACAGAGACTTCCAAGATGGCGCCTGCAATGCCGCATGGAACAGACTCGGGAGAGGGAGGGAGAGGACACTATTGCAGACCAGGACATTTCCAGCTGCCATGTGCCTGCACCTGAGAGCTACACAGTGAGTAGCATTTCATCTGCCATGGAGACTACTGACACCCATGGGGGATATAGCGGCAGCCCTGATATGTCTTTAGAGCCTGCCCAAAATCACCCCGCTGATTTTACCTCCATGATGATCACCTTATCCAAAATGTTCTCTAGAGGTCTTGCTAAAACCGCTGTGCAAATTACATCCACTATTCAGGTGGACATACAGAATTTAGGAGCAGGGATTGAGGCCATAGAATTGAAAGCAGATAAGACTGTGGCCAGAACTAACAATAATACAGCCAGAATACAAGCTCAACTGGACACAACCTTATCTAATCCGAAGGCATTATAACTTTAGAATCAGAGCTCTACCTGAGTCTGGCAAAGAGGTTCACTTAACATTAGAATTAACATTAGAATTAGACTGAGCTCATACAGCACTGCAACCGCTTCACCCAGATGGCCTTACATAGTTACATAGTTAGTGAGGTTGAAAAAAGACATCAGTCCATCCAGTTCAACCTATGATGTGTGTGTGTGTTTGCTGTTAACCGTACATTGTATACCCCTGTATGTTGTGGTCTTTAAAGTGCCCATCTAATAGTTTTTTGAAACTATCAATGCTCCCTGCTGATACCACTGTTTTCGGAAGAGAATTCCACATCCTTACTGCTCTGACAGTGAAGAACCCCCTGCGTATTTTAAGGTTAAAACTGCCTTTCCTCTAGTTTTAGTGAGTGGCCACGTGTCTTATTGTATTCCCTTTCTCTGAATAGGTTTTTCCATATGCTAGGGTTGCCAGTACAATATTTGTACATTGATATAATATCCCCCCTCAATTGTCTCTTCTCCAGAGAGAATAAGTTCAGTGCTTGTAGTCTTTCCTCATAGCTGATGTCCTTCATTCCCCTAATTATTTTTGTTGCCCTTCTCTGGACTTTCTCCATTTCCAGCACATCCTTCCTGAGGACCGGTGCCCATAACTGGACAGCATACTCCAGATGTGGCCTGACCAGAGTCTTGTAGAGTTGGGAGAATAATCTCTTTATTTCTGGAGTGAATCCCCTTTTTTTATACATCCCAGTATTCTGTTGGCTTTGCTTGCAGCGGCTTGGCATTGCATGCCACTGCCAAGCCTGTTGTCTACCAGTACCCCCAAGTCCTTTTCCATCCTAGACTCACCCAGAGGTTCCCCCCCTAGTGAGTAGCTTGCTTTCTGGTTTCTGGCACACAGGTTGTGGTAAAATCTTGATTACTTTAGGCTGAAAGAGGACATCATATCCAGGAATGCAGACTGTCTCACCATGTCTTTGAGGACCTTTCTCCTTATACAATCCAGAAGAGCCACACACTCATACCTCTTCTTCAGGCTTTGACCCAAAATGTCATCAAATACTGGGTGGTATTTTCCATTCTGCCCGTGGTTTACCTTTCAGAATAAAACGTATGAGTTTTCTTCAGACATGGGAGTAAGTCACACATTTGCAAGTCACAAGCAAGTCTCAAGTCTTAACCTTCAAGTCTCAAGCAAGTACCAAGTTACTGTGGCGAAAAGCAAGCAAGTCAAGTCGAGTCCCTGCTAGAAGTCAAGCAAGTCAAGTCAAGTCACTTATTTTGGTCAAATAACAAATCAATTCAAAATACTGATCTACCCCAATTTTCACCTTTAAATCAGTTAAAAGTCAGTGGTGAGGAAAGGTTTTGTTTTATTTTCAACACTAACAAAATTGCTTAGTGCTTTTTTCTTGGCATATTAAAGAAACCATTTGAATGCCCAAACAGCTCAAAATCTTTCGTCCGGTCATGTTTCAACACCACAGTCACTAAAAACATGTTAAGTATTTCCATTGTTAAACAGCCAGTGTCCTAAAAATCAGAACACAATGAGGTGTTTTAAGTGACTGTTGTGTCAGAAACATAACAGGCACATTCATTTTGCTTTAACACATCTTGAGAAAATGCAAATATTTAATAACTTAATAACGATAAAATCATTTCGAGTCCTATGTCTCAAGTCAAAGTCAAGTCTCAAGTCATGAATACCAAGTCAAAGTCAAGTCGAGTCTTTTATTAATTTTAGTCAAGCAAGTCTCAGGTCCTCAATCTGGTGACTTGAGTCTGACTCAAGTCATGTGACTCAAGTCCCCCACCTCTGGTTTTCTTTGTAGAGGGTGAACGCTTATTACTTCAATTTAGAGTGATCTCTCAAGACCCTCCTACTGTTTCTCCCCAAAGAGGATCTAATTCCCAAAAGAGGCCCTTGCCTCCCAGTCTGTGTATTCTATTGTGGCAGAAACAGCAGCCTAAGAGATCCAGGGACTCTCATCTTTCATGATCTGGGTGGTTTAGCCAGGGGTAAATGTCACTCTGACCCTTTTTCACCTGACCAACTAAAATCATCCTCTTTCTCCACGAGCCATGAATATCATGGACTGAACCCTTTGTTGTTATATCAAGTGTGTTTCACATAGTTTATTTGCTTTATTCCTTCCATTATCAATGGGCTGTTATCTTCTGTTAAGAATCCTCCTTTTTATATTCATGTACATTGTGGTTTTTTGCTCCTAAATTTTGTTTACAGTTAAAGCATTTTGGTGTCTGTGAGAGCCCCGACTAGGGGCCTAAGTACTTGAGCAAGGGCCCACTGGACTCTCTATACTAACTCTCTACATCCCCTTTGGCTTGGAGCCGGGGCCCCCCCTAGTTAGAGGGGGGGGGACCCGCCCATGATGGACTGGAACCTGTGAGGGGAACGGTTATCCTTAAGCTACATTGGCTCTTAGGGAGGTTGTGCTTTCCTTTTGGGTTATAAAAAAAAAGTTATTCTCAATGGAAGCACTGAAAACTGTGCCACATCCCTAATAAGAATGAAGAAAAAAAATTCCCCTGTTGTTGGGACTTTTAAAGCACTTTGAAATATCACAAAGTATACTGTAATATAATACATTTTTTGTAGAAAACCAAACAAGAAATTAGTCATAAAAACAGCAAGCAGTGTGTGCCAAATTACAAAGAGCAGATGAGAGTATATATATATATATATATATGTATGTATGTATGTGTATATATATATATATATATATATATATATATATATATATATATATACACATACATACATACATACATACATACACAGCTTGGTAACAATATATTAGAAGAGTGAGGAGTAAGAGCCGGTTCACACTGAGGCGACACGACTCCTTACTACTTTGGGGGCGACCTGTGCATTACATTGCACCACGACTTCGGAGCGACTTGCAGGGACTTCACATAATGGAAGTAAATGCAAGTCGCTCCGAGGTCGCCCCAAAATAGTACAGGACCCTTTTTCTAAGTCGGAGCGACTTGTGTCGATCCTATTAGAACGGGTCCTGTAGCGGTCAATGGACCGCGAGGGAGCGCGACTTGTCAGCCTGACAAGTCGGGCTAATGCGAACTGGCTCTAATACAACACTTACATCCACTGCAACTTTGTAGCGATTCCACTGCTTATTTAAAAACAAAAGGTCAAACGATAATCCGCCTGACGTATCAAAAGTAATCATCAATACTCTTGGTAAAGATAGGATCACACCTAGCCTGTGAGGAAGTGCACCCTGTGATGTCAGTCTCAGGATGGCTCGAGTCCAAAAGGAAGGAGCCTAGCAGGGAAAAGAATATGCCAGATAACATCTAGTGTTCACAGCATATTCCTGTCTTATCTCATAATGATATAATAAAAATTGGTATAAAAAAAATTGATAAAATATTAAATAATAGGACATAATGTATCTGCAATAAAGATACATATACTAATATATATCAGGGTAAAGGAGAAAATAATAAAAATAAAAAATAATAATGAGTAATGAAAAATATACTTGGGTTATAGTTTTATTGCAGCATAGAAGCCGGAGCGGGCTTCTTGCTCCCCTTTCTTCTTCTGCATGGTAAATGTTTCCCATGCTTGGACAAACCGATGTCCCCTGCACAAGAGGACATTACCTAAAAAAAGGTTCTATGGCAAGAATGGCCCAGCACCTTTGTGCTCTATTGGGGATTGAGTGGGTTGATTTGTTTTTTTTTTTTTTGTTTTTTTTTTCGTTTACAAAACTTTTTCATTTTAAGCAAAGTAGTTAACACAGTAAATCAACATAGATGAGTAAATCAGAGTTAACATATGAAAAGATTCCCAACTGAGAACAAATAAAAGAATTTAACATTACATAAATTCCTAGGTATTCTCTTTGAAGAAAATCCAAAGATTATAGGTGAAAAGTTCCCATACTCAAAGATAATGCTGATTCATAAAGTATAATCTATGCAGCAAGGTGCATTAATAAAGTCCATGGGGTTATAGGAATAGTTAGGAATATTCATTCGAGTAACAATACGTAAGGTGTGTTAGCAAAGGTGTGAGATAAGAAAAAGGAGAAGCATTGACGAGGGACGTTTAATATGTCTCCTTGAGGCAGGAAAAAGATGATGATGAAGATGACATCATAGTTTATTTAAAGCATTTTTTTTACACATATTGCTGTGAACAATAGACAGTAGGGGTAAGGTTTCTCTGGCAACACCACCCTGTATCTGCCCTATCTTTTCTGATTTTAGAAGGTAAGCAGGGGGAAGCCTGGTTAGTACTTGGATGGGAGACATTAGGGGTAAAATCTTGCTTTTATTAGTCCTGTATTTATTCTGATAATTTTAGTTTTGGGGTTGTGAGCGCTGCACTTGTTGTTATATATTTATGCTACTTTTATTGTTGGTATCCAGAAAACACTAGAATTTTTTTGCAATGCTAAATGTTTGCTCAATCTCTCAGAAATTGCGGCCTGTTCAAAAAGGCTAAGCTTTGGTGCAAACCTGTATCCTATATCCATTGTTCATGTGCCAAAAAAGACACTGTGATTTTTTATTTTTTTTTGTATGGATGCTACTGTGGGAAAATGTTTGTGTAGCACTACTCCCTTGGGAGCTGCTGGTTACGGATTCCCCTGGGTTACCCTTAGCAACAACTTGACTCCTCTGCCAGCACAGCTCCACACCTGGTTCACTAGGCCGACTGCCTAAGACCACCTTCCTCATACACAGCAAGAGGAGAGACAGCCGTCTGTCCCCTCCTGGGACTCTGCTTCCCGCCAAAGACGCCCTGTCACATGTCCCCTCAGCTTTTATGAGCAATCCCAGGATGCATTGCAAGAATGCCCTCCCACTGGGACTCCCACAAAAGCTAATGTGTCACTGGCTGGGTTTCCTCTACTGTCCAACAAGCTCCCTCATTGGATACAGTGGGGACACTCCCTCAGACCCAGTGAATCACACCTGGAAACATGTGATAGGCAACCTAATAGATCAGGCTCCCCTGATAAGCAGAAGGAGCGATAGATGCATTTACCTAGCACCTACCTACCTAGGAGGGTGCTAAATCTGTTTTCTTTTGTCTCTGAAACATGACATTGTAATTTTCTGTTGTTTGGCATAACAACATCCTCAGCTCTGCAATGTGGGCTCATGGATTGTGATTTGTACACAGTACAGTGTGTTGTTGAATACAAGATAACAACAAACTATGCTCTGTAAAATAAAAGGTAAAAGGTTGGTATCGGCGCTACCTGGTATGAATATATACAGAGATCAAGATCCTATAATCTATTTATAAACCATACAAATAAATAAATAAACCACAGGTGCAAATAAAGTGCAAGTGCAAATGGTAGGATCTAGATCTGGGCTGACATATATGCCCTAAGAGTGCTCTGTGCTGAGAGAGAGTGTGTTAAAACTTTCAATAAAACAAAGTGCAAACAAATACATTTAATTTATTAGTGAAGTGCTAACGGTATATATCCAATGCGATAATTTGAAGGTATAAGAGAACACCTAAGTGGCGATTATGAATCAAATAAAATAATATAAGAAGTGGATATAATATAGCGGAAGGTCCCCTTTAAAGTGGTGCTGGGAACAGTGCCCGTGACAGTTTATAACAATGGATAGTGGGTGAGATAAAAGTGGACTATATGAATCCAGTGCCTATACCTGTGGTGCCCACTAGGTATCGCACTCACCCTTAATTTCACCCTTCAGTATAAACTTGTTGGTTGAGGGTAGGTATGAATTCCAAGTTCAATCAAAAAAAACTGTGGTTGCACCTGTGGTTTATTTATTTATTTATTTGTATGGTTTATGAATAGATTATAGGATCTTGATCTCTGTATTTATTCATACTAGGTAGCGCCGATACCGACCTTTTACCTTTTATTTTACCCTTGACCCCTATATCTAAGGGGTTGGTTGGTGGCAGCTTTTTTACACTTGTATATATTTATATTTCCTACATTGTTCCATAGTGCTGGTCAACCCCCCCCCCCCCCCCCGCCTTTTACTAAGCTATGCTCTGTGACTTGTTTTTCCCCATTAGACAACTTATATGATGTTGATGGCTTTGTTTATTTTTTTTATATACTTACTAAATAAAGAAAAAATGCGGGCAAAAACAGCCTACTACATATTTCTTTTGGGTTGGAAATCTATCAAGTTAGGTAACTGCTGTTGTATGAAGGCCATGCAATTATGTAAAAGTACAGTAAATGGAACAGACATACTGTGCAATTTGTGTTGCTTGAATATAGTGTCACTGATGCAGTTTAAAAAAATACTGTTATGTTGGCCTTTTAAGTGGACCTTTAGTCAGAAAAAGATTTACTTCTCATTAGGAGCTCTGGGCTTCAGCAAACTGGCAGCCTCCCTCAAGCAGAAACAGGAGCAATGCTGGCAATTTACAGCACATACTCATTTTTGTTATCGATTATCGGTAAAGTTCCACTTGAAGCCAATTCAAAATGGCTACTTTCTGTTAAGTGACATATTTTAGATTTCTTTCCTGTAGTTCATGTCCCCCAGGTTAGTGGCCAGCCCCCATGTCTTTTCTTTATCAATCCGTTGACTTTTGTCTTGGAAATAAATCAAACACTTGTCTGAACATTTGCCATACTGAACCAGGATATGTTTGAACCATCCCTATTTAGGACTGTTGAAGGAATTGCTTTCAAAATTTCAATTGTAAAAGTAAGCATATTCTGTCTGCACCTGCCTGCATATCTTATAGCATCGAGGTTTCTATTTAAACCCTTATTAGATAACCCTAATTAATTTGTACTAACTCTCTATTTTGTTTTTGTTTTTTTGCATCACAATTAAAAACACACACGATTAGGCTCCATGCACACAGGGCGTCATAAAAACGTGCTCAAAAGCTGTTTACTTGACCCCGGGAAAAAGCGGCGTCAAAAACGCGCGTCAAGCCGCGTTTTGCATTGGCGCCATAGCGCGTTTAGGCGCGTCAGCGCTAACAAGCGTTTTTTAAAGTAAACACAACTTTTTACATAAATTCACTCCCATATTACCCAGAATTCCATAAAATATGATAAATATCACATGACTATGCCATTTTGTGAGGAGAAACTGAGGAGAGAGCATTTGTTTTGAGGAAAATGGATCCTGTGAAGCAAAAAATCGATGAGGCAATCCTTCTGATTGCTCTGCATAGGATGCGGCGGAGGAGACAGATGGAGGAGGAGGAGAGAAGCAGCAGACAGCGTAGATTCTGGGTACATCCCATTGTATCCCAGCGTCCTACGTTGGGGTACTTTCAGAGCATGTACACCCATCTTCGCATGCATCCTGAAAAATTCTTCAACTTTACAAGAATGTCAGTATCTGTCTTCGATGACCTGCTGGGGAGGCTCAGGCCAAGGTTAGAAAGGATGGACACCAGGATGAGAAGCAGTGTGTCACCAGAGGAACGACTGCTCGTGACACTCCGGTAAGTGATATTTGCTTTGAAGGGGGGGTTAGTGCCTGTTCACACATATGCAATGTCACACATTGCATGACATTGCATGCATGCAATTTGTACCGAACTGCTATGCAAATCGCATGCGATGTCTGTTCATTGCGATTTCTTGCAAACCGATTGCATAGCTTATGTCGCATTGCATGTGTACAAAATGTATTGCGTTGTATTGTTTTGACACTCCCAATTTTGATCTTTTTTAGGTTCCTTGCTACAGGATTGAGTTTCGTGTCCTTACACCACCACTTTCTTCTTGGTGTCTCGACGATTGGCAAGATAGTCCGAGAAAGCTGTATGACAATATGGGAGGAGCTTAATCAAGTCGTAATGCCGGAGCCAACTGAAGACCTCTGGGAAGCAGTGGTTGATGAATTTTGGGAAAAAACTCAGTTTCCCATTTGTCTGGGCGCAAAGGATGGCAAACATATCAGGGTCAAGAAGCCTCCGCACTCAGGTTCTTCATATTTTAACTATAAAAAATACTTTTCGGTGGTCCTGCTGGCATTAGCTGATGCGAATCTGCGTTTCATTGTGGTTGACGTTGGAGCATATGGCAGCCAGAGTGATGCCCGCATTTTTCGTGAGTCAGCGTTCGGACGTCGGCTAAACGAAGGAAGGTTCAACATTCCAGAAAGAAGGCCTCTACCTTGTACCGAGGAACCAAGCTTACCATTGGTCATGGTAGCGGACGAGGCCTTCGGACTTAGTGAAAATATAATGAGGCCATACAGTGGCAATTGTCTCAGCGACAGCCAAAAAATATTTAATTATCGTCTCAGCGGTGCACGCCGCGTTGTTGAATGTGCCTTTGGAGTCCTGACAGCAAAATGGAGAGTGTTACTCACCTGCATGCAGCTTGATGTGGAAAATGCCATTAGGGTGGTCCTGGCATGCTGTGTTCTCCACAACTTCCTGCGGGAGAAGGAGAGGAGCACCGTTGAACCGGAACCCCAAAACCAAAATCAACGGGTGCAATATTTGGACTTGAGGTCAACGGCACGGGTGATAGGCATTCGTAACCAGTTTGCCTATTTCTTCTTATCACCTGATGGAGAAGTTTCGTGGCAAAATGATTTTATTTAAAAAAAATGTTGTATCTTTCTAAGCTCTGCCTTCTTGATTTTTTAGAAATAAAGCAATTTAAAATTTGGCAGTTCTTTTCATGTCTCCCATTTCTTCAGTTCGGCTGTGCCTTGTACCTTGTTGGGCAGAAGAAAAAGAGTCCTTTTCTTCTGCTTGAGGCAAGCGTATGATATCCCTTGTTGGGCTGCACTTACGCTTGCCCCAGGCAGAAGAAAAAGAGTCCTTTTCTTCTGCTTGAGGCAAGCGTATTATACCCCTTTTTGGGCTGCACTTACGCTTGCCCCAGGCAGAAGAGAAAGAGTCCTTTTCTTCTGCTTGAGGCAAGCGTATGATACCCCTTTTTGGGCTGCACTTACGCTTGCCCCAGGCAGAAGAAAAAGAGTCCTTTTCTTCTGCTTGAGGCAAGCGTATGATATCCCTTTTTGGGCTGCACTTACGCTTGCCCCAGGCAGAAGAAAAAGAGTCCTTTTCTTCTGCTTGAGGCAAGCGTATGATACCCCTTTTTGGGCTGCACTTACGCTTGCCCCAGGCAGAAGAAAAAGAGTCCTTTTCTTCTGCTTGAGGCAAGCGTATGATACCCCTTTTTGGGCTGCACTTACGCTTGCCCCAGGCAGAAGAAAAAGAGTCCTTTTCTTCTGCTTGAGGCAAGCGTATGATATCCCTTGTTGGGCTGCACTTACGCTTGCCCCAGGCAGAAGAAAAAGAGTCCTTTTCTTCTGCTTGAGGCAAGCGTATGATACCACTTTTTGGGCTGCACTTACGCTTGCCCCAGGCAGAAGAAAAAGAGTCCTTTTCTTCTGCTTGAGGCAAGCGTATGATACCGTATGCTAACATACTGCTGAAGTTTATAAAGATTTATTAAATGAACAAGCTGGAGTAACAAAACAAAAAAGAAAACTGGAGTAACAAAACAAAAAAGCTCAAGTTTATAACTGCTGATATTGAGCAGATTGGTCAGCAGGGCTCGGATGAGGTGATTGGGGACGGGGGACAGTGGATTCAGGGTGGGAATGGGTAGGTTGGGGCAGGCGCTCATTCCCAAAGTCCTGGGGATGGTAGGGTCCTTGGAAGGCAGGGGGTATGGCAACATTGGAGCATGTTGCATGTCCTGGAGGAGGGGGAGGAGGAAATTCCGTGGGGAAATGTGGGGAGTAATAGGAAGGGTAGGAATGGCCGGATGGTGGCTGCCATCTAGGCTGCTGATATGAGGGGGGTGGTAGCATTGCTACAGTCCTGGAGGACATTGAGAGATCCTGAAGAGCACTGGATGGATCGCTAGGTGGTCGCCCACCACTTAATTTTGATGTACGATATTGCATAGCAAAAACGTACATGCGATCCATACAGTGCCTCTCCTCGGGTCCACCAATCTCCTCCAGGACGTGTAACAGGTTCCGTAGGAATGAGGCGCGCGCATTCAAAGGATCCAAAAATGGGTCCACGACGCGCCTCTCATCCCTCACTTCCTGCAGCAAGGCTACCACCCTATCCTCTGTTTCAGGGGCGAACATGCCACCCCTCTGGCGCTGATTGCGGCCTCTGCCACGGGTACTGCCATTGCCCCGAAGGGCTCCCCCTACCTGCGCCGGGGGAACCTGCAGCTGGCGCTGAGCAGATACACAGAGATGTCAGCAGAGGACTGACTACGAGGAAGAGAAAGAAGGGAGAAACGGAAAAGGGAAAGAAAAAGATGAGAATTAGCAAGGAACAAACAGGGAAAAAAGGGAACGCCATATGAGGCAAAACAAACAAGAATTTTACATCTGAAAGATGATTGGGAGCCAATTTGATTAAACTATGGTCCCTAACAATTTATTTAGGGGAAATGTGTCATATTGTGCATTTGATAAGAAAATAATTATCAAAAAAAAAGTAAATAGAGTAAAAAACGAGAGAAAAAAAGTTTGTGTCTTCTTTTTTCTCTCTTTTTTTACTCTTTTATTTACTTTTTTTTTTTTTTTTTTTTGATAATTCTTTTCTTATCAAATGCACAATATGACACATTTCCCCTGATTAAATTGTTAGGGACCATAGTTTAATCAAATTGGCTCCCAATCATCTTTTAGATGTAAAATTCTTGTTTGTTTTGCCTCGTATGGCGTTCCCTTTTTTCCCTGCTTGTTCCCTGCTAATTCTCATCTTTTTCTTTCCCTTTTCCGTTTCTCCCTTCTTTCTCTTCCTCGTAGTCAGTCCTCTGCTGACATCTCTGTGTATCTGCTCAGCGCCAGCTGCAGGTTCCCCCGGCGCGGGTAGGGGGAGCCCTTCGGGGTATGTCCCCGCTCACACCAGCTCTCTTCCTGGAGTTGCTGGTTTCCCGCGTCGGCGCCCATGGAGCGCAGGTCCGGCCTCTCCTTCTGGGATGGGCGGGGCCTGCGCTGCACGGGCGGATGATCGGATAGGCTCACGGACTACTCGGATGACGTCGCATGCCACTGGTGTGCGTGCGCCGGCGTCCGCTCGACCACTTTTAAGCAGTCTGGGCTGGCGTCCATTTGCAGAGGATGCCAAGCCCATAGGAAGCCTAGGGACAGGTAAGACTACGCTCCTACTAACCTCAGAATGCATGACACTTGTGTGGATGTTTCTACTAAGCTCAGCATGCATGGCACGCAGGTGGATAGTTTTTCTATTTTCTTACTCTGATCTTTATGGGCACTCCTCTCTCCCTATTGGGGGATACTGTAGGATCCATAAACATACTTCTTAAATGTCTTTCTTTTCACTATCATGGTTCCTTGCAATTTCCTTAGTGGCACATCCTCACTTTCACATATTCTATGTTTACACGGTTATGCCTGTGTCTGCGCACTCGTGATATATAATTGGCACCCTTCGCCCAGATGAATATGCATATATACACACTGCCATAAACTTATTCTGTACGTATATACAAACGCTCAAATTAGTTCGTTATGATAAGCATTACCATAGGCAGTATATGGCACCCTTACACTAGAAGCTATGGTGATTTAAACTGATGCATATTCTGGGGCGAAACGGTAACCATTTTCTCATGTTCTCACTTTTTACTTTTCATTCTAGTCACCCTATGTATAGTAGCCATCTTTGCAGCTCTATCATGCTCTCTTTTTTGGGGCGTGCACCTTGGTAAATGACTATACAACTAAGACTACTATGTCACCACACTCTTGGGTCACCACCTCTTTTTTCAAGATAGTTCAATATTACATCTCATTCACCTATTGCACTTTTCATATTTACAGATATATATACATTTTGATCTTGTCTACACAAGACTACTACTATTTGTACTGCATATGACCCTCTGTGGTCTTATTCTTCTTATACACTACAGGTAAATGTTGCCTTTCACTACTTTAAGGGGTTAGTGACTAATTTGTTGGTAAATTTTCACTACTAGTCAATTTATTCCCTACTCCTTCCTTTACCTTACTTTTGTGCATTAGGTTGCTATATGAACACATCCCCCTTCACGGGAGTAGTCCATATTGAGCCACTTTTCTTACCGGTCATCGTGGTGCCCTGCTGGTCCCTCTGGGCGCATGCTACAACTCCTTTCACGCTCTCACGGATTTCGTAGCCCTTGAACGGGCCTGTGGGAACTTGGGCATTCCAATCCAATCCAATCCATAGGGTTAGACGCTAAGGGTAGGTCCATTAGCACGAAGTTTATACTATGAGATTAAAATATGAGACATAATATAGGTTTGCCTACTCATGTGTATATGGACAAATCACTCTTTATTATATTAAAAACATTTCTTCCTTTTCTAGATATACTAGGTGTTTTATCTGGAGCTTTGGGTGACCCCTGAGGAAGGGCTTTTTGCCCGAAACGCGTAGGGTCGTTTCCGGTTCCATGATCGCCTTGTACACCTGAGCGCCCCTATTTGGTTCGGTATTTGGTCTGTCAAATGCATGCATATTTTAATGCCCTGTAAATGTTATTGATTCATGTCATTGTTTTTTTGTCTGTCTACAATTTTGGAATTGAATAAAGATATTTTTTATACAAAATACAGTGGTCAGTGGCATTTACAGTCCCATACCTATAGGGGAATTCTTCTTGTATATATTAAATTGCTCCCCGGGCGAGACTCCCTCCCGGCGCCCCCCCCCCCCCCCAAAAAAAAAAAACAACATGACAAAAGGCTCTGTGTACAATCCCTGTCTGGAATCTAAGGCAGGTAGTTTCAGCCCTTTTGTTACCTTAGAAATTTTTTAGCTGGGTTAGGTGCCCTTTACTTTAACGGTTACACTTACAGTAAAGCCTCACTTACAAAAACATAAATAAGGATATAAAGCAAAAAATATTTTATGGTAACAAGAATATATACTTTTCATGATAGATAGTGATCTAAGACTTCTGAAAGGGGTTCTCAGTTTCTAGCAGCATGACAAATGATTCCGAGTCCGACCTACCCTAACCTGGCTGCTGCTGTGCTGTGCAGCCTGCACAGTGCAGGTGTGTGAACATAGAGGAGAGAGCGAGAGCAACTTACCTGCAAGTATGTGTAGTGTAGTGACTACAGTACAGTCAGTGTACACTACTCTCCTCGGCTCCTCCTCCTCGCCTTCCGCGCCGCTGCTGTGTGTGTAGTGTACAGTACTCCTCTGTGGCTCGGCTCCTCCTCCTCGCCCCCCCCCCCCTGCTAGTTCTGAGCGCGCCGCTGCCGCTGCTGTGTGTGTAGTGTACAGTACTCCTCGGCCGCTCGGCTCCTCCTCCTCGCCTCCCCCCCGCCCCTGCTAGTTCTGAGCGCGCCGCTGCTGTGTGTGTGTACTCTCCTCGGCTCCTCCTCCTCGCCTCCTCCCCCCGCTAGTTCTGAGCTGCATTATGCACAATCCCCGTTCCAGCCGCCGGCTCCTTCAGCAGAAGGGGCGGCAGCGGCGCCGCATCCCGCAGCAAAGGTGATTTTCTTTTTCTCCATGACCACCACCACCAGGTTAGTGCCGAGTGCCGCCCCCCCACGTGATGCCGCCCCGGGCGGCTGCCCTGTTCGCCCGTGCCCAAAACCGCCACTGTGTACATTTATCATGTACTGTATGCTTTAAAATATAACGCCTTACAGGTAGAAAAAATACTAGTTTTTAAAGTATGAATGAATTATAAATCTTTCTATTTTAAAGATCTAAATTAATTTTAGGCTAAACTACTATCCATAATTTTATATCCAGTTTCAGGATTATCACAGCTTTGTTCTTCATGGTTGTACCGTGGGAAACCCTGTCTTGGAAAGATTCATAGCCCTCTTTAATGGCGTTTCTCAGTGGATCCAGCTTATGGTGCTAAGCAAACCTACTCCACAACAAAGGGCAGCTGTCATTAAGCAGTTTGTACAAGTAGCAGAGGTATGTATCTTTGTAGATTATTACAATAATAATGTTTCTTTACACATGTTTAAATGAGGAGTGGAATATGTATTCATTTATTCACCCAAGGTTTCACCAAACAAAAGGGGATATACATATATATAGTGCCATCTTAAGAGCATTAAAGGACCCCGGAGAATGCAGTGCACTGGGGCCCCGCCTACACAATCACCCACAAGAAAAAAAATTCAAATTATCGATAAGGCTATATTTATTGGTACAGCAGTGCCAGACTAATGACAGCTTCCAAGTTCGGCAGCTGGGTCCAGTGAACACACACGGATGGGAGTCAGACTCGATTGTCCTGTGTGTGCCTGTTCCCGTGGGGGAGGACAGGCATTCCTGCAGTTGTGGGCTCTCCCTCTATGGCCCAAGTGGCCTTACAGCAGCGCAGGGCCGACAGGCGCTCGCCACCTGCTAAGTTTGGAGGCGGGATGCAGATGGGAATTGGGACTAATGCTTGGCTGGGTTGCTGGGCA
The DNA here is from genome assembly GCF_965119305.1 of Pelophylax lessonae. Lineage (NCBI taxonomy): Eukaryota > Metazoa > Chordata > Amphibia > Anura > Ranidae > Pelophylax > Pelophylax lessonae. Next base: position 131,525,085 of record NC_138777.1, read on the forward strand.
GGAAGGACCCCTTGGGCAAGTGGGGCCCCCTGGTAACTGGCCAGAGTGCCCATTCAGTAAGATGGCCCTGTGTGTGTGTGTGTGTGTATATATATATATATATATATATATATATATATATATGTGTATATATATATATATACTGTATATATATATATATATAACAAAAAAGTAACCTTGTTCACTAAAGTAGTTTATTACATGTTCTTTAAATTGCCTAACAACTAGATTTGTTATTACAGAAACTTCTAGAGCTACAAAACTTTAACACCCTCATGTCTGTTGTTGGCGGCCTCAGTCATAGCTCTATCTCTCGCTTAAAAGAAACACAATCCCATGTTGGTGCAGAGACCATCAAGGTAAATTAAGATTACATTTACCTCATCATTTAACCTCAATGTCAAAGTTTAACTATAATGCTTTACAATCAAAATGATTTATTTGTTCAAATGCAGGTGTTGACACTAAGGTTTTTTTCTTTTGTTATTTACCGTATATAAAATCTTTATTTTGTTAATGCACATTGAATTTGAACATGCACACACCTATAGCCTGTCTTTTTCTAAATAAAACCCTCTACAGAGCCATACATAAAAATGAAAGAGGACACCCATCCCCAATTCCCAATCCATTGGAGGAGGGAAACTAGGTTCCTTTTCTGATCATTTAGGGGTGTGTGTAATGCTTGCATTCATATGTAATATTTTGTAGCTACCAACTAAAAAACAACTTTTTTTTAATTGGATTTTGTAGTCCTGCATGTTATCAACTATCAAAACACTACAGGTTATATTTATGAAAGATTCAAATCACACTCTACTCTTAACTCTTAGAGTATACCAAAAACAAAGAATCCCAAATGTCCAAATTTAGTTTGAAATACTTGCATCTTCACTATACTCAAGGCTCTCCCTCTCTCGGAGAAATGGACTCTCACAAATTTAGCGAATCATATACTGCATAGGGTCTAGAAAACCATTCAATATTAATCTTTATCCTCCTTGGACGTGTCTTCCAGTCACCTAAGCAGCATTGAAATACCTCCAGAGAAGTTTATAAATAAAGCATCCTCTGAGTATAGTAAACAGTAAACTACTTTATTTAAATATGGGGGCAGAGCTGAGCACGGCATGTGAGAAGACTTGCTTCTCTGAGTTCCCGTGACTGATCCGGACACCGATCCTTTCCCCGGCTCACAGCCCTGTCTCAGCTGTGCCCCGAGAAACTCACACACTCCCTGCAGTCCACTGTACGGAATGATCCCTCACTAGAGTTGAGCGGACACCTGGATGTCCGTGTTCGGCGGGTTCAGCCGAACTTTAAAAAAAAGTCCGGGTTCGTGTCCCGGACTTTTGCCGAACTTTTCCCGGACACCGAACCCCATTGAAGTCAATGGGGACCCGAACTTTCAGGCACTAAAATGGCTCTAAAACACCAATGGAAAGGGCTAGACTGCTGCAAATGGCAGCAAAACGTAGTTAAGAGCATGGCAAGTGCTCTGCAAACAAATGTGGATAGGGAAATAACTTAAAACAACAAAAAAAAAAACAGAAAAATAAAACAATGTTCTTCATCTCTGAAGGACAAGACCCATATGGAGTAGGAGGGAGGTTGAGGTGGTGGTGGATGTGGCGGTGTCATAGGTGTGTGCACAGGGTGTGACGGGTGTACCTGGGCACACCCTAATCACCTAGGGCACATAGCATTATCGCTCTGTTTGCCAGTGAGGAGATGGGAAAGATCTCCCTCGGACCTGCTCTGCTCTATTTCTCTTTGCCAGCAGGGAGAGTAATGTATCGGGGCCATGTACATGTAGGCAAACACATGCATGTGTATTTAATATAATATAATGCAATAGGCTGCGCACACCTATGGGCGGTGTAGGTGGAAGCGGCGGTGGAGGAGGACCAGGGCTGGATTAAGAGCATCATGGGCTTGGTGCTGAGGATTTTGAAGGGCCTTAAGGGCCGTGCCTTGGCATGCACCCAGAGGAGGAAGGGTGCAGCCATGCATGCCTAATTCCACATGGGATGCTGTCTCTGAAGCCCATAAACACATTAACGCATCGGAAACTGTCCCTCCTTGTCCGGCCTTCCTGCTGTGTGGGGAGGTTCTGAGGGAGCTGCCTGGGGAAGCGAGCATAGAAGCCAGACTTCTGTGTTTACAAGTGACAGAAGAGCGGTAACAGTGAATATGGCCAACCCGGGGCCTATATAAAGGTAGGGGCCTGGAGCTGCAGCTCCAATAGCCCCTACGTTAATCTGGCCCTGAGGAGGACGAGGTAGCCAACACTGCTTCTTTTCACAAATTTTAAATGAGGGTACACCCCAAAAGAGTGAGAGCAAAAAGGGAACAATGGCTGGGTAAGGTCGGTATCCATCGCTATTCTGCACAAGGTACGGAAAAGTCCCGTGGGATCCATGCCTGGTTCATTTTAATGAACGTGAGCTTGTCCACATTGTCTCTGGACAGGCGGCTGCGCTTGTCTGTGATAACGCCCCCAGCCGTGCTAAATACCCGTTCAGATAATACACTGGCTGCAGGGCACGCCAGCACCTCCAAGGCGTAAAGGGCAAGCTCAGGCCATGTGCCCAACTTGGAGACCCAGAAGTTGAAGGGGGCAGACCCCTCATTCAGTACGTCTAGGCGTGTGCACACATACTGCTCCACCATGTTAGTGAAATGCTGCCTCCTGCTAAGACGTTCCATATGAGCTGCTGGTGCTGCTGTTTGTTGTGGCGTGCTGACAAAGCTTTTCCACATTTCGGCCATGCTAACCCTGCCTTCTGAGGTGCTGGCGGTGCCCTGGTTGCGTTGGCGACCTCTTCCTCCTCCTCCTCCTCCTCCTCTGCCTTGTGCTTCCACTGTGGCTCCGCTGTCAGGTGGGAATGCCAGCAGCATCGCGTCTACCAGCGTGCGCTTGTAGTCGCGCATCTTGCGATCGCGCTCCAGTGAGTGAATTAAGGACGGTACGTTGTCCTTGTAACGGGGATCCAGCAGCGTGGCCACCCAGTAATCAGCACAAGTTAGAATGTGGGCAACTCGGCGGTCGTTGTGGAGACACTGCAGCATGTAATCGCTCATGTGTGCCAGGCTGCCCTCTGTGGGAGGTGTATCGTCCGTATCCTCTGTATCCCCCCAGCCACGCACCAGTGATGGCCATGAGCTGGCCTGGGTGCCACCCTGCTGTGAACATGGTTCCATCTCCTCCTCCAGCTCCTCCTCCTCATCCTCCTCATCCTCCAGAACTGTGCCCCTGCTGGACAATTGTGTCCCTGGCGTTTGTGTGTGCAGGAACCCACCCTCGGAGCCCCTTGCGAATGACTGCCCTGAAAGCCTTGGAAATGTTACCTCTTCATCCTCCTCCTCATCCTCCTCATCCTGTGCCACATCCTCTTCCATCATCGCCCGAATTGTTTTTTCAAGGAGGCATAGAAGTGGGATAGTTAAGCTGAGAACGGCGTCATCGGCACTGGCCATGTTGGTGGAGTACTCAAAACAGCGCAACAAGGCACACAGGTCTCGCATGGAGGCCCAGTTATTGGTGGTGAAGTGGTTCTGTTCCGCAGAGCAACTCACGCGTGCGTGCTGCAGCTGAAACTCCACTATGGCCTGCTGCTGCTCGCACAGTCTTTGCAGCATGTGCAAGGTGGAGTTCCACCTTGTGGGCACGTCACATATGAGGCGGTGAGCGGGAAGGCCGAAGTTACGTTGCAGCGCTGACAGGTGAGTAGCAGCAGGGTGAGAACGCCGAAAGTGCGCACAGACGGCCCGCACTTTCTGCAGCAGCTATCGGGGTCGTTTTTAAGGAACCTCTGCACCACCAAATTCAGCACATGCGCCAGGCAAGGGATGTGCGTCAAACCGGCTAGGCCCAGAGCTGCTATGAGATTTCGCCCGTTATCGCACACCACCAGGCCGGGCTTGAGGCTCGCTGGCAGCAACCACTCATTTGTCTGCTGTTCCATGCTCCTCCACAACTCCTGCGCGGTGTGTGGTTTGTCCCCCAAACAGGCAAGTTTTAAAACTGACTGCTGTCGTTTACCCCTGGCCGTGCTGAAGTTGGTGGTGAAGATGTTACGCTGTCCGGATGAGGAGACGGTAGAGGATGAGGAAGCGGAGTAGGAGGAGTTAGGAACAGGAGGCAAACTGAAGCGCCCTGCAATCCTCGGTGGTGGAAGGACATGCGCCAAATTGCTATCTGCCTCAGGCCCATCCACCACTGCATTTACCCAGTGTGCCGTTAGGGAGATATAACGCCCCTGACCGTGCTTACTGGTCCACGTATCAGAAGTATGAGATGAACCCCAAAAACTTGGAAAGGTGGATCTCACACGTACCAACACAGACTATCCCGCAATTTAACTGATCCCCAAAGGTTTGTATTGAATAGCGGAATAGAAAATATGATCAAAAAAGTGTATGTATCTCACACGTACAGAAGCACACTAGGCCCCAATTACTATTGTTTGTACCCCTAAAAGGCTGGATGAGGAGTAGGAGGAGTATGGAACAGGCAGCACCCTCAAATCTTCAGAAGTATGAGATGAACCCCAAAAACTTGGAAAGGTGGATCTCACACGTACCAACACAGACTATCCCGCAATTTAACTGATCCCCAAAGGTTTTTATTGAATAGCGGAATAGAAAATATGATCAAAAAAAGTGTATGTATCTCACACGTACAGAAGCACACTAGGCCCCAATTACTATTGTTTGTACCCCTAAAAGGCTGGATGAGGAGTAGGAGGAGTATGGAACAGGCAGCACCCTCAAATCTTCAGAAGTATGAGATGAACCCCAAAAACTTGGAAAGGTGGATCTCACACGTACCAACACAGACTATCCCGCAATTTAACTGATCCCCAAATGTTTTTATTGAATAGCGGAATAGAAAATATGATCAAAAAAAGTGTATGTATCTCACACGTACAGAAGCACACTAGGCCCCAATTACTAATGTTTGTACCCCTAAAAGGCTGGATGAGGAGTAGGAGGAGTTTGGAACAGGCAGCACCCTCAAATCTTCAGAAGTATGAGATGAACCCCAAAAACCCCAAATATCATTCAGCTCTGCTACAGGCCACAATTTAATTTTTTTTAACCCAAGGCTGTATATTGAATAGTGGAATAGAAAAAAAGTGTATGATTTTTGAAACCACTCAATAATAGCACATGTGAACTGAACACAGCAGTGTATGATCAGTCAGCACAGCACAGCTGAAGGAAAAACGCTGCACACAGTGCCTGATAGAAAAATACTTTTCTCCCTCCTCCTCAGTGGGCAAAAAAGATTGTGTTCACTGCACCCCAAAAAGATTGTGTTCACTGCACCCCAAAAAGATTGTGTTCACTGCACCCCAAAAAGATTGTGTTCACTGCACCCCACACACAGCAAAATGGATGTGGACCACTGACACCTGCCTATCTCCTATCCCACCCCACACAGCAATATCGATTGTAGTTTGTAGAACACACTGACCCTAAAAATCAGCAGACTCTCTCCCTAAAAGGATTGATAAGATTGTAGATCGGTCACTGCAAACCCCACCCCACACAGCAATATCGATTGTAGTTTGTAGAACACACTGACCCTAAAAATCAGCAGACTCTCTCCCTAAAAGGATTGATAAGATCGTAGATCGGTCACTGCAAACCCCACCCCACACAGCAATATCGATTGTAGTTTGTAGAACACACTGACCCTAAAAATCAGCAGACTCTCTCCCTAAAAGGATTGATAAGATCGTAGATCGGTCACTGCAAACCCCACCCCACACAGAAATATCGATTGTAGTTTGTAGAACACACTGACCCTTAAAATCAGCAGACTCTCTCCCTAAAAGGATTGATAAGATCGTAGATCGGTCACTGCAAACCCCACCCCACACAGCAATATCGATTGTAGTTTGTAGAACACACTGACCCTAAAAATCAGCAGACTCTCTCCCTAAAAGGATTGATAAGATCGTAGATCAGTCACTGCAAACCCCACCCCACACAGCAATATCGATTGTAGTTTGTAGAACACACTGATCCTAAAAATCAGCAGACTCTCTCCCTAAAAGGATTGATAAGATCGTAGATCGGTCACTGCAAACCCCAACCCACACAGCAATATCGATTGTAGTTTGTAGAACACACTGATCCTAAAAATCAGCAGACTCTCTCCCTAAAAGGATTGATAAGATCGTAGATCGGTCACTGCAAACCCCACCCCACACAGCAATATCGATTGTAGTTTGTAGAACACACTGACCCTAAAAATCAGCAGCAGCCTCGCCCTAAAATGCCTACAACTCGCCCTGCCTAACACACTCCGACCTGTCCCTCAATTCTATCCGGACACACACTGACCCTAAAAATCAGCAGCAGCCTCGCCCTAAAATGCCTACAACTCGCCCTGCCTAACACACTCCGACCTGTCCCTCAATTCTATCCGGACACAAATGGGTTTTTTTTCCTGTCTGTCCCTAATCAGCAGCCAGCACGTTGATGTGTGCTCTTTCCCTGAACTAAACAGCCAAATGACGCCGCAGCGGCGCTGCCTCGAACTTATAAAGACTTGGTCACATGCTTCAGACGGCCAATCACAGCTACTAATACATTTGTAGGCATGGCTGGGATGGCTTAGGCACACCAGTTAAACGCTTGTTGATTGGCTGTTGAAAGCCCGCCATGAAAAGCGCGCCAATGCATGCAAAACCCGGAAATAAAATGACCGAACAAGGATTTTTACCCGAACATACGGGTCCGTGTTCGGGTAACAAAAATCCAATTATTCGGTACGAACACGAATAATACAGGCCGTGTTCGCTCAACCCTATCCCTCACCTGTGTAGGTACACAGCTGGGATGATGAGATCCAAGCAGGAGGATGGAGCGGCCACACACTTCCAACATGGCACTGCTGTCTTGCCCCAGAAGATGCCATGTGGAGCAGACAAACACAAGGAAAAGGAAGCTGGAGCCTCCAAAAACAAGGCATCGGGTAAAGCTGTCCCCAGGGACATGCTTTACTATGCCCAGAAGCTGCCCCTGCCCTGCACACACTCTGACACTGTGGAAGATGAGCCTGCTGACATGCTAGGAGAGGAGGAGAGGGAGCAGCCCAGAGGTGCGGAGGCCATGTTAACTGGCCGGGAAGATACAGTATGGAGCTGGAGGAACAGGGAGAAAATCCTGATGAGCAGGAACAGCCTACACTATGGGAAATCCTGAAAGCTATTAATAAATGCACTGCTTCGGGGGATAAGCTAAAAACACACCTGGGGAGTCTGTCAGAGGATGTTGCTTTGATTAGACATGACCTACAGAAAATTAAAGAATGTGCGACAGCTACAGAAAGTTGCATTAGTGATTTGAAAGATAAATTGCCAACCCTTATGCGTAACTCACACTTTATTTAACCACTTCTCACAAACTGATGTACCTGTATGTTGGCTTGAAGAAGTGGGCAGCAGCCATCACCCTGGTACTGTTTTTTAGAGCCGTGGTCGGCTTTCAGGAGTCGCGGTCTGCTTTGCAACTTTGTGCTGCTTGGCCGTTATACCAGCGAGTGGGAGGGGATGTCCACCCCCTCCTGCCCCCTTCCATCTGTCGGCTTGGTAGAGTGCCGAACTAAGCCAGATTTGGCTTTGATCGGGCCTCCGATCATGTAACCAAGAAGCGACGTCACAATGTCACTTCCGGTTTACCTGGCTGCCAATGAAGCCGATTTAAAAATACTGTCAGTATTCAAAAGTGCAGATTTCGGCATTTTGAATACTTTGAAGTGCAGTGGAGGGGGTCTGGGTTTTTTTAGACCCCAGATTCCTCCATAAAGAGTACTTGTTACTGCCTATTACTGTCAAAAGGACAAGGACTCGCACAAAATTCTTACTAAACAGAATTTAGTTGGGGGAATGGGGGTCCCAGACCTGAAGGACTACCACATGGCTGCGTTCTTAGCACAATCCAAACACTGGTTCTCTGACTGCCATGCCCCCCTATAGTGGTCACTGGAGCAATCTTGTATGCCTCATATCTCCCTTGCTGACTCAGTACTGGCCTTCAACCTTATCCATAGACGACCGCTAGACCCGAATCCCATCATATCAGCCACACTGCAAGCGTGGAAATACTTTCTTGCAGTGTAAACAAAGCTGCCTGTCACTCTCCCTTGTGTAACAGCAGAGATCATACGGTCCTGCTATGTAGGACCATAGATCTCTGCTGTTACATGGAAAGCCACATCCCTGCACAGTTAGAAGCACGCCCCTAGGGACACACTTAACCCCTCCTTCTCCAATAAAGTTAACCCCTTCCCTGCCAGTGTCATTTTTACAGTAACAGTGCATATGTATAGCACTGATTACTGTAGTAATGTCACTGGTACCCCCAAAAGTGTCAAAAATGTCAGTCAAGGGTCCGATCTGTCTGCCGCAATGTTGCAGTCCCGCAAAAATAAAATCGCAGATCGCCGCCATTACTCGTTTAAAAAAAAACAACAAAAATGACAAAAATCTTTCCCTTAGTTAGTAAATGCAATAACTTTTGCGCAAACCAATTAAAATACGCTTTTTGCGATTTTTTTTTTTTTTTTTTTTTACCAAACATATGTAGCAGAAAACAAATTGGCCTAAAATGTTAAAAAATTTAGATTTTTACATTTTTTTGGGGGGAATTTCATATAAAAAAATGTGAAAAATATTGTTATTTTTGCAAAATTGTCGCTCTTTTTTTGTTTATAGTGCATGATCAAAAAATCGCACAGGTGATCAAATACCACCAAAAAAAAGCTCTGTTTGTGGGAAAAAAAGGAGGTCAGTTTCATTTGGGTACAGCATCGCACGACCGCGCAATTATCTGTTAAAGTCACGCAGTGCCGAATCGCAAAATACCCCCTGGTCAGGAAGGGGGTACAATCTTCCGGGGCTTAAGTGGTTAGGAACAGTTTTGCATCTTTTTCAGCAGCCCCTGAACTCTCCTCTATGTTGTATTTTAAACCCACTCACACCAAACTAACTACAAAAATATAAAAAGTATTTGTAAATGAGCAGCTGCTGTTGCAAACCCACTGGTGAAACAATGAAGAACTTGTCTACAGAGGGTAAATTACTCTATGTGGATAACAGCGCTTGCTAAATTAAAGATCTCAGTACAGAAATATTTACATATACAAATTCACAATATCTGTGTGACAAAGTGAAAGCATGCAATAATAAAAATAAAAATAATGCCCCAAACAAATCAATAAAAGTGCCAACATAAATTGATATTGTGCCTAAGGTACAGTGCACATAAAAGTCCAGTGACAACAAAATAAACCAAAAAAACAAAGTCTTCCAACTCTAAAAACAGGACAGTTCACTCTTCCTGTCATGAAAAATAGTGCATCCCAGGAGGAGTTTGATTCTACCAGATATAGGTGACACCCTGTGTAAAATGTGAGTGCAAAAATTCCGACTCGGGGAGGGCGTGGCCGAACCGGGAATGTGAACAGAAGCAGCTCACGGAGCTCCCGCCGATTACCCTGAAAAACTATCCTTTCCCCGGCCGGATTGTTCTGTTTAATGCATTGATCCTTCTCAGGGGGTCCCCCTGAGTCTTCTGCCACCTCTTGCTCGCGGAGGGGTTCCTGATAGCCGGCAGCTCCGGACCGTAGGGAGAGAGCCGCACCGCAGGATCACCATCCCTCGCCATCCTGCCTTTTTCCCACGTTCTTGGGACCCGGCTTGCCTCCCAGGGGCTTCAATTCCTCCCTGCCACGCAAGCCAGCCGGTATTTTTCGTGGGGGACCAATTTCCCCGGAGATCCGGACCGCGGCCTAATCACCGGCCGAAGCCGCGGCTTTCCTGAGGCGGACGACCGATCGAGGTGGCGCCTGGGCGGCGTGGAACTGGTAAGCGGCTGCTCCCCTTCCTTGGCCCGCTGCTCACCTGGGACTGTTCCTCATCTTGGGCTCTCCCTGTCTGTGCCCTGTATGTCCAGATCGGGTGCTGCTATGACCCATGGGAGAAAGCTAAAAGACGGCTCTGTCCCTGGCTCGGCCGGCCAAGATGGCGCCGGCATGGGGACACCGCAGCACTCATCCCGGGGCCCTGACAGGCAGAAGGACACTGGCACTAAGCCCAAAACAGGGCGCACAGGGGGAAAGGACAGTGCTGGAGATATCCTCCTGTATGCTAAGAAGCTGTGTGATATCCCGGGCCCCAGTGATGTAGAGGCTGCACCCCTGACAGGAGCACAGGCACTCGGGGACGTGCAGCAGGGCCTGGGGGCTTTGGAACCGCTGGAGCAGCCTGAGTTTGGTGCGGAGCTGGAGGGTGACATGCTGGAGGGGACTCAGCCCACCTTGGGACAAATCCTAATGGCTGTACAGAAATGCACGGCTTCCGTGAACATTGTTAAGGACAGATTGGGGGGTCTAACGGAGGAGGTGGCCCTTTTGTGTCAGGATTTACAAAAAATGTGGGAACGCACCACTGCTGCTGAAAGTCGCATCTGCGACCTAGAGGACCAGATGCCCACACTAATCTCGGAATCCAGGGAAACAGCCAGGCAGGCTCAAGCTAACAGGAATAAGATGGATTATATTGAGAACCGCCTGCGCAGAAATAATGTCTGTATAGTGGGGTTCCCAGAGAAGGTGGAGGGAAGGGGACCCCACGGACTTTGTAGAAAACTGGCTATGTGAGGTCTTCGGGCGTGAGTCCTTCTCTCCGCTGTACGCGGTGGAACGTGCTCACTGTGTTCCCACTAGGGCGCTGCCTGGTAATGCCCCCAGGCCCATGCTCGCCAAGATTTTACACTACAGGGACAGGGAGAAGGTGCTCCGCCTTGCCCGTGACAAAGCTGACATCAGATACAATTGAGCCAGAGTGTCCTTCTACCCAGACTTTTCAGCAGAGGTACAAAAACAAAGAGCTAAATTTATTGATGTGAAGAAGAGACTCCGTCGAGTTGGCCTGGTGTATGCCATGCTGTACCCTGCCCGTTTGAGAGTTACGGCGGAAGGCAGGGCGCATTTCTTTGAGACTGCTGCGGACACGGCAAACTGGCTGGATGTTCACGAGCCGGCTCTCGGCCGTAGGAACAGGGATGAGCATGGAGAGTGACCAGGATTTCTTCAGTGATTTTTCTGAACGGGATCTGTTCTACATTCTGCCAGTGTGCTAGCACTCTATTTGCTTTTTTGACCCGGCCGGGGTCATTTACCGTATCTGGCTTGGAATCTACAGCTCCAAATGTGGCAAGTGTTGACGACCTATGAAGTATTTCTACACGGCTCTGTTCTGGGGCCTATTTTTGTGTTTGCACCATTGTGCACATGGGCCGTAGATGGGTCTGTCTGGGGTGGCCCGCCCGTTGTCAGACAGTTCGTTGTCAGGGTGCCGTTGTGCCTTGACTTACTGAGTTCTAGTTTATATGACATTTGTTTTGTTTTTGGGAAGATTCACACCACCGGTTTTTCTGGACACTGTCAGGATGCCACGTCTCCACACTGGCAGCCCTCTGGAGTTCTTTTCTGTTTGGGCCTTGGCCACTTTGAAGGGGGTCTCCGGTCTCCGCCCATGTCTTTCTATAATTTTTTCCTATGGCGGGGGTACCGGTAGTCTCTTGGAATGTCCGTGGGCTGGGATGCCCGCTCAAGCGGGCTATGGTGGCCCATCAGTTACAAAAGTACCACCCAGCTATTATTGCTTTACAAGAGACTCATCTGGTGGGGGACTCTGTTGGGTGTATTCAGTATGCTTGGGTGGGTTGGGGATATCACTCCACCCACTCCACATATTCCCGGGGGGTCAGTGTGCTGATTCATAGATCGCTGGCCTTTCGGGAACTGGGGGTCCGGGTGGACTCAGAGGGGAGGTATGTGTTCATTCATTGTATGCTTTTTCAAGTTATGTGTGTTTTAGCAATAGTGTATATACCGCCTCCTTTTTCTTCTGGGGTACTCAGGGAGCTCCTCCAATTTACTATGGACAAAGTTGGCCTGCCACTGTTCATTATAGGGGACTTCAATGGGGTGCTAGACCCCGCCAGGGACAGACACCCTCCACCTTCCCCTGTAGGTGCGGCAAGAGGTACAGCTCTTTCCCGCTTTCTGGCGGAGGTGGATTGGTCTGAGGTGTGGCGCCTCAAAAACCCTGACACGGTGCAATTTTCCTGTTTCTCCAAAACACACTCTGCATTGTCTCGTATCGATTTATGTGTGGGAAACAGGGAGGCTCTTTCTATGGTGGGGGATATTGAGTATGCCCGCAGGGGAATCTCGGATCACTCCCCGTTGGTGGTCAGCTTACAGGTTCGCCCCCGGGTGGACCTGCGTAGAGCTCCATGGCGTTTGAATGCCTTCTGGCTGAAACTGTTTCCGCCGGATAATGACATTCCAGCTGCCATTGCCAGTTTTTTTGAGGAGCATGACCGCTTTGGGGATGTGCTCCTGAGGTGGGAGGCTTTTAAGTGCTTTCTCCGAGGGGTTCTCATAGCTAATGTTAAGAAGGTCCAGAGCAGGTCTAAATGTTTTGAGAACCAACTCTCCCAGTGTGCACAGCGGTTGGAGCAGGAATACTTGCACAACCCCACTGATGATACGAGGGCGGCATGGCTCTCGGCTCAATCGGTGTGGGTTGGGGAGGTTCGCTCTAAGGCGGACAAAAAGCGTTTTTTTGCCAAAGCAGCATTTTATGAAGAGGGGGAAAGGACGGGCCACATGCTGTCGCGCATGGTGGGGGCACGCCCCTCGGTTCCTCCCATAGGGGCTCTCCGGCTACCTGGGAGGGCTTTGGTTAATACGCAGGAAGCGATTATGACTGAACTGGTAAGATTTTATAAAGACTTGTACGCCTCGCGGGCTCATTACAGCCCGGATCAGCTGCAGGAATATTTAGGTGCCACTTCTCTACCGCAGTTGACGGAAGAACAGCGGCTGCAGCTCGAGGCCCCGATTACGGAACAGGAGTTGCTAGAAGCGGTGGCCCTCTTTCTGGGATCTAAGGCTCCTGGGGATGATGGCCTTCCTGCTGAAATCTATCAAACTTACTCTGGGTTGTTGATGCCGAAATTGTTAGAGGTGTTTCAGAGGGCCAGGGAGGTGGGAACCCTTCCGGAATCTATGACTAGGGCGAGCATCATGCTACTGCTAAAAACCTGATAAACCTCCCACGGACCCGGGATCCTACAGACCCATCTCCTTGCTCCAGGCGGATGTCAAGTTGCTGGCTAAAGTTTTGGCGCGCAGAGTTAACAAGGTTATAATGCACATTATACATGAAGACCAGGCGGGATTTATGCCTAATAGATCTACGGCCCTTAACTTGCGTCGCCTATTTGTTGCGCTTCAGACGCCGGCGGATAACGGGGGGGAGAGAGCGCTGCTGTCACTGGATGCCAACAAGGCATTTGACAGCTTTGAGTGGGGATACCTCTGGGCGACAATGGAATCCTTTGGTTTTGGCCCTATTTTCCTGTCCTGGGTGAGGTTATTGTATTATCAACCGACGGCTTCCATCAGGGAGGGTGGTAGGGTCTCCACATGCTTCTCTCTGGGAAGGGGGACGAGGCAGGGGTGTCCGCTGTCCCCCCTACTGTTTGCCATAGCGATCGAGCCACTTGCAGCGCGCATTAGGGCTCAGCAATCCATCGTGGGGTTCCGCTATGGTCCCTATCAGGATGAAGTCCTGCTCTACGCGGACGATCTGCTCTTGACGTTGGGAGATACTGATGCTTCCCTGAGAACAGTTATGGCAGTTATTACTGAGTTCGGTCGGTTTTCCGGACTCACTATAAACTGGTTCAAATCGGCCCTTCTGCAGTTAGACAGGGACGTCGCCCCCTCCCCGGGCCTTCACTGTACGGTCCCTGTGGTACAGCAGTTTAAATATCTGGGGGTCGTGATCTCAGCGGATCCGACCCAGTACAGCTTACTTAATATTAGTCCCCTTCTCACCAGATTCCGCGATAAAATCAGGACTTGGAACAAATTCTGGCTTTCATTAGCCAGTAGGGTGAACCTTATAAAGATGGTATTGATGCCGCAATTATTATATTTCCTCCATAATTCTCCTGTTGTCATTCCACTGCAGACCTTTCGAAAAGTACCTTATTCCGCACCCTTATGTGGAAAGGTAAGGTGGCTAGAGTTCGTATGGAGCAACTACAGAAACCTCGAGAAGGGGGGGGCCTCGCTCTTCCCAATCCGTGGTTGTACTATTTGTCCTCCCAGTTGCAGCATCTGGTGGGGGCGGGGTCCGGGACGCGGACTGGCGCACACTGGGGGTTATGCAGTGGTTATGCAGTGGTTCGCGGGTGCGCGGGGCGTGCCGGAGGGTCTTGAGGCGCAGCTTTTTTCCAAGCGTTTCCCGACATATAGATTAATACAAAAAATTTGGGACAAAGCTAAACAACTCTACAACTACAGATGTAGAATTACCCAGTGGAAAGCAAGTTTCAGAGGGCAGAAATGGGGGCATTAGCGATAGGGTGTGCGGAGCTCCTATACCCAGGGTGGGTACGGGGAAAAATCAAGAGAGCAGCCTAAAAACATCAAAAGAGGATAAATATAACCGATCAAAATTACGAGGTTTGTATACCAATGCCAGAAGCCTGGCCAACAAGATGGGAGAGCTGGAGCTGCTGATATTTGAGGAGGACTTAGATTTTGTGGGGATAACTGAGACTTGGTTTGACAGCTCTCATGACTGGATGGCGTCCATTCAGGGGTATTCCCTTTATCGCAGAGATAGAGAAAGTAAAAAAGGGGGAGGGGTATGTTTGTATATTAAGAACAGTATACAGGTAAATATGAGGGATGATATTAATAATGGAGCTATGGACGAGGCAGAATCCCTATGGGTAGAGCTTCAAAGGGAAGGCACGGCGGGGAAGGTAATATTGGGCGTATGCTATAGGCCCCCCAACCAGAGGGAGGAGGGTGAGGCGGACCTCATGTTACAGATAGGATTGGCAGCAAGGATGGGAAATGTCATTATAATGGGGGACTTTAATTATCCAGATATAGACTGGGCAGAAGGAACCGCACACTCAGCCAAGGCTCGGCAGTTCCTAAATGTTTTGCAGGACAATTTCATGGGTCAGATGGTGAATGCACCGACAAGAAGCAATGCGGTACTTGACCTACTGATTACCAACAATACAGACCTGATCACAGATATAGAAATACGGGACAACTTAGGGAACAGTGACCATAGGTCAATTGGTTTCAGTATTAATTACAGTAATAGGAAACACAAGGGTAATATAAGGACGCTGAATTTCACAAGAGCCAATTTCCCTAAACTGCGCTCGCTGCTAGAAAATATCAAATGGGATAGAACCCTGGGAACAAAGAACACGGAGGAAAAATGGGAGTGCTTCAAGAGCATACTTAACAAGGGGGTGGGCCAGTGCATTCCACAGGGAAATAAATTTAAAAGAGCAAAACTAAACCCTGGGTGGCTAAACTCCAACATTAAAATGTATATTAGAGCTAAAGAAAAGGCCTTCAAAAAATACAAGACTGAGGGGTCATTGGCAGCATTTAAGCACTACAAAGAGTGTAATAAGAAATGTAAAGATGAAATCAGGGCGGCTAAAATAGAACACGAGAGACATATAGCGGAGGAGAGCAAAAAGAACCCCAAGAAGTTCTTTAAGTATATAAACAGTAAGAAAGCCAGGCCAGAGCACATTGGCCCCATAAAAGATGATAAAGGAAAAATGGCCACTGAGGACAGAGAAAAGGCGGAAGTGTTAAATAATTTCTTTTCTTCAGTCTTCACAAAGGAATCGGGGGGCTACACGAAACCCGCTTGTAAGGCCGAACTAAATAATACACCTCAGGAAGTGCCGCCATGGCTAACAGAGGATAGACTTAGAGCTAAACTAGAGAAACTTAACATAAATAAATCCCCGGGACCGGATGGCTTGCACCCGAGGGTTCTTAATGAGCTCAGCCAGGTGATTGCCAGACCATTATTCTTGATCTTTAAGGATAGTTTACAGACAGGTATGGTGCCAGCTGATTGGAAAAAAGCCAACGTGGTACCAATATTTAAAAAGGGGCCGAGATATATCCCGGGTAACTATAGGCCGGTCAGCCTAACATCAGTAGTCTGCAAAATTTTGGAGGGGATGATAAGGGACCACATACAAGACTTTAGTAATGAAAATGGTATTATAAGTAGAAATCAGCATGGATTCATGAAAAATCGTTCGTGCCAAACCAATCTGTTAACCTTCTACGATGAAGTGAGCTGCCACCTAGATAAAGGTAAGCCTGTGGATGTGGTGTATCTGGACTTCGCAAAGGCCTTTGACACCGTTCCCCACAAACGATTACTGTACAAACTAAGGAAGGTAGGTATGGATCATAAGGTGAGTACCTGGATAGAGAACTGGCTCCAGGGGAGAGTCCAGAGGGTGGTGATTAATGGGGAGTACTCGGATTGGGCGGGTGTGGAAAGTGGGGTCCCCCAGGGTTCTGTCCTGGGACCAATCCTGTTTAATTTATTCATAAATGATCTAGAGGAGGGGATATCTAGTACAATCTCAGTATTTGCAGATGATACTAAATTAGGCATGCCAATATCTTCTATGCAGGATGTGGAAATCTTGCAAGCAGACCTGAACAAAATAACGGGGTGGGCAACCACATGGCAGATGAGGTTTAATGTAGAAAAATGTAAAGTAATGCACTTGGGTGCCAGAAACCAGAAAGCAAGCTATTCACTAGGGGGTGAACCTCTGGGTGAGTCTAGGATGGAAAAGGACTTGGGGGTACTGGTAGACAACAGGCTTGGCAGTGGCATGCAATGCCAAGCCGCCGCAAGCAAAGCCAACAGAATACTGGGATGTATAAAAAGGGGGATTCACTCCAGAAATAAAGAGATTATTCTCCCGCTCTACAAGACTCTGGTCCGGCCACATCTGGAGTATGCTGTCCAGTTCTGGGCACCGGTCCGCAGGAAGGATGTGCTGGAACTGGAGAAAGTCCAGAGGAGGGCAACAAAAATAATTAGGGGAATGGAGGACATCGGCTATGAGGAAAGACTACAAGCACTGAACCTATTCTCTCTGGAGAAGAGACGATTGAGGGGGGATATGATATCAATGTACAAATACTGTACTGGCGACCCTAGCATAAGGAACAAACTATTCAGAGAAAGGGAATACAATAAGACACGTGGCCACTCACTAAAACTTGAGGAAAGGCGGTTTAACCTTAAAGTGCGTAAGGGGTTCTTCACTGTAAGAGCGGTAAGGATGTGGAATTCTCTTCCACAAGCAGTCGTATCAGCGGGGAGCATAGATAGTTTCAAAAAACTATTAGATGTACACCTTAAAGACCACAACATACAGGGGTACACAATGTACGGTTAAAAGCAAACACACACGCATCATGGGTTGAACTGGATGGACTTGTGTCTTTTTTCAACCTCACTAACTATGTAACTTCAGCGAGCCTTGGGTTACACTAACTTTAGCCCATTCTGGGACAATAAGACTTATCCTGAATTGAGTAAGTTGGACCAGGCGGACAGATGGCGAGCGTATGGAGTGACTCACCTTACGCATGTTTTGCAGGAGGGGTCCCTACTAACTTTTGAGCAGCTTAAGGAGCGCTTCTCGCTGCCGGACAGTATGCGGTTTTATTACTTTCAATTGCGGCACGTGCTGCGGGCGCAGGCAGCCCAGGGACAGCTCTTTCTATCCCCGACCCCTGTTTTATGCCTTATGCAACAGTATACGGACACCAAGGGTTTAATTTCTGGCTGCTACGCCTCTCTTCTGGGGTTGTTCTTGGAAAAATACCCGAGTCCGGCTTGTGACCGTTGGAGCGAGGATGTGGGAGAGATCCCGGGAGAACTGTGGGAGGAGGCCTTGGAGGTAGTTCGTAGCTGCTCTCTCAATGTCTCCCATTAGGTGTCGCAGCTTTACATCCTACTAAGAGTGCATCACACCCCCCTGAAGCTACATGCCATGGGTCTTCGCGACAATGATCTCTGTGGACGATGCCGGAGAGAAACAGGGGACTTGATTCACTTGGTGTGGAGATGTCCAAAGTTGCACAGGTACTGGTCCACGGTGATATCTGCCATTAATGGGGCTCTGGGGGTGGATATCCCTAGGGATCCCAGACACTGTATTCTTGGGATACTGGAGTCGATAGTGGAGGATAGGTTTCTGAGAGAGGCCGCCACTTGGGCGCTCTTTCAGGCCCGTTTACTTATCCTAAGACACTGGATAGCACAAGAAGCACCTACGTATAGGATGTGGCTGGAACAGATGGCTTCCACTTTACGTACGGAGAAGGTTGTATACCAACATATGGGGGTGCCTCAGAAATTCTCTAAGGTATGGGGTGCATGGTTAAACAGTCCGGGCATGGCCCCTGATGATCTAGTTCTGGACCGTTTGTTATTATAGTTATTATAGTATAGGAGGTGGCACTCTTGTTAATTGTTAATTTTTGGTTCAATTGACGGGGGTGGGGGAGTTTCTTGCATTTCCATATACTATGCAATGTTTATGGTTTGCTGTTGTCATCCGACAATGTTTCTCTTATTGAATGTAATGGTGTGAATTTTTCTCAATAAAGCTTTTTCTTGATTTAAAAAAAAAAATTCAGACTCACCAGACGATGTTGATCCTCCTTGCCTTATGGCAATAGGATCTAGTAGGCTTTAATGGTCTCCTTATCAATGGGACATGATCATCAGCTAGTCCTCCGATCCTCCTTCTCTGCCACGGCTGAAGGCTTCAAAACTGAGATTGATGGGGTAAAAAACGTAGAGCGGACTCTTCATAGCATAAAATTGTTTGAGGTGTTTTATTTAAACTCATAAAAAACAGGCTGAGCATACAAGCAGAATGCTAGAAATAGCAAAAATGTTCTCCTTGGAGACTCCCCACATATCCCGTGGAAACCGTACAAACCGTATCAACCAAGTACCAGCGTGCATTCCACCTACAGGAAATTGTGTTGCAACATGCGTTCCAACTTGACGCGTTTCATCACCAGGCGTGACGTCTTCAGATGTTGTCTTATGTTATCTTATGTCCATGTGCACTGAGACGTTTATATTCCTTTAGAGGCAGTTGAGGTTAGTGGCATTTTTTTTAAAGCAAAAAAATGCGTTCAGACGGAGGTTTATTGGAATTTGAAATGCCAAATGCTTGTAACAGCATGCAAACGCATCTAAGCGCAGTAACTCCTGTTTATAAGCATTTTTTTATAGGTTTATTCTTTTTTTTCAAATATTTTATTTATGCCAAGAAAAGCGCGAACAAGGTCAAATAAATCCAACTTACATCAGTAATAAACCAATAGTAGTAATGTGCACCTATATGGGTGCCTTAATAACAGTGTACCAAAACATACAGATAAGAACTAGGCAGCAGCCAAGGCTGGGGCCAAAGCCCATAAGACACTTGCAAGCAATGTTCAACAGGATTAGGTTGCCGCCAAGACTATCATATCTATTTTGTCTCCTCCTTGATTTTCTAAAGTAAGGAAAGAAAAAAAAAAGAAAAGACAAGAAAGAAAAAGATAAACAAACACACACAAAAAAAAAAGGGGGGGGAGAGGAAAAAAGGGAAAAATGGGTGCATGTGGTAATGATGCATATATTATGTGCACCATTCATTTTCTCATTGTTCACTTGAAACAGCGGCCTTTGCCAGGCACAATAAGTTTCGCCCCCATTCCGAAAGCATAAAGAGATTCCACGGCCCCCATGTTTTATTATATGATTCCTTTTTAAATTGTGCAGAGAGGCGTAGGTCTTCCATTTTATTCACTTCTCCAATTTTGCGAATACAATCACTAATTGTTGGAGGAAAGTGTGACTTCCAAAACAACGGAATACAGGACTTAGCTGCGTTCAAAATATGGAATAAGATCGATCTCTTATACTTCTCAAGAGGGATGGTAGAGACATGTAGCAAGAAAAAAGCGGGGTTGTTCGGAATCTCCCAATCAGTGAATTCTTGAGTTGAGGCACTTACGTCACTCCAGAAACTAGATAACCGTGGACAGAACCAGAACACATGCAATACTGTACCCAGTTCCTCCTTCCATCTCCAGCAGCGGTCTGAGTTATTTGGGTAGAACTTGTGGAGCAAAGAAGGGACTCGATACCATCTCATGAGGAGTTTATAATTAATCTCCTGGATCTTCGTGCAAACAGGAATCTTTATTACCAACGTAAATATATTGCATTCCTGCTTCGCCCTGAATGTGTAATTCAGGTCTCTCTCCCATTTTTCCAGACAAGGCAAGCGTCTATCTGCTGACATCAGAGACAATAAGTAGTAAACCTTAGATAACAGTCTAGGTAGAACCTCCATACCTGAGCAATATTATTCAAATAATGTAATGTCTCCGGATTTGGCAATGAATATAAAAAATGGTTCAATTGTATGGCGTTCCAAAAAGGAAGTCGAAAAGGCCCTTGTGGGTCAATGATAGTAACCCAGCTGCCATCCCTCAAGAAGTGTGCGGCCTGAAAAAAATCCCCTTTTTTTCAAATCTTGTAGTGGGCGATCTAATTTACCCGGCATAAAAGCTGGGTTGCCCAAAACCGGGGTCAAGGGAGAGTCAGATGTTGTCAACATTGGGCATTTCATAAGTAAGGATGAGACCCTCTGGGTTGGTCCAATCGTTGGATGTGGTAAAAGGTCTCAAGAAAGTGAGGTACTGCACCACGGTGCCCCACCCAGGTCTACTTCTGACTGTAATTGCTCAATGTGTACCCACAGCTTAAGGCTAGAATGACGTCTCCAGTCAATGATTCTACTCAAATGTATTGCCTGATAGTATTTGAGAATGTCCGGTAGGGCCAAGCCTCCCATTGACTTTGGCCGGGATAGTTGGACACGAGAAATACAAGGTTTTTTGTTGGCCCATACGAAACTAATAGAGAGTGGACTCTTTTAAAGAAAGAGGAAGGAATGGTAGTGGGTAAGGCTTGGAGTAGGTAGAGCAGCTTAGGAAGTATGCACATCTTTAAAAGGTTGCACCTCCCGAACCACGAGTGCAGACCCTGGTTCCATCCTTCCAGAAGTACGCAAATGCGATCTAATAGAGGAGGAAAGTTGACCGTTTATGTTGCAGACAGATCGGGTGGAATAGAAGTACCCAGATATTGGAGGGCTGTGTCAGTCCATCGAAATGGTAAATTGTTTTTGAGCTGATGGAGCAGATCTGGAGGTAGTCCAATGCCCATAGCTTCGAACTTACCATAATTTTTTTTTTAAGTTGGATAGCCTACCATATATATCAAATTCACGCAGGAGATTCGTGACAGAGATCATTGGTTTAGTCAGAGAAAATAATAGGTCATCCCCATATGCACAGACCTTGTGTTCGGTGTTCCCCGCACATATTCCGGAGATGTCTGGATTAAGACGGACTTTGCACAGGAAGGGCTCCATGGATAAGGCAAAAAGTAAAGGAGAGAGCGGGCAACCCTGGCGCGTTCCATTAGCTATCCGAAATGGTTCAGACAGAAGCTCATTGGCCTTTACTTGTGCGGAGGGATCAGAGTAAACTTGAGATATACATGAGATCATGTTAATTCCTAGACCGATATATAGGAGGACTGAGAACATATACCTGCCAATCTACTCGGTCAAACGCTTTTTCCGCATCTGTACTAAGAAAGATGCTAGTCGTAGTGGTCTTAGATGCAATATGTACCAGATTAAGTACCTTGGTGGTATTATACCTGGCCTCTCTGGTTGGGATGAACCCCACCTGTTCCAGATGTACCAGAGAACCCAGATGAGGTGAAAGCCATGAGGCCAGGAGTTTGATAAAGATTTTTAGGTCTGTGTTTAAGAGATATGTGGCGATAGCTGCTGCAAGCTGCCGGGTCCTTCCCCTCTTTTAGGATGAGTGAGATATGTGCCTTCAAAGTATCATGATGTAAGGAAGCACTGGAACCCAACCCATTGAAAAGAGCGATCATATGAGGGCCCAGAATAGGGAGAAATGTCTGGTAATAATGAACCGTAAATCCATCAGGACCAGGAGCTTTATCTACCCTGAAGGAGTTGAGTGCAGCACTCAGCTCCTCCAGAGATATTGGTCCCTCCAGCTCTTGCTGAACTTCCAGCGAGAGCGTTGGAAGTTGAGAGGTAGCAATGTACTCCTCCATTTGGGATAATGGTATCCGTCTATCTTGCAGGTCGTAAAGATATGCGTAAAAGTCACAGAATGTCCTCAAAATATGTTGTGGGAGAGACATTTTCTGACCTGAGGCAGAGAAAATGTGAGGGACATAAGCAGCCTTCCGTTGTTCCCGGACTGTCCGTGCCAGAAGCTTTCCACACTTGTCCCCTGAAATATACGAATACTGGCGGTACCTCTGTAAGTCTGCCCTAGCTTTGGAGTATAAGAGATCGGTGACTTGTTTGCGTTAAAAGGTCAACTCCTGTTCTATGACTAAATCTTGTCGTCTTTTATGGAGTAGCTCCAGATCATGTATTTTGGTCAATAGGGAATTCAAGGTCTCTCAACTCTTTTTCTTAATCCAAGAACCCCCTTTTTTAATTAAAATCCCCCTAATTACCACCTTGTGTGCTTCCCAAACAACAATCCGTCATCCCATTAATCGCGAAGTAAGCATCCAATTCTTTGGATACCTCTTCTTCTATGACCGTCTGTGATTGTAACAGACTCTCATTGAGTCGCCAAAACCGTGTGCCCGCAGTGAGAGCCTCAGAAAGGGCATAAGCTAAGGAAATAGCCGCGTGATCCGAGTATGTAATGGGATCAATACAGGTCGACTTGACTACGTGTAAATGGCGGTGCGGGATCACGAAAAAATCGATCCTCGAATAGGAGCTGTGAGGGTTTGAGTAGAACGTATAGACCCTCTCCCCAGTATGTTGCAGACGCCACACATCCACCAATTGGGAGTTGTGTAGTGCCTGCAGGATCCATTTGTGGGTGCCGGGGGAGATTGAAGATCGACCCACCGACGTATCCACCACAGGTACTAAGGGTATATTGAAGTCACCTCCGACAATTAATACCCCCTCAGCGAAAGCTGATAATTTGGACAAGGTGCGATTGACGAAATTATCCTGTTTATCGTTGGGGACATGTAATGTGGCAAAAGTGATCACAATATCTCCCACCTTGCCCTTGAGAAACAGATACCGACCATATTCATCCCTACAAGTCTCAGTATGTGTCCATGGTACCTTGGCTGAGATCATTATGGACACTCCCCTAGATTTTTCCGTAGCATTAGTGGAATGATATGTGAATGGGTAATGACAGTTTCTCAAAACTGGAAGTCGGTCATCCCTAAAATGAGTTTCCTGAATAAAGGCTACGTCTATTTTCCAATGTCTAAGGTCATTAAGCAACAGCCTGCGTTTATCGGGGATATTCAACCCTTTTATATTTAAGGACCACACCTTTAATGCGTCAATGAAGTAACAATAATAAAAAAAAAAAAAGGAAAGACTCAAAGAGAGAAAGAGACTAAAGAAGCAGAAAACCTGCAAAAGCGCACTGAGGAATAATTCTCACACAGTGCGCTTGCCTAAGGAGGGGGGTGGATGGAGAGGGAGGGACGGGTAAGTACAGAGACCCATCCCCGCCTACCCAGCCAATTAAATAATAAAGCAATAAACAATATGTGGCACTTTAGAATGGAAGAAAACAAAAAAGTCATAAATAATAGAATGCTAATGCATAGAGAGACGGTAAGGCAGTTCCGCCATTGATATCCTCTCTCAAGGTCCTAATGGAGCCCCGGTTTCTTTTCCCTGCCTGGGATATTCACCGGAACAGATCTCTATTGCAGCTCAGTTTCTCCCCTAAGTCACACCAGTAAAAGTTACAAACATTACAGGTATTGCAAGCAAGTTAACCAAAAAAAAAAATAATAATAATACAATATAATGCACCCAAGGGAGTCTCCCCACATGCAGCCCCCCACCACCCATCTGCCTGCCATATACAATACTGGAGTTCCATATCCGATTAGAAAGTGGAAACAAATGGTAACAGAGTATAAGGCACTCCAGACCAACTTTAGGAGTCAATCAAGATGTTCCATAAATGCTTGCAGCGACCCCCCCCCCCCCTCGTTCACAGCATAGCATAATATATATAACGGGGGGGACAGCATAACAGCATATCCATCATTGAATGATGGTGGGGTGGTGCAATGTGTTTATTCAATGGAGATGCTATTTCCAAATGCAATGTAATCAAATCTTCAATTCTGGTGGCTTCTATCCTCAGGCCATCAAAGAGTAGGACTAAAGGGGGGGGGGGGGGGTAGCAAGAGGGGGGGGGGGTGATGGGTCCCGGGGGTAGTGAGAAGAAGAAAAAAAAATACCCGCTCCCCTCAAAGCTTCAATCATTAAAAGCGCCAACTGTCATAGAAGAAACCATCAATAATAGAGGGAGAGGGGAGGGGAGAGAGAACACAAGTACAGGCAGCTGCCCCACAGGCCAGGAACCCTGGCAGTGTGGCAGTGTGGGGAGATATAACAAAAAGAAGAGTACAAGTCTCCACAAGTAAGGGGATCAGAAAAGATGGCCTAAAGCAATACTTGCAGCAATGTGATCCAGGAGATCAGAAAAAAAAGGGGGTAACCCCAAAAGAGAAAAAAAAACCTGGGGTCATAACCGGGGGGGGGGGGGGAGCAAACCAGCCATATGGCAAGATTATGACATGATTACAACAGTTACTCATGCCCAGTGAGTAGTCTGATCTCCCATGGGTCATCTGCAATGGGTGCTCTGGATCGCCTGTTGGAGCGGTGTGGAAGTGGACGAGGCTCCATGGATCTCCCTGCTGTTGCTTGTCCACGGCGGTCAGCTGGATGTGGGAGAAGTTGGAGTCAGTCAGGAACCTCAACTGGGGCAGTATCCAAGAAGTTGAAGCAGGCCATCAGGTCGTCCCTAGAGTGCAAAGTAAAGGAGGTAGTAGCTTTACGAAATTAGATTGAGAGAGGAAATCCCCACCTGTAGGTAATCCCCTGGTTCTTTGCCAGATCTAGCAACGGTCGCAACAATGCTCTACGGAAAAGGGTGGCTCTGGAGATGTCTGGGAGCACTTTTATTAATGCTCCATCAAGTTCCACCGATCCAGCATCCCAGGCCCTCCGAACAATCAGTTCTCTATGTTGGAATCTGTGGAACCGGCAGAGCACATCCCTGGGCTTATTGGGATCCTCTGGCTTACGGCCTGGAGCCCGATCGATCCTATCAAATTCCAGATTCTATGATATTGCGTCTCCTATAAGTTTGGTCAGTATAACAGTGACCATAGCCGTCAGGTCTTCAGCACCCTTAGCCTCTGGCATACTCCGCAGGAGAACATTATCCTGTCGGTTTCTATCCTCCATGTCCTCAACCTGGAGCTGGAGAGAAACTGAGACCTCATGTTGGGCTGCTTGGGTGGATTCCATGACAGTTAGCCTCTGTTCCAAAGTCTGTGTAACTGTCTCTCCTGCACAGACCCTATCTGCCAGAGTTCCAACCTCAGACTTAATAGACAAAATATCCTTCCTGTGGGATTCCTCTATGCAGTGCACCATTGCCTCTAGGTATGCTTTACTAGGTAGAGAGCTTAGTAAAGCATGCAGCTCACTATCAGCTCTACGAGTCAGTGAAATAATATGTGCCTCCATGCCCTGTACAGTATGGGAAGCAGAGGGAGGTGCAGAGGGGGGGAACTGAGGTGTCTTGAGAGGTCTGCCATATTGTGGGGTCTTTGGGTGAAGCAGGAGGGGCCCGGGCTTCTGACATATCTGCCATGTCTGTCACTGATTCAACTAGCTTGGTGCTCTGTACAGGGATCAGTGCCTGGTTAGAGAACTATTTGATCTCGGCTCTGGTTACCGGTCCTTCTGCGGGTGCGGCAGCCTTGGAAGTGCCTTTCATTCCACGCATTCCTCTTCTGTCTGCGCGCTGTATAGTGGCCAGCCCAGGCTGGGCTGGGGAGGCTAAAGGACGGAGCTCAGAGAGAGAGCAGTTTCACCCGTCCATCTCCGGACCACGCCCCCTCCGGAAATGGAAAAAAAAAAATACTTATAGGTTTTTTTCAATGGGGATACATTTCTGACCATTTTACAATGTAAAAATGCTTCTAAATGCAAACGCTGCTGAACGTGAATAAATGCTGCATGTAAAATTGGCAAAACTGACATTTTTAACCGTCAATTACTAGCTGTCAAGTTCCAGCGTTCAGGAGAGGTTTTCAAACGTCCCATGTAAATGTAGCATTACTAAAAAAGAAAGCAGCACCTAAATATGATTGTGCATTTACACATTTTTGGTAAGTCATCATTTGAGCCTAAGGAAATATTAGGCACTTTCTTTAGCATGCAGTAATCATGAGCTTTCTATTATTATTATTTTATTTTTTTTTTTTTTTAAGGAAAATGTTCTTCATTTTTTTCTCATATTTTTTTGTGGTAAAAATACATTTAAAAAATATTTACTTTAGAAATTTTGACTATGAATTAACTGTGATATGAGTAAAATAGTCTTCAGTACAGAGTTCTTGCATTAAGCAAGTATATCTCTACATATGAATGATTGATTGAAATTAACCAGAATTAATAAAACAAAACAGGAACATTTATTCTTTCTTGAAGGTCTATGATTCACTTTTGGACCTCCTAACATCTTCCGATAACTATGCAAGATACAGACGCAGGCTTGCGCTTTGTGAAGGCTTTCGTTTTCCAGCCCTTGGAGTTCACCTAAAAGACCTCATGGCTCTACATGTGGCTCTACCTGACTGGTCTAACAAAGCCAGAGGTGTTATAAATATCTCTAAAATTCGCCAGGTCTATAAGGTGGTTCATGAACTGACTGAAGCCCAGAGACTAGAACCTCCTGTGAAAGCCAACTCCGACCTTCTCAACTTGCTAACGGTAAGACATTTCATATGTTAGAGAAATGCCATAGTAAAATTGAAACAGAGATATACTGCACAAGACTATACACAATTAAAATCAAAATAAGAGCACTAAAAAGTTTGATATAACTTAGACACTCACAGACAAGCCTCACTACAGCTCGAAAAGCCTTGCGAAATTGGCAATAAACAATAAAAATTCACAAACGAGTGTCAAAGCTTGTGATGAAAACTTTTTTTAAAACCTCAGGATTTAGTTAAAATCTGGAGAATCTGAAGTCCTTTGATTCCCCCCAACCCCTTCAGCTGTGACTTTCATATGCCTAAGATGAGCACTGGACCTATCACGGGCACTAGAGCAGCGATTATGCCTACTCTTTTAGTACTGTAGCTTCCATTAATGAAAAGCAGCCACATCAGAAGATTATGTTTGCGTGTGTGTGTGTGTGTGGGGGGGGGGGTTAAATTCAGAGATAAGGATAGTCTACAGATGGGTATGGTGCCAGCTGATTGGAAAAAAGCCAACGTGGTACCAATATTTAAAAAAGGGCCGAGATATATCCCGGGTAACTATAGGTCGGTGAGCCTAACATCATTAGTCTGCAAGATTTTGGAGGGGATGTTAATGGACCACATACAAGACTTTAGTAATGAAAACAGTATTATTAGTAGTAATCAGCATGGATTCATAAAAAAACTTTCTTGCCAAACCAATCTATTAACCTTCTACGATGAAGTGAGCTGCCACCTAGATAAGGATGGAAAAGGACCTGGGGTACTGGTAGACAACAGGCTTGGCAGTGGCATGCAATGCCAAGCCGCTGCAAGCAAAGCCAACAGAATACTGGCATGTATAAAAAAGGGGATTCACTCCAGAAATAAAGAGATTATTCTCCCACTCTACAAGACTCTGGTCCGGCCACATCTGGAGTATGCTGTCCAGTTCTGGGCACCGGTCCTCAGGAAGGATGTGCTGGAACTGGAGAGAGTCCAGAGAAGGGCAGCAAAAAAAATTAGGGGAATGGAGGGCATTGGCTATGAGGAAAGACTACAAACACTGAACTTATTCTCTCTGGAGAAGAGACGATTGAGGGGGGATATGATATCAATGTACAAATACTGTACTGGCGACCCTAGCATAAGGAACAAAGAGAAACAAACTTTCAGAGAAAGGGAATACAATAAGACACGTGGCCGCTCACTAAAACTTGAGGAAAAATGGTTTAACCTTAAAATACGTAGGGGGTTCTTCACTGTCAGAGCAGTAAGGATGTGGAATTCTCTTCCACAAGCAGTCGTATCAGCAGGGAGCATCGATAGTTTAAAAAAACTATTAGATGGGCACCTTAAAGACCACAATATACAGGGGTATACGTTAACAGGTTAACAGCAAACACACACACACATCATAGGTTGGACTGGTGTCTTTTTTCGACCTCACAAACTATGTAACTATGAGATCTTTTGATTTTAACCAAAACCGCACCCAGCAACACAAGGGACATAATACTGATTGAAAATTATGGGCTAAGCTTAGACTTTAACTTAGAGTAGTCATGCCAAAAGTATGGATGCAAGACACAAACAAGTACCCACTATAGAATTTTCAGATGGTCAGCAACTGTCATTCCACATATTTCTCAGATGACATTTGTTTTTTGGGTTTTTATTGAGTGAAATATATATGAGAGAATGTATTGTTAAGTATTATTATTAGTAAAGAGTGCCTATTTAAGTTTAAAAGGTAGAAATGTATAAAAGCTTTTGTATGTCTATTTATATTACACGCCACAATGTTCCAGGAAACATGCCTGCAACTACATCCATAACTGTAGAGCACATTATACCTGGACCCTTTTTTCACTGTCTATTCAGTGGTGTTCACACAAAATATACTGTTCCCATACTCAGCTCAAGACAACAGTGTCTCTAGAAAGGTACGTGTGCCTCTATTCCTATCATATCTTTTGCCCCATCCCCATGTCAGCAGTGTTATTCCCTGAACATCTTCCCTTTCATCAAATACTGTAGTCCTCTTCAAATGTCACTGAATTCCTCTTCCTATTTCAGCAGTGCATCATGTCTGGGGATATCACTCTCCCCATTTCAGCTGATCGCTTCTGAAATGGTACAGTGATATAATCCATTCTGGGCTTCTGGATGCACTTAACAGGAGAACCAGATGGGGTGGCCTATTCAAAAAAGCAATTTAGATCAATATTGCTGTGCTGATAACGGTAGGAGGTCCTGATTCTTCTGTATAGACAGAATGAGTCTAGGCATAGACACAAAAATGGTGAAAGAAGATCAGGAATAGACTACAGAAATGTATTAGGTACAGTGTTGAAGAAATAGGGGAAATGGGGACATGACTGAAACCGTTTAATACATTAGGTATGTGAATAGGATGCAGAAAGGCAGTATTTCAAAGTTGAAGCATGTAAGCAAGAACACAGGCAAGAACACAGAGAAATGACCTCAACCAGTAGGAGGAAAGTTCAAAACGAACCTGTAACAGAGCTCCAATACCCAGCCTAGGTATCTCTGCTGTATAATCCTTGAAGTTGAGGAAGTACTAAAATATCCATGGCAAAGTCCCCCCAGTAACTGGACGACACACAGTTCTGGGAGTCAACTAGAATGAACAGGCACAACGAGATATACACTTTGGGACAACCCCCCCTCCCCCGTAGCAGCCAATCCACATACACATATACATCCCATAATATGTTGATCTTAAGGCAGACAGACAATAGAACAATGGAATACAGGTACTTAACAATAATAAAACCCCACCCCATCTCACTATCTAGCAAGGTCTATGAGACACTCCTGCAATATTCTAGCAATCTGAAAAGTCAAACCATTCATCTTCATACATTTCCTGAGGGACACTGTTCAGAAATATTATTGTCCCAAGTGAAACAGCCCCTCACTCTTTCAACACAAACCACACATATAGAACCCACGATAACCGAGGTAACAGGACAGGCTGAGTCCAGTGTGATTGTACAGCGAGTCTGATTAGTGCCGACCAAACTGGGGCTCTTGGTCACCCTGTGCCCCTTAAAGCAATCCAAACCATACTCTCAGTGTCCATTCTGCTACACTGCTCCCCTTTAACCACAAGCCGGCATACACAGTCTGATCCATAACGGATCGGCTTGGGGATGTCCGGGGAGTACTCACAGATCACTTATCCAGTTCATTTTGTCGCGATAACCCGTCAGCAATGCCATTCTGTTTTCCGGGACGGTAGTGAATAGTAAAGTCATATGGTTGTAACGCCAAACTCCAGCGCAAAAACCGGGCATTGTCCCCTGCCACTCGGTTTAGCCATACCAACGGGTTGTGATCCATGAGTAGGGTGAACTGCTGTCTGTACAAGTAGGACTGAAGCTTCTTTAGGGCCCACACCACAGCCAGGCATTCTTTTTCTATCAGATAAAAAGCAAATGAATTGCGCTAACCGTAATATGAGCTGCTTGCACAAAACAACTGACAAAAAGTTGACCAATGGAAAAAATAAATGAAAAGTGCAGCGCTAATGAAACATTACATATAAACAAACATATGTAATAAAGTGAAAACCAAGCTTGAAAAGTCCAAAGTGATATAAATATAAATTCAACGTAAATATGGTGAAGGAAAAGTGTCCAAAAATGCAGTAAGTGGTTGAGGTGCACATGGAATCTCAACACCCACAGGGAGTAATATATGCGCTCACCAGAAGTATAGGACCCAGAGTACCATATAGTACCTGGGTCTAAACAACTTGGATGGTGTATGGTGGTTAACCGGGTCTGTATGATGTCATCAGATGTTCCAGTGTAACTTTATAGCCGGTATATACAAAGGAATGGCTCCAATTCAGAGAAGATGTTGAAGATAAACCAAAAAGGTGCAGAGCATAGTGTAATACCGCTAAAAAAATTTTTGTTTACAAAAGATTTTTATTAGAAAGTCATATCAAAAGAAAACATAGCTCATACAATGCAAAAGAAAGAAAAAACATTTTTTACAGGTGTACCCTGAAGGTAAAATAGTGAATACAGTAAAGAACATTGAACATGTCATACAGGCAAACAAGTATAAATGGGATAACCGCGCTAACAATGTAATAAAAAGCTGCAGCTTCAGGTGAGACAGCACCAAACACAGGTAATAAATAGAAAAAAGCTGCGCTAATGAGACCTGATAGGTATCTGATACGCCGATCACAATAATGGATAATGAAAATCTGTTGGAGAAGACAATGATAACATCAGGTGCCCGGTGAGCACCCAAGGCAATAAATAAATAAAACAAACGTCTGCTAGGTCATAAGCATTGGAGGATGGACCTATACATGAAT
This sequence comes from Pelophylax lessonae, assembly GCF_965119305.1. Taxonomy (NCBI): domain Eukaryota; kingdom Metazoa; phylum Chordata; class Amphibia; order Anura; family Ranidae; genus Pelophylax; species Pelophylax lessonae. The sequence goes on from NC_138777.1 coordinate 131,556,321, forward strand.
GAATGTACCACAATGCACAGTGAATTAATTCTGGCCAGGAATCAAAAACACACAGAGTTCATATAGAATCTTCATAAAGTCCCAGAAGTGAGTTCCAAGATCAGTGGAGTGAAAGGAAAATCCAGTATGGCTAATCACCACGATGCTGCACACAAGTGACATGCATGTCTCCTTACCAGATAAAAAATGTAAATGAGAGTCTAATAGTTGATTCCTCACAGCGCCACTCGGAAAGGATCACAACAGCAACAAGCCCCCAGGACACAGCCAATAAGATGGTGATACCGATACTGACCACAGGATGGAGCTCAGTACGCCATAGAGAAAAGAAGGGGACTGGATAGTGTAATACCGTACAGCCTTTATTTAGTAAATAATTAAAATACCACTCACATGGTAGATGAGAAAGAATCGCATATAAAAAGCTGGCCAGCTCTCAAGTAGCCCGTACCTCGGGGCAGCGTAGTGACGTCAGCACGCTGTACCCTACGCGCTCGTCTGCAAAGACTTCTAATGGGGATGCGGGCGGCGTGCTGACTTCACCCTAAATACAAAACAACCAATCAAGAGACAGCATCAGTATGAATAGTGCCGGAAGCGCAGCGGCCACCATTTTAGGTATTGGAAAAGCTGCTCTTAAATCTACACATAAGATATGTCCCTATATACGACACATATCTCAAAACTGAAGGAAATATAAATATCGATCTCTGGTGCATGGTTCAAAATAAATAGAAACATGCAAGAATCGATATATATAGGATAAACCAATCACATATTGGGCTAAGGTGACCGGAATACACCAGCAGAGGAAGTATGCCCCACCGCACATAAAACGTCATTATACTTTCTGAAAGGGAAAAAGACACATAATCCCTAAATACATAGTTCCAAGATTAAAAGGACAAATATAAAAAGCACAAACCATAAATATACAGTGAATATAAAACCATCATAGATAAATATGATGGCACATATATATACATAAAAACATAAAAGGTAGATATATAAAACCATCTAAAAGTACAATCCAAACATTGGCCAACAAGAAAAGTCAAAAGACTGCTTAAAGGTAGTACAAGATAAAAAACTGTATAAATTTATATAACAAATAAATGTCACTGGTCCCATGAGTAAAAACTCACTCTCTGTTACACTAGGTAAAAAGGCCAATGTATGTAATGTTGTATTAAGAAAAAATATATAAATAACACAATCCAAATAGAATTCACATCCAAGCACCATTTAATACAAAAAATAGATAAGTTTAAGAATTATTAATGAAAGCATTGACATCTACATTTAGGCCAAAGGGAACATAAGTCTTGGCCTTGTGGATCCAAGACATTTCTAGCTTGGATATGCCTCTGACAAAAGGTTCCCCCCGCCAATGAGGACTGAATTTGTCTATGCCAAGAAAAAGAGTGTTCCGTGGGTCCTTATTATGCATGAGCAAGTAGTGCTTAGAGACAGAATGCTTGGGAAAGCCCTTTCTAATGTTTGCTATATGTTCATTGATTAACACATACATGGGGCGCTTAGTTCTCCCAATGTACTGCAACCCACAAGGGCATTGCAGTAAGTAAACGACACCTATAGTGGAACAACAAATTAAGGGTTTGATAGGGTATGTTCGACCAGTGCTGGTAGACTCAAATATCCTGTTATTCCTTTGTTTAGAAATGTTCAACGCACAGACTTGACACCTGTTGCACCTATAGTACCCAGCCAAATGATTAAAGAAGGTTGGTTTTGGGATAGGTGGATCCAAAACATTAGGCGTGAGCCTGTCTCGAAGGGTAGACACTCCTCTGAACACTACCTGCAGTTTGATAGGTAAAACTTTGTTTAGAACCTTGTCATTGTTAAGGATGTGCTAATGACGCTGCATTATGTTTTTAATACCTTTATGTTGTACAGAGAAAGTAGTAACAAAAGGGAGTGAGATCTTAGTCTCCTCGTTCGCAAGACGAACCCTAGGTTGTAACAAACTCTCTCTGTCCATACATGCAACGTCACTCAGCACATTTTGCAAGAAGGACTGATTATATCCCTTCTCAAGGAATCTGTCGGTGAGCATTTGAGCTTGGGAAAAGAAATCGTTATCACTCGTACAGCTCCTTCTAATCCTAAGGTATTGTCCCTTAGGGACAGCCTTAAGCCAAGGATCATAATGGCAACTATCTATTGGGATATATGAATTCCTATCCGTAGGTTTGAAGTATGTGGTAGTGATAAATTTATTATTGTCGATCTTAATTGTTAAATCTAAGAAATTAATTGATGTCTGGCTGGCTTCATAATTCAAATGAATGCCCCTCGTATTGTGGTTCAACAGTTCCATGAAGGAATCCAAATCATCCTTGGTCCCAGTCCAAAGGAGCAGGACGACATCAATATATCTAGCCCACAACACAACAATTGGTTGTGGCGATAAATAACGTCCTCCTCCCATTGGGCCATAAATAGGTTAGCTAGACTGGGGGCATATTTAGCCCCCATCGCTACACCCCTATCTTGCCTATAAAACTGGTTATTAAACCAGAAATAATTGGACTTGGTTGCAAAACACAAAAGTTCCATGATGAAATTAACCTGTGCCATAGGAACGTCGGACTCTCTCTCTAGGAATAGTTTCACTGCACCCAAACCAAGGTCATGTGGAATAATGGTGTACAACGGCGTGACGTCCGCCGTCACCATCCACATTTGTTGTATGGGGGTTATACTGGAAAGAATGTTAATTACGTGCCTAGTATCTTTAACCACTTGCCTACTGGGCACTTATACCCCCTTCCCGCCCAGGCCAATTTTCAGCTTTCAGCGCTCTCACACTCTGAATGACAATTGCGCGGTCATGCTAAACTGTACCCATATGAAATTTTTATCATTTTTTTTCACACAAATAGAGCTTTCTTTTGGTGGTATTTAATCACCTCTGGCTTTTTTATTTCTTACAAAAAAAAAGAAAAAAGACATCTGGATCTTTGCGACTGGTGAGTATCGTTGCGGTTAGTGAGTATCGTTGCGACTGGTGAGTATCTTTGCGTCTGTTGGATCTTTGCGTCTGTTGGATCTTTGCGACTGGTGAGTATCTTTGCGTCTGTTGGATCTTTGCGACTGGTGAGTATCTTGCGTCTGTTGGATCTTTGCGACTGGTGAGTATCTTAGCGACTGGTTAGTATATTAGCGACTGGTGAGTACCCCAGGTTTAGTACCAGGGAAGTTAAAGGTAGGGTAGGTAAGGAAGAGCAGGTCGTTAACATTATCCCCATAGAGTAGTGGGTAATAATGTCCGACAGGATTGCGGATGCCATTCAGTGCACTTCTTGCTGCATGTATGCGTTCCTTGATGAACCATTCGAGGGCGAATACTGCTGTGCAAGATGTGAGCAACTTGTTGCTCTGGTAGACCAGATCCTGGACCTACAGAACACAGTGGCAACACTGCGTGGCATCAACAACCTGGAAAGGAGCTTGGACATTACCTATCAGGCGCTGGTAGGGGCCAGCATAGAGGAGGGAGGAACAGAGGAGACGCAAGAAGCAGAGGTACGCAGCTGGGTGACTGTTAGGAAGGGTAGAGGGAGGAGAGCCAGGGAGGCCAATCCTGAGTTGGTACACCCTAACAAATCTGTCGAGTTGCAGGTTGAGGGGGATATCAGCTCAGGGGTGGCAGAGCTGGAGCATGCACCCTCCCCCAGCTGCCAGGGGAGGGACGGCTCCAGGAAGAAGGGGGGCCGTAACTCAGGAAAGGTTAGAAAGGTTGTGGTAGTGGGGGACTCAATTATCAAGAGGACAGAGAGGGAAATCTGTAAAAAAGATCTCGTGAACCGAACAGTTTGCTGTTTACCGGGCGCCCGAGTTCGGCACATCGCAGATCTGGCAGACAGATTGTTGTGCGGGGCTGGGGATGACCCAGCGGTCATGGTGCACGTGGGCACTAATGACAAAGTTAAAGGTAGGTGGAGGATCCTTAAGAACGATTTCAGGGACTTAGGTAATAGATTGAGGAAAAGGACCTCCAAGGTGGTTTTCTCTGAAATACTGCCTGTACCTCGACCCACACAGGAGAGGCAGAAGGAGATTAGGGAACTTAACAAGTGGCTGAGGAATTGGTGTAGGAAGGAGGGGTTTGGGTTCCTGGAGAACTGGGCTGACTTCTCAGTCGGCTACCGGCTCTTTAGTAAGGATGGGCTGCACCTTAATGGGGACGGTACAGCTCTTTTGGGGAGAAAGATGGCCACCAAGTTGGAGGGGCTTTTAAACTAGGAGACGGGGGGGAGGGCTCAGAAGTAGAGTCAGTCAGGAGGAAGCAGAGGACTGAAGGCAGCTGTAGTGTCAGCAGCGACAGTAGGTCCACAAGGTCAATTGGCAGGTCTGTGCGGGAGAACCTCAGACCAAACAGGAATAAACATAACCGCCAATTGCGCTTAACTTCCTTAAAACTAAGAGGTGTATATGCTAATGCCAGGAGCCTAGCTAATAAAATGGATGAGTTGGAAATGTTAGTACATGAGGAGGACATAGACCTTGTGGGAATAACAGAGACTTGGTTCGACCCCTCACATGACTGGCTGGCCAATATCCAAGGGTATTCGGTGTACTGGAAGGACAGGGTAGGAAAAAGAGGGGGAGGGGTATGTCTCTATGTCAAGAACAATATAAAGGTGACAGAAAGGAGTGACATTACGGATGGGATGAGCATGGATTTAGAATCTGTGTGGGTTGAACTCCATAGGGAAGGAGAAAAGGGGAAAGTAATTGTGGGGGTTTGCTATAGGCCACCTAACCAAGGGGAGGAGGTAGAGCTGGAATTTTTAGCACTAATGGGTAAAGTGGCAAAATTGGGATCAGTCATCGTATTGGGGGACTTCAATTACCCCGACATTGACTGGGAAGAGGGGACTGCACACTCACAGAAGGCCCGCCTATTCACGGAAACCTTACTGGATAATTACATGTCACAGTTGGTGGATTCCCCCACCAGAGAAAACGCAGTCCTGGATCTATTGCTCACTAATGACCCAGACATAATCTCGGAGGTAGGAGTCCAGGACAACCTGGGCTCTAGCGATCACAGGATGATCACATTTAGTGTAAATAACAACATAACAAGACAAGTGGGGAACATAAGAACCCTAAACTTCAGAAGGGCAAACTTTCCAAAATTGTACTCAATGATGGAAAAGGTAAACTGGGACCAAACCCTGGGATCCCTGACCACAGAGGAAAAATGGGAATGCTTTAGGAACATATTAGGCAAAGGCATCTTGCAGTGCATTCCTATGGGAAATAAATTTAGAAGAGACAAAGCCAAACCTGGCTGGCTAAACTGTAGCGTCATAAAACTTATTAGGGGGAAAAAATTGGCCTTCAAGAAGTATAAATCAGAGGGCACAGTATCGGCTTTCGAGCAATACAAGGAGGCAAATAAGAAAAGTAAACAAGAAATCAAGATGGCTAAAATCAACTTTGAGAGACAAATAGCGGAGGATAGTAAAAAAAACCCAAAGAAATTCTTTAAATATATCAACAGCAAAAAAACTAAGGCAGAGCATATTGCACACATAATTAACAATGATGGGAGGATGGTTACAGAGGACACTGAAAAAGCAACCGTGCTAAATGCTTTTTTCTCGTCAGTCTTTACACAGGAAAAGGAGGGGTACACTGACCATGACTGTATGGTTAGTAGTAATAAACAGGACTTGCCACCATGGCTAACAGAGGGGGAAATCAGGGAAAGGCTGGATAAACTTAACACAAACAAATCACCAGGACCGGATGGCATACATCCGAGAGTACTCAAGGAACTCAGTAAAGTTATATCGAGACCACTGTTCCTGATCTTTGCTGACAGTATTAGGACAGGAGATGTACCAGGGGATTGGAAGAAAGCTAACGTGATTCCAATATTCAAAAAGGGCCAGAGGCATATCCCGGGAAATTATAGGCCTGTCAGTTTGACATCAGTAGTATGTAAACTTCTGGAGGGGATGATAAGGGACTATATTGTAGAGTTTGCTAAGGACAACAACATCATCAGCAGTAATCAGCACGGGTTTACAAATGGGCGTTCTTGTCAAACCAATCTCCTTACATTCTACGAGGAGGTGAGCTGTGAGCTAGATAGGGGGAGACCAGTGGATGTGGTGTACTTGGATTTCGCTAAGGCGTTTGATACAGTTCCCCACAAGCGCTTAATTTATAAAATAAGGTCTGCAGGTATCGATAGCAGGGTTTGCTCTTGGATACGGAACTGGCTAAAAAGGCGGGTCCAAAGGGTAGTAATAAACAGCGCATACTCAGACTGGTCTGAGGTGGTAAGCGGGGTCCCCCAAGGCTCAGTCCTGGGACCAACCTTGTTCAATTTATTCATAAACAACATTGAGGTCGGGATCAGTAGTTCGATATCAGTTTTTGCAGATGACACAAAATTGGGCAGGGCAATAACTTCACAACATGAAGCAGATATCCTGCAGAATGACCTGGACAAAATAACAGAGTGGGCAACGACATGGCAAATGAGGTTTAACGTGGAGAAGTGTAAGGTTTTGCACTTGGGGACTAAAAACATAAAATCACAATACACGTTAGGAGGGGAGCCCTTGGGGGAATCAAAAATGGAGAAGGATCTGGGAGTATTGGTTGATGATAGATTAGGAAACAGCATGCAATGTCAAGCGGCAGTTTCCAAAGCCAACAGAATATTAGCATGCATAAAGAAAGGGATGCATTCCAGAGATAAGACTATAATCCTTCCACTTTATAAAACTCTGGTCCGACCGCATCTGGAGTATTCCGTCCAGTTCTGGTCGCCAGTCCTCAGGAGGGATGTGTTGGAGCTGGAGAGAGTCCAGAGAAGGGCAACTAAACTAATTAGGGGATTGGAGGACCTTGACTATGAAGAGCGTCTACAATCGCTCGATTTATTCTCCCTGGAGAAGAGACGTCTGAGGGGGGACATGATAGCAATTTATAAATATCTTAATGGGGATCCCAGCTTAGAAAAAAAGCTGTTCATTCGAAGGGATTGCATGAGGACTCGAGGGCATACAATGCGATTAGAGGAGAAGCGTTTTAACCTCAGGCAACGCGGGGGGTTCTTTACTGTTAGGGCAACAAGATTGTGGAATTCTCTACCACAAGAGGTGGTTTCTGCGGGTAGTATGGTGGCTTTCAAAAGACTCTTAGACTTACATCTCAAGGATCAGAACATTCAGGGGTATGGGAGATGATTACAGCCACACATGCCTACACAGGTTGAACTGGATGGACTATTGTCTTTATTCAACCTCACCTACTATGTAACTATGTAACAGAAAATTTTGAAAAAAAAAAGTTTTTCTTATTTTCTGTGAGTAAATTTTGAAAATAAATACATTTTTCTCCTTCACTGATGTGCGCTGATGAGGCGGCACTGATGGGCACTGATAGGCTGCACTGATGGGCACTGATGAGGTGGCACTTATGGGCACTGATGAGGAGGTACTAATATGCCACACTGATGAGCACTGATAGGTGGCACTGATGAGCACTGATAGGTGGCACTGCTGAGCACTGAGAGGTGGCACTGCTGGGCACTGAGAGGTGGCACTGCTGGGCACTGAGAGGCGGCACTGACGGGCAGCACTGATGGGCACTGAGAGGCAGCACTGATGGGCAATGAGAGGCGGCACTGATGGGTGGCACTGATGGACACTGATGGGTGGCACTGATGGATACTGGCGGGTGGCACTGAGGGGCAGCACCATCAGTGCCCACACTCAGTGCCCATAGAACTGCTAGTCAGTGCCCATCAGTGCCTAGATGAGCAGGCACTGATGGGCACTGACTGGCAGCACTATGGGCACTGACTGTGGGCACTGATGGGGGGCACTGATGACGGGCACTGTGGGCAGTTGTGGAATTTTTTTCCCCTCTTCTGTAATCAAGGCACTGGTGATCAGTGCCCTGATTACATTCCTTTGTGTCCCCTTACCGGTGATCTGCTCTTCTCTTCCTTACATAGTTACATAGTTAGTGAGGTTGAAAAAAGACATCAGTCCATCCAGTTCAACCTATGATGTGTGTGTGTGTTTGCTTTTAACCGTACATTGTATACCCCTGTATGTTGTGGTCTCTAAGGTGCCCATCTAATAGTTTTTTTGAAACTATCAGTGCTCCCTGCTGATCCGACTGCTTGTGGAAGAGAATTCCACATCCTTACCGCTCTTACAGTGAAGAACCCCTTACGCATTTTAAGGTTAAACCGCCTTTCCTCTAGTTTTAGTGAGTGGCCACGTGTCTTATTGTATCTCCTTTCTCTGAATAGTTTGTTCCTTATGCTAGGGTCGCCAGTACAGTATTTGTACATTGATATCATATCCCCCCTCAATCGTCTCTTCTCCAGAGAGAATAGGTTCAGTGCTTGTAGTCTTTCCTCATAGCTGATGTCCTCCATTCCCCTAATTATTTTTGTTGCCCTTCTCTGGACTCTTTCCAATTCCAGCACATCCTTCCTGAGGACTGGTGCCCAGAACTGGACAGCATACTCCAGATGTGGCCGGACCAGAGTTTTGTAGAGCGGGAGAATAATCTCTTTATTTCTGGAGTGAATCCCCTTTTTTATACATCCCAGTATTCTGTTGGCTTTGCTTGCAGCGGCTTGGCATTGCATGCCACTGCCAAACCTGTTGTCCACCAGTACCCCCAAGTCTTTTTCCATCCTAGACTCACCCAGAGGTTCCCCCCCTAGTGAGTAGCTTGCTTTCTGGTTTCTGGCCCCCAAGTGCATTACTTTACATTTTTCAACATTAAACCTCATCTGCCATGTAGTTGCCCACCCCGTTATTTTGTTCAGGTCCGCTTGTAAGGTTTCCACATCCTGTACAGAAGATATTGCCAAGCTTAGTTTAGTATCATCCGCAAATACTGAGATTGTACTAGATATCCCCTCCTCTAAATCATTTATGAATAAATTAAACAGGATTGGTCCCAGGACAGAGCCCCGGGGGACCCCACTTTCCACACCCGCCCAATCAGAGTACTCCCAATTTATCATCACCCTCTGGACTCTCCCCTGGAGCCAGTTCTCTATCCAGGTACTCACCTTATACCTACCTTCTTTAGTTTGTACAGTAAGCGTTTGTGGGGAACGGTGTCAAAGGCCTTTGCAAAGTCCAGATACACCACATCCACAGGCTTTCCTTTATCTAGGTGGTAGCTCACTTCATCGTAGAAGGTTAATAGATTGGTTTGGCAAGAACGATTTTTCATGAATCCATGCTGATTACTACTAATAATACAGTTTCCATTACTAAAGTCTTGTATGTGGTCCCTTAACATCCCCTCCAAAATCTTGCAGACTACAGATGTTAGGCTGACCGGCCTATAGTTACCCGGTATACATCTCGGCCCCTTTTTAAATATTGGTACCACGTTGGCTTTTTTCCAATCAGCTGGCACCATACCCGTCTGTAAACTATCCTTAAAGATCAAGAATAATGGTCTGGCAATCACCTGGCTGAGCTCTTTAAGAACCCTCGGGTGCAAGCCATCCGATCCCGGTGATTTATTTATGTTAAGTTTCTCTAGTTTAGTTTGAAGAGAAGAAATTATTTAAAACTTCCGCCTTTTCTCTGTCCTCAGTGGCCATATTTCCTTTGTCATCTTTTATAGGGCCAATGTGTTCTGGCCTCGCTTTCTTACTGTTTATATACTTAAAGAACTTCTTGGGGTTCTTTTTACTCTCCTCCGCTATATGTCTCTCGTGTTCTATTTTAGCGGCCCTGATTTCATTTTTACATTTCTTATTACACTCTTTGTAATGCTTAAATGCTGCCAATGACCCCCAGTCTTGTATTTTTTGAAGGCCTTTTCTTTAGCACTAATATGCATTTTAATGTTGGAGTTTAGCCACCCAGGGTTTAGTTTTGCTGTTTTAAATGTATTTCCCTTTGGAATGCACTGGTCAATCCCCTTGTTAAGTATGCTCTTGAAGCACTCCCATTTTTCCTCCGTGTTCTTTGTTCCCAGGGTTCTATCCCATTTGATATTTTCTAGCAGCATTTCTAGCAGCGAGCACAGTTTTGGGAAATTGGCTCTTTTGAAATTCAGTGTCCTTATATTACCCCTCTGCTTCCTATTACTGTAATTAATACTGAAACTTATTGACCTATGGTCACTGTTTCCTAAGTTGCCCCGTATTTCTATATCCGTGAGCAGGTCTGTATTGTTGTTAATCAGTAGGTCAAGTACCGCATTGTTTCTTGTCGGTGCATTCACCATCTGACCCATGAAATTGTCCTGTCCTGCAAACATTTAGGAACTGCCTAGCCTTGGCTGAGTGTGCGGTTCCTTCTGCCCAATCTATATCAGGATAATTAAAGTCCCCCATTATAATGACATTTCCCATCCTTGCTGCCAATCCTATCTGTAAAATGAGGTCCGCCTCCCCCTTCTCCCTCTGGTTTGGGGGCCTATAGCATACGCCCAATATTACCTTCCCCACTTGCCTTCCCTTTAAAGCTCTACCTATAGGGATTCTGCCTCGTCCTTAGCTCCATTAGTAATATCATCCCTCATATTTATCTGTATACTGTTCTTAATATACAGACATACCCCTCCCCCTTTTTTACCTTCTCTATCTCTGTGATAAAAGGAATATCCCTGAATGGTCGCCATCCAGTCATGAGAGCTGTCAAACCAAGTCTCTGTTATCCCCACAAAATCTAAGTCCTCCTCAAACATCAGTAGCTCCAGCTCTCCCATCTTGTTGGCCAGGCTTCTGGCATTGGTAAACAAACCTCTTAATTTTGACCGGTTACATATATCCTCATTTGATGTTTTTAGGCTGCTCTCTTGATTTTTCCCCATACCCACCCTGGGTATAGGAGATCCGAACACCCTACCGCTAATGCCCCCATTTCTGCCCTCTGAAACTTGCTTTTCACTGGCTAATTCTACATCTGTACCCTCCCTCCTATCACCTAGTTTAAAAGCCCCTCTAACTTTTTGGCCATCTTCTCACCCAGTACGGCTGCAGCCTCCCCATTTAGGTGCAATCCATCCCTACCAAAGAGCCGGTGGCTGACTGAGAAGTCGGCCCAGTTCTCCAGGAACCCGAAACCCTCCTTACTACACCAGCTCCTCAGCCACTTGTTAACTTCCCTAGTCTCCCGCTGCCTCTCTGGTGTGGCTCGAGGTACAGGTAGTATTTCAAAAAATACTACCTTGGAGGTCCTACTCCTCAACTTAGGGCCTAAGTCCCTGAAATTGTTTAGGACTCTCCATCTTCCTCTGCCTATGTCATTGGTACCCACGTGTACCATGACAGCTGGGTCTTCCCCAGCCCCACCCAATAATCTGTCCACCCGTTCCGTGATGTGCCGAACCCGAGCGCCCAGCATACAACAGACTGTTCGGCTCACACGGTCTTTGTCACAGATTACGCTGTCTGTCCTTCTAATAATTGAGTCCCCTACCACCAGCACCTGTCTTTCCTTTTCTCCCGGCCTCACTGGAGGAGTTCTTTCCCTGGCAGCTAGGGGCGTCGCTCTGCTCCAGCAATGCTGGTCCCTGACTGGTTTCCCCAACATCACACAACGGGGCGTATCTATTGGGGTGCTCCAGCCCAGGATCAGCCTCCCTGCCTTGTCCACTTCTACCCCTCCTGTCACCCCTCTACTCTGCTCTGATGCCTGCACCTCCAATACTCCGCCCACCTCTGTGCAGACCCCTGCCTGCACCTGACTGGTACGATCCTGGCTCTCCTCCGGTATGGACATTCGTCTCAGTGTTGCCAGCTGCTTCCCTAGATTCAGGACCTGAGCTTCCAGGGAAGCAACTTGCTTACATTTTGCGCATTTGTATTCGCCCTCGATCGCATGACCGAGGAACGCATACATATCAAAAGATGTACACTGAGTCGCATCTCCACACCCGCCGGGCATTGTACCTACTTATCTAATGGGGATTCAGTGATTTAAGTCTATCCTATGTGGCTATTTCCTGGCTTCCTAACTCTACCTTCTCTCCCTCTGGTACTCCACTACCCTCACTTGACACTCAGTTGCACAACACTCACAATCTCACAGCCCGGTCAGTCGCACACACTCACAGTCGCACAGCCCGGTCAGTCGCACCACACTCCCAGTCTCACAGCCCGGTTCAGTCGCACCACACTCACAGTCGCACAGCCCGGTCAGTCGCACAACACTCTCAGTTGCCCAACACTCAGTCGCACAGCCCGGTCAGTCGCACAACACTCTCAGTTGCCCAACACTCAGTCGCACAGCCCGGTCAGTCGCACAACACTCTCAGTTGCCCAACACTCAGTCGCACAGCCCGGTCAGTCGCACAACACTCACAGACACACAGCCCGGTCAGTCGCACAACACTCACAGACACACAGCCCGGTCAGTCGCACAACACTCACAGACACACAGCCCGGTTAGTCGCACAACACTCACAGACACACAGCCCGGTTAGTCGCACAGGTAGTAATAGGTACTCACAGGCCCTCAGGTAGTAATAGGTACTCCCAGTCACTCAGGTAGTAATAGGTACTCCCAGACTGACATTGCCTGAGTCTCTGGAGGTGAGAGAGGATGAATTGTGCCCCGAGCTGGAGTAGAGCCAGGTAACAGGTCAATAGGACAATCATAAAGCCTGTGAGGAGGAAGAGTCTCAGCTTGCTTTTTACAGAAGACATCCACAAAATGGTGGTAAGGCTTGGGGAGACCTGGTGGCGGAGGAATTAGTGGGTCCCGTTTGATAGGAGCAGGCTTGAGACACTGGTCAGAGCAGGAGGAACCCCATCGCAAAATCTCACCGGTGGACCAATTCAGGACAGGACAATGGCGTTGCAACCACGGTAGACCCAGCAGGAGTTCGGAAGAGCAAAAGGGAAGAACAAAAAATTCCAGGGTCTCTGTGTGAAACACCCCAATGTCCATCCGCAGAGGCTGGGTGCGGTATTGTACCGTAGCAGAGAGTCTCTCCCCGTTGACCATAGAAATGAGGATCGGCTTGGGAAAACGGATTATAGGAATTCGGTACTTGTCGACCAAGGAGGCGTGAATAAAGTTGCTGGCTGAACCGGAGTCCAAGAAGGCTGCAGCAGAGAAGAATGACTTGGACGAAAGGAACAACTGCACGATGATGAGACGTGGAGAGGAAGAATCCACACCTAGTAATGCCTCTCCCACATTCACTAGGTGCGAGCGTTTCCCGAACGTGGGGGACGAAGAGGACAGTCCTTAAGGAAGTGCTCGGTACTAGCGCAGCACAAACACAGGTTCTCGTCTCTACGACGGCTTCGTTCTTGCGGGGTCAGGCGAGACCGGTCCACCTGCATGGCCTCCACAGTGGAAGACCCCGAGACAGGTTGAGGTGGACGCTGGAACACAGGGGCCAGACGAGGGTAGCGTTTAGGACGAGCTCTTTCCTTTTCAAGATGGAGTTCCTCTTGTCTCTCGGAGAAACGTTTATCGATCCTGGTGGCCAGCAATATGAGGTTACTCAGGGTAGTAGGCAGGTCACGTGCAGCAAGGACGTCCTTAATGTCACTATTGAGTCCCTTCTTAAAAGTGGCACAAAGAGCTTCATTGTTCCAGTTCAGCTCAGAGGCAAGGGTACGGAACTGGATGGCATAATCACCCACGGTAGAACTTCCTTGGGACAAGTTTAGCAAGGCAGTCTCTGCGGAGGTAACCCGGGCAGGTTCCTCGAAAACATTACGAAACTCCTGACAAAAATTCTGGACGGATGCGGTGGCTGGATCAGCGCGGTCCCAAAACGGTGTAGCCCAGACCAGGGCCCTCCCGGAGAGCAGACTGAGGATGAAGGCTACCTTGGCTCGCTCAGATGGAAACTGGTCAGACAGTAGCTCGAGGTGAAGAGAGCACTGAGACAGGAACCCTCGGTACAATTTAGAATCTCCGTCGTACTTGTCCGGCAGAGACAAGCGGATTCTGGACCCCGGTGGCAACTGCTGGTGTGGGAGGTGCAGCAGATGCTGAGGGAGGAGCTGGCTGTTGCTGAGTTGGCAGGAGCTGCTGAAACATAGCGGTCAGCTGGGCCAACTGTTGACCTTGCTGGGCCACAATGGTGGTGAGGTCCGCTAGGCTTGGCAACGGAACATCAGCGGGATCCATGGCCAGATCTTACTGTCACGAACCGGCAGGACTGGTAGTGTATCCTCTGGACCAGAGAGGCGATGGCGCGGGTTGTACTAGAGGACCGGTTCTAAGCAGTTACTGGTCTTCACCAGAGCCCGCCGCAAGGCGGGATGGATTTGCTGCGGCGGTAACTACCAGGTCGTGTCCCCTAGTAACAACTCGATCTCTCTGGCAGCTGATATGGCGTGGTACACAGGGAGTAGGCAAGAGCGTAGTCGGACGTAGCAGAGGTCAGGGCAGCTTAACGCTCCTGCGTTTTATGTATAATGTGGATTTACAGCTGCAGAAATATTCCACTTCAGTAGTCATGTAGAGAAACGCTGAGACACCAATCCCAACTCCCAAGACTCATCATGTGTGGATAGTCTCAATTCAGCAAGTAGATACACACACTCAATAAGATGTTCCTAGAGTGACTTATATGTATAGTAATATAGTGATGATAGGCTGAAGAGACAGGTTGGGTAGAGATGGTAGGTGACAGACACTTGAAAGGAATGTTCTTGAAAGTAAAATAGTAGCAGATGGGATGCAGATAGGTTTAGCAATCATGTATGGTAGCAGATGATAGAGTAGCAGGTGAACATACAGGATAGACCAACCCAGTGCAAGAGCAGATGGTATTAGGCTCAAGAGCTAGCAATCTTAGTTAATGCAGATGTAGTAATAGTCCTTAGTATGCAGAGCTAGATAGTGTAAGCTTTAGTATGAAGGTTATAGAGGTTTCCCCTGTGGGGTACTTATCACTAGTAGCAATGTAGTAGAGGAGAGGTTCGGCAAGAGCGGATGATCCGGTAACGGGATACAGGGATCAGCAGCGTGGTTCCGATAGCGAGGTATGCTTGCAAGCATGAGAGCTTCAAGGCAGATTATGCGGCGTTGAACGAACATGTGAGTGAGACCGCCGGAGGTTGAAATAGCCGCTCCAGCGGCGCTCAGTGATGACAGCATCGGTCTTAAAGGTGTATGCGCACCTTACCAAAAGAGAATGGTGGGGCGCATACACTTAGGAAAAGTGGAATTAGGGTACCAAAGGTACCAGAACATTACAGGCAGGCGGCAGAGGTTCAAAGGCGAGACGTTGGTAGCAACGTGTTCGGCAACAGGCAAAGCAAACAATCACAGAAGGGAACGCTTTCTCAGAGGCACAAGGCACAAAGATTCGTCAGGAAGCTGTGGGAGGAGAAGGTATAAATGGACAGTGCACAGGTGAAGCCTAATTAAGTCAGCACTGCCTTTCACAAACCTTAACCCTTAATAACCAGTTTGGACAAGGCACCAATCACCTGTGTACTGGTCCTTTAGATCTAAGAGTCCCGGTGCGTGCGTGCCCTAGAAAGCGGGGACGCACACGCCGAGACGCAGGAGCGCCACCTGGGGACACATGCTGTGAGCGCTCCGAGGCCAGCAGGGGGCCCGGAGCGCTGAGCGTAACATTTGGCTTTAGACCATCTAAGTGCTTTTTCAATATCATTAGAAAGAATCTCATCCAAGGCCTTCCTCTTGATGGAAATCTGATCTAAAAGGGCAGGGGAGGGAGAAAGGTTAAGTAAGTTATAAAGACGGTCTAAATCTTTAGTTAATGATTTAATATCAGCTAATCTAGATTTATTCCTCGCAGAAGCAAGAGCAATGAATCTACCTCTGATTACAGCTTTACAACAAACTATAAGTAAGAACCAAAATCTTCAAAGATCTAAAACCTTTATGGGGGATGGGCATAAAATGTAATCCCATCCAGTAAATCACGTACCTATGGACATCAACGTCCAACAGCCATTCGTGGGGATCCGCAACCTGCCTGCCAAAGGACATGAGCCCACTAGTGAGCTGATGTATGGCCAGGGTGCGAATCGACACGAAACGGTCCAGTAGGGACAAACCAGCGGGAGGGGAGAGAGAGAAGTATGAAACACTTAAGTTGTAAGCATGCTAAACATAATAATCAGGCTAGCATATAGATTGTGCAAATAAAACGCAGCTCACAGTCCATAGGGGCATAAACCCCCACACTAAACCGCAACCCTGGCAGGCACAGCCGTCACTCCATGCCCACCCCACCAACTGCAGGGCAGCCATGTGGCGACGGGGGCCCACTCAATCGCACCAAAAACATAAAGGCGCAAAGAGCAAAATGCATGTAGAAAGTTCAGGAACAAAAAGAGATTTAAAAAGTTAGAGATCATAGAGAACCGTCCCTGAAGGGATTACGCCATCTCCGTTGATCACGCCTCGTTGCAGGAGTAGCCCAGATGGGTGAAGGTCTAGGGGTCACTTGCTGGCGAACTTCAGGTTCAGCCTCCAAATGGCCTAGTTTGATAAGCAGTTCTTTGCCTTCTGTGACATTATAGACAACATAAACTGAGCCATTATGTGGGACAGTAAGCTTAAAGGGGAAGCCTCATCTGTATCTGATCCGAGCCCCTTGCAAAACTCAAGTGATCTCTTTCATTTTACAGCGTTTTTCCAATGTGGTCTGAGAGATATCAGGGAAGATTTGGATCCTCTTTCCTTCCAACAAGATGTTTGAGGTGTTTCTGGAAGCACGAAAGGATATCTTCTTTAACTAGGAAGTCTTTGAGGCACAAGATCACATCCCTGGGGGGCTTATCAGGTGGTGGCTTGGGGCGCAGGACCCTATGAATCCTGTCACAAATAAATGCAGATTCTGGCCTGTCAGGCAGCAGATCCCTGAAGAGCTTTGAAACTGCAGGAAAAAGCTCAGCTATAGATTCAGGAATTCCCCTGAGACGCAGACTGTTCCTGCGATTCCTGTTATCCAAATCTTCTACTTGAGACTGGAGCAGGTTATAATTATCAGACAAAAGCTCAAAATCTTTCCTGAGATCATTATGAGCTAGTGAAAGTTCATCATGTTTTGCCTCAAGTAAATCTGTGCGGCCTCCTAATGCAGTGATCTCTAATGTCAGGGTGTTTGTAGACTTATGAATTTCAGTCTGAAGTTTATCAGCCAATTTCTCATAAATGGCTGCAAACCCCGCATCTAAGTCTGCTTTAGTAATGCTCTGAGTGTACTCACGATCCCCAGATGGAGTGGTGGATGAGGAGGGCGGTGAAGAGGACTCCGCAGGCAGCGTGGGTTGAGACTGGGCGCCATCTTTAGTCATCCTGGTAACCTCCTTGGTGCGGAGCAAATAAGTTGTCAGGGAATGCTGTGGCGGGCGGCCCCGTTGTTTCCTTTTGGCTGACGGCATGCACGGTTAGTTCCTACAGGGGTGCGGGAGGTAAAAGGCTGAAAAAGTATCGTTCTGGCCCAGAGGAAGCAGCTTTTCTCTCTCCCCTCCGGCAGAGCTGAGACACTAGCAGCCGTCTAGCTTCGCGCCGCGTATGCGCTCCCCAATACCGCTAAAATTTATTGATAAAAATAAAGCAAATACACTTACAGACATCATATGAATGACAAGTAAAATGTACATGGATAAGCTGTCCGTGGCGTGGCTTTGATGCGTTTTAGCAAACATGCCTTTTTCAAAAGATATTGCCAGCCTAAGCAATCACATGTATCATCTATTTATAATAAAACATTGATTCAAAATCGTATCCCACCTGTCACAAGCTGCCCAATGATATTATATTCAGCCAACATGGCGTTGGCGTGCTTTTCAAGCCTCGCTTTCGTGTTAGTCAGATGACGCAACGTCACTTCCGGGATAAATCGGATGTGACGACAGGCCGCGCCATATGCGCAAATCGGTCATAACAGGAAGCCGCTGTATATTACTGGCATTTGAAGACCTTAAAGCCATCTTAATTAAAGGACATCATATGCAGAACTCAGCCGCAACAGGAAGCAACTGTATATTAATGGCATTTACAGACTAAAACGCCATTTTAACTGAAACCATACATGGAATGACAAATGACTGTAACCCAAAATAATGTTACAACATTGAGATACCGCAAACATGAAATTGTACTGATACCTAAAATGACTCTATGAAAGTATAAAATATTTAGAAATAGTTAAAAAGCAAAATTTTAAATATTAAAAAAATGTAATATTTATTAAAAATGAAGAAAGAAAGGGGGGGGGAGTTCATGGAAACCCAAATGCAGAAGAGAAATATGGTTTAGAGGGGACAAAAAACGCTAAGATGTATTGATAAAAGCGTTAATGCCCCACTCTATATTTAAACCATAGGTATAATAGGATTGTAAAGTATAAATCCAAAAAGTTTCCTGGCATGAAACTCCACGTAACTTAGAGCCACCTCTCCAAAGAACCCTAAATTCTTTTTCTATGGCGGCGTAGCTTACTTCCCTGGGGAGAAGCTTCCTGCTCAAGTAGGTTACGGGGTGTTCTCTGCCATCTTCTCCAACCTGGCTCAATACTGCTCCCAATCCAAACATTGAAGCGTCTGGACCTCAGAAGGCCAGTAGGTCTCCATGATGTGGGCCTGGGATCTGGACCGGCAGGAACGCTGAGGACAACTGGCCTAGGTCGTTCCCCAGTAAGATGTCAGTGGGAAGCTCCCGTATCAACCCCACATCAATCAGACCTGACCCGGCACCCCAATTCCAGTGGACCCTTGCAGTGGGTAGCCAGTGTACTGCTCCCCCTGCCATCCGTACCACTACTACTACTGGACCTCTGGTTCGGGCGGCATCTGAGACCAGGTGTCGCTTGACCAAGGTGAGAGTGGCTCCCATGTCTCGGAGACCTTGTGCAGGCTTTCCATTTAACTGGACAGATTGTAGATGGTACTGTCGGTTCTTTGTAGCGGCTTGCACCAGGTCAGCTTCGTGAAGGGTACCCAATTGCTCCTCGGTGGGTTCCAACCTGGGTACAACTCAGGGAACCTCTGCACGATAGTAGGGGACTGTAGTCCGTGCTAAAGGGGGTGACCCTGGTCAGATCCTTGCAGCTGGGTTCCTGCTCTGGGTATAGTCTTGTCTATAGTTCCCAAACTGCTTGCACCTGTGGCACTGTACCTCACTGCGGGACAGGTATCTGAGTGTCTGCGGGTTGGAGGAGTCCCCCCCCCCCCTGTGGTAGTCCAAGGTTGGTAATCATGGGCTTGAGCATTGGTCTGAGGCTAGGTCGTTGCTGTCTGTGGGTGTGGTAGTAGTGAACTGTTGCCCATGCTGGGTAAAGTGGTCCTGTTTGAATCCATGAAGCATGGTTCCGGTTCGGAGTGCAGTCTCTCTGATAGTGCCCACATTTCTTACACAAATTGCACTGCACTCCGTTGTGCCTGTGGTATCGATTTGCTGGATTTGTCCTGATAGTTGTGGTGCTGGTGACCCTGGGATATTTTTCAGCGGTTTGGGGTTTGGTCTGAAGCTGATTGCCTGCGGGCATCCTGATATTCATCGGCCTGCCTGGCCGCTTCAGGGAGAGTGGTAGGTTTGCTGTCCCTTACCCACTCCTGTACCTCTGGATTTAGTCCATTATAGAATTGTTCCAGTAAAATCAGCTGGGTGATTGCTTCTGCTGTGGTTGCCTGACTGGCTTGTAGCCAGGCTAGGGCTGCCCTCTGTATACGGCAAGCCCATTCGGTGTGGGAGTCCTTCTCGTGTTTCTTGGTTTCCCTGAAGCGTCTCCTGTATGCTTCTGGGGTGATGGCATATCTTACCAAAATCACTTCCTTTACCCGGCTATAGCTTTAGATTTCCTCCTCTGGCACGGCTCTTTATGCTTCTGCTGCATGGCCTGACAGTTTACCAGATAGGATTCATACCCAGTCTGTCAGGGGTACTTGGTACAACCTGCATTGCCATTCAAAATTTTGCAGGAAGCCATCGATCTCTTCCTCTGCTTCCACAAACTTTTTAAAGGCATCACATGGTACCTTTAATCTTGTCACTGGTGCCTGTGTAGTAGTTGGCAGTCTCTCCAAGGCACGCTGCTCTGGAGTTGGTTCTCCTGGTCTTCTCTTGCCGTGATAAAGGCATCCACGCAGAGAAGAAATATTTAGGAGAGACATCAGAATGCTCTCCAGAGGGATATGACTTTGGTGGCCCTGGATTGCTGTGGGAGAGCCTTACAGATGTGTTTGGTGATGAAGGGAAACCTACCCTATGCTCGGTCTCACAGGGGTCCCAGAGCTTAGGAAGCAGATTCTTGGTGGAGATACCCAGTCGGGGTGTCCGGATTCCGTCACAGAACCCCCAGAAAGTATAATTTTCCTGAAAGAGTACTTGATGCTTTGAGCATGCCTTAGTGTGTCAGTCAACTGTAAGTGAATTTAAACATGCTTGGGACAAATATAGATCTACAGTAAAGCTTTGTGTTCAGTGAATTGAGTACAATGCCCCTGCACTATACAAAAGTCAAAATTATCAGTCACAGCACTGGAAGAAGGATGCTGTATGTAATCCAGCATGACTGAAACTCTTTGTACAGTACCCAGTAGCACATTAAGATACTAATCATTAGAGAATAGCTTATTTACAAGAATACATTTTCCCTGGAGTTCCACTTTAGGTCTAGAAGTATCCTAAAATTGATGTAATGTTTAGGACAGAAGGCAGTAGTAGAGACAGTAGTTCAATAACGTCAATTGGGGGGTCTGTGCGGGAAAACCTCAGACCAAACAGGAATAAACATAATCACCATTCACGATTAACTTCCACAAAACTAAGAGGGGTATATGCTAATGCCAGGAGCCTAGCGAATAAAGTGGATGAGTTGGAAATGTTAGTGCATGAGGATGTCATAGACCTTGTGGGAATAACGGAAACTTAGTTCGACCCCTCACATGACTGGCTGGCTAATATAATTCGGTGTACCGGAAGGACAGGGTAGGAAAAAGAGGGGGAGGGGTATGTCTCTATGTCAAGAACAATGTAAAGGTGATAGAGAGGAGTGACATTTCGGAAGGGATGAGTATGGAGCTAGAATCCATGTGGGTAGAACTCCATAGGGAAGGAAAAAAGGGACCCAGCCAAAGGGAGGAGGTAGAGCTGGAATTTTTAGCACTATTGGGTAATGTGGAAAAACTGGGATCAGTCATCATATTGGGGGACTTCAATTATCCCGACATTGACTGGGAAGAGGGGACTGCACACTCACAAAAGGCCTGTCTATTCACAGAAACCTTACAGGATAACTACATGTAACAGTTGGTGGATTCTCCTACTAGAGAAAACGCAGTCCTGGATCTATTGATCACTAATGACCCAGACCTAATCTAGGAGGTAGGAGTCCAGGACAACCTAGGCTCTAGCGATCACAGGATGATAACATTTAGAGTAAATAACAATATAACCAGGCAAGAGGGGAACATAAGAACCCTAAACTTCAGAAGGGCAAACTTTCCAAAATTGTACTCATTGATGGAAAGGGTAAACTGGGACCAAACCCTGGGATCACTGACCACGGAGAAAAAATGGGAATGCTTTAGGAACATATTAAGCAAATGCATCTTGCAGTGCATTCTATGGGAAATAAATTTAGAAGAGACAAAGCCAAACCTGGGTGGCTAAACCGTAGCATTAAAAAACTAATTAGGGGAAAAAAATGGCCTTCAAGAAATATAAATCAGAGGGCACAGTATCGGCTTTCGAGCAATACAAGGAGGCAAATAAGAAAAGTAAACACAAAATCAAAATGGCTAAAATCAACTTTGAGAGACAAATAGCGGATGATAGTTAAAAAAAAAAACAAAAAAAAACAAAGAAATTCTTTAAATATATCAACAGCAAAAAAACTAGGGCAGAGCATATTGCACACATAATTAACGAGGATGGTTACAGAGGACACTGAAAAAGCAACAGTGCTGAATGCTTTTTTCTCGTCAGTCTTTACACAGGAAACGGAGGGGTTAGTAGTAATACACAGGACTTGAAAGAAAAGTATTCACAATAGTGATACCTCTAGCGCTTGCTATTCCCTAGTGGAATTTATATAATTACATGAGTGCTAAAAATACATGGTGAAAAAAAATGAGTTCAAATATATTAATAATAATAGACCACTCCAATATAATTGTCCATTCAGTGTATGGTGATAAATTGATCAATAAATAAATCAATAAAATTAATAAAGTCCAAATCCAATATATGTGACTAAAGTGCTGGTGCTTCTTCCTTAATTGCTTTGGTGCTTCCTTTCCCGTGAAAAATAAATAAATTGCCCACTCACCAGATGCTGTGGGTCCTATATGTCTTATGACATTAGAACCAATCGTGCTTAAGATAAGAAGAACCTTTCCAGGTTCGGATTCCCTCTCCCTGGATATAGACAGCCGCTGCGATTATACTTCCACCATGGAATGAGTCTCCTCCAACCACGGTCCTCTGTATGAGATGTGCCTCCCTGTAGATCACCTCCAATCACAAATCGTGATGGGGGAATAAAAGGATAGTGTGGTATTGTTTTTCCAAAATTTTATTTCACACACTGCACACTCAACGGTAGAAATCCGTAAAAATCCAAAAGGTGAGTAAAAAACAGGTGTCATACACATCCACAGTTCAAATAAAAATTGCAGCAAGGTGAGGAAAATCTTGTTCAATCCAAAATAGTGACAAGCAGAACATAACAGGATCATCATACGATAAGAGAGTGGAGAGCGGTAGTTCCGGTTTGCGTTCCACTCGAACAACGTATGACGTCACGGCGTGCGTTCCATCTAACACGTTTCGTCATTGGTTAGACGTCCTCAGAGGTGGAGTCACACGTCTAACTCAGTTCTTATATGCCGGAGCTGCCACTCTGCACTCCGCCCATCTCCGCCCATAAGTTTTTGTCGGAAACAGGAAGTGATTCCATGTCCCCGCATTCTCATTGTGCTATACAAACCCTAGCGAATATATCTGTGCAACCTCAAATGTGTTTCTTACAAAACAGCAAAGGACATAAAGAAACATTTAATAAAACATTCTCCTCTAGATCAAAAGCGCTTGGCTTTCATACCGTGTGTGTGCTGTGATTATTAACATTATGTACATATGTAAATAGTTTAATATTTCTCTTTAATAAGTAAAGTTTTTTTAAAATTGTTATGGATTAATTTTTAACCAATTTTTATACAATTTGATAGCATCTTAAAAACTTCATAATTTATATACTGTATAACAATTAATTTAATTAAAAAATATTTTTATTTATTAAAAATTAATATTTTTACTTCTATAATATGTGGATATATTTAAAACATTTTTATTTATATTACATATTTTATATTAAATGTGTAAAATTTGTGTATAGAAACATTAATATTACATAATTACCAAAAATGTTTTTTTACTGTATTTTAAAATTTTAAAACTTTTAAAATATTTTAAGGTTAAGCAGAAAGATTAAATTTAATATGATTTATGGATTTGATATAAAACAGTTAATGTCCATATCGATGTTCATACCCTTGGGTTGTAGGGTGGAAAGTTCATATATCCACCGAGACTCGTTTTGAGAAACGGCGATACGCATGTTGTTATCCCTCCAGTTTTGTTCAATCCTGTCAATGCCCAAGATGGTAAGAAAGGTGGGGTCCCTATTATGTACCAATCTGAAATGTAGAGAAAGGCTATGCTTTTTAAACCCTTTCTTAATGTTGGCGATGTGTTCACCCATACGCACCCTGAGTTCTCTTGTGGTGCGGCCAACATATTGAAGCCCACATGGGCAGGTGAGGAGGTAAGTGACATGGGTACTACGGCATGTAATTAGTTTCTTTATATTGTATTTCTTTTTGGTCACATTTGATTGAAACTCAAGTACTTGTCGTTTCCTAGTTTTCACAGTTCTACATGAGACTTGGTTCGACCCCTCACATGACTGGCTGGCCAATATCCAAGGGTATTCGGTGTACCGGAAGGACAGGGTTGGTAAAAGAGGGGGAGGGGTATGTCTCTATGTCAAGAACAATATAAAGGTGCTAGAAAGGAGTGACATTACGGATGGGATGAGCATGGATTTAGAATCTGTGTGGGTTGAACTCGATAGGGAAGAAGATGAGGGAAAAGTAGTTGTGGGGGTTTGCTATAGGCCACCTAACCAAGGGGAGGAGGTAGAGCTGTAATTTTTAGCACTAATAGGTAAAGCGGCAAAACTAGGATCAGTCATCATATTGGGGGACTTCAATTATCCCGACATTGACTGGGAAGAGGGGACTGCACACTCGCATAAGGCCCGGCTATTCACGGAAACCTTACAGGATAACTACATGTCGCAGTTGGTGGATTCCCCTACTAGAGAGAATGCTATCCTGGATCTATTGATCACTAATGACCCAGACATAATCTCGGAGGTAGGAGTCCAGGACAACCTGGGCTCTAGCGATCACAGGATGATCACATTTAGTATAAATAACAATATAAAAAGGCAAGTGGGGAACATAAGAACCCTAAACTTCAGAAGGGCAGACTTTCCAAAATTGTACTCATTGATGGAAAGGGTAAACTGGGACCAAACCCTGGGATCACTGACCACAGAGGAAACATGGGAATGCTTTAGAACAATATTAAGCAAAGGCATCTTGCAGTGCATTCCTATGGGGAATACATTTAGAAGAGACAAAGCCAAACCTGGCTGGCTAAACCATAGCGTTAAAAAACTTATTAGGGGAAAAAAATTGGCCTTCAAGAAATATAAATCAGAGGGCACCGTATCGGCCTTCCAGCAATACAAGGAGGAAAATAAGAAGTGTAAACACGAAATCAAGATGGCTAAAATCAACTTTGAGAGACAAATAGCGGAGGATAGTAAAAAAAACCCAAAGAAATTCTTTAAATATATCAACAGCAAAAAAACTAGGGCAGAGCATATTGCACACATAATTAGCGATGATGGGAGGATGGTTACAGAGGACACTGAAAAAGCAACCGTGCTGAATTCTTTTTTCTCGTCAGTCTTTACGCAGGAAAAGGAAGGGTACACTGACCATGACTGTATGGTTAGTAGTAATACACAGGACTTGCCACTATGGCTAACAGAGGGGGAAATCAGGGAAAGACTGGATAAACTTAACACAAACAAATCACCAGGCCCGGATGGCGTACATCCGAGAGTGCTCAAGGAACTCAGTATGGTTATATCTAGACCACTGTTCCTGATCTTTGCTGACAGTATTAGGACAGGAGATGTACCAGGGGATTGGAGGAAGGCTAACGTGATTCCGATATTCAAAAAGGGCCAGAGACATATCCCGGGAAATTATAGGCCTGTCAGTCTGACATCAATAATATGTAAACTTTTGGAGAGGATGATAAGGGACTATATCGTAGAGTATGCTAAAGACAACAACATCATCAGTAGTAACCAGCACGGGTTTACAAATGGGCGATCTTGTCAAACCAATCTCTTAGCATTCTACGAGGAAGTGAGCTGTGAGCTAGATAGGGGGAGACCAGTGGATGTGGTGTACTTGGATTTCGCTAAGGCGTTTGATACAGTTCCCCACAAGCGCTTAATTTATAAAATAAGGTCTGCAGGTATCGACAGCAGGGTTTGCTCTTGGATACGGAATTGGCTAAAAGGCCGTGTCCAAAGGGTAGTAATAAACAGCGCATACTCAGACTGGTCTGAGGTAGTAAGCGGGGTGCCCCAGGGCTCAGTCCTGGGACCAACCTTGTTCAATTTATTCATAAACAGCATTGAGGAAGGGATCAGTAGTTCGTTATCAGTTTTTGCAGATGACACAAAATTGACCAGGGCAATAACTGCACAGCATGAAGCAGATATCCTACAGAATGACCTGGACAAAATTACGGAGTGGGCAACGACATGGCAAATGAGGTTTAATGTGGAGAAGTGTAAGGTTTTGCACTTGGGGACCAAAAACATAAAAACACAATACACGTTAGGAGGGGAACCCTTGGGGGAATCAAAAATGGAGAAAGATCTGGGAGTCTTAGTTGATGATAGATTAGGCAACAGCATGCAATGCCAAGCGGCAGCTTCCAAAGCCAACAGAATATTAGCATGCATAAAGAAAGGGATGTATTCCAGAGATAAGACTATAATCCTTCCACTTTATAAAACTCTGGTCCGACCGCATCTGGAGTATTCTGTCCAGTTCTGGTCGCCAGTCCTCAGGAGGGATGTGTTGGAGCTGGAGAAAGTCCAGAGAAGGGCAACTAAACTGATTAGGGGGTTGGAGGACCTTTATTATGAAGAGCGTCTGCAATCGCTTGATTTATTCTCCCTGGAGAAGAGACGCCTTAGGGGGGGCATGATAGCAATTTATAAAGATCTCGGCATAGAAAAACAGCTATTCAGTCAAAGGGATTGCATGAGGACTCGAGGGCATACAATGCGATTAGAGGAGAAGCGTTTTAACCTCAGGCAACGTGGGGGGTTCTTTACTGTTAGGGCTACAAGATTGTGGAATTGTCTACCACAAGAGGTGGTTTCTGCGGGTAGTATGGTGACTTTCAAAAGACTCTTAGACTTACATCTCAAGGATCAGGAGATTGAGGGCTATGTTAGATGATTACAGTCACACACACCTACACAGGTTGAACTGGATGGACTATTGTCTTTATTCAACCTCACCTACTATGTAACATGATTTGCACCTTCCGCATGAGTAGAAACCTTTGTAATCCAGAAAGGTTAAAAGTTTTTTAGGGGGATCCGGGACATTTTTCACCAGTTTATCTCTGAGGTTAGGTCCTCTTCGGTATATAAACTTCAGGCGATTCGGAATGACCTCCCTCAACTTTTCATCTCTCAGAAGAAGGTGCCAGTGCTTTTTTATGATGTCTTCCACTTCCTTATATCTTACGTTGTATTGTGTGATGAAGTTCAAAGAGTAATCCTAATTTTCTTTTTTCTTGTCTTTTAAAAGTGTTTCTCTATTCATACCTTTTACATCTTCTCTAATTTTTTCCAGTATATTTCTCTTGTATCCTTTTTCATGGAACCTATCTAGAATCATATCCGATTGAATGATGAAATCCTGTTCATTACTGCAGTTCCTTTTTAGGCGCATCAATTGTCCCTTAGGGATTCCTTTTATCCAGTTGGGATGGTGTCCACTGTGAGTAGGGATATAACCATTCCTATCAGTTGCTTTAAAGTGCGTTTTAGTGCAGAGTCCACTTTCTCCCTTAAATATGGTAAGGTCCAGGTAGTGTATTTCATTCTTATCCCAAGTCCCACTGAATTTTATTTTGTAACGGTTATTGTTCATATCTTCTATGTATTCCCTCAGTGTCTCTTCCGATCCTTTCCAAACGATGATCACGTCATCTATATACCTTCGGTACATTACCAATTCATCTCGTTTTTTTCCCCAGATTTCCTCGTTTTCCCACTTGCTTAAAAAAAGGTTAGCTACACTGGGTGCATAGCGGGCGCCCATGGCAACTCCTTTATGTTGGCGATAGTATTCTCCCTGGTGCCAAAAATAATTACTCTTCATTGCCATCTTCAAGAGTTTAGGAATGAATTCTTTTTGTTCCGGTTCCAACTCTAGTTGATCCTCTATGGCCCACTTGATGGCTGACAGGGCGTCCTCTTGTTCAATGTTCGTATATAACGATTCCACATCTATGGTGGCTAAAATGATATCATCATCTTCCCATGTGTGTGAATCGATAAGATTAATGAGGTGTTTGCTATCTCTGAGGTGTGATGGGTAGTGTGTAACCAGAGGTTTCAGATAAGTATCTAGGTATTCTCCTATACGTGAGAAGAGGGAATCTATCCCACTGATTATGGGCCTGCCCGGCGGTTTTTCAGGGTTCTTATGGACCTTAGGGAGTTGATAAATGACAGGTGTCCAGGGGGCTTCGGGAAGTAGATATCGGTATTCTTTGTTGGTAAGTATTCCCTTTTTTGTGTGCCCTCTTCAGGTATTTCTTAAATTTTTTTCTGTATATGTTTAAAGGATTACTCGTGAGTTTCGTATAGGTTTCTTCATCGTGCACTAACTTATTAAGTTCTTCATAGTAATCCTCTGAGCACACGTGTATGATGATCCTGTTATGTTCTGCTTGTCACTATTTTGGATTGAACACGATTTTCCTCACCTTGCTGCAATTTTTATTTGAACCGTGGATGTGTATGACACCTGTTTTTTACTCACCTTTTGGATTTTTACGGATTTGTACCGTTGAGTGTGCAGTGTGTGAAATAAAATTTTGGAAAAACAATACCACACTATCCTTTTATTCCCCCATCATGATTTGGGAGGCACATCTCATACAGTGGACTCATTCCATGGTGGAAGTATAATCGCAGCGGCTGTCTATATCCAGGGAGAGGGAATCCGAACCTGGAAAGGTTCTTCTTATCTGAAGCACGATTGGTTCTAATGTCATAAGACATATAGGACCCACAGCATATGGTGAGTGGGCAATTTATTTATTTTTCACGGGAAAGGAAGCACCAAAGCAATTAAGGAAGAAGCACCAGCACTTTAGTCACATATATTGGATTTGGACTTTATTAATTTTATTGATTTATTTATTGATCAATTTATCACCATACACTGAATGGACAATTATATTGGAGTGGTCTATTATTATTAATATATTTGAACTCATTTTGTTTCACCATGTATTTTTAGCACTCATGTAATTATATAAATTCCACTAGGGAATAGCAAGCGCTAGAGGTATCACTATTGTGAATACTTTTCTTTCATTATTGGCACCCGCACTTTACTAGCAGCTGCATTTATTTATTATCACGATATATTTATTCTTACTATTTATTTATTTATAACATTATTTTCTACACAAATTACTTACCCATACCAGGTTCTAGAAACCACCTCTCTGGCGCGCTAATACACATAGTATATTTTTTTCTACAATACACAGGACTTGCCACTATGGCTAACAGAGGGTGAAATCAGGGAAAGGCTGGATAAACTTAACACAAGTTAACACAAGTACTCAAGGAACTCAGTAAGGTTATATCTAGACCACTGTTCCTGATCTTTGCTGACAGTATTAGGACAGGAGATGTACCAGGGGATTGGAGGAAAGTTAACGTGATTCCGATATTCAAAAAGGGGCAGATGCATATCCCGGGAAATTATAGGCCTGTCAGTTTGACATCGATAGTATGTAAACTTCTGGAGGGGATGATAAGGGACTATATCGTAGAGTTTGCTAAAGACAACAACATCATCAGCAGTAATCAGCACCGGTTTACAAATGGGCGTTCTTGTCAAACCAATCTCTTAACATTCTACGAGGAGGTGAGCTGTGAGCTAGATAGGGGCAGACCAGTGGATGTGGTGTCCCTGGATTTCGTTAAGGCATTTGATACAGTTCCCCACAAGCGCTTAATCTACAAAATAAGGTCTGCAGGTATCGACAGCAGGGTTTTCTCTTGGATACGGAACTGGCTAAAAGGGTGTGTCCAAAGGGTGGTAATAAACAGCACATACTCAGACTGGTCTGAGGTGGTAAGCGGGGTCCCCCAAGGCTCAGTCCTGGGACCAACCTTGTTCAATTTATTCATAAACAGCATTGAGGACGGGATCAGTAGTTCAATATCAATTTTTGCAGATGACACAAAATTGGGAAGGGCAATAACTGCACAGCATGAAGCAGATATCCTACAGAATGACCTGGACAAAATAACAGAGTGGGCAATGACATGGCAAATGAGGTTTAATGTGGAGAAGTGTAAGGTTTTGCACTTGGGGACTAAAAACATAAAAGCACAATACACGTTAGGGGGGGAACCCTTGGGGGAATCAAAAATGGAGAAAGATCTGGGAGTCTTGGTTGATGATAGATTAGGCAATAGCATGCAATGTCAAGCGGTAGCTGCCAAAGCCAGCAGAATATTAGCATGCATAAAGAAAGGGATGTATTCCAGAGATAAGACTATAACCCTTCCACTTTATAAAACCCTGGTCCGACCGCATCTGGAGTACTCTGTCCAGTTCTGGTCGCCAGTCCTCAGGAGGGATGTGTTGTAGCTGGAGAGAGTCCAGAGAAGGGCAACTAAACTGATTAGGGGATTGGAGGACCTTAATTATGAAGAGCGTCTGCAATCGCTTGATTTATTCTCCCTGGAGAAGAGACGCCTTAGGGGGGACATGATAGCAATTTATAAAGATCTCGGCATAGAAAAACAGCTATTCAGTCAAAAGGATTGCATGAGGACTCGAGGGCATACAATGCGATTAGAGGAGAAGCGTTTTAACCTTAGGCAACGTGGGGGGTTATTTACTGTTAGGGCTACAAGATTGTGGAATTCTCTACCACAAGAGGTGGTTTCTGCGGGAAGTATGGTGGCTTTCAAAAGACTCTTAGATGTACATCTCAAGGATCAGAACATTCAGGGCTATATGAGATGATTACAGCCACACACACCTACACAGGTTGAACTGGATGGACTATTGTCTTTATTCATCCTCACCTACTATGTAACTATATGTACCTATGTTTACACGCTAAAGAATTATCAGTGAATGATAGATACAGTAATAGATGGTGATCTAATAGTAGCTTTGGATAGCAATTGTTTAATTTGTCAAGGATTAGTGATACAAGGCACTTTAATTTATGTTGGGGATGGAAGTATGATAGGCTATTTGGTTAGTATGCGTTTTGATCTCCACTTAATGGTTTTAACAAGAACTAAAAAAAAAAGCATAACTAACAAATTGGAGCATCTTTAATGGGAAGCATCATACAATACAAGCATCATGCAATTAAATTAATTTATTCCTTATAAACTAGCTATAACTAGATTTTTTTATTTTAAATTGTAAAACAAGGGCCACCACATTCTTCAACAGTATTTGATCAATACATGTAATTTTCTTAATAGATAACTTTAGAACTGTGGCAGATTTATCTTACCATTAGAAGCTTAGTTTAAAGAGACGGGGGGAGGGGGGGGGAGTATTTTCAATGT